>NC_045428.1:406076262-407276262 GCF_902635505.1 Sarcophilus harrisii | reverse complement strand
TGACCTTATCTTGGTGTATGGTGTTAAGTATGGATCAATACCTAGTTTCTGCCATATTAGTTTCAATTTTCCCAGCAATTTTATCAAACAGTAGGTTCTTATCCCAAAAGCTGGGATCTTTGGGTTTGTCAAAGACTAGGTTGCTATATTTGTTGACTGTTTTATCCCTTGAACCTAATCTATTCCACTGATCAACTAATCTATTCCTTAGCCAATACCAAATAGTTTTGGTAACTGCTGATCTATAATATAATTTTAGATCTGGTACAGCTAAGCCACCTTCATTTGATTTTTTTTCATTAATTCCTTGAAATTCTTGACCTTTTCTTTTCCATATGAACTCTGTTATTTATTTTTCTAGGTCATTAAAATAGTTTTTGGGACTCTGATTGGTATAGCACTAAATAAATAGATTAGTTTAGGTAATATTGTCATCTTTATTATTTGCTCGCCCTATCCAAGAGCATTTAATATTTTCAATTGGTTAGATCAGACTTAATTTGTGTGAAAAGAGTGGTCTAATTTTGCTCATAAAGTTCTGATTTTCCCTTGCAGATAGATTCCTAAATATTTATATTATCAGTAGTTACTTTAAATGGAATTTCTCTTTGTAACTCTGACTGTTGGATTTTGTTAGTGATATATAAGAATGCTGATGACTTATGTGGGTTTATTTTATAACCAGCAACTTTGCTAAAGTTGTGGATTATTTCTAATAACTTTTTAGCAGAATCTCTGGGGTTCTCTAAGTATACCATCATGTCATCAGCAAGAGTGATAATTTGGTTTCCTCATTGCCTATTCTTATTCCTTTAATCTCTTTCTCAGCTCTTATTGCTATAGCTAGCGTTTCTAATACAATATTAAATAGTAATGGTGATAGTGGCAACACTTGTTTCCTCCAGATCTTATTAGAATGGTTGCAGTTTGTCTCCATTACATATGATGCTACTGATGGTTTCAATAGATGCTGCTGATTATTTTAAGGAAAAGTCCATTTATTCCTATACTCTCAAGTGTTTTTAATGGAATGGATGTTGGATTTATCAAATGCTTTTCTGCATCTATTGAGATGATCATATGGTTTTATTAATTTGGTTATTAACATGGCCAATTATATTGATAGTTTTCCTAATATTGAACCACCCTGCATTCCTGGTATAAATCTTACTTGATCATAGTGTATTATCTTGGAGATGATTTTCTGTAGTCTTTTTGCTAATATCTTATTTAAGATTTTAGCATCAATATTCATTAGGAGATTGGTCTATAATTTTCTTTCTCTGTTTTCAGCCTACCTGGTTTGAATTATCAGTACCATGTCTGTGTCATAGAAGGAATTTGGTAGGACTCCTTCATTTCCCTATTTTATCAAATAATTTTATATAGCATTAGGGACAATTGTTCTTTAAATGTTTGGTAAAATTCACATGTAAATCCATCTGGTCCTGGGATTTTCTTAGGGGTTGTTTAATTGCCTGTTCTATTTCTTTTCTGAAATGGGACTATTCAAACAATTACTTCCTCCTCTGTTAGTCTAGGAAGTCTATATTTTTAGGTAGTCATCCAAATGGTTTATCAAATTTATTGGCATAAGTTGAGCTAAAATAACTCCTTATTATTTCTAATTCCTCTTCATTGGTGGAAAGTTCTCCTTTTCATTTTTAAGACTACTAATTTCATTTCCTCCCTCCTTTTCTAATCAGATTTACCAAAGGCTTATCTATTTTATTGGCTTTTCATAGAACCAACTCTTAGTTTTATTAATTAGTTCAATAGTTTTTTTACTTTCAATATTTTAATTTCTCCTTTTAATTTTAAATTTCCAATTTAGTATTTGATTGGGTTTAATTTGGTCTTTTAGTTTTTTAGTTTGCAAGCCAATTCATTAATCTTTTCTTTCTCTGTTTATTCAAGTAAGCCTCTAAGGATATAAAATTCCCTCTTATTACCCTTTGGCTGCATCCACAAATTTTGGTATGATGTCTCATCATTGTCATTATCTTGAGTGAATTATTAATTGTATCTATAATTTGCTGCTTCACAATCATTCTTTAAGATCAGATTGTTTAGTTTCCAATTACTTTTGGTCTATTTCCCCTAACTTTTTGTTGAATGTAGTTTTATTGCATCATGATCTGAAAAAAGCATTTACTATTTCTGCTTTCTTGCATTTAATTTGAGGATCTTAATGTCCTAATATATGGTCAATTTTTGAGATAGGTTCCATGAACTGCTGAAAGAAAGTATATTCCTTTCTATCTCCATTCAATTTTCTCCAAGATCCAACATACCTAATTTTTCTAATATTCTATTTACTTCTTTAATTTCTTTCTTATTTGTTTTGTGGTTTGATTTGTCTAATTCTGAGAGTGCAAGGTTGAGATCTCCCACTATTACAGTTTTGTTGTCTATTTCTTCTTGCAACTCTCTTAACTTCTCCTTTAGGACTTTTTGTAATTTCTCTGCTGATCTACTGCTTTGCAACCAAAGCAGAGCAGCCAACCTATGGTAGAGTCCTCCCTGCAAAATCTCCACCTGCGTGGAGAGTACTCCTGCCCCTATCTGCTCAGTGTGCTAGCCTCTGCATTCTACCTCCCTGCCTGTATTGGCCTGCTTCTATGGATCCAGACAACCTTTTCTGCCGATCTTCCAGATTATCTTCAGTTGGTAATCTGTTGTACTACCAATATTCGTGGATTTTATCAGTCAAGCATTATTTCTGAGGCTGAATTTGGTAATTAATAATGAGGGTAGAAGAGGAGCTTAGAATGAAGCATGCATCTTCTCTGCCATCTTGGCTTTGCTCCCCTCAAATATCTTGATTGACAAATCTAGTGACTTTCAGTTTATTCTTATCCATCTTGACCTCTGTAGTGTTTGATACTATTGGTCTCTTTCTATTTGATGCCCTTTTTCTTCCAGGTTTTCATGATATTGTCCTCTACTGTTTTTTTTTCACCTTATCTAACCAATCACCTTCCTTTTCTGAATCTTCATTCATGCTGTACCTCCTAACTGTGGATGGTTCCCAAGATACTGTTCAAAGCCCTCTTCTCTTCTTCAAAACTATTTCATTTGATGATCTCAAGCATGGCTTCAACTTCAATCTCCATGTAGATTATTCTCAGGCTATTTGTTCTTCCCTTCCCTCTCTTCTGTCTTCCAATCTTACACCTTCAATTGCCTATTGGACATTTGGAATTGGATGTCTATGAAACATCTTATACTCAAAATATCTAAAACTTAAGTCATTATCTTTCTACCGCACTCTCCTGTCTTCCTAACTTTCTTATTACCATGGAGGATTTCACTTTTCTCCCTTATTTGGGCTCATAAACTAGGCATCAATCTAAACTTCTCCTTCTCACCTCCCCATGGCAATCCAATTTATTGCTACGGCCCATTAATTTTGCTCTCATAACATCTTTTATATATGCCCCATTCTCTCCTCCGACACTGCTACCAGGCTGGTGGAGTTCCTTATCACCTTATACTGGGACAGTTTTGGTCTGTTTGCCACAAGTCTCTTGCCACTCCAATTTATCGCCCACTCAGCTATTAAAGTGATCTTCCTAAAACACATAAATAGACACCTCAATCCTTACTTAATAAATTCCACTGATTTTCTATCATTTTCATGATAAAATATAAATTTCATATTTTGGGCATTCAAGCTCCTTCATAAACTGTCTTCCCCTTCCTATATCTTATACTTTGTACCATATATTCCATATATTTCATAATCTAGTGACACTGACCTCCTTGCTGTTCCTTTAGTAAGACACTCAATCTATATCCAGATTCCTGGCTTTACCCAGGCTCTCCTCATGACCAACTGGATCTTTTTTCTTTATTACTATTCTCTTCCATCTTTGCCTGCTTCCAAGTCCCATTTAAACCACAAGAAAACTTCTCCAATCTTCCTTAATTGTATTTAATTAATTGAAACACTAATTAATACTTTCCTTCTGTTGATTATTTTTTAATTTTCCAGTAATTTTAAATATATTTTTACGTGTTGTCTTCCCATTAGATTGAGAGCAACTTGAGAAGAGGGACTATCTTTTGCCTTTCTCTATATTTTTGGTACTTATCTAAGTGTTTGCCATATAAGAGGTACTCAAATATTTATTTACTTTTTTTTCCCCTTGACTGACTGCTTTTATTTGTTATAAAAAAAAATTTCAATTCTGCATGAGAGATACGGACAGATTATGTCCAGAAATGACATGATATAAAATGTATATTTAAAAGAAAAAAATTAATGAAAAAGGAAGGGAAATAACATATAATTTTTGAGTTTCAGGGGTTTTGTGGGAGCTCATTTATTTGATACTTGAACAACAACCCCCTCTACATCAACCCTGACATAGAATTTAGCTCACCACATTTTAAGAAATTACTTAATCTGATATCATAGGAGTCCAGTTCCTGAGTAACCACTGAGTGCATGGTGCTACACTGCCAGAAACATTGTCAGTGTTCTTATTCTTCTGTATAATATGCATGACAGTGAGTCCATTTTATATACATTTACTTTTCCTTTCATTGTTATTCACATTTATAGTCATAATGCATCTCTATGAACTAATATAGCTTTAAGATTTCTAGCTAGGAAGAACCCCAGAAATCTTCCTTTCATTTTTTAGATCAGTAAACTGAGGACCATGGTGACTCAGTGATTTTTCTAGAATCACAATGACAGTCATTGATAAAGCTGATATTTAAATCTGGCTTTCTAACTCTCAATCCAGATGAATTTGTATTGTAGGTCTCAGGTATCTTTGAAAAGTTACTGTTATGTTCAAACTTCTTGTCTATTACCACAGTTTGACTAGAACACAGAAGCTGAATAACAGGTTTAGGAATTTGCATTTATCCAAGACAACAGGTAGTGACTGAAGATTTCTGAGCAGGAGAAGAATACTGAGCAGAAATAATTTGGGCACTAGAGAAGATGGTGTATTAGAAAAAGGGAGGGAATACATTAGGAAGCTATTAAGATAGTCAAGGTGATAGGTGAAAGGAGAGGAGCTAAAACATATGCTTTTATGGGTGAGAGAATGGTCAAGTTATCACAGAAATCACATCATACCTTGATTAGGTTCACATGGTTCACATGGGGATTAGGTTCACATGGGGAAAGTCATTCACATGGAGATTGGGTTCACATGGTTCGGATGGAGATTAAGTTCACATGGGGAAAGTCACGTTCTTACAATGATTTGAAATGAACTTACTAATAATATGGAGATTTCCTATTCATTCTCCCATGGCAATTCTGTTATTTTCTCTCAAAAAAAAATGTTTTCTAGTCTGGAATAAATGGACTAAAAAGCAGTAGATAGAAGTTTCAAAAAAGCAAATTCACATTTTTATATGAGGAAAAATTTTTCTGTTAGTTTGCTCAAAATGGAAAGGGTTAGCTCTATTAGAAATGAATTCCCTTGTTGAAAGTCTTTAAGTATAATTAGAGTGACCACTTGTGTATATTATATTGGAGACTCCTTTCTAGGCATGGCTTGGACTTGGTAACCAGACAGCCATTGGGGTCCCTTCAGAATTCAAAATTCAATTATTCTGACTACATTGTTGCTCACTCACTGTTATGGGCCAGAACTCTGTACTTGAAACAAGGTTTTTTACAGGGTGTTAACTCAGTGGAATTTATAATACAATGGTTATCTAGTTTAGCATGGTGATTAATAGTTCTCTAGTTCAGTACATGTACTTAGTACTTAATATAGTTCTAGAAGATTGACACCTATTCTGCAAGATTCACACCCATGATAATGCAATTATAATAGAGCATATAAACTGGGACAAACTCAGCCAGAGTGGCACTCAGAGACAGATTCATTCCATCTTCGATCAGGCTGCTGGTGGCTCTCATCCTTCCTACACTTTGGGAGAGACTGGTACAGACTCAGAAGGACTCGGAGACATTCACTCCATCTCACACCACCATGGTGGCTAGCCTCTTTCATTTCTCCACTGAGATCAAGGCCCCCTCTGAAGGGCCTCAAGAAAGCTAACTGGGCTCCAGGCAAGGAAACAATAGAGAATTTGGACTTTGGAATTTAACATCTGGCTATTCTTGTGGAGGTTACTGAACTGAAAAGAAGGCTGCCCCAGAGACCTCCAGAAAACCAACAAGAACACTACAACTCACTTCCTGGTATTTCATAAGACCCTGGGCTTTGTGACAGCAGAATTCATTCTGAACAATTGAAAGGCTTGTCAGTATAGTCCTGTGGAAACTATTTAGGTCAAGAAACTTAGGCAAATAAGATCTTGTTGGCATTGCAGCCAATTCTAGGACTTTTATGAAATTATGTAGAGTTTTGAAATCTGCTGAACAACAGCAACAATAAGAAGGACAGAAAAAAGTAGAAGCACTATATTAGAAGCCCATGACAATTGGGCAGTTGTCTCATTGACAATTGATTAATATTAAATATATTAAATATTAAAAGTATTAAATTAATACTGTAAAGAGACTGATATGTTGGTTTTACAAAAGCATTCAATTTTTGTTCTCAAGAGGAATTGTGTAATACAATACATAATTGGGAAACTTTGAGATTCCTTACTAGCATTGTTAATAAACCAAATGTGCCATGTAAAAGAGCTCTAACTAGGGTGAGAAAATGGGAGCTTTGCTACAGGGTGCTGAATTGAAAAAGCATGGAGCAATCCTTTAGCAACATAGAAAAAACACAGATTAACATAGTTAATTTTATTAAGTTAAAATGGGAAGCTATCAAATACCATAGTTACTCTGCATATCCATTATATCTCTCTCACCTATCTTTCCCCAAACCTCTACAGCAGTTTTCTAACAATTCTATAGGATTTTTCTCTCCCCATGTATGGTGGTTTACTATCACCACTCAAATGAGTATATTCTTTCTATCTCTTTCTCTGGCCATAAACTTCCTATTTATGATTTTGCAATGTAATTCCTAGGAGTGAATTATTGTAGAGCACTGGAATTCTGAAAAGGTGTACTTGAATCCAGAACAGCAGAGTACTTAAGGCTAAGTACCTACTAAACATGATATAATGATTCTATAAACATATACTTAGATGATATAGTGATTGTGATGGCTCTCCTCAGCATTGGTGCCTGCTGAATGTGGTATGGTGAGGTAATTGTAAGGAAGAATTGGAGGGCTGAGGTTGAAGATCAGACTCTCTTCAGCAGTGCACCCAGGAGGGAAGACTTCAGGCTCCAGACTCCAGAGTTTAGGATCCATCTTTGATGAGCCATGTGGCAGCTTGCCTGCCTTCTTCACTTCTCCTCCTAAAGACCAAGGACTTTGACTGATCCTGACTCTGACTGATTCTAAGGCTCTCCAGAGAGCTAGCCTGGACATTTTAAATTATGAATCATTACCTCAGCATGTATGAATGTGTGTGTGTGTGTGTGAGTGTGTGTGTGTGTGTGTGTGTGTGTGTGTGTGTATGAATTTGAGCCTTAGTTTAAGGGGCTGATAACATAAATAATGAAAACTACTGGAAATTTTCTTTTAGCTAAAGTTATAAGATTACTGATTTTAAGCTTTCAGATGAAGAAATCAAGTTTTTGGTTCCTAGTAGAAAAAAAAATTCTTTACCAATTAAAAAAAAGTATTTTTAATGCCAAAATATCAAGTTGATACCATATGGGGGAAACTAGGCAAAATTGACCAAATTTTAATTTTTTTTATTATTTTAAGGTTCTGAAAAATAGGCATTCACAAAATTCAATAGGTCCTCTAAAGTCCTGGAACAAGTAGGTGAAGGGACCAAAGATGTGTAAGTTGATCATATGTGGTAGTAATTGACCTCAAAGGGATGTCAAATATTGTTAGTTACTAAAGTCAGAGATAACTTTACAACAACTGATCAAGGTATCCATGATAAATTTTTTTGTTAGGAATGAGAATAGACTTTGTATTCTTTCTTTCTCAACTCATCTCCCTGTTGACATGGATGTATTCCATTACTGGTGAGCATTAGGATTTGAATCCCTGGGCCTCTTCACGGAGCAAAGCCAACACATTAGCAATAAATCTGTTACTAAGTCTTGAGCTAATTCAATAAGTCAAAGACATGGGATTTTGTATTCTAGAATCTGTGTGGGATAAATCCAGGGTAGGTGAGTTTTTTCTTTGAAAAATTTTCTATAATAGAAAAACCCGTATAGAAATCTAGGGATTCTCCTTTCTCATCCCCCAGACCTCAGTAAAAAAAAAAAAAATCAGGAAATTAAATTCTTTACTGATTGACATCGAAAAACTAGTTTATTGTCTTAAGGACTTAGACTAAATTAGGGTAGTATACAAATAGGCAAATGCAATGAAGGAAAGCTATGGAATTGTATTAAAATCATGAAGGTGCTTAAAAAGAGAAAATTCATTTTTAAGTTTATTAAGTTTAAAAAACAGAACCAAGAAAAGGCTACTTTATTATTTCAGATGTGACATCCATCCTTTATTTTATAAGAAGGGGTTGGTCGGTTCAGATTACATGAATTTCATTTTTATTATATGTGGCACAACTTCAGTGATTTTCTTAGCTATTTTGCTTGTTTCTTGGTAACAAAATATGTGTGAATTTTTTCATTTTCCTGTGAGAATATTCTAAAGGTTGTTGATTTATGTTATACTAAGAAAGAAAATATAATCCTTTTTTTTTTCTGGAAAAGAATTCTATCAAATATTTTAAATCCCCTGATTGGTGTACAGCAAAAAAGCAAAGACAATAATAGTATTAAATTTGTACTCATCTCAATCAAAAGAAGTTTTATATAAAGCAATTTCCTTTAAGTAAAAAATCCCCAATCTGATTTTCCTCCTGAATATTGGCTCCATAGAAAAATGTAGATGGGGAATATGAAAGTTTTGCTCTAATCAGTTAAGATTAGGGTAAGTTGGAGCCAACTCAGACTGACTAGGGAGTGCTGTTTCTTAACATTTAGTGTGTATATTATTTATTTGAATTGGCAAATACTACAACCAGGATTTGATTTATTATTTTGTAGATTGTACAGACTTAAGAAAATGATGGAGAAAATATTCACAATTCAATCTAAAATACAGTTGTGTCTTGATTTTTTTCCCTTTTGGACAGCCTTCTATTAAAACATTCACTATTTTACCCCTGGAAGGGGTTTCATTTTTTAAAAGAATATGGAAAGATAGTTCTGGAGTCTTTAAAACTTTAGATTTGGCACTGTAGTAAAACTACTGTTTTTTTTTAAATAAATTCAGAGAAAGAACGAAATGAACAAGACAAAATATTCTTCAGTCACCTTTGAGTGAGACAATATTTTCCCTAAACAAAAAAATTCTTAATGGTCAGTTATTGTGGAAAGTATCAATATAAAATTGTAGTCTTTTTAAGAATCCATAGTTGTTCGTTCACAAATCAATATGACCAAAGAAAGTATTTACAATTTGATTTT
The DNA here is from genome assembly GCF_902635505.1 of Sarcophilus harrisii. Taxonomy (NCBI): domain Eukaryota; kingdom Metazoa; phylum Chordata; class Mammalia; order Dasyuromorphia; family Dasyuridae; genus Sarcophilus; species Sarcophilus harrisii. The sequence continues at coordinate 407,266,808 of NC_045428.1, read as the reverse complement.
CTGGTTCAACATATGATAAACAATGGCTGACTTGATTATATTTTCTTTTCCATAGGTTGTGCTCATCATCCTGTAGACACATTCATATTTTCATATACTCTCCCCTCCCCCACTTCAGAGAGATCTTTTAAGATATATTACGAGACAGTCACAACTACAACATAGAGGACAAACAGATAAGTAGAATGCTTAGCTATATACTCCTATTTTGTGCTATAAGTTCTGAAGGGGATTAAATAACTATAAGGGAAGCAAGAATCCCATGAAGTAGGGAGATATTGAAATGTTAAAACTTTCATTTCCAAAAAAATGCATAGGTGCTTCTAAACAAACAATCAAAATCAAATCAAAACAAAACAAATAAGCAAACAAAAACACTAAGGAGAAGATATATATACCCAGCTATATATGTTTCAAGTATTATCTATTCAAATACTTTTTTTAAATATACTAAATGAAGAAACAAAATAGAATAAGAAAATAAAAGTTGATACACCTAGCTTCTTATTAGATAGCTTTTTCTACTTAGAGTTTCCACTCTGACTGTACACATTGGGTTCCAAGAAATTGGGTACAAATTGTTTGTAGGAACTATCCAGAGTTGTGAATAAAATGAGAACTGCTGAAAAAATCATTAATTATTGCATTGGACATCATATTGAAAAGACAGTGACCTACTTTTTGGCACCTTGCCAGAGATGTATGAACTACTGTTAGCAGATTGACCAAAGAAGAACTGCATTATTGCAAGAGCAAGCTAGAGGGCTGTGCAAGAATTTCAGTTCAGCATAGCTCTGCCTGTGATATAGAAGGAATTAACCTTTGTCATCATCTACCCTCTTCAGTTATATTCTCCCTGGGATGCCTGGAGTTCAGAACTAACCCAAAAAGACCACAGCCTCTATTTTTCACAAAAATTCCTGCTTGAGATACAGTATCAATGATGAGCTTGCAGTGTAATTTTGAATTTGAGTAAAACCTGAATTAGGCCCCTAATGATCTTGAATTCCCCAAATGATTAATCAGTAAATAATAGTTAAACTCCATCTACAATAGTCATAACAGGGCCACTCACTATTTTGATATTAGGGATAATGTGGAAATCCTTGTTAATGGAAGGTTTGTTATACAACATCTTTTTTAGTTAGTTTCAGGAATAATAATAGCTAGCATGTGCTATAAGGCATGCCAGATTTTGTATTTATATTCACTCATGATAATGATCATATCAATATTTGCAGAAAAAGCTTTTGATAAAGTTCAACACTCATTTCTATTAAAAAGACTTGAAAAATTGGAATAAATGAATTTTTTTCCTTAAATTGAGTAAAAAAAAATTTATCTAAAACCATAAAGGAGCATTATATGCAATGGGGACTTTATCAAGAAGAACATGTATGAAAAAAGAATGCCCATTGTCATCAATATTATTTAATATTGTATCAGAAATCCTAGCAATAACAATAAAAGAAAGAGTAATAGAAGGATTCAAATTAAGGTATGAGCAACAAAACTATATCTTTTGCTGAAAATATGATGACATCCTTGGAAAATCACAAAGACCCAAGTAAAATGTTAGTTGAAACAATTAATAATTTTATAAAATTAGCAACATATAAAGTAAATCCCTATAAATTATTAGCATTTCTATATGCCACGAACAAAGTTCTTCAAGAAGAGACAGAAAAAAATGCACCAATTAAAATAACTCTAGATAATACAAAATACTTGGGGATATACTTGCTCAAAAAAACAAGGAACTATATTAGGAAAGCTATTTTTAAAAACAATTTTGTAAAAATAAAATAAAATTTAAATAATTGGAGAAATATTAATTATTCATGGGTAGTCATGGCCAATATAATAAAAATGATATTTTTATCCAAATTAACTTATATATTCAGTGCCATCCTAAATAAATTGCCATTTGTTTTTTACTGAATTCGAAAAAAATATTTGGAAAAACAAAGTCAAAATATCAAAGGAAAAAATGAAAAAATTTAAAGGATGGAAGTTTTATGAGACCAAGTTTTAAAACTATATTATAAGACAGTAATTATTAAAATAATTTGGTAATAGCTAAAAAAAAGATCAATGGAATAGAGCAAACATATATTTTATAACAGCAATAAGATATAATCTTATATTTAATGAGAAAAGTTACTTGAGATTTTTGAAATAATAATTTAGTATTTGGCAAAAATTTTGGGAAAATAGAAAGCACTATGTCAGAAAATGGGCATAGAAAAAATATCTCATGCCATTTACCAAAATAAAGTAAAAAATTACATGAAACTTAGATATGAAAAGAGATTTTACATAAAATTAGAACACAGAACTAATCATTTATCAGACTTATGGATAGGCAAATAAAAGATAGAGCAGCGTTAGGTGTAAAATGGATAATTTTGATTACATCAGGTTCAAAAGATTTTGTACAAACAAAACAATTGTAACCAAGACCAGAAGGAAAATGGAAAACTAGGGGAAAATTTATAGATAGTTTATCAGATAAACATCTTACATCTAAAATATATATTCAAATTTATGAGAATATGAGTCATTCCCCAATTAATAAATGATCAAAGGATATGAAAAGGAAGCTTTCTGATGAAGAAATTAAAACAATTTATTGTAATAAAAGATTCTTTAAATCATTATTGATTAGAGAAATATAAATTAAAATAACTGAGATCTCATTTTATTTTATTCCATAAATTTAAAATAAAATTTAATAATAATTCAAAAAATGTAGGCGCTATTGTTATCCTCATTTTATATATGAGAAAACTCAGGCACAGAGAGGTTAAATGATTTGCCCTGTGTCACACAGCTATTAATTGTCGGTCAGAATTCAAATATACTTCTTCCTGCCTTGTACTTGCGACCTAGTAGCCTATTGCTAATATACTGAAGAAAATATGTATTTTAATCTGGAATATGAAAAATTGAGTAAGGATATAAAAGTCCTAATAAAAGTTCAGAACAGAAATCAAGTTTTTATAAACATATAATATTACATGCAAATGGTCTTAAAATTTAAATCCCAGACCCAATGGAAAGGAATTTGGTTCAAAGCCTTCAGAGGCAGGGATATGGAAAATCCTGTAGACATTGATACTCATTCATCTGCTTTTTCTTCTCTTTCACCCATAGAAAATAAGGTGTATCAGTATAGAAAGAAGTGTCCTATACTTGGAAACCTTAGCTAATCTCCTTTTCACATGGAAGAAACTACCCTAAACTCCTTTGCATGTGATACCATATATACATACACACATACATATATATATATATATATATATATATTTATATAATATGTATATAATACAATGGTATTACTATATTGAAATGATGAATTGTTAAATTCATTGCAGTAGAATATATTTTGAAAATACTAAAGAGAAATTCCTGTTACATTTTAAAATTTGGAATCTGAAAAACTGGGTATAAAATCTTACTCACTATCTATTTAATTTTCAGCTTGCCTTCTCTGGGCCTCAGCTTCCTCATCTGTAAAATGAATGAATTTTCTAAACATTTTCTAATGTGCTTCTGGTTATAAATTCCATAATATAATAAGATTCCCCACTGGCAGAAAGGCATCATGGAAAAAATGGAAAGAATATCAAACTTAGAGTCAGATCAATTCTGAAACTTACTAATGCTGTCACCATGGACAAATCACTAAGTTTCTCTGAATCACTGTTTTTAAATCTGTAAAATGGGGGTAAGAATATTTCTACTGTTATTTTCAGCTTTGTTAGGAAAATGTTTTGTAAACTTTAAATTTCTCTACAAATATGAAATATATACTCACAACTGGACGGGATTGGATTGCATAAGTATAGAATGTTAAATGGAACCTCAAAATGGCTGAAAAGAGCGAATAGTGACAGAACACAGATGACAAAAAAAATTGATGAGTAACATGGATGGCATAAATCAGTCAGCATAAGATATGAATTAAGACCTAGCTGGAATGAAATATCTGATTTTCTATTTCAAAAACCATAAATAACAATATCCTCAGGTCAGCTAATATTAGCATATAAACTAGAGAAGGGAAGATAGGTTAGCTCTGCAGTGGCAGACTTTCTATTCACCTGTGAGAAGACTTAAATTTCCCTTCCAGTGAATAAATGTATATATTTGTGTTGTTACATTTTTTTTGATAAAACTAAACTATCTTCAGATATTTCTGATGTACAGTTACATCCATTCTAAATATATAATCATTTAAGGAATTCTTATTGTTTCTTATTGATTTCAAGATCAGTTTTTAAAGGTTGAATCTATTTTTCACAAAAATACCTGATACTCATACAAATAGTCCCCAGTTCAGTTCAATGTAATTAAGTAAAAGTTTTATAGCATCAACTGTATTAAACACTAGGTTTGTATGGAATTCTGTTTTATGTACTGGGGAGAGACCAGATTAAAGAAAGCTCCTCTCTTCTTTAAGCATAGTGTCTATTAGAGGTATATGACAAATACACAGAAAACTACAATATATAAGACATATTAAATTATTAAAGAGAATATGAGAAAAAATAGATTGTAGAGGGTGTTGAATGCTAAGTATTACCTGCTGAAAACCTAGTGAAATGATCAGAATGAAGTTTGAGAAACTGGATTTAAGCACTTTATAAACTTTAGAGTGGTCTATAAATGTGATCTATATTTATACAAATATGAACCGTCTGTGTAGATTGGGCAGTCCTTTTGTTTCCCAGAATCCTAGTTTCCTCACATATAAAATTGAAGAGAATTGTACTAAATGATTTCTAAGGTCCTTTCTAACTAAAGGTCTGTGATCTTAAGATTTTTTTAATATAAAATTGACATGATCAGATCAAAGCAAAGGAAATATAATTTATCTTGTGAGAAAGAGGACCCAAAGAATGGATTTGGAATGGGTGAAGAATGGAGTGTGTATTCCAAAAGATTTGTTAGCGAAGTATTACAATAGTTCAAGAATGGGGTAATAGTTCCTAATTATCCCATCCTTGAACTATATCAAGGTATATAGGGGTACTATACTATAATGGCAATTGTGAAAGTAGAGAGAAGACAAGTAAGAAGACTTGTAAAGATAGAATTCACAAGACTTTTTCATTGATTGAATTTAAAAGATGAGAGGAAAGAATAAATGATGTAACATCAGTTTTTAAATATAATAGGAATAATTATAGAAATAATGAGGTAAAAAGGATAAACTGTTTTAAAGAACATAAAAATTCACTTGTTTTTGAATATATTGAATATGAAATGTGTGGTAGGAGTAACAATATCTACTCAACATAAGCCAAGCTTATTAAAAGGGCAAATGTAAAAGGGCAAAAAAAAAAAATGTGATGTAATTGCTTCAGGACACAAAGTTTCAAACTCGTGATGTAACCTTCTGAAATTCTCAGATAAAAAAGTCTGGTTCATAACTAATTAGTGCCCTCTCATATCTCATGCTGGAATACACCCTGAACTTGGTCTCATGACCAGGGTATTTTCCCTATGGATCTATATTTTATTGAAACAAAGTTGGATTCTTGTCAAATATCCTTTCTATGATATAATTCTTTTAAAATTGTTTGTGGTTGGTTTGAGAATGTTTCATTTCCATCACCCTAAGTCAGATTTGACCCAGAACAAGATATGTGAAAGATACTCAGTTGGAAATGTTCTCTAGGGAATTATAGTTGTTGGTATGGATTAGAGAAAACGGATCATGGCTAGAGATATTTATTTGAGATTCATCTATTTGGAATAGTTGAAACTGTGAGATGAGATTGCTAAGTGAAGCAAAATAGTGTAAAAAAAAGGGGGCAATAACAGAACTTTAGAAATCATTGACCTTATGATATCTGAGACAAAAGTCTAAGAAGGGCTACAAAGGTAAGAAAAGAAACATCTAAGTATGATTTCTTTCTTTTCTTTTCTTTTTTTTAAACAATAGCTGTTCTTTTTTTAAAAAATTCCATGTATTTATTTATTTTTAATATACATTGCATTATGAATCTTGTTAAGAGAGAAAAACAAAAAAAAAAAAAAGGGAAAAATCAAGGACGAAAAAAAAAAGAAGTGAACATAGCAAATGATTTACATTCAGAATTCTTAGTTATTTTTCTGGATTCAGATGATGTTTTCTATTGGGACTATTGGGACTGCCTTGGATCACTGAACTGCTGAGAAGAACCAAATCTTTCATAGTTGATCATCCCACATTTTTGCTGTTATTGTGCATAATGTATTCCTGGCTCTGCTTATTTTGCTCAGCATCAGTTCATGTAAATCTTTCTCAGCCTTTCTATAAGCAGCTTATCATTTTTATGTAACAATAATATTCCATGAGTTATATATACAACTTATTCGGCCATTCCTTAATTGATGGGCATCTACTCCTTCCCCCCCCCCTTTTTTTTGCTACCACAAAAATTTGCTACAAACATTTTTGCATATGTGAGTATTTTCCCTCCTTTTTGATTTCCTTGAGATGCAGATCTAGTAGAGGCACTGCTAGGTCAAAGAATATGCTCTGTTTTATCGCCCTTTAGGCATAGTTGCAGATTTCTCTCCAGAATGATTGGATCATTTCATAACTCCACCAATAATGCTTTAGTGTTCCAGTTTTCCCATATACCCTTCAATGTTTATCATTATCTTTTCCTGTCATCTTAGCCAATCTGAGAGGTGTGAGGTGATACCTCAAAATTGTTTTAATCTGCATTTCTCTAATCAATACTGGTTTAGAGCATTTTTTCATATAGCTATAGATGGCTTTAATTTCATCCTCTGAAAATTGCCTGTTTACATCCTTTGACTATTTGTCATTTGGAGAATGACTTGTATTCTTATAAATTTGGCAGGGTTCTTTATGTATTTTAGAGATGAAAACTTTATAAAAAATACTGGCTGTAACAATTTTTTCCTAGCCTTGTATCTTCCTTTTAATCTTGTTTGTGTTGATTTTGTTTGTGGAAATTTTTTAAAATTAATGCAATCAAAGTTCTCCCTTGCCTTTCATAATGTTCTCTAGTTCTCCAAAGATCTGATAGGTAAATTATCCTTGCTCTCCTAATTTGTTTATGGTATCACATTTAATGCCCAAATCATGTACCTATTTTGACCTTAGTTTGGTATGAAATGTGAGATATAGATCTATGCTGAATTTCTGACAATAACTGTGTTTTCCTGAAAACAGGGCTTCTCAACCTTTTTCCATTTGCAACCCCTTTTTCATCTGAGGAATTTTACATGAACCCTAGTATATAGATATATAAAATAGGTATGCAAGTCAAAAATTTACTGATAATAAACAATAATTTTGTGATCCCCCCACATTTAGTTATGAAACTGAAATAGGGGATCATGACCCACAGATTAAGAAGCTTTGAAAAGCAAAAGAAAGAGAGAATATCCAGAAGGTAGAAGTTATCAATAATGTTATATGCTGAATGAAGTTCAAGGAAGATGATAATTGAAAAGAATTATTAACTATGGAAATAAGAAATCAAAATAATCTTTCAAAGAGGAATTTCAGTGGAATTATTAGGATCAAGGGAAGATTACAAGGCATTCTAGCATGCATCTACTTTGAAAGTCAAAGGCAGACTAGGCTGCATATTGAAAGTTCTACAAAATTCTCACCCAAGTCCTGCAGCAAGAGATAAAAAAGAGAAATTCCATTTAAAATAACGGTAGATAATATAAAATATTTGGGAGTCTACCTGCCAAGACAAAGCAAAAAACTAATGAGCACAATCACAGAACACTTTTTATACAAATAAAATCAGATCTAGATAATTGGAAGAATGCTCAAGTCTCAAGTTCTCAAGAGTAGGCTGAACTAATATAATAAAAATGACAATCCTACCTAAATTAATCTACTTATTCAGTGCCATACCAATCAAACTGCTAGGAAATTACTTTATAGAGCTAGGAAAAATAATAACAAAATTCATCTGGAAGAACAAAAATTCAAGAATTTCAAGGGAATTAATGGAAAAAATGCAAACAAAGGTGGCCTAGTTTACCATCTAAAACTATATTATAAAGCAACAGTCATTAAAACCTTTTTGTACTGACTAGAAGTGGAGTAACTTGATCAGTAGAGTAGCTTAGGTTCACAAAACAAAGATTACTGATTATAGTAATCTAGTGTTTGATAAACCAAAGACTTCAACTTCTGGGACAAGGACTCAGTATTTGACAAAAAATTGCTGGGAAAGTAGTATGGCAGAAACTAGGTAATGATCGACACCTAACGCCCTATACAAAGAAAAATTCAAAATGGGTTCATGACTTAGACATAAAAGCTGACAGTGTAAGCAAATTCAGAGATTAAAAAGGGTTTGTATAAACAAAACCAATGCAGCCCAAGATTAGAAGGGAAACAGTAAACTGGGGGAAAAAATTTATAGGGGCAGCAAGGTGGCACAGTGGATATAGCACCAGCCCTGAAGTCAGAAAGGACCTGAGTTCAATTGTGGCCTCAGACACGTAATACTTACTAGCTGTGTGACCCTGGGCAAGTCATTTAACTTCAATTGCCTCAAAGGGGAAAAAAATTACATCCAAGGGTTCTGATAAAGGTCCAATTCCTAAAATATATGGAGAATTGTTTCAAACTTACAAGAATACAAACCATTTTGCAATTGATAGTCAAAGATATAAACAGATAATTTTCAGATGGAGAAATTAAAGCCATGTCTAGTTATATTAAAAAAAATGCTCTAAATCATTAGTTATTAGAGAAATGCAAATTAAGAAAAGTGTGATGTATCACTACACAACTCTCTTGTCTAAGAAAAATAAAGATAAATGTTGGAGGGAATGTGGAAAAACTAGGATACTAATTCTTTATTGGTAGGGTTTTTAACTGATCCAACCATTCTGGAAAGCAATTTGAAACTATGCCTAAAGGACTAACAAACTGTGCATATATTTTGATCCAGCATTGTTTCTACTGAACCTGTATCCCAAAGAGATCATAAGAAAGGAAAAAAAGATCCACATGTGCAAAAATGTTTGTAGCAGCCCTTTTTGTAGTGGCAAGGAAGTGGAAATTGAATAGTTATGCATCAGTTGAGGAATAGCTGAATAAGTGATCATATATGAATATAATAGAATATAATTTTTTCTATAAGAAATGATCAGTAGGATGATTTCAAAAAGGCCTAGAGAGATTACATGAACTGATGCTAAATGAAGTGGATAGAACCAAGAGATCATTATACACAATAACAACAAGACTATGTGATGATCAAATGTGCATGACTTGGTTCTTTTTAGCAATGGTGTGATTCAGTCCAATTCCAATAGACTTATGAGGAGAGAACCATTAACATCCAGAAAGAGGACTTTGGGGACTGAAGGTGGATGACAACATAGTTTTTTCACCTTTTTATTATTGTTGTCTTGTGTTTTTTTTTCTTTCTCACATTTTCTTCCTTTTTGATCTGATTTTTTCTCGCGTAGCATGATAAATGTGGAAATGTGTTTAGAAGAATTGCACACCTTTAACCTATATTGGATTACTTGCTGGCCAGGGGAGGATGTGGTGGGGAAAGGAAGGGAGAAAAATTTGGAACATAAGATTTTGCAAGAGTGAATGTTGAAAACTATCTTTGCATGTATTTTTTTTTTATTTAATAGCCTTTAATTTACAGGATATATACATGGGTAACCTCACAGCATTAACAATTGCCAAACCTCTTGTTCCAATTTTTCACCTCTTACCCCACCCCCCACCCCCTCCCCTAAATGGCAGGATGACCAGTAGATGTTAAACATATTAAAATACAACCCAGATACACAATAAGTATACATGACCAAAACACTACCCTGCTGTACAAAAAGAATCAGACTCCGAATCACCGCACAATTAGCCTGTGAATTTTTTTATTTTTTTTTATTTTTTTTTATTTTATTTTTTTTTCTTTGCATGTATTTTGAAAATAAAAGGTGATTATTTAAAAAGGGATAGGCATAGACATAAGCATGCTATCAAAAACCAAACCAAATCAAACCAAAATTCCCAGAAAAATAACTACACTATTTCTAAAGGAACATCTGGAGAATTTTAGCAAAATGATTTCCAGGTGCTATGAGTTACCCCTCTGATACATGTACTCTAAATTTAAGCCCACTTTCACTAAGAATCATTATGTGCTGGTGAGAAAATATGTAGTGCAATTTGGAACTGATGTTTTGTACCAACCATATACAACTTTAGCAAATATTACTTTCCAGAAGCTAATTGACTAATTGATAACCAACTGATAATCAGAGAGATAAGCACATTTGTGAGAGTTCATGTGCTACAACATTAAAATGGCATCCTTTGAGACCCTTCAGGGCTACTCCTAGAACTCTGAATTCTCCCTATCTCTGGGAACTCAGCTTTCCAATAGAGTTAGATTTAGAGTTAATGGTATCAGATTACATACACAAAATGGGGATCCTAGTACTACTTACTTCATAAGGCTGAGGTGAAAAAAATGCATTGCATACAATAAAATGCCTTATAAATGTGAGCATAACATAACTAATGATGAAAAGAGAAGCACAAGACATGCTGTGCTACTCTGATACACATTTTAGCTGGAGGAGACAATTCATGTTAAGATATAGAGAAAAAAAAATTTCCCATGTGCCTGTTACTGTTCTAAGTGTTGAGAATACAAATAAAAGAAAAAAAAAGGAATATAGTCCTTGTCTTTGGGAGCTTACAGTTGTAATAAGGAAAGACAATACATGAAAAGGAAATGAAAAATAGGGAAAAGTGAGTTGTCCTTGAGGGACAAAAAAAAAAAAAAAAATCCAGAGAGTCATTAGTGCTGCTGAAAAAAGAATTAGCACAAAAGGCTTGGGCACTTCCATAGACAGAAATTGCTGAGAGGAGCTCACCAGTGATGGAAAGGAGAGACATATAAGAAGGCTTCTGGGAAAAGTTGGAGAAACTGGAGAGTCAGGAGGAGATTCAGGAGAGGAGGGAACAAATCTGGCTTGCCATCGAAGGACAGATGAGTAACTGATAAAAACAATGTATTGACATCAGCCTATAGGATAGCTTGGAAGTAGGGAGACCAATTAGGAAGTTATTTTAATAGTTCAGACAAGTGGTAGTGAGTGCCTATAAGATGACAGAAATGGGAATCTAATGGAGGGACAAAAGTGGGAATCCCAGTAACATTGTCTAGACACACTTTTCCCTTCTCTCTCCTAATCATATCATGATTTGTTGACCAAAAATAGGTTGGTTTGGTGTCTGAGAGAAAGAACACATTTGATATCTTGAAGGTTAAAGTATGAGTGGCTATTATTATTATATTGAAATTATTATATTGAATTTTTTCTTTTCCTCTTCATGTAAACATATTTTGGAAAACAGGTTACCATATTGTATTAATTCTGCCTTCTACACTCAGTCATACACTAATTTTGGAGTAATATTACAAAATCCCTAAAAAAAAGTTCACTATTTTGATTTCTAATGGAAATTGAAGGTATTTCTACCATTTCCTATCCATATTACAAAAATTGCCTTGTTAAAAAAATTGGGATATGATACCATTTTCTCTTCTCTGTACAGACTTGAATAACAATAATAAGACATCAGACTTTAAACCTTTTCAAGACTAAAGGACTTATGATGAAAAATCCATCATACTCAGAGAAGAAATTGATTGTATTTGAATACAGATTGAAGCATTCTCTCATTCCCTCTCACTTTTTTTAAACTTAATTTTTCTTAAGGATTTTATATTTTCTTTAGGATGGGAGATATATGTTTTCTTTCACAACTTGACTTTTATGGAAATGTTTTGCATAACTTCATATGTTGTTTCTTAATTGTGGATAAGGAAAGAGGAAAATATTAAATAAATGAAATAAAATTTTCAAGACTGGTTTGCTTAGATGGATCATCTCAATATCTCCTACATGGGAAGAACAGTTACTGAAGATAGAATGAAAAATATCTTTAAAAATCTGGTGCAAGATGTTTGATTTTTGATTATATATATCAACTGGTATACTGATAGAGATTAAGAACACAATTCAATTCAATAAATATTTGTTAATTTCTCACTATGAGTCACACACTGTGCTAAGCACCAATAACACAAATAAGAAAACAGAAAGACAAAGCCTGTCCTTAAGAAGCTTACAGTCAAACAGGGGAACAACCTCCAAAAGGTAGCTGAAAAAGAGAGGAGACACAGTGGAGTACCAGTCTACAAAGGTGCATTAATGTCCTTTGGAGTCCAAAGCAAGAAGAGTTGCTGATGGAAAGTGAAGAATTACCTGGAAAGTTCAGATCCTTGTTCTGTTTTATCTAGGAAAGCTTTAGGAGAAAATTAGACCTTGACCCTCTAGCCCTCCAATAAGAAAAGAGGGAAGTCTGGTAGAATTAAAAAGATGTTTGCTATCACTAAATGAGTTGATTAGCATAAATGCTCACAGCACATTATATATTTTATGTATCTTATGTTTTGTGTATCTGTGTATCCTATTGATAGAGGATGGGGTTTTGTGAAAGACCCATGAAGGCCTGGATATATGGAACTTCAGTCCACTTCCCTTTGCTGTGGCAAAAGAGATAAGGTTGCAGAATGGTGTTATACTTTAGAGACCCCAAACCAGATCACATTCCTTGGCTTTCTAGGTTATCCTGAGGCCATGTATTATTGCAAAGGAATTCAGGGTGCCACTTTTTCAGGTCCTGGAGATCCAGGTTTTTAGTTTTCAGTTTTAGTTTTTTTTCCAATTGTACAAAAGATAATCTAACAAGTCCCTATTATGCCATAAGCCCAGGAAAACCAGAGTTTCCCTTGATCCACTGTTTCCACTCATGACTTCTTGTGGGGGAGAAGAGGAATCACAAGGCCTACTTTCGGCACATACACTTTGGGTGCCAAAAATGTTGAGGTAACTGGACATGTGTTATAATGTCATCTTTCAAAGAATGCAGGCTTAAACTTTCTCCAAATCAAGCAAAGGACATTTACTGTGGTAATGTACTCTTCCTGTCTCCTTATCAAGAGAAATGCCCAGCAAGGTAAGGTGAGAAATTATATTGAGAAGAGGGAATAAGAAAGAACGGAAAAATTGGACCATCTCAGATAATATGGGCTTGGAAAATGTTCCATAATTAGATATATCTCAGATAGGAAATCTTGAGAAAAGTCCTTTTGTCCTAGTGAAGGGAGGGAGGGAGAAAGAGAGAGACAGAGACAGAGACAGACAGAGACAGACAGAGAAACAGAGAGAAGGAGATGGGGAGAGAGATAAGGAGAGAGACAAAGACAAAGAAAGAGACAAAGGCAGAGTCAGAAAGAAATGCAGAGACACAGAGAGACAGAGACTGAGAGAAAGATGAAGAAACAGATACAGAGAGATATACAGAGACAGAGAAGGACAGTCTAGCAGCTAGCAAGAGTCAGTATAAACCCCCTAGATATACATGGAAAAGGTAAAAAGTTTCTTTATTCTAATGAGGTTCATGAGAGAGGCAGTCAGGATATCGCAGCTAGATATGCATAGAAAAAAAGATAAAAGGTACATTTTTTTCCTAATGAGTTGAAAGAAAGAAAGAGAAAGAAGGAGAGAGAAACAGAAAGAGAAAAAAGAGAGACAGTTGAACAGAGACAAAGAGACAAAGACAGAGACAGAGAAATTCAGAGACACAGAGAGACAAAGATAGAGACAGTCTAGAAGGTAGAGAGAGAGTCATATAAAGCAACTAAATATACATGGAAAAGGTCAAATGTTCCTTTGTTCTAATAAGGTGAGAGAGATAGAGAAACAGATGACAGACAGACAGACAGACAGACACAGACACAGACAGAGAGAGAGAGAGAGAGAGAGAGAGAGAGACAAAGAGAGACAGAGAGGCATAGACAGAGAGACACACAGAGAGGACATTAGTGCTAGGGTAGCAACTAAGAGTCCATCATTGAATTCTGAAATCCCAGATGTTTAAAAACTGAAATTTTAGGATTTTATTTAATGCAGTATATGCCCTGTGACTAAATCCATAGATTTAAATTGGAAGGGATATTAGAAATCATAAAATTCAATTCCACTAATAATCCTGAGAAAATTGTTGCCCAGAGAGTTTAAGTGATTTATAGAACATCATATCAGTAATAATTAGCCCAGTGAGAAGTAGTCAAAAATAGGTCATAATAATATGGGATCATAAGTTCATATATCTAGAGATAGAAGGGACCTCAAAGGTCATGACTTTTTACCTTTTACCTTACAGATGAGGAAATAAAATGAAATTAAGTGAAAGGTCATAGTCATCAGAACAGTGATTGGAGTTTAGAAGTTTTGCCTCCATATTTGATACTCTTTCTATTATTTTTCAGGGTTATTATGGAGGTCAAATGAGGTAACATATGTAAAATACTGTGCAAATTATTTCAAAATCTCTTTAAATACCAACTTGCATTATGCCATTTATTTTGGGTATTCTAATTGCTTTTATTCATTAACATGTTTTTTTTTTAATCCTCTCATGTAATTGTTCCTTTGTCTATAACTTACCCAGGTGCATACCTTTACTCTCGCCAACACACATACACACACACACACACACACACACACACACACACACACATCATTCACATTGCTTCTGCAAAGGAATTCAAATATTAATTCCTAGATAATATCAGGCCAAGGCCACATTCCCAAATGTTTCAACTAAATATCAACTTTGAACAATTTGCCCTACTACATCAAAGAAATATTTCTAGCCAAAATGGTTATTGTATTTTTTGTTCTTCATCATGGACATGATGCATTCCATGCCATGTAAATGAGTTGGGATTTAAGTGAGGCAGGGCTGTGCAAAGTTGGAAGCCTCACTTTCTCCTCTAAAGTCATCTGGATCCAACCCAAAGATCCCAGCTTTTGGGATAAGAACTTACTGTTTGATAAAAATTGCTGGGAAAATTGGAAACTAATATGGCAGAAACTAGGCATTGCTCCATACTTAACTCCGTACACCAAGATAAGGTCAAAATGGGTTCATGACCTAGGCATAAAGAATGAAATTATTAATAAATTAGAGGAACACAGGATAGTTTACCTCTCAGATCTGTGGAAGGGGAAGGTCTTTATGACCAAAGCAGAACTAGAGATCATTACTGATCACAAAATAGAAAATTTCGATTATACCAAACTGAAAAGTTTTTGTACAAACAAAACTAATGCAGACAAGATTAGAAGGGAAGCAATAAATTGGGAAAATATTTTTACAGTCAAAGGTTCTGATAAAGGCCTCATTTCCAAAATATATAGAGAATTAACTCTAATTTATAAAAATCAAGCCATTCTCCAATTGAAAATGGTCAAAGGATATGAACAGACAATTCTCAGATGAAGAAATTGAAACTATTTCTAGTCATATGAAAAGATGCTCCAAGTCATTATTAATCAGAGAAATGCAAATTAAGACAACTCTAAGATACCACTACACACTTGTCAGATTGGCTAAGATGACAGGAAAAATAATGATGATTGTTGAGGGGATGCGGGAAAACTGGGACATTGATGCATTGTTGGTGGAGTTGTGAACGAGTCCAACCATTTTGGAGAGTAGTTTGGAACTATGCTCAAAAGTTATCAAACTGTGCATACCCTTTGATCCAGCAGTGTTACTACTGGGATTATATCCCAAAGAGATTATAAAGAAGGAAAGGGACCTGTATGTGCACGAATGTTTGTGGCAGCCCTTTTGTAATGGTTAGAAACTGAAACTGAATGGATGTCCATCAGTTGTAGAATGGCTGAATAAATTGTGGTATATGAAAATTATGGAATATTACTGTTCTGTAAGAAATGACCAACAGGATGATTTCAGAAAGGCCTGAGAGACTTACACGAACTGATGCTGAGTGAAATGAGCAGGACCAGGAGATCATTATATACTTCAACAACAATACTAGATGATGACCAGTTCTGATGGATCAGGCCATCCTCAGCAACGAGATCAACCAAATCATTTCTAATGGAGCAGTAATGAACTGAGCTAGCTATGCCCAGAAAAAGAACTCTGGGAGATGACTAAAACCATTACATTAAATTCCTAATCCCTATATTTATGCACACATGCATTTTTGATTTCTTCACAAGCTAATTGTACAATAATTCAGAGTCTGATTCTTTTGTACAGCAAAATAACGTTTTGGTCATGTATACTTATTGTGTATCTAAGTTATATTTTAATATATTTAACATCTACTGGTCATCCTGCCATCTAGGGAGGGGTGGGGGGTAAGAGGTGAAAAATTGGAACAAGAGGTTTGGCAATTGTTAATGCTGTAAAGTTACCCATGTATAAATCCTGTAAATAAAAGGCTATTTAAAAAAAAATAATAAAGTCATCTGGATCCAGTGGTAAGATAGTTCAGGACAATTACAGGTAGCCCTGGATGCAAGGAAATCTTGGCCTTTTTAAACTAAGATCTTTTCAGGTGGAGCCAAGATGGTGAAAAGGACGCATGCTTCATTCTGAGCTCCTCTTCCATCCTCATTACTGATTAACAAATTCAGCCTCAGAAATAGTGCTTGGCTGGTAGAATCCATGAATATTGGGAGTACAACAATTTACCAGCCGAAGATAATCTGGAAGATCACCAGAAATCGCCATTGTCCTGATGGGGGAGAGCAGACCAGTGCAGGCAGGGAGGCAGAATCAGAGGTTAGCGCACTGAGGAGACTGGGGCAGGGGTGGTCTCAGAGGGTGGAGAATTTGCAGGGAAGACTACCACAGCTTGGCTCCTCTGCTTTGGTTGCAAAGCAATAGATTAGCAGAGAAGTCACACAAAGCCAAAGGTAGAATGTACTCCAAAATGCCAGAGTTTCATAGGACCTGGTCACATCCAACCAGCATGGGGAATGATTCAGCACAACCACAGCACAGCTGCATAGCCCAGCCACATTTTGCAGAGTGGGGTTCTTCCCAGGGCAGTGGCACTTCTGCAACATGCAGGACAACTACTATTCATTGTCATCTGTCCCTGTTCTGTTGAGGAACCTGGGAACCTCCTTGCCCTGAAGGCAGACCCAAAGGGCTTTTTAAAAAAATGAGCAAAAAAGCAAAGAGAGCTCTAACATCTATACTGAAAGAGAATAGATTTCTAGCCCTGAAGAGACTAATAGCAGACAGTCTCCAGGCAAAGGGGGATGTAACATGATCCCCATCACACAAGGCTCTCCTAGAAAATATTATAAAAGATCTTAAAAGAGAGCTAGAAGAAAACTGGGGAAAGGAAAAAGAAGCTGTGCAAGAGAGTATGGAAAAGGCATATAATTCACTTAAAGAAAAATTTGATAAAGTGGAAAAAGAAAACAACTTCTTGAAATATGAATTAGAAAAGATAAAGAATTCCCAGGGAAATAGAATTTGTGAATTGAAAAAGATAAAGAACTCTGAGGAAAGAAGGATATATGAATTGGAAAAAGCAAATAACTCATTTTAAAAAAAATCAGTGAAATGGGAAAAAAAATTCATAGAGCAAAACAACTCATTTAAAAACTCAATTGGACATGTATAAAAAGAAGTAAAAAAGCTAATGAAGAAAATAACTAATTAAAAATCAGAACTGAACAAATGGAAATGAATGATTCATTGAAACATCAAGAATCAGTCAAGCAAAACCAAAAAAAAAAAAAAAAGAAAAAAGAAAAAAAAGGAAAAAAATCAAATATCTACTTGGAAAAAACAACAGACCTGGAAAAATAGATCTAGGAGAGATAATCTAAGGATTATTGGGCTCCCTGAAAACCATATTGAAAAAAAGAGCCTAGACACTATTTTTCAGGAAATCATCAAAGAGAACTGCTTCAATGTAATAGAAAAAGAAGGTATAATAGGTATTGAAAGAATTCATCAAACACCTTCTGAAAGAGACCCCAAAATAAAAACCCCAAGGAATATTGTGGCTAAATTTCAGAACTATCTGACTAAGGAAAAAATATTACAAGCAGCCAGAAAAAAAAAAAAAAAACAATTCAAATACTGCCACAATAAGGATCACTCAGGTTCTAGCAGCTTCCACATTAAAGGATCAAAGGGCCTGGAATCTGCCATTCCTGAAAGGCAAAAGAACTTGGAATGCAGCCAAGAATAAACTACCCAGCTAACCTGAGCATTTTCTTCCAGGGGAAGAAGATGGACATTCAATGAAACAGGTGAATTCCATTTATTCCTAATGAAAAAACCAGAGCTAAATAAAAAAAATTGACCTCCAAATATAGGACTTAAGAGAAGCATAAAAAGATAAAAAGAACTCTTGAGAACTGTATTTATGTTATGGACATACATATAGAGCACATGCATAATTTGATTTTACTGTCATAATATAAAAACAAAGAGAATTAGAAGTGGAAAGGGAATTGTATCAGAAAAAGGGAAAAGTGGAGGTAAAAAGAGGGAAATTACATCTCACAAAGAGGCAAAGGAAACATCATATCTGAGGGTATTAAGGGAGGAGGAAGAATATTGTGTGAATCTTACTCTCATCAGATTTGGCTCAGAGAAAATATTAGACATATTTGGTTTATAGAGAAACTTCTCTCACTTCATTAAAAAGTGAGAGAGGAAAGGGGAAAAGGAAATGAGTAGGCTAAATAGAAAGGGATACAGAAATAATAAGGGAAAGGTATAAGAAAGAGGGAGAAACTCACAGGGGTGGGAGGGATTCTAAAGAGGGAGAGCTTTGTGAGGCAAGTGGCGCCCACAAGTTTAATACTAGGGAGTGGGTAAGGGGGGAAAGAAAGAGAAAAGTATAATCTGGGGATAATAAGATGGCAGAAAATACAGAATTAGTAGTTTTAATTGTGAATGGGAATGAGATGAACTCTCCCAAAAAGTGGAGGCAGATAGCAGAGTGGATCAAAAGTCAGAATCCGATAATATGTTGTTTACAGGAAACACATTTAAAACAGGATGATGCATACAGAGTAAAGGTAAAAGGCTGGAGCAGAATGTATTATGCTTCAGGTGAAGTAAAAAAGCAGCGGTAGCCATCCTTATCTCAGATCAAGCAAAAGCAAAAATTGATCTGATTTAAAAAAGATAAGGAAATTATATCTTGCTAAAGGGCACCACAGGTAATGAAGCAATATCAATATTCAACATATATGCACCAATTGGTATAGCATCTAAATTTCTAAAGGAGAAGTTAAGAGAGTTGCAAGAAATTAAAGACAGCAAAACTATAATAGTGAAAGATCTCAACCTTGCACTCTCAGAATTAGATAACTCAAACTACAAAACAAATAAGAAAGAAGTTAAAGAGGTAAATAAAATATTAGAAAAGTTAGGTATGCTAGATCTTTGTAGAAAACTGAATGGAGACAGAATGTAGTAAACTTTCTTCTCAGCAGTTCATGGAACCTATGCCAAAATTGACCATATAATAGGACATAAAGACCTCAAAATCAAATGCAGACAGGCAGAAATAGTAAATGCATTCTTTTCACATCATGATGCAATAAAAATTATATTCAACAAAAATCTAGGGGTAACTAGACCAAAAAGTATTTGGAAACTAAATAATATCATCCTAAAGAATGAATGGGTGAAACATCAAATCAGAGACAAAATTAATAATTTCAAAATTAATAATAACAACAATGAGACAACATGCCAAAATTTGTGGGATACAGCCAAAGTTGTAATAAGGGGAAATTGTATATCTCTAGAGGCTTACTTGAGTAAAATATAGAAAGAGAAGATCAATAAATTGGGCTTGCAACTTAAAAAACTAAAAAAAGGGCAAATTAAAAGTCCCCCAATCAAATACTAATCTTGAAATTCTAAAATTAAAAGTAGAAATTAGTGAAATTGAAAGTTAAAAAAGGCTATTGAATTAATAAATAAAACTAAGAGTTTGTTTTATGAAAAAAAAAAAAACAAAATAGATAAGCCAGATTCATTCACTTCATCTCACATAACCAGGGTGGCTGGCTTCTTGAACTTCCCCCACTGAGACCAAGGCTGGTCTGAAAGACTCTCCAGAAAGCTGCTCTGGGGAACCAGACAAGGAAACTAGATTGTGAAAGAGATAATAAAGGATTTGGACTTTAATACCTGGATATTCTTGTGGTGATTACTGAACTGAACGAAGGCTGGTCCAGGGACCTCCAGAAAACCAACAAGAACACTTCACTTATGTAAGATTTAATGGCCTCATTTTTGAGTTTGACATAACTGTTGGAAGGGAGGAAAAGTGATTCACTAAAATGGTCATCAAATATTTGCTAAATTATAATTTTGGAGAATTTATTGGGGGCAAAATGAAGTTAAGTATCATATTCAGTTTCAGTAGTCATGCCTGTCTCTTCATGACACCATTTAGGGGTTTTCTTGGCAAAGATACTGGAGTTGTTTGCCATTTCCTTCTCCAGCTCATTTTGCAGATGAAGATCTGTGGTAAACTGAATTAAGTGACCTGCCTAATATGACAAGTTAGTAAGTATATGTAAAGATGATATTAAGTGAGCAAGCATAAAGTCCACTATCTAATTGTTTGTTTCTGCCTTCTGCAAATACTTCCAAAAGAGCCCAAAATCACTCACAATTTGTACCTAGAAGATACTTTAACTGGTTCCCTGTAATGTTCTCCTTTGGTTTTCTGGAGGTCTTGGGAGCAGCTTTCTTTTCAATGAAAAGTTTATAATAACAGCCAGGTGTTAAAGTCCAAAAGTCTTTATTGTCTCCTTTGCCAGGTGCTCAGCTAGCTTTCTCGTGGCCTTCAGAGGAGACTTGGTTTCAGTGGAGAAAATGCAGGAGGAGAACCTGCCACTAGAGCCTGACCAAAGATCAGATGAATCTTGTCCAATCCTTGCTGGCTGTTATATACTCCATTATCATTGGTGTAAATCTTGTGGAACTATATTAACTACTAAGTACATTTACTGAACTAGATAACTATTAAGCACCATGCTAAACTAGATAACCATTTCCTGTATCAATTCCACTGACTTAACACCTTGTAAGAATCCTTGTTTCAGAATTCTGACCTATAACAGTTCCCTGATTAGAGAAGAAAGAAATTAGGTACTCAATGTCATAGATGCAAAATGATCCAAGCAATCAAACAGCAATCATTTATTAAGTATCTGCTCAGTGTAACTAAGTACTACTTAGTTATTTTTAGTACACTAAACAGTGTACTAAAGCACCTGAGGAACAAAGACAAAAAATATTCCAAGTGATCAATGAAATCCCTGTCTCTGTCTCCATCATTATCTGAATCCTCAATGAACATACATTTTGTTGAAGTAGACAACATATGCAAAAGTGGGTATATACAAAATAAAAGACAGTTTTCAGAGAAAGGCCCAACAACTGGTGGATGGAAGCATAGATGACTAAGTTTTGAAAGGCATTAGAGTTTTTAAGAGGTAGAGGAGCTGAAAAGAACAAAAAATAATGATCAAGAAATAAATTTGTGGATATCAAAGGAACCTTTTAGCTAAAGGAGACCATTTAATCTGTTATTCTAAGTATAATTTTAATTTGGTATTCAAGAAAATAAGTCCATATTTGAGGACAATTACTAGACTACATCAACATATAAGTTAGATTTTCTTTTTTTAATATTTAAATTTCTACTTTCCTGGGTTATGTACTTCAAATTTACTAAATTAAAACCAAAACAATACAAATTGGAAAAGAGTCAAAAATTTTAAAACTGTTAATAGTACAGGCAAAAATGCAGTTATCCCAGAAAGCCTAACTGTGAGCTAATGCGCTAGCTAATGGGCCACTTCAGATTCACTGCCATGAAGAGCAGTTGCTAGCAGATGTTTGGACATTTGTGAAATGAAGCAGGGTTTCCAAATGCTTAACCCCAAATTAAAATCCCAGGGGCCTTGAATAATTGGGTATCCATTTGACAAAAGAGCTCATTAAGACTTCTTGGTTATTTTATAGAATGAAATTCATTTGGCCAACTTGACTTTTCAAAAAAAAAAAAAAAGGAGCAAGTAATATAAGGTACATCTCAAATAAATGTAATAGAATCAGAAATTGAGATCTCAAATAGCTATCATGGCCAAACCCTTCATTTTACAGATAAGGTAACCAAGGTCCACCGTGGCAAATTGATTTGTCCAAGGGCATAGAAAGTGTCAAAACTTAGATTTGAAACATATTCCTCTAACTTCAAATCAAACCCACCTCTATCCACTATACCAGTGATGACCAAGCACATAGAGAATATGTGGTTATATAGATTTCATAAATTTCATAAATATAGATGCAAGTTCTATTATTTATAGTGTGAAATCTGTCTGACCAAGCAGTAGGTGTAAGATTTACATACTATATATGGAATATAACAACACCCACAGGGACCTACCTATTTCAATGAAAAGTTTTTGTTGAAGTATTTTACCTTGCATGATGACAAAACAAAATAATTGTGCATCTAAAATCTGAAGAAATTGTCCTCTATTTATGAAGAAATGACTTCTATTTGTCTTGGATTAAAGACACTGATTGGAAAGTGCTTATATTGAGAAATTAAAATATAAATGATGTTTGTAGATGTGTGTGTGTCTTTAAGCAATGGAGAAAATCATGAGACAAGTTGAGCATGTTGAAAAAATTTAGTATTTTTAACATATGCTTTTGATGGACTTAGAAGTGAAGTATACATTTTGTATCTGTCAAATATTTTGCAAATGCAAAATTAAAAAAAAATAGAGCCACCTTGAATTGGAGGCTTCATTCAGGCAGGTACATTGATTGAAGGTGAAAGAGCAGAGTTGGGCATTTCATCTTCCATTTCATAAAATTTTATGTAGACAGGTCAGAACCATTTTTCTGCCCTTTTCTCTAAATCTCTTGAATCCTTTAATATGTTTGCATCATTTCTTTTGGATGCCCACAGGAAATAGACAATCAGTTTGCACATCTGCTTAGAGTGAGAGTGAAAAGAATATTAAAAATTTGCCTGCATAAGGGATGAAGAAAAATAAAAGATATTTAGTGGAAAATATTTTACATTCTATGCCATCAAGCCATCAGGGAGGTTTATTAAAGTACATAACATATGAGGATAACAGTGACCTGGAGTAAATCACTGAATATTAGAGCTAGAAGGGAATCTAAGAAATAATCTAGGCCAACTTCCTAATTTTACAAATGATGACATATAAAGATGGAAAGTGAGTTGCCCATTTTCACCTAGCTACTTAATATCAAAGTTGAAACTTGAACCTTGGTCTCCAAACTGCCAAATAAGCCAAGTCTGAACTGCTACCTATTTTAATATTCCTGGGTAAAGTAAAAGTGGTTTTTACATTTTAAAAATAAAAGTTTATTTCATTCAAAAATGTTAAAACTATTCTTTATTCTTGGGATATTAAAAAAAATAGTGAGGGGGAAGGCTTTGGAGCTGACTTGTAGTTTTCCAATCCCTGATTAAAACAATCAACAAACAATAGATCGTCTTGATTAATTTTTTTGTTAATTTTGCTAATTTCTAAAACATTAGCTTACAATTCAAATTTGATAATCAGATCTTTTGCATCAGTATTAATTGGCTTTAGCACATCCTTGCTTGTATGGTACTAAATGAATAGATTAGCTCATGCTTTAAGACCAATTCAACTTTGTGGATCCTGATGAGAATGTTATATATTATTAGGTATGTCTTACAATCAAATATAAAAACTCTGCCCTATCCTTTGCACTGCCCATCACTAGTCTCTGCTGAAATATAACTCTTTGTACTACTTAGCATCCAATAACATAGCATGTTTTAAGGTCCAACTTCTGTGGAAAAAAAGTTTTAATTCAATCAATGTGTAGCACTTTTTTATGTAAACACACATTTTTCTTTCTTTAGCTGATGATTATATAAATTTTAGCTATTGTCTTGTTTGACTTGTGTGTCCAAGAGGGAAGAAGGTTCTGATTCTAATTTAAGACTTCACTACATCTCATTATTTTCACTGGTTGTGATAATCCCTCCTCTACCACCATTTTTTTCCTCCCTTTCTCCGGAGAAAATCAAATTTTTCTAAACTCCTTTTTCTCCTTTCTTTCTCTTCCATTCTGGAATCTACTTCAATTCCAGAAAACCTGTAATAAATCCCTGGAATATTACTACTACTTCTGGCAAATGCAAAGAAGGTAATAAGAAGAAAAAAATCCCATCTCTTCTCTCTAGCTACAAATTCATACATTATTAGCCTTCATGCTTTTGATTTTGAATTAGTTCTTACCAAGGCCAACTTGACTTATCCTAACCCTCCAATTAGTTTAATAACTTTGCAGTCATGGCTACATACTAACAGAATTGTTCTTCAGAGATTCAGTTGTTTCATCTGTAAAATGAGATGCTAACATTAAAGAGCTTAAAGTCTCTGTGAAATCCAAATATATGATCCTATTATCATATTTCTCCAAAGATTATTAGCAAGGTACTCCTTATAACACAGTGGGTAGTGTGCTAATCTCAACATGAGGAAGACTCAGCTTCCTGAGTTCAATCTGGCTTCAAATACTTACAAGCTGTGTGACCCTTGGTAAGTCACTTATCCCTTAGTTCATCATTGATAAAATGATATGAGAAAAGAAATGGCAAACAGCTTCAGCATCTTTGCCAAGAAAATCTCAAATGGGGCCAAGAAAAATCAGACATAACTGAATTGACTGAAAAACAACACAATCCTTATGGCTTAGAACTTAAAAGTGGAGATGACTGGAGGTAAATTTATAAAGCAAACAATATTTAGTGTTATCCATAAATGTTTTCTTTGTTCATTTTTCCAGGTGATCCATTGTGCTTATGGTGCTGTATGACCACTTCAGTGCCTCAAGAGATCTACCTCTCAGAATTATACCCTATGATATATAATTCTTTCCTGTCTTTATCTTCCATCATCAAAGCATGCTTATTTTATGGTAAGAGCTCCCTATCTTATTTCTGAAGCCTCAGCTACTTATCAGGTAAACTAAGGAATTAATGGCCAAAAATAGCTTACAAATTTTCCCCTTCTTGTGATATTAACATTTTGTCTAGTGACTACTAAGGATGTATTACCTTAACTCAATGGGATAAATATCTAATGATGGTATTTCAGGTAATGAGTGCTGAAGACATTTGTAAGATAATATGAAGTTTTGAAGATAAAATCATGTTAAAAACACAATTTCATCTGACCTCTGGGCATGCTTGTTTTGGGGACATTTGTACATAATCAGAAGACACATATTTTAGTGTCATCTACTTTTTGTGCAGTTAAAGAAATAACTATTGTTTTCACCTCAAAAAATAAGAAAAGAAAATTGTCAACATCATCACCATTGTCTGTCTTCCTTTTCTCAAAAGAGACAATGAAACATCCAGGAGCAACAGCAATTTTAGGTCTCACAAATCCATGAGGTACTAATGCCTCTTGCTATTCAAAGAGCATTTGGAATGACAGGTATTTAAAAGATAAAAGCAATCAAGGCAGTTAGCTGGACAGGTAAAGCTTGGGCCAAAAGTTGAAAGACACATAAGCAAAACTTCTATTAGTATGGTTGAGGGTAGATAAGGTGACATTGAAAGGAAATGTGTATTTCAATTTTAAATAGATGACTGGCCCTAGTGAACATTAAGAATAAAACCAATTGTATCTCTGTTCAAAAAAATTGATTTTTTTTCCCAAAAAAGTAATTATATACATCAGCATCTTTAGCAACATAAAGTACATGTTATATCTTACAGGGACTAAATTTTTTCCAAATCAAATGAGCAGATTTATTTTTCAGTGAACAGTCATACTTTCTTTAAAAAAAAAAAGATTATCTCATATGATGGCAAATAATAACAGGGGAAAGGGATATATGGAGAATAACCAACTGAAGTCTATAGTTCCAGATGTTTATAGCTGATACCCATATTTTCCTCCAAAGATTAATTTGGTTCCACAATGTACTTGGGTCTGATTATCTATTGTATGCCTTTTTCTACTTCACTTGTCTTATTTTTCAAACTAAATGTTATCTTTAATACATACATATGAACTCAAAGTAGAAAATATTACTGGTCTTGCTTCATTTTTCAGCTATTCTCATGCTATCTAAATGTCAACCAAATCATTTTAAGATAGGAAGACTAGAGATGTATAATGTTTCATTAATATCAATGGTGGTAATTGACAATTGTATTTAGATCTGCCTTCATATCTGAGATTATACTGGGTTTTACAAATGTGTATTAGCTAGCCTTCTGATATCTCTAGAAAATAAACTGGTTATTTGACTAGGTATTTTGAAATTGTTTTATGTGGAGCACAACTTCAAATTGATTGTGGAGACCATTCTGAAAAGAAATTCACCATTAAGCAAAGAATAAAATGTGAATAAAATATCCAAACTTTTTGACCCAGAGATCTTATTGCTAAAAAAAATACTAACATAGTCCAAGGAGG
Organism: Sarcophilus harrisii; assembly: GCF_902635505.1. NCBI lineage: Eukaryota > Metazoa > Chordata > Mammalia > Dasyuromorphia > Dasyuridae > Sarcophilus > Sarcophilus harrisii. Next base: position 407,240,360 of record NC_045428.1, on the reverse strand, counting down.
TTATTGATCAAAAAAGGAAAACCCGATATTCAGGAAAAAATATTTATAATATTTTTGTAGCCATAAAGAATTTAAAACATGTATGTATTGGGGAATGACTACATACATTGTGATATTTGAAGATAACAGAATATTATTGCACTTTGAGAAATTATCAAAAAGGAGAAAAAAGAGAAACATAAGAAAGATTAAACCAAATGGTTGTGATGATGGCTGCTTTACAATATAGTTTTAGGCTTGGTATTGCTAAACCACATCCTTTCTATGTCATATTTGTAAATTCCTTTGATATTCTTGACATTTTGTTCTTCCATATGAATTTTGTTATTATTTTTTCTAGTTCTATAAAATAATTTTTGACAGTTTGATTGGCATGGCACTGAAAAAGATCAATTTAGGCAGAATTGTGATTTTTATTGTATTAGCTTGGCCTACCAATAAGCAACTATTAGTTTCCCAATTATTTAGATCTGACTTTATTTGTGTAAGAATTATTTTGTAGGTTTTCTTCCTGAGGCGGAGTCAAGATGGTGGAGTGAAGCCAGGAAGCTGCTCATGTCTCTCAGTTACCTTGCTCAGAAGCAAAGCTCAAGCATAAAAGTATAAAAAGAGGAAACACTAAAAGAAAAGGAAAGAAAATAAGCAAGAAACAGAAAAGAACCTTGACCAAAGAGTTGTATGATTTGGTGAGAAGCCCAAAGAAACTTCTTGGAAATGTTCATAAAAGACTTTAAAAGATATATGAGAGGTGGAGAAGAAAAAAAATGAGAAAGAATGAGAGATATGCATGAAAGAATAAAAATAGAGGAAATACCAAAAGAAAAGGAAAAAAAAGGAGCAAGAAACAAAAAAGAACTTTGAACATTGAAAGCTACCATGATGAAAGGACAGACCAAAACAAAAACTCAGATGAGGACAGAATATCTAAAGAAGAAATATCAAAGAGTGATATAAATTGGTCTAAAGCCCAAAGAGGTTTCTTGGACATTCTTGTAAAAGACAAAAAAACAAATAAAAGAGGTAGAAGCAAAAATGAGAAAAACATGAGAGATATGTATGAGAGAGTCAACAGTTTGGAAAAGTAAGTAAAAAAAAATTGTCGAACAAAACCATGCTTTAAACAGTAGAATAAACCAAACAGAAAAAGAGATACAAAAGACAACTGAAGAAAATCACACATTAAACACTAGAACAGGGCAAATGGAAGCTAATGACTTTGTGAGATAGCAAGAATCAGTCAAACAAACTAATAAGAATGAAAAAAGTGGAAGAAAATGTGAAATACCAGCTGACCTATGAAAATAGATCCAGAAGAGACAATTTAAAAAATATTCATCTACCTGAAGACAATGGCAAAAAAAAGAGCCTAAATAGCATTCAGATAATTAAGGAGAACTATCCCAATATTCTAGAAATAGGAGAAATAATCATTTAAAGAATTCATTAAATACCTCTGGAAAAAGATCCCATAAGGAAAACCCCAAGGAACATTGTTGTGAAATTCTGGAACTACAGGAAAAAATACTGCAAGCTGCCAGACAAAAACTATTCAAATGTATAGGAGTAATAGTCAGGATTACTTAGGATCTGGCAGATCAATAAAGGATAATAAAGGACCAGAAGATCTGGAATGCCATATTCCTGAAGGCAAAGGACTTGGAGTAACCACCAAGAATTTACTACCCAGTGAGATTCAGCATCATTTTCAGGGGAGGAGATGGAGCTTCAATGAAGTAAGAGACTTTCAATTATTTCTATTGAAAAAAAAAACAGAACTAAATAAAAATTTTAACCTACAAACACAAGAAAAGCATAGAAAACTAAAGATGAGGAAAATATATATTATGTAAAGGTTAAATTGTTTATATCCCTTGATGGAAAGTGATATCTGTAACTCTTGAGAATTGTATTTATCACTGGGGCAAGTAGAGTGGGGCATCACATTAACTGAAGGTGTGGTTGTAAATTGACATTAAGGGGTGGAAAAAGGTCTGTCTTGGAAAAAGAGAAATGGGAGGTATAATGGGCCAATTAATTCACAGGGAGAGGTGCAAAAGACCTATTACAATTGAGGAAATAAAGGAGGGACATGAGCATTGTTTGAAACTTGATCTCATCAGTTTGGGTTCTAAAAGGGAATAGCTTAATCATTCAGTTGGGTATAGAAATTTACCTAACCCTATCAAGAATTAGAAGGAGAAAAAGGAAAGAAAAAGGAGGGGCAGTTAGAAAGGAGGGGAGAAACACTAGGGAAAAAGTAAGAGAAGGGGGAAGAGCTGATAAAAGATAAGATAGTGGGTAGAATGGGTTAAAAAAACCACTAAGAGAAGTGGGATAGGGTAATAGGGGATAAGGTAGTGGATAGAGTAGATTAAAAAAAGAGGACTAAGGATAGGGTAGAGAGAACAAAAGTATGTACTTTTGTTTATACCAAGGGGTGAAAATAGGATGGAGGAAAATATTGACCTGGTAATCATAACTATGAATGTGAATTGGATGAACTCTCCCATAATACAGAAAAGAATAGCAGAATGGATTAAAAACCATAATCCTACAATACATTGTTTACAAGAAACACATTTGATACATAGTAAATCCTGAAGTAAAAAAATAGGGGTATCAATTCTGATCTAGATAAAGGGAAAGGAAAAATCTTATTAAAAGAGATAAGGGAGAAAAGTATATCTTAATAAAGGATACTGTGAATAATGAAGTAATAATGGTACTTAAATATGGATGCTCCAAGTAGTAGATCAGTCAAATTCCTGGAGAAGATTTTAAGCCAGTTACAGGAAAAATAGATAGCAAGACTATATTCGTGGGATACCTCAAGTTTCCCCTCTCAGAATCAGACAAACCTAACTACAAAATAAACAAGAAGGAAATTGGGAAGATTAAAAGAATCTTAGAAAACCTAGATATAATAAACCTCTGGAGACAATTGAATAGAGACAGAAAGAAACATATATTTTCTTGGAAGTACATGGCACCTATACAAAAACTGACAGAAATTGTAAATGCGTCCTTCTCAGATCACAAGACAGCAAAACTTATATTCAATACAGAGACAGGGAAGGATAGACTAAAAACCAATTGGAAATTAAATAATCTAATTCTAAACAATGAGTGAGTCAAACAATAAATCACAGAAACAACCCATAATTTTATCCAAGAAAATGACAACATGTGACAACATACCAAAACCTATGGGATGCAGTCAAAGCAGTTCTTAGGGGAAATTTTATATCTCTAAATAGCTATATGAAAGAGATCAATGAATTGGGCATGCAACTAAAAATCCAGAAAAAGAACAAATTAAAAACCCACAATTCAATATCAAATCAGAAATTATAAAACACAAAGGAGATATTAATAAAATTGAAACTAAGAAAACTATTGAATTAATAAATAAATCTGAGTTGGTTTTATGCAAACTCGATAAAATTTTGATTAATTTGGTTAGAAAAAAGGGAAAAAAAATACCAAATCACCAGCATCAAAAATGAAAAGGGAGAACTTACCACCAATGACAAAGAAATTAAAGCATTAATTAGGAGCTATTTTGCCCAGCTGTATTGCAGCAAGTCTTCTGACAGTCTAACTGAAATGGATGAATATTTACAAAACTATAAATTGCCCAGATTAATAGAAGAGGAAATAAAATACTTACATAGTCCCATTTTAGGAAAAAAAAATTGAACAAGCCATTAATGAACTTCTCAAGAAAAATTGCCAGTGCCAGATGGATTCACAAGTGAATTCTATCAAACATTTAAAGGACAATTAATTACAATGTAATATTTTTCTTCCTTTTCCAACCTGTTGATTCTCTCATGCATTTCTCTGTCATTTCCTTTCCTATCTTTTCTTCTACCTCTTTTATTTGACTTTAAAAGTCTTTTTTGAGCACTCCCAAGAAACCTCTTTGTGCTTCAGACCAATGCTCATTTTCTTTCCTTATGTTATGTTATTTCGTTTTTTTACACTTTCATGATTGAGCTCTGCTCCTGAGGTAAAGGGACACTATCCCAAGCATCCTGTGCAATTCTGAGCCTTGGCTTTAAGCACATGGGCCCCTTGTGTTTGCAGGGGTAGCTTTTCCTGCTCTGTTCAGTAAAGAGCCTGTTTTCCCAGAGTTTGCTTTCTGAGCTGGATGACTGCCCCACTGATCTGCTCCTTTACTGAGCCAAGACTGAAGATCTTAATTGCTTATTTGCTATGATTAAGACCCTTTCACTGACTTTCCCAGAGTCTATCTGAGCTGGCCTGAACACTTTTCACCTCAGTGTCACTGACCTCTTTTGAAGGTTTTCTGACCTATCTTGAGCTGGATAGTGTTTCATTCCATCAGATTCTGTTTAAAGGCTTGGTTTCATGAGGTTTCAAGGAAAACTGGGAGAGCTTAAGCAGCTTCCTTACTTTACTCTGACATCTTGGTTCCTTCCCTGAAAGTCTAGAGGAATGCATTCTTGCTCTTGGTTGATTCAACATTTTTAAACCAATGACTTACTTCTCCATAGGCTCTTGAAAGCTTGATTCAGTCTCTAATGCAACTTCCTCCACAGAAAATAAAAAGATGGAAGGAAATAGGTTCCTCCTGCCCTTTTCAATAGTAGCAGGGAAGAATTTTTCTTCATAGCAGAAAGAAGGAATTTCCCTCACAGTTAATTTAAAAAAAATTGCTTTCTTCTTAGTAGAACAAGTGGAGAGAAAGTTTTTATTTTTCTTTCCTGCAAACTAGCGGGGGGAGCAATAGGCACAGAAGCTGGGATTTCACTGGCTAATGATCTGTCTAGAGAGAAAACCAGGAAGAACAATACAACTTGGTCATAACTTGTAATGTATATTCTTGCTTTGTCTAGTAGTCTGATAGCAAACTCAATATCTAGTCATGTTTAATTTTAGGGGTTTCCAGCTTCAAAATGGGATTTTAATCAATCAAATACTTACAATGTAATTTCAAGTCTGAAATATAGATTGATATTAGCTGTACTTATATGAAAATCTAAATGACATAATTATTAAGTTTCCAGAGGACATACAAATAAGAAGAATTCTTACTGGTATGTCAAAATCCACAAAATATTTATAGCCTGAAAAGAGATTAAAAATGAACTTCTTATTTCATTTATTTAGGAAACTACCAGGTAGGAAAACCATATTTACCAGTGAGGCTTCAAATAAAAAGAAATGAAATTGTATAGAAAAATATATATATATATATATATATAAATTGCCTCATTTGGATTTTTTTTAAAGTCAATTGTGAAAATATTAAATAGGGGACAGAGGACTACATAGTAGCTTGGATGAATAGAATCATTAGGTTTGTAATGAAATACAATTAGCCAATAGCTGTACCAGATCTAAAATTATATTATAGAGCAGCAGTTACCAAAACTATTTGGTATTGGCTAAGGAATAGATTAGTTGATCAGTGGAATAGATTAGGTTCAAGGGATAAAACAGTCAACAAATATAGCAACCTAGTCTTTGACAAACCCAAAGACCCCAGCTTTTGGGATAAGAACTTACTGTTTGATAAAAATTGCTGGGAAAATTGGAAACTAATATGGCAGAAACTAGGCATTGATCCATACTTAACACCGTACACCAAGATAAGGTCAAAATGGGTTCATGACCTAGGCATAAAGAATGAAATTATTAATAAATTAGAGGAACACAGGATAGTTTACCTCTCAGACCTGTGGAAGGGGAAGGTCTTTATGACCAAAGCAGAACTAGAGATCATTACTGATCACAAAATAGAAAATTTCGATTATACCAAACTGAAAAGTTTTTGTACAAACAAAACTAATGCAGACAAGATTAGAAGGGAAGCAATAAATTGGGAAAATATTTTTACAGTCAAAGGTTCTGATAAAGGCCTCATTTCCAAAATATATAGAGAATTAACTCTAATTTATAAAAAATCAAGCCATTCTCCAATTGAAAAATGGTCAAAGGATATAAACAGACAATTCTCAGACAAAGAAATTGAAACTATTTCTAGTCATATGAAAAGATGCTCCAAGTCATTATTAATCAGAGAAATGCAAATTAAGACAACTCTAAGATACCACTACATACCTGTCAGATTGGCTAAGATGACAGGAAAAAATAATGATGATTGTTGGAGGGGATGCGGGAAAACTGGGACATTGATGCATTGTTGGTGGAGTTGTGAACGAATCCAACCATTTTGGAGAGTAGCTTGGAACTATGCTCAAAAAGTTATCAAACTGTGCATACCCTTTGATCCAGCAGTGTTACTACTGGGATTATATCCCAAAGAGATTATAAAGAAGGGAAAGGGACCTATATGTGCACGAATGTTTGTGGCAGCCCTTTTTGTAGTGGCTAAAAACTGGAAACTGAATGGATGTCCATCAGTTGGAGAATGGCTGAATAAATTGTTTGTATATGAATATTATGGAATATTACTTTCTGTAAGAAATGACCAACAGGATGATTTCAGAAAGGCCTGGAGAGACTTACACGAACTGATGCTGAGTGAAATGAGCAGGACCAGGAGATCATTATATACTTCAACAACAATACTATATGATGACCAGTTCTGATGGACCAGGCCATCCTCAGCAACGAGATCAACCAAATCATTTCTAATGGAGCAGTAATGAACTGAACTAGCTATACCCAGAAAAAGAACTCTGGGAGATGACTAAAAACCATTACATTGAATTCCCAATCCCTATATTTATGCACACCTGCATCTTTGATTTCCTTCACAAGCTAATTGTACAATATTTCAGAGTCTGATTCTTTTTGTACAGCAAAATAACGTTTTGGTCATGTATACTTATTGTGTATCTAATTTATATTTTAATATATTTAACATCTACTGGTCATCCTGCCATCTAGGGGAGGGGGTGGGGGGGTAAGAGGTGAAAAATTGGAACAAGAGGTTTTGCAATTGTTAATGCTGTAAAGTTACCCATGTATATATCCTGTAAATAAAAGGCTATTAAAAAAAAAAAAGAAACAGAAAGCAAAAAAAAAAAAAAGAAAAAAAAAAAGAAAAAAAGAAATACAATTAGCCAACAGTGTGATATGATGTGCCAAAAGGTCAATGCAAAGCTGAACAGCATCATTATAAATATGCCTTGAGTAAAGGAGGTGATCATATTTTATCTTGTTTATATGATATATAGAAGATTATGTTCATCTGTAGGCAGTGGATTTTTAGGGTGGACATTAGCAACTTGGAATACATCTAGAGGAGAATGACTTAGTTTGGTGCGTAGACATGAAAACATTTCATGAAAGGACAGGTTGCTAAAAGTGATATTTATTCTAAAGAATAGAAAATTTAAGGGAAATAAGAGAGTAATATCCAAATATTAAAATTTTGTCATTTGAAGACCGATAGAATGTTTTGATCTCCTTGGCCCCAGAGAATCAAAATTTAGAACTAATAGAGGTGGTAGGGAAAAGGGAATGAATTATAGGAAAACATTTTACTTAATATGAAGAAAAAGTTATAAAATGAACTATCCCAAAATGACACTGACTGCCTTGGAAGGTATTATTTTCAGCACTTAGCATTGTGTCTGAAACATAGCAAGTGCTTAATAATTATTCCCCTTTTCCTTCTCCTTTTCTCTTTAGGCAGAAACTAGTTAATCTTTTTCTGGGGCAATGTATGGGACTGGGGAATTCCAGTTACAGTTTGGGATTTAACCAAACAATCTTCTGAGGTTCTTCCCTTGTAGGATTGCAAATTCTATATATTTAATGAGTGTTCACGAATATATATATAAATAATGCACAACTATCCCTTGAGCCCAGTCATCACCAACACAACCCAAACTAGATTTTGAATGATTAGGGTATTTCTCAGCTTTTTAAAACAAAGTTGCATTTGCAATGCATTTCAAAACGTCTTAGTTCTAGTTCAAATTAAGACTGTGTTTGTCAGGCTGACTCATCTTGTCATTCAGAGTATCTAAGCAGAGGGCTGCACATCTCTTGAGAGCAAGATGGAGAGATAACAAAGGAAACAAAAAAATCATTTAAGGAAAACCAGAGAAGGATTTCTCTCTCTCTCTCTCTCTCTCTCGTTTATGTGTGTGTCTCTGTCTCTCTCTGTCTCTATCTTTCTTTGTCATTTTATCTTGTATAAAAAAATAGGTTTTCAGAAAGAATCAGGATTATTTACTCTCTGGAGACATACATTTTCCTGCTGAAGGGCAGGAAATCAAACAAATTATACTTGGAAGAAATCCATTTTCTACAAAAAACAAAAATGGGGAAAATAATCCATTTTGAATACTGATTTTAGGTGAGCTTCCACAATTCCATTAAATTGTTCTTAGAACACTATAACAGCCATCGGTGGCAGTTATCATAATTTGTCTTTCTCCTTTTTTTTTTTTTTTTTTTTGAAGGGAAATGATAGTTTCCATAGCATTGTGCCAAAGAATTCAAGTTAGTAAATAACAATGTCTTGTGTTTGTCAATGCTACACAATACAATAGCATTTCTAGGTATCATTCTATGTAGGCTGCAATTCTGAGTCAGAACTTTTTGGAAATCTTTGTTGGATTCATCTGAATTTGGAAGAAACTCTCAGTTTAAAGATGGGTTCAATCAGGGCCTGGCTAATCACCAAGCAATATCACATCGGAGATTAGAATTTGGGCATTCTAAATTCTACCTCTACATAGCTTGTTGAAGCCAAGTTATTGGCTATTGACTATTAAAAATGCCACTTTTGAACCATTCCACCCTCTAGTTGGCACCAAAGATTGCCAACACTTGCCATGGTGCCAAAACAAATTAATAGTTACAATAAACTAATCAAGTTAGTTAAATTATGGGATTATGAAGGGCAGGGTTATCAAATTTATCTCTGTGTACTTTAAAAAGACTTTGTTTCAGTTAGGAACACCAAGAGAATACATAGGGGATTGATTATTGCAGACCTATCCTATAAAATGATTTTTTAATCATTAAAATGAAATTTCACACTGCTTTATTTTATTTTTAAAAATTTGTTGATGTCTTATTTTAGTACCACAATCATTCCATAGTTTCACTTCCTCACCTTGAAAACTTAACTCAGAATGATTTTTTTTTCAAAACCAATTTAAACAGCAACTGCATTTGACTGCTTACGAAATGTTTTACACTTGTATCCTCCCTTCCACTTCTCTTTGGAGGGAAGTGTGTTTTATAATCTCTTCTCCTTGACTCTATAACTATTTTAATGAGAAAAAACAGTTCACTTCAAAATCCACACGAAATCAAGTCTCTGAACAGAATCTGATGGAATGAAACTAGTCTCCAGCTCAAGACATACTGAAAAAACTTCAAGAAAAGTCATTCTTCCTGGGCTGAAAAGGGATTGAGCTCAATTAAGATAGATTTGGGGAAAGCCAGTGAAAGGATCTTAATCACAGTAAATGAGCAACTAAGATCCTCAGCCTTGACTCAGCAGAGGAGCAAATCACTGGAATAGCTTCCAGTCCCCGCTCAGAAGGCAAAACGTTGTGAAACCATCCTATTTCCTAAACACAGCAGGCGAAGCTATCCCTGCAAACACAAGGGGGCACCTGTGCTCAAAGTCAAGGCTCAGCGATGCACAGGAAGCTTGGGGACATTGCCTATTTACCCCAGGAGCAGAGCTTAATCATAAAGTATAAAAAGAAAAAATATTTTAAAAAAAAAGGAAATATAATGAGCAAGAAACAGAAAAGAGCAAGAAAAGAACCTTGATCAAAGAATGATATGAATTGATCTGAAGCTCAAAGAGGCTTCTTGGAAGTGATATTAAAAGACTTTAAAAGATAAATAAGAGAGGTAAAATTAAAAAAAAAATGAGAAAGGAAATGAGAGGTATGCAGAAGAGAGTTTAATGGCTTGGAAAAGAAAGGGAAAAAAATAGTCTGAAGGAAAGATCTCCTTAAATAGTAGAATTAACCAGACAGAAAAAGAGATATACAAGCTAACTAAAGAAAATCACACATTAAAAATTATAACAGGACAAATGGATACTAGTGACTTTGTGAGATGGCAAGAATGACTCAAACAAACTAAAAAGAATGAAAAAATGGAAGAAAATATGAAATACCTTCTTGGAAAAACAGCCGACCTTGAAAATAGATCCAGAAGAAAACATTTTAAAATTATTTACCCATATGAAGGCCATGACCAAAAAAAGAGCCTATATAGCATTCTACATGAGGTTATTAAGGAAAATTGTCCCAACATTGTAGAAACAGAGTGATAAATACTCATTGAAAGAATCCACCAATCACTTCTGCAAAGAGAACCCACAAGAAAAGCCTCAAAGAATGGCAAAACGCCAAAATTTAAATCTCAAATAATCTCAAAAAAAAAAAAAGTATTGCAAGCTGCCAGATAAAAACAATTCACTATCAAGGAATAGCACTCAGGATGACCCAGGATCTGAAGCTCCTACAATAAAGGATCAGAAGGTCTAGAATACCATATTCTGGAAGGCAAAGGACTTAGAGTTACAAGTAAGAATTAACTACCCAGCAAGACTCAGCATCATATTTCAGGGGAGAAAATGGAGCTTCAATCAAATAAGGGACTTTCATTCATTTCTATTGAAAAAACCAGAACCACACAGAAAATTTAATCTACCATCACAAAACTCAAGAGAAGCAAATTAAGATAAACAGGGGGGAATATATATATATATATATATATATATTATATATATATATATATATATTATTTAAAGGTTAAATTGTTTATATCCCTAGATGAGAAAATGATATATGTAACTCTTGCGAACTATATCACTGGGGCAGATAGAGAAGAGTCATTAAATGGACTGCTGGTGTAATTGTGAATAGACTCTGATGTGATCATGTAGAGGAATGGAGCTCTGAAAAGGTATACTTGAATCCAGAACAGCAGAGTATTTAAGGCTAAGTACTTACTCAATGTGAAATAATAGTTCTATAAATATATACTTAGATGGTATGGTGATGTGATGGCTCTCCTCAGGATTCGAAGGATTGGAGGGCTGAGGAAGAGGATTAGAGTCTCTCTGTCACATTCAGCTCAAAAGGGAAGACTTCAAGCTCTAGACTAAAGAGTCTAAGATCTATCTTTGAAGAGCCACATGGCATCTTGCCTGCCTCCTTCACTTCTCCTCCTAAAGACCAAAGACTTTGACTGTCCTGACTCTGACTGATAATGAGACCCTATAGAGAGCTGTTCTGGACATTACATGATAACATCAAACAAAAAGACATTAAAATGGTCTGTACTGGAAAAAGAGGAAAAAGTAGGTATGATGGGCCTATTAGTTCACATGATGAGGTCCAAAAGACCTATTAAAGTTAAGGGAAAGAAGGGAGGAAAATGAGCATTGTCTGAAACTTGATCTCATCAGTTTTTGTTCAAAAAGGGAATAACTTAATCATACAGTTGGTTATAGAAATTTATATAACTCTATCAAGAAGTAGGAGGAGAAAGAGGAAAGAAAAGGAAAGTTCAGGATAGTAGAGAGGAAAGAAAAGCCAGGGAAAAGGTAAGAGAAGGAGGAAGGAGTGATAGAAGATAAAGTTGTGGGTGGAGTGGGTTAAAAAACATTAATAAAAGAAGGGTGAGGGGTGATAAGAGATATGGTAGTGGATGAGGTGGGTAAAAAGAAACACATGACTGAGGATAGAATGGAAAGAAAGAACAAAAGTGAATAGGTCAGAGAAAACAGGATGTAGGGAGATACAGAACGGGTTGGTTTTAGAACTTTTGAAGTGCAAAACTTCCAGAATCAGACTAATTCACTGATTCTACTACACTTGACAAAGCTATTTAATTCAACAAACATGCAATTTCTAGGACTAGTTCCCAACTTGCACAGTGGATTCCCCAAATAAGACTACTCTGGATCTGAAGTACTCTATGGGACCACATATCTTTTTGGAACACAAGTCCCTATCAGTGTATTAGAGATTTTTTTTTATTCACTCAGAAGATGCAATTAGTTCTATGCAAAAGCATTTCATGAAATAGCATAATAGGAAAAGTTGCAATAACAAATTTTTCCTATCAATCTGGGGCACATTTTCTCATAAATATATGTTACCAAAGAGAATAAAGGAAATATATGAAAAAAGATACATGAAAGGTTGGTCATATAAAGAACACTGTGCTTCCAGCACATTTGTAGAAGAATAGCTAACACTTCTGATACTACAAGATCCTAATATCTTTTTGTAACACCATCATACAGGTACTCCTGGGCTTGCTCCCTATTAATCTTGAATGGTATACTGTCTCTGTTGGGTACATAGTCTTTAGTGTTTGTATGGGCATGTCATGGAGTCTTTGCGGGATTTTATTCCCCGACAACTTCATATAGCCCCTAATTGATGTTGTTCCATTTGTCCAGTGGTTGCTATTGGTCAATGTCAAGTGTAGCTCAAATGAGAATAATATTGTCTTGGATCACTATATGGATAAGAGTGGCCAAATCTTTCACAATTCATCATTATTTCAACATTATTGCTAAAGTATATAATGATCTCTTAGTTCTTCCCATTTCACTTTGCATCAATTCATATACGTTTTACCATAGTTTTTCTTAATCCTTATCCCTATCGTTTCTTAGAAGACAATAGGACTCCATGACAGTCATATGCTACAACTTGTTCAGTCATTCTCAATTGATGAGCATCCACTCAATGTCTAGTTCTTGGCTATCACAAAAAAAGCTGCTATAAGTATTTTTTGTACATTTAAGTTCTTTTTTTACTTTTTATTAGATCTCTTTGAGATAAAGACTTAGTAGCAGTATTGCTAGATTAAAAAGGTATGCACAATTTTATAGTAGTTTGGGCATAGTTCAACCGAATGGTTGTTATTTTTGGTTATAATACCATGTCCTTTAACTTTGGGAATATTATATTTCAAGTCATCTGCTCCTTTAACATGGAAGCTGATAAATCTTGTGTGATCCTGAGTGTGGTTCACAGTTTCAGGATGGAGAGGAGTGATAGCTCTTGAAGCAGTGGGAGAATAGCGAATCTGGTCACCATTCCAGGACTGAGAGAAACACTGGTACTTGTGGCTACAATGGTATTGGGCATTCAAATTGTTTCTCTGTCACTGCTTGTAATATTTTTGTCTTGACCTGAAAGTACTGGAATTTGGCTATATTATTCTTGGAAGTTTTCACTCTGGAATCTTTTTTAAGGAAGTGATGGATAGATTCTTTCGATTTGTATTTTACCCTTTGAATCTAAAATATTAAGGAGGTTCCCTTTGATAATTTCTTGAAAAATGTTGTTTCTTTTTTAAAACAATGATTTTCAGATTCCAAAAATTCTCAAGTTATTTCTCTTTGATCTGTTTTCCTTGTCAATTGTATTCCAATGATGTATTTCACATTTTCTTCTTTTAATTTTGTTTATATCATTTCTTGAAGTCTCATGGAGTAATAGACTTCCAGTTGCTGAATCCTATTTTTTAAGAAATTATTTTCTTCAGTGAGATTGTGTACTTTTTTCCCAATTTATCCAATTCATTTAAAAAAATTCTTCAGGGATTTATTGTACCACTCATCATTAAAATGATCATTTTATTATTTCCATTTTTATGTCAATAATTTCTTCAGCATTTTTTTGTCTTTTAAAAAAAATCTTAGACCAAGTTGTCTTGGGGGAATGTTGAGAGAGTTCAGCGGGTCCTGGTCTGTACTTCATCCTTGTGAATCTGCCATTGGAGCATCATTTTAGAATACCAAAAAAAATGCATTTATTGACTATGAAAATAAATTCGGCAACCCAGAAAAGCTAATCACAGTCTTTATTGGACAAAGGATTTACCATGACATCCTGCCTTCCTTCACCTAAGTCATTAAACATGATGCATGTTTATTGTAAAACATTTTCTCTTCTAGTGGGTGAAGGTGGCAAGCAAATCAATGGAAGGAATGATTTACATAGCTGTTCAATTTATAAGCTGTTTACTTCTTAGCAGATTGTTTTCTGAATGTATTCCAAATGCAGTGATGTCACCTGAGCTGTTGAAAGCAAATAAATGCAACTATAGAAAAGATTATCAGGGCCCAACTTTCCAGAGTATTTATGAGACCAAAAAAAAAAAAAAAAATCAAGCCAAGTCATTAACTGTCTTTAAGGGCAACAATCTGTCATAATGACTACACCCAACATGGACTACATTAGAATGAGGGTTAAATGAGAGACCATTAAAACCAATTCTTTGGATGAGGGATTTTTAGAGAGACCTGTAGAAAATTGTATGTTTACTTTAAACAAGATGGGGGCATATAAATTCAGTCAGTTAGTAAACAATTAGTAAGTACCTCTCATCCACTGTGCTATCTACTGAAAATGCAAAGAAATGTGAAAATTGTTCCCTATTCCCAAGATGCTAATGATCAAAAAAGATGGGGTGAGATTCGGTAGAGAACCAACATATAAACAATTATTTACAAATAGTCTATATAAAAGAAAAACTGGAAGTCAATGATAATAGAAGGAAGACACTAGAATTAAAGGTAACCTGGAAAGTTTTACTTTAGAGGATAGTATTTGAGCTGTGATTTGAATAAAGCCAAGAGGCAGAGATGAGGAGGAAGAAGAAATGAGGAGGGAACTGCGTTCTAGGCATGCAGTTCAGCCAGTGGAAATGTTGGGATTCTGGAAATGGAGTCTCTTTCATCATTGTTTTTCCTTCATTCCTGAAGTCAACCATGACATCAGGAAGAATAGTGAACAACAATGAGAATTATATCATTGGATCTCAGGATCTCATTGGAGGTAGTGAGGGAAGAAGTTATTTAAGGTTTAAGTACACAGAAAAGATTAATCAGGGAAATTGGAATTTCCCCTGATTTCAAGTAGTTGTAAAAGGCTAACAACACAAATCATTTGGATTATGTGCTCTGAAAACAGCGTGGCTACCCATATGTGATTAACTTTTGTCAAGACTATAAAAAAGATCTCTATGCAAGCTCATGATCAATGTGAAGTGAGACGGGGCTTCTTAAGCCCTGGGCAGCTTGATCCATGCTCTCAAATTCCTATAAGCTGAAAAGATTCTTGAATTAAAGGGCAGAAAGCTTCAGAGAGTATAAACTATAGGCAGGGCTGTAAAGATAACTTATGGTAAATAAATCAAAGCTACAAGTCTTGAGGACTATAGCTGAAAGAGGGAGAAAATAAGAGATATAAGGCTAAGAAAAATGAAGCTGTTTAAAGACAGAGTTGCAAATGAGATGTGGAGCTGAAGAGGTGGAGCAATAGAAATGAGTTGTTCCAGATGGGGAAGCTTCAAGGGAGCTCATCCTCGCAGAGACAAGACTATGTGTGAGACTAGAGAGACTAGTGTTATACAAGCTTTCACATAATTGAAAACTTGAGACATCAGCCATGGAAATCTATTCCAAGCTACATTTGGTATCTAGTATCTTTTTTTTTTTTTTTAATTTTTTTCTTCATGAGGGCTAAGAGCTCCTTTCTCATCCTGCATGGGTTCCCATGATTAAATCCTTATATTTCTTTTCCAGCTGCTTAGAGATTATTACTGTATTATTAGACACCTCCTCTCTTGGCAGTACTGTAGTAGGGAGACCTTCCCCATTCTTTTGCTTCTCCTTGTTTTTCATATAATAGAATTGGGTGTAGGAAAATTACTTGGCACAATGAGTATAATTTGGATTCAGCAGATCTACATTTGAATTCCAGTTCTGTTTTTATTTCTGTGACCTTGGGCAAATCCCTTACCCTATCCTGATCTCAGTTTTCTTACTAATATAAAAAGGTGTTTTAAAGTAGATGACATTTGAGAGGCTTTACTCCTGTGAAAGATACATGATTCAAGATAACTAATTAAGAACACTCTCCACCTCATGCCAGAAAGACAATAACTAGAATGAAAATAGGAAATATGTTTTTTGGACATGACCAGTGTAGGAACTTTTTTGCTTGACTGTGTTTATATGATAAAGAAATTCTGTGTTTTTTATACCTTTTTATTTCAGTGGTTGGGGGGAGGTAACAGGAAGAAAAAAATGAACTCTTTATAATAGTTGATTAGTTTTGTTTCACTTTTATTTCTCCTTTTCTCCCAAGTATTTCTTCTAAAATATGATTTGCTTATTGTGGAGGGAGGAATAGCTGATGCAAAATCAAAAGGTAACAAGAAAATCTGAAAAACAGATGTGAAGATACATTTAAGGCTCTTTTAAGCATTTATTTATTTATTTTAATACACAAATTTTTATGAATAATATTGGAAGAGAAAATCAGAACAAAAGGGGAAAACCCACGGGAAAGAAAAAAGAAAAGAAAAGAAGTGAAGATAGCATGTGTTGATTTACATTCAATCTCCATGGTTGTTTTTCTGGATGCAGATGGTGTTTTCTATCCAAAGTTTATTGGAATTGCCTTGGATCACTGAACCACTGAGAAGAACCAAGTCTTTCTATTGTTGTGTATAATGTATTTCTAGTTCTGCTTGTTTCAGCATCAGTTCATGTAAATCTTTCCAAGCCTTCTATAATTAGCTTGTTCATAATTTTTATAGAACAATAATATTCCATTATCTTCATGTAACTTGTTTAGCAATTCCCCAATTTATGGGCATCCATTTCTTCTCCAATTCTTTGCTACCACAAAAAAAAAAAAAAAAAAAAAAAAAAAACCTGCTACAAACATTTTTGCACACATGGATCCTTTTTCCTCCTTTATAATTTCCTTGGGATACAGATCCAGTAATGGCACTGCTGGGTCAAAGGATATGCACAGTTTTATAGCTCTTTGAGCATAGTTCCAAATTGCTCTCCTGAATGGTTGGATCATTTCACAACTCCACCAACAGTGCATTAGTGTCTCAGTTTTCCCATATCCCCTCTAATATTTATTATTATCTTTTCCTGTCATATTAGCCTACACAAGAGGTATAAGGTCCTATCTCAGTGTTGTTTTACTTTGTATTTCTCCAATCAATAGTGATTTAGAGAATTTTTTCATATAACTATAAGTGTCTTTAATTTCATCATCTGAAAATTGTCTTCATATCCTTTGACCATTCATCAACTGGGAAATAGCTTGTTTTCTTATGACTTAAACATAAATCTTTATATACTTTAAAAATAAAACACTTTATCAGAAACACTTGTGTGTAAATTTTTTTCCAAGCTTTGTACTTCCCTTTAAATCTTGTTTCTGGTGGTTTTGTTTGTGCAAAAACTTTTAAATTTAATTAGTGTTATCCATTTTGCACTTCATAATTTACTCTAATATGATTTTGTTCCTGTTAAGAAATGCCTACAGTTTTAATATTGCCTTCTTTGTCAATTATTTTAACATAAATATATCTGATGTGCATCAATTAGATATCTTATATAGTAACTAATGAATTTAAGTTGTAACATAAAGCTAAACTTAGTTGAACTTTTTCAGTAGATTTTCTTGTCACATACATTGACATTAGCACCATTCTGTCTATTCATTTCAATTACATTCAACAAATATTAAATGCCTAATGTGGAAGAAATGTATAAATGTTGTAACAGCTGTACAATGCAAACCTTTATTTGCTAGCATTTTTTATCACATATATAACATCTAAGGAACTGCAAATTTAGAAGAGGTATCAACTACTTTCATGATAACTAAGGGCTATGTCATGATGAATGATTTGTTTAATGTATATCATATATATTTGTGTGTGTGTGTATGTATGTGAATGTGTGTGTGTGTATGTGTGTGTGTGTGTTTTCCTGTACAGGTTAAATATATAGAATCTACAAAGAGATTGTCAAATGTGCTTAACTCTCAAAATTCACTGGACTCCTAAACTCTACAAGGAATTATATCACTCTTCTCTTACTTTCTCTTCCTTGACTCTCTCCCATCTGGGCTGAACTATCCAGGCTGCTTCATTGTTTCCATTGCTTGGATAAAATGAGAATCACCAACTCTATTCCTACTAATAGTTGGGGGCCCACCACACTGCTGACAAAGCCTCAGTAGGTCTTTCAAACATTACCATTTTCCATGATTCTATTATCTCCAGAATCTTAGCACTTTCTTCTGACCTTATAATATGAGCTAGAAACTTTTGAGCTTTGTCTTTTTCCTGTGGCTGAATTTTCTTTTATGTGCCATTTCATTGCCATTGTGCCAACCCAATTATAGTCATGCTTACTGGCAGCAGGAGCCATCTTGCTTTTGTTTTTCTCTGAGTATTTCCATCTTTTACCACAATGCTAAATAGTAAACATTATTGGGCTCAAATTAGAAAAGCCAGGGAAGCAAGAGTGAAATGGGAATGCAGAGCTTTCATCAAAATGATATTTTCTATATTCAGAAATTCTTCTTTTAATGGAGGGCTGACCCATGATTATATTGTTTCCCTCATGTGTTTAAAGGGATAAGGTTTGTCAGAAACTAGGATCAATTTATCCCAGAGTATATCATACTATGATGAAAGTAGGTACCATGTCTTTGAATCTACTATATGTAGATCAAAGTACTTAGTGCAAAGTATCTCTTTAAGAAATACATGTGGATTTATTGATTTATTAGACAAAAATACATGTGTGGGAAATTTTTTTTTCTGGAGATGTAAATAGCATCTAAATTTTTATTTTTTAGTAATACCTTTTTATTTTCAAAATATATACAAAGATAGTTTTCAACATTTCAATATTTATCACTTTCAAAACTTTGTGTTCCAAATTTCTCACCCTAGTTTCCTCCTCTTCCCTCCTCTAGACAGCAATTAATCCAATATAGGTTAAATATGTGCAATTCTTCTAAATATTTTTTCACATTTATCATGCTACACCAGAAAAATCAGATAAAAAAAATGGAGAAAAATGAGAAAGGAAAAAAAGCAAAAAACAACAATAAAAAATACCATGTTGTGATCCACATTCAGTCCCCATAGTCCCCATTTGGATGCAGATGGCTCTCTCTATCACAAGTCTTTTGGAATTGGCTTGAATCATCTCATTGTTAAAAAGAATCAGGTTCATGAGAATTGATCATCATTAAATCTTGTTGTAACAGCATCTGATTTAAAATCTGAAGACATAAATCTGTTTAAAAACCTTAATCCAATCAATAAAAATATATGATGAATGATAAGTGATATTTTTTAGGTTAAGATAATTCCATAAAGTAACTTGCACAATTTTTTGTTCATTCTTGTGATAACAGACAATAAACTAAGAAGTGAATATTTCTTCTTTTTGTGCTGAGAGAATTGGGTGCAAAACAAGTTGGCAAAGGATATCCCCACAGGTTATAGAACAAAACATCTTGTTGACCTCTGGGAAGTCACAACTCTCACTTTCAGTAAGAGTAAAGTTTTTTACTATTTGTGACCAAGTCATTGGCAAAATACCAATAAATATAAGCTAACTTACAAAGTTTTACCTTCCAAAAAGTGCTTCTGTCTTTATTCCAATTGTATGTTTTATATTCCAAGTTTGTAGGAAAATATCCACTCTAGGTTTGATTCTGTCCCATTCTGACTTGGTAAAATAAATAAAAATGCAGAACTAGGCTAAATCTCAGCTATTGACACTATTTCAGCATAACATTCCTTTTGAATAACCTGCCAATATCTTAATTATCTTAAGATATATTAAGATATCTACCAATATCTTATTAGTGAGCATCCTTCAAATGCATCTATCTTGAAAAGTCAGTGCAATATGTGGACAGAGTCAGCTTAGGTTGGTGTTTGTCTTCATGATGTGAATTAAAGGCTACCAACAATTCCAGCTTCATCAAGGAACTTTTCCCACTCCCCTTAATTAACGAGCTTTCTCTGCATTGATTATTTTTAAGTTATATTGCATATAACTTATTTGTACATATTTTTGCATATATCTTCACTATTAAACTGTGAACTTCTTGAGAATAAGAATTGTCTTTTACCTTTCTTTGTATTCCAGTGTTTAGTTCAGAGCCTGATTTATATTGGTATTTAATCAATATTTTTGCTGACTGACGTTGGTATAGAACAAATTTCAAAACTAATAAGTTTTTTTTTAAGAATTTTATTAGAGCAATCTGGCAAAGAAGAGAGCCAGAAATGTGTGTGACTCCTTTTCCCTTTCCCTTTGTGAATTTTACATCATATAGAGTTCAAATTAAGACACAAAGACAGAAAGTTGAGAGGGCTACATTTCCAAATAAACATGTGAGTTGTTTAAGGCATATTGTTGTTGTTGTTCAGTTGTTTTTCAGTCATATCTGACTCTAACTGTATTCGGGGTTTTGTTGGCAAAGACACTGAAGTGGTTGCCATTTCCTTCTCCCCGTCATTTTAGAGATAAGGAAACTAAGTCAAATAGGAATAAATGGCTTGCCCTGGGTCACATAGTTAGTGACCCAACTTTAATGGAGATAATCATCTTAATATTAGCTCATGATAATATAAAGTCATAATAATCAGGAATACTTTTAAAAACTAAGTTCCCATTGCCTAAAACAGTGTTATCGAAAAATAAATCATGTTGGTACTTTTTAAAAAAAAGCAAATAGAATTTTCTAATCTGTTCAAACATTTTCAAATGAAGGGTTCCAGTGGGTTTTGAACTCATTTGTCAAAAATATAAAAAGGCAACATTATCTGATTTACTACTTGATATCATGGAAGATAGAAATTTATGAGTTAAATGTCAACGAAAGCTTAGGATATTTGTTGGGCAGGAATATGATGATTTAGTAAATGCAGCCAACAATCAATATATTCTCCCATTTGGATCAGTGTAAGGTATCTTTTCCAAGCTCTAATAACCATTAAAAGAAAATATTAATTCAAAGTAAAATTTTAGGACCAGATCTTTGAGAATCACTATAACAGTGTTAAACCAGAATTTGCAAAAATAATTAAGCATATTTAATCACATTATTTCCCCTAAAATGTTATTACTACTAATAATATCTAGAGTAAAAATAATTTTTGTATCAATTCTAGCAGCTCCTTTTTGACTCATTAGATTATATATTGCAAGATGTTAGGACAAAAATTTAATCTCAAAGTAATCTCATTTAATCTCATTTCATTTGGATGAAAAAAAATTATGGATACTTGATTAATTTCTGTGAAATAATACCTTACATTAAATTCCTCCCCTTTCTCCATTAAGGCCTCACTAATTTTTTTAAGATACTAGATACAATTTTAGGCAAGAGTTTTCAACTTCAGGGAAGATGGAGTTGAGGAGGTAACCAGAGCAGGATTGGTTTACTATATAGGGGAAATGTATTCTTTCTTCAATCTTTCAATGTATTAAAGTAATGATCAAAGAGTAAAGAAATTTGGTTGCATAATTTAATAGATTACTCCAATTAATGGAAAAATCTGGTGAGTTTACCTTTAACCAGGTAGAAAGGTGAGTCCTCGGAGAGAGTAATTAAATAGTTTTTAATTTAATTTAAATTAATTAAAATGTTTTTAGGGAAATAAAGGACATTTTGATTTACTATTGTTCTGATTGTCATTTAAATTTAAAACTCTAGTTTGATTTTGAGGGAAAGATTTTGCATATTGTTTGGGAATACAAAAATATCACCTAGGCTTTATCTGTCCTGGTTTCCTCTTCTGTAAAATAGGGGTATAATAGCACCTATATTCCTGAATTGTTGTGAAGATCAAATGAGATAACATTTGTAAAGAGCTTTGAAAACTCTTTACATAAAGTGCTACATAAAGACTAGCTATTAATTATTATAAGAATGATAGTTTGAAAATATAAATCCTTGGGATAGATGTTTTTTTTAGGTAATATCATTGAATGAAATTGTTTTCACACATTAGGTTAGTCTTACCTAACAACCATATACATGCTAATTATTTTTCTTTGCTGCTAAGTGCCATTGGGAATAAACAAACAAAATGTTTTTGTTATTGAAAGCAAAATTTACCACAGTCAAAATGACCTTATATTATGCTATTATCCATGGGGAGGGGGGAGGAGAATCACCTAAGAACTTCGTTTGAAAAGCTTAAAGTTAAGTATTTCCTTTTAGAATTCTCTCATGTTGAGCAAGTTCAAAATGGAATTATTTCATTCATGGTATAGAAAGTGGCAGTGACAAATTATTAGAAATATTCTATATAGTTTTCTTTCTTTTTTCAGGAGACTGTCCTGAGGTTTTTGATATTTAATAATGTGTTCCTTGGCCAACACAGAAACTTACTTTCTTCTCTTTCAATGAGAATAACCATTTAATACTCTTAAAAATGGTTAATGGTTGGATCTATGCAAAAAAGGAGGAAGTTTATTTAGCTCTGTTGTTGTACACAACATTTAAAGGGACAAAAGTGAGAAAACTTGATTTTATATGAGCAAGCGAGGACTTTTAGTTTTAAAATGCCCCTGGATTGTACAAGAGTGTTGTCTTCAATGGTTTTAATTTTCATTCCTTAGTTTGTTGACTAGATTGTCACAGAGCTTCCTGTTTTAGCAGGGAAATTCAAGTTAATTTTTGACCATTAAATAGTAAGCACCATGAGGGCAGACTTTTTTTTTTTTTTTTTTTTTTTTTTGCTTATTTTATTTCTTAGCGCTTAGCACAGTGCTTAACATGCAATAGGCACTTAAGAAATGCTTCTTGACCTCATGTGATGATTTACTAAATGGATAGCAACTTGAAGGATATTCTCATTAGTTTTCTGCACTTTATACCTTCATATTCATCACTTTCCAACTGGAATTCTTTTCCCAATCATTTTCAAAAGAAACATTTTCATGTATACATCAATAATGAATCCATTTCAAATCCCATATTTCCTATTAATCTCTTTGACTGACAAGAAATGAAAAAAGTGATTTCCATCCTTATGATCCCCATTCCTGCACTCACTAGCTTTGTGACCCTAAGTGAATCACTTAATTTCACTGATTCACAGCTGTAGAAACAATGAATATCTACTGTAGTAACTACCTTAGACAATTGTTATGAAGATCAGGTAACAATATAAGTAGAATACTTTGCAAAATTTTATTATGCCAGAGAAACTGAAGCAAGATAGAGATTAGAGAGTATTTAATATTTTATTTGAAAGGGAGAGATTTTATGGGACCAAATGGATCCATGGTTTGGTCCCAGGGCTGAATGAGACTATCACCTCCAAGAATCCAGCAAACTATTGTGAGTTCTCAATGACATATATACACGTGCCTCCGACACAGGGGATAGACTGAGGCAGGGATAGAGTCAGGGTGCTGAGAGCAGGAACAGGACTCTGACAGGGTGGCATGAGCCACTGGAGATGGGGATGACATAATGGGGGGAGGCACCCCAGAAATGGGGAGAGGCATCCTGATAAAACAGTTTCTGATATTCTGATAGCTTGGGATGGGGAGAGGCATTCTGATGTTCTAAAATATAAGATCTTTTATCCTAATCAAATATTCTGATGATTAAGAGGAAAAGGTGGTTTTTATGATTGAGCAGAACAATTAGAAACCAAGGCAGAACAATTTAGGGAGACTGAGTCAGGATAATTAGGGAAACTGAGTCAGGACAATAAAAGAGAACTGTGGCATAACACTTTTAAGTCTTATGTAATTTTCAAGAACCAAAATTTAATTGTTATTCTCTTCTATCTGATTATTTTGCCTCCTAAACAGAAATATAACCACCACATATGGTAAAAGTCATTTATAGAATATCTCTAAATATAGATATTTAGAATATCTATATATTTCTCTATGAGCTTGACTTTTATTACTCTGTAATGTTTTTGTTTTGGTCTTTTAAGCATGTAGGTTCTATTTATTCCTATGAATGTGGATAGGTTGATATGTCTATTTTTTTCTGATGTTTACAATTCTCAGCCTACTAAGAAGACACTATTAGATACAGTGAGATGGTGACCAGGCTAGATGAAAACCATGTTATATCCTACAAGGTACTTAATAATTACTTGTTAGTTGTTTAATCTCTTCCTTTTGGGAGATTGTAAAATGGGGACTTTGAAGTCCTTGGAGTACAAAGATTCACTACATTTGCAATACATTTTAGAGGAAGTTGGGCTAATTAGTTTATTGCAAAATTATGCTATATTGTAAAGAAGAGTAAAATGAAATGATATTAAACAAAACATTTCATGTAGGGCCTATGAAATTCACAATGAAGTATTTAATGGATCAATTTCATTATTGGCTTAAATAGGTAATAAAATGACATAAGAAACTATGTAGATCTAGAATTTCAAAGATGTGAAGTGGAACTCAAATCTAGCATATGAAAGAGAATAGGTACCAGCTACATCAGTAAACAGAAGAATTTAAAAGCTTTTCAAAGGGCATTTGATGGTTTTAAAAATCTTAATGCATACCTTTCTGTGCAGATACAAATATTAAAAATTGAAAATACTACATCTTTAAAGCAACCATACCAAGATAAATAGGCAATATGACTTCTGGCTTTTAATGAGATTTTAAAAAAAAAGATGGGCAATTTCTGCCACTAAGTCTCTACCTCTTAGAAAGAAAAATGAAATAGAAAACCTTTACCCTCATTTCAATATTGAGAAAAGATAGTTTTGACTTCAGGTTGAATTTATGTTTGCTCTCAAAAATGTATTCATATAGCCATATGCATATTAACCTTAAATTAATTTGGAAATAGTTTTAATGAACAATGAAGTTCAGATAAAATCCAATTATGATGAATTTGGTTACATCTGCACCCATATGCACATAGATATACTCACCACTATAAATAAAGGAATTTCTAAAAGCTCTGGCTGATAGCCCACAGTAATAATGTTTATTGATCTAGTTATATAAAATTCCATAGTAAAGATTGCTCAATAAAAAAAAATTTACAAACCCAAACCTTTTTTGTATTGTCATCACTCTATTATTCCAAAATAACATAATTCAAAATTTACTAAACATTTACTATATGCAAAGAAAAAAGTATATTATTTCATTAAACATTTGTTTATCTCATATTAATACATAACAATTGAATTATATAGATCAAAATCTATTTCAGAGGATGAAGAGGTAGGAAAACCTCCAAATTAAATCAGCATTTTTTGATACTAGATGATTTCTCAATTCCTAATCAAATGCTTCTCAAATGGTAGAGGTGACCCTGGAGTTTTGAATATTAGACAAGCAGAATGATAGCTATATAAAGTATTTATTATATATAGTAGGCTTTGCCTAATTAGTGAACTAATCCACTTTCTTTCATATTTAGCAGTTAGTGGTGGATTCTTTAATTATGGAAAACCATTAATCAAAAAAAAAATCCAAAAGAAATGTGAGTCTCATGTCATCCATTTCTGCTCTTGTAGGGAAGGGTAAAGAGTGGTTAGAATAGGGGACCAAAAATGACACTGATTTTAGGTCATTTATAAATGTTAACTTTTGGTGCTCCAATTGTGGGAGCTTTATTAAATGACTAATGAATGAACATAGCATTGGATAAAATTAAATGTATCAATCTTGAAATAATCATAGTAAGTTAAACCTAGAGAAGGAAGTTGCATCTAAATGGAAGCATGGTTCACAGTTTCTTTTGGGGGGGACTAATGTAGTATTTATCAGAGTTAGTTTTATTGGAACACAAAATAGTATTTCACAAGACATTTGGTCATTTCATATTACATTGTTTAAATGTTTAAAATGTTTAAATGTTTAAAAAACATGAAAATAATCATAACATAAGTCAAAATATGTTGCGGTAGATGAAGACATAGACAAAAGCCTATGATAACACAGTAAAAGTTTTCAAACTAAAAAACAGTGTTAGTTAATAGAATGGCAAACATTTTATTGTTGAGTTGTTTTTCAGTCACATCTGACTCTTCATGATACCATTTGGGGTTTTCCTGGTAAAGATACTGAAGTGGTTTTCCATTTCTTTTTCTAAGTTATTTTACAGATGAGGAAACTAAGCCATGTTAAAGTGACTTGCCTGGGATCACACAGCTAGTAAATGTCCAGGTCATGATTGAATTCCAGAAGATGAATTTTCCCTGATTCCAGGGTGCTCTAATCACTATACCTAGCTGCCTCAGAACTGCAAGAGTATGAACTGGAATATGAATTCAAATGTTGCCTTTGCCATTGACTGCCTATGTGATATACAGAAGACTAGACCAAGATTACCTTAATAAAACAATACTTAGTTAACTGGCTTAGGAGTATGTATGAGAATGTATTGAGCAAGGCACTTAATCTTTCTGGAGCTCAGTTTCCTCATCTATAAAATGAGAAGGTTGGGCTAACATTCCTATTCTATAGCTGTATCCTATAAAATTAAATCAATGTATATTGTGACTTCAATGCAATGATAGATAAGGACATTCAAAAATAAATTGCAAATGTGATATAAGAATACAGAATGAGTGAGAATAAAGACTTATGATCTATCCAGAAAGCTCACACCTTTATATTATAAATACTGTCCTTGGGGAAAGAATCAGTAGATGTTGTACATAGCAAATAAAATTATAAAAATGAAATTAATTTTCATTGAAAAGAAAAGGTTCATTACTGATGTGGAAGTCATTCCCAAAACAGCTGTCTGTGTCAGATTATTGACTTAAAACAAAGGTAAAAAGTATTCCAAAACTAGATAAAAACATACAAATCGAAGAAAGCTATGACATGCACATTAAATAACTCAATCTTGACCTCTTCAAACAATTTATTGAAAGTTAGAATTTTGTGATGAACAACAGAAAAGAAATGGACATAGACTAGAATAATTTCATCCATAACTTTAACCAATTAAAGTTGATTTTTCATAACAAGGCAAGGAAATGCCTTGGGAAGATGGAAGACAAGTATACAAATAAGTATAATACATGAAAAACAGAAGAAAGTGAAAGCTCTACTAACTAAGAGGATCAGAGAAAATGTCCTACAGAAGATAGTTGTAGGAGATAGAAAATTATTTAAGGAAGATAATGATTCTGAAATGTCAAAATGTAGTATATTCTAAGCATAGGACATAACTTGTGCAAATGCATACAACTGGGGAATGTAGTGTCTTATTTGGGGAAATTATTTGATTTGGCTTGTAACATAGAATTTGTGAAATGAATTGTATGAAATAAAGGTGGAAATAATTCCATCTTTGCCTTCATATAAATTTTTGATTAAAGTGTAGACCAGCACACAACCAATCACAAGTCCTTTCTTTCAAAATCATCTTAATGTAGTAGTCCTTAATTACCTGTCTAAAGAATATATATTTTATCATTTAAATAATGGGGAGTTTAGTGAAAACTTTTGAGTATGAGAACTATATACCCAGACCTTTTCATTATGCAGATTATTTTGACAACTATATGGAAGATAAATTGATAAAATAGTAATCTATTCCCCATTTTAGATCTTCAGGCAAAAGCTGGCATTTATTCGTTGTCTATGTTGCAGGGGGGATTTTTTTTTTTGAAAATATATAAACTAGACCTCATGAGGTCACTTCAAATTCTCTATACCAGGAATGTTTATGATTCTGGATGTGGCATAGTTCTGGGTGATGATGAGATTTAAGATATGACTATTCTTGTTGATGGCTTACATAGAGTAAATGTGTAGGTTATGAAAATTTAGAAGGTGGACTGAGATCAGACACAAGTTGGCAAGGGTTTGATAGGAAAATTGGAAAGAAAAGTCTGATTGCTAATATCATAGGTATAAAACATTTAGCATAGTACTTAGCACAAAATAAGTGCTTAATAGAAGCTGTTATCTTCCTCTTTTTCTTTCTGTTGAAGAAGCCATAGAAGAAAGCAAGGATAAAAGAGGAAAATGGCTGTACTTTGGTAGTATTGGGTTGAATGGAGATGGAAGTACTCCTTCAACCCACACACATCTATCTGCTCTGAATCAATAGGATTTGGAAAGCAGGAGCACAGACTTTTATCATAAATTGAATTTTCTTGATATTTCTATCTTTCAGTGTCCTGTGATGATGGAGAATGGTATTGCTATGGTATTGCATGGTATTGCCTCTATGACAAAAGGTAGCTATAGGGTGGTGATAATGTCAGGAGTTCAGGCGAGAGATCTAGATCTCTAAAGACTGAATTGAACTCATGTGAGGCACTATTTCAGTAGCTGTATCTCAAAATAGCAGAAAATAGAGTCAGCATACTTGTTTATTTATATCTATGCTTCACTGGACTCAAGCTCAAGAAGGAAGGGTTGAAATGAAGGATAGATGTCTTCTCTCCCCATCCCCTTTCTTAAGGAATAGTGTTGAAGAGGACTATGGCAGTGTAAAAGTTTCTATGAAAAGAAGGGAAAAGGAAAGAAAGGTCACATCTCTCAGTCATATCTGATAATTGTTATGATACAGATTCATGCAAGAACACTGACTGGCAAAGAAACCAATAAGCATTCATTAAATGTCTATTATGACAATTTTATATTTGAAGTTAAAGATAAGAACATGAGAAAGTACAGAGTTCCTGTCCTCAAAGAGTTTAGATTCTATTGATGAAATAGAATGATACACAAATAAATCTAATATATTAGCTATGCATCCTCTGGTAACTCATTTCTGTCTAATCTTCAGCCTTTGGAAGAAAAAGAAGTGGTGAAAGAAGGATTCACATCTCATCTTCTGAACATGTGCCAGCTAGCTGTTTTTATTTCCAGCCTGATCCTCAGTCTTTTCTGAGAAAGAGTATTTGTCTTATGTTCAGTGATGAACATTCTCAAATCTTATCAGACACTGCTGAGCTATCAAACATGAATTTCAGGACACATGCAGCCCACAACACTCCAAAATACAGACCAAACCAGATTAAAATGTACTTCCAACCTAATTTTATTGTGTTGATATATTAACTATGTGTAGAAATATGTATGTTTTATTCCAAATCAATACATACCACATAGGATCTTTATGTAGGGTTTAGTGATCCTAGGGTTTAGTGATCCTTGTTTCTACTTAATTTTATACTACTACCCTATACTTTCCAGTGGTTCTGAACCACTATAGAGCATCAATGAAACCCCATTCCACATTCTTTTCCACCCAGTTCTTTGTTCTCTTCCCCATCATTTTCCCATTCCAAAGTTCCAATCAAATGCCACCTACTCTCTTCATTGTGTACTCTGAAATCTCTATTCCATAGGCAACAAACTTCCCTTTATCCTAAATCTCTTCCTTCACCACTCCTTTCTTTTCCCTGAAATCTGACATCCCCCCACCCCCATGATAACACAGTCTCCTGAGTTATCCTTTCCAGTACTGGCTGTACCTTCACTTAATTTACTCTTGTTCAGGCTAAGATGAGGGTATTGAAATATTCCTTACTTTATTTATTACACTACACTATTATGCATACAAGATAAATAGCTAAGAGATATGTGCACAAGTAGAATGCTGCTTCATGTTTTTCATATATTACAACATTTGATCATTTAAATTACATTTAAAAAACTATATAACATCATATGTAATGTTCTCTTTGTCCGATTTTCTTGGGGTCTCTGGAATCAGCCTCTTTTCAGTTCAGTAATCACCACGAGAGTAGCCAGGGGTTAAAGTCCAAATCCTTTATTACCTCCTTTCCTGGGGCCTGGTTAGCTTTCTTAAAGGCCTTCTGGAGTCTTGGTTTCAGTGGAGAAATTAAGGAGGAGAGCCTGCCACCAAAGTGGTGTGAGATAGGATGAATGAATCTGAGTCCAAGGGCTTGTACTTCAGCCGCCAGTCTGCTTGTCTTCTCTAGCTCTCTCTTCTCTAGCTCTGAATCTGAGGGCTTTCCGAGTCCCAGCTTATATGCTCTACACTGAGTATAAACCAATCATTATATCACTAGGAAACCATTATTTGTTGTAAGATTAAATCAATCATACTGAACTTAGAGAACTATTAAGCACCATGCTAAACTAGATAACCATTGTATCATTAATCCCACTTAGTACCTTGCAAGAATCTTTGTTTCAAGTTCAGAGTTCTGGCCCATAACAATCATACATAATGGATATACTCAATACTGCAAGTATATGCAACACTCCAAGTAAAGAGTATATCACCAATGTTCATTTCACACATACAGTTGTTAAATATATAGTATGCATTAATGATATAAATTCCAGCTATTGCTATTACACCATTATTAATAGAATGCTCTATTTGAAGTCAGGAAGATCAATTCATTCCCAAGCTTCTGAGACACTTACTAGCTGTGTGATTCTCAGCAAGTAAATTCACCTCTTTTTTCTTCCTCTATAAAATGGTAATTATAACATCTACCACTAGGATCATAGGATTTGCATTTTGCAAATCTTAAAGCACTCTATAAATTGTAGTTCTTGTTGTTGTTATTATTATTGCTATTATTTTTATTTTTGTTATTCCATAGCATCAGACTTTGGTCATTTAATTAATCACCCACCTATTACAACTCTTGAAAAGGCTTGTTAGGAAGGATGATATGCTGAATAAATAGGTTTCAGATATGAATAGATGATCAGGAACAATATAGAATGCTCAACCATCTAGGAGAAGAAGCAGAGATGTGACATTAAAATGAACAATTGGGGAAACTGAGTTAATAGAAATCCTTCAAGGACATGGCTAAAGGAGCAAAAGAGATGAGATAGCACAGAAATGGGGTATAGGAAATCATAAATTATAGGCTGTTCCTATTTTTTTTTTCACCAAGGTCAACTCTGTTAGTTTACAGCTGCATTATTTGTGGCAAGTGCAATTCCTGGCTTTCATAGATATAGACAGAAAATTAATTTCTAAATCACTCCAAGTGAGAATGAATTTGAGATTACCAGGCACCTGCCCTCACTTCTGTTATTCTATCAATGTTAGTAAGAGAAGACTTAAATTCTCTTAAGTGCTTTATTACTAATACTTACCATTGCTTCTCATGATTCATACATTGATTTTTTGTCCTTACATATTTATAAAAGGGACTTTTTAATACAATAATTTTTCAAAAGATGATGAGTACAGCTATGATGAATGAGTGCATCTCATAGCTTCCTTCTAGCTGGCTCTTAGGGATTTTGTATTGAGTTATCTTTATTTTAATTCTTTTACTGGCTTTTGTTTTCAGTGGTTTCTTGGAAATTACTATATTCTCCTTATCAGCTATCTCTTTCCATATTTCTTCTGTACATAGAAGGTAAACAGTTTATTTGAGTTTCTGAAGTGGGTAGTAGAAGGTGGAAAATGAGACAAATGTTCACCTTGGACTGGACAGAATAAGAAGATAAGAAAGCAGTTTGTCATATAGAAAAAAGGCTAACAAGAAGATGAGATTTTTTTTTTAAAAAAGCATGAACTAAGAAGGAGAAGGTATAATAGTTTCTACTGCCCCTACTCTATTTCCCAAGTCTATGGCAAAAGTGAGATAGGAGGAGTAGCAGTCTCAGCATTTCCCTCTCAAGCTTCATTAGAAGTAGGAAAGAGGCATTTTATTATGTTCTTATAATGTACCAGATACTAAGCTAATGCTCACAGAAATCTTGGGTGGGAGATGTTTTCATTATCTCCATTTTGCAATTGAGGAAACTGAGGTAAAAAAGACTGTGACTTCTGAGGATCATACAACTTGTGAACTCTGAAGCTTTAAAGTCAGATTATATCACAGTATTCTTAAAATTTGGTTAAGTTTTAATTTCTGATACATAGTTAGACATTACTGTCCAACATTTCTGCATTCTGTTAATATCCTAGGTAAGGTGAGGAAATCAATTTTACTACCTGGTTAGTTTTCCATTACCAAAATAGAATATTTAATTGAATCATTTGCCCTGACAATTCAGGTACATGGTCAATTTTATTTGAATTATTTATGAAAGGAAATTTCTTAGGTAGATGGAAGAGGGCTGGGTTTAGAGTCAGGAAGACATCTTCCTGAGTTTCAATCTGGCCTCAGACACTTACCTACTATGTGACCCTGATTAAGTCATTTACACAATTTGCTTCAATTTTCTCATCTGTAAAATGATCTGGAAAAGGAAATGGCAAAGCATGACAGTACCCTTGCCTAGAAAATCCAAATGGGACCATGAAGTCAGATATGACTAAGGAACAGTTGAACCACAAAGCATCTCATTTCATTTTTTTTTACTTGATGAAATTTATTCTATGAAATATCCTTATTTTCACTTTCACATTAAATTTGGGAAACATTCATCTCAGGAAACCAGGATCTAGAGAATTCTGGCTGGGAGGTGAGAGAAAATATATAGAAAGTATAGAAATTATGAAGGAATTACATCCTAGTCAGGATTGGTCTGCTTGTTGATCAGTGAATTAAATTAAAGTTCAATCTAAATATATCTCTAATGGAGTGCTGTGAGGCATTATCCCAGGCCCTCTTATCCAACAGTTTTATTGTTGACATATAAATCACACTGTATAAAGCATGATCAAATTTATAAATGCTAAAAACCTAAAATAGTTGATATGTTAGATGACAGAATTAGTACTGTACTGGTTGAAAGCAGGCTAAAAATCAAGGGATTGGCTATAAAATTGTTGAACTTCCACCACATTACTTCCCATCCAAACACATTATTCAGCTCTTATAAGAGAGAATATAATGGCTAGAAAGGAATTGAAGGAGAGAAGTGCTGTAGATGGGGGGTTTTTGTTTTGTTTTGTTTGTTTATCTATAAGCTCAACTCCATTACCCTGATACTTTAGAATCCTACCTTTAGCAGTGATTATGGGTAGACACTCAAAACCATATAACTTTCTTGAGATTGAAGAGGTGTTCAAAATCCCATAGGAGTAAAGATAAAGTTTATTATCTATTACTTGCCAGATAAGAGTATGCAGAATGAGATTTGGATTTTTGGATGTAACTGATATATAAATTTGTTTTTATTAATTATAGATATTTGTTATGAGAGTTTTCTTCTCTTTAATGTTTTATTCAATGAAAGGGAAGGATGAGAGTGAGAGAAAATAAATGCTTATTTGTAGAGGGCTGGAATTCTGGAGAAGTGTACTTAAAATAAGGTGTTAACTCAGTGGAATTGATGAGATAATGGTTCTCTAGTACACATATATACTTAATATTTAGTATGGTGATGTGATGGTTCTCTAAATTCGCACATAATCAGTATGCTGTAATGATGTAATTACAATAAGGTATATAAGGGCTAAGAAGGACTGGAAAATACACATTCTGTCTTTGACCAGCCTCTTGATGGCTCTCATGCCTCTTGCACTAAGATCAAGACTGGGCCAGAATAAAGAATCTAGACTCTATTCTCATGGTGTTTATCCTGCTGAGACCAAGGCCCGTCAAAAGGATCTCCAGAAAGCTAGCCTAGACATTACATTTTAGCACCTGAACGTGGGGCACTGAAAGAAGCACACTACATTTTGAGGCTCTGGACATAAGGCCCTACACTCAGCAGCTTGACTGAAGCTATAAGTTCAGTGGAGACATCCCTGTGACCAGGAAATAGAGTGAGTAAACTAATCACTTTTGTTTTTCAACTATAATGGGGCAAATACTAAGAAAAGAGCCTTCCCCACCCCAAGGGAAATGAGTAGAAAGTATAGTTAGGTTAATAAAATGGCAAGGTTTGATTGTAACTTGAGAGCAGATCATTGGACTCTTACATACATCAGAATACACATCTCGGTTCTCTAAGGAAGAAAAAGTAGAGCCAGGTAAGTGGAAACTAATGGGAGAGCAACTAATTGAATATTACAATGACAATGGTTCTGATTCAATTCCTAATGTTTCCTTATGTACAAGATAATACAATTGGTTTTAAGGAATCCCACAAATTTTAAAATAAGGAAAAAGGAGAAAGAGAAGAAGGGGGATGGTACTAACAAAGCAGCCAAAAAGCATGGAGAATTGGACAAGAACAAGACTGATGAAATTAAGGGGTGTGGTGCTTCTCACTTTCACAGCTCAGTTACACCCAAGCAGGTGTCCTTAGGGCACTCTCCATCTCCTAACCCTCTTCCTTCAATTTTTCCTTCATGGATGGAGGGAGGAGGAGGATGGGGAAGGGCAGTGACATCATCAGCACCAATCATGCAGGAACTTTGTCTACTCCCTATGACACAATTACAAAGGGCACTAATTATAGCTAAAAATGAAGGACAACATACATCTGATGATTTAAAAGTAGAAGTATACCCTGTGATTGAAGAGTTTGACTTTTCAGGTCAAGAAAAAAAAATACACGCTGTTTAATCTGAAAATTATCAAAGATCTGAAAATGCCTTGTATTCTTTATGGGTCTACATCATCTTATGTTAAGATGTTATTAGAGAATTTGGCTTTTAAAGTTTTAACCCCTAATGACTGCAAATCTATATAGCAAGGACATGTTTAGAACCTGGACAAAAGTTGTTGTGGCTTTCTGAGTACAGGGAACTCTGTAGAATACAAGCCCAATGAAATAGGCAACTTGGAATTGATATACCAGTCACCTTTGATCAATTAGCAGGTTTAGATCTTTATGCAGACACTTTAGCACAGAAGAATTATCCTGTCGCAGCATATGAACAAATTGCCTCTGCTGCTATCAAAGCATGGGGCACCCTCCCAGGAAGGCAAGATAGAGGGGAAGCCTTCACAAAAATAGCCCAAGGTCCAAGTGACCCCTTTACTTATTTCATGGGACATCTGCAGACAGCTGGTATATGAACTATTGGTGAAAATGCAGCAACAGAAATTATGATAAAACAACTTGGTAAAGAAAATACTAATGCGGTTTGTAGACGAATTATACTAGTACTACACAAGGATGCTCCTTTAGATGAGATCATAAGATGCTGTGCCACAGTGAGCACAAATACCTTTTATACCCAGACTATGTTGCAGACTTCCCAAGATCCAAACATGCGATGACAGGGTCCCTTTTGGCAAGAGACTTCCAGAGAGATTCATCAATGCTTTCAATATGGTAAAGTAGGGCATTTGAAAGCTCAATGTTGGCATAAAGACAGAGTGAGAAAACAGGGTGGGAGAACAAGACCCAAAACCTTATGGCCAAAATGCAACAGAGGCTTCCAGAATGTAGATTGACTCAGAGAGACAGGAAGCCAGGCCCAGCTCCAGGACCCCAGGCTAAAAACATTTGGAAGATGATGGCAGTGGATGTTACACTCAGAGGGTCTTTAGAAGTTCAGTACTCCGACATGATCAATCATCTGAGAAGCAACCTGAGGAGAGAAAGGAATTACATTGGGGAGGATAGAATTGTATGCCACTGGGACTATTGAGAAATCCCTGGGAGGGGTAAAATTTGTCTCTGGCCAGTCTATAGATCCTTTGCCTCCAGGCACAGTAGGCTTGACCATTTTGCCTCCTGAGAGTGCTTACAAAACAACGTCTATCCATACACTGATGTGGGATATAGCTAATATCCCAGTCATAAATACAGGTAGACAAGGTGTGACATCAACCAGGAGAATTTGTTAGCATAAGGATTACTGATGCACACTCCTGATAGGCAATCTGGTGATATTTACTCAGATTTTGACTCTCAGCTACAGAATCCAGGAATATTCTGGACAGCAGTTGTTACAGATGACTGTCAAATGCTCACTATCTATGTAAATGGCATACTATTGGAAGGGTTGATAGACACAGGTGCACATTGTACAGTCATTAGAGGTGCCAACTGGCCCAATCATTGGTCAAAGTCTAAGACAGACATCTATATGTCTGGCATAGGAGGATCAATAGTAGTTGAAGTTAATGCTACCCTTTTGAGACGGACATTTGAAGGTGAATCAGGAGCTTTTATTCCTTTTGTAGTTGAAAAAATGCCCATCAATCTGTGGGGAAGAGACATCTTAGAACAGTTAGGATTACAATTGCGTACTTCACTTTTTTGGCAGGGCTACTATTTTTTTTTTAATAGCCTTTTATTTACAGGATTTATACATGGGTAACTTTACAGCATTAACAATTGCCAAACCTCTTGTTCCAATTTTTCACCTCTTACCCCCCCACCCCCTCCCCTAGATGGCAGGATGACCAGTAGATGTTAAATATATTAAAATATAACTTAGATACATAATAAGTATACATGACCAAAACATTATTTTGCTGTACAAAAAGAATCAGACTCTGAATTATTGTACAATTAGCTTGTGAAGGAAATCAAAAATGCATGTGTGCATAAATATAGGGATTGGGAATTTAATGTAATGGTTTTTAGTCATCTCCCAGAGTTATTTTTCTGGGCATAGCTAGCTCAGTTCATTACTGCTCCATTAGAAATGATTTGGTTGATCTCGTTGCTGAGGATGGCCTGATCCATCAGAACTGGTCATCATCTAGTATTGTTGTTGAAGTATATAATGATCTCCTGGTCCTGCTCATTTCACTCATCATCAGTTCGTGTAAGTCTCTCCAGGCCTTTCTGAAATCATCCTGTTGGTCATTTCTTACAGAACAGTAATATTCCATAATTTTCATATACCACAATTTATTCAGCCATTCTCCAACTGATGGACATCCATTCAGTTTCCAGATAAATGATTTGTGTGTGTGTGTATGTGTGTGTGTGTGTGTGTGTGTGTGTGTGTGTGTGTAAGGGGAGTAATTTGGAAGCAAATTCAACTAAATTAAGCAAATTAACTAAATCAAGTCTCTCCTGGACTGGGAGGATAGGGCAGAGAGGAAAGAGAATCTCTTTCTGTTTTTTCCTTCTTCCCTCCTTCCCTGACTGTAGTAGGGATACATGGAGAAAGGGGTGAAATGGAGAGAAAGAAAATATAGTAAGTTCATTGAAATTTGTTATTTTAGATATGATAGTAAAAGCAGTTTTAAAGGAGCTCTAATCAAAGCACACTAAAGGGCTATGTAAATCATGATCATTTGGAAACTTTAGGAAAACAGAAAAGCAGTTTATTGCTACTTTAAAAACTCTGGCAATACCTGTTTTTGAGTTATGGAGAGTCAGACTTCTGAGAGTCCTATCAATAAAAACCTGACATTTAACCCTTTCCTGGCTCACAAAAGAGAAATGGTTTGTATGAATTGGAAAATAACCAAATGGCAATTCAGTTTGTTTGAAATATTCAATTAGTATTTAGAGAATCTCATGAACTAAAGTTAAGTCAACTTTAAAATCTGTTTTATATCAGGTTATGAATTGTCTTGTTTTCTCCCTAAAATAAAAGGGGAAATTATTTAAGAGAAGAGGGAAACTGAAACCCTCCCTGAGAACTTCCAAAGCTGCAACAGCTTGGGGACAGAATAAACTGAACAACTAAAAAAGGATGAAAAATTTAGTTAGCCTTGATAACTCTGTTTTATAACCTTGTAAATGTAATTTATGGCATTATGTATTTCGACCTTTGCTAGAAAAAGGAAATTACAGCTAAGACAATTTGGTTATTAAGAAAATTCTAAAATTGTTAACTAAGTTATTTGGAGTTATTATCATATTAAATCTATAATTGGTAATTACTGTGTGAGGAAGAAGAGGGATAAAGTGAAAACCTTATCAGTTCATCTTCAAGTAGCACCTTTTTCCCCCTTCACAGAATGGATGGAGGTGGCAAATACCCCAGCCCCCCAAAAAACTAAGAATAGTTGGGGTGGGCAACAGCAAGCTCAACCTCTTCCCTGGGGTCTCTGTCAACTCTTCTTCATCTGTAAGCTTACCAGTTTTTTGAAACCATCAGGATAAGCAAGGTCATCAACCCTGAGAAATAAACCTGTTTAGGATATATAATTCCTAAACAAAGACTGTGTTTATTAAGAATCTATAAGTTTGTTTAATGATTAGCCCTCACACAAGGATCAATTAAAAATAAAATCTCCTATGTGTATAAGTCATGCTAAGCTTTGTATCTAGCCCTAAGCTGTAATTAGAATTTACTATTAGAGGTAAAATCTCTTGGGATTGTGATATTCTTTTGAGTTTTGAATTTCGGTATGATTATCGGATGGATCATTGTCAGTAACTCACCATTTAAGAGAAATAGCATGTTATTTAAAGAGATGCCTTCCTAAACTGTCACAGGTGGTTGTCTTATCTTGGCAAAAGCTCGGGGCATACTTAGTCTCTGTTCTCAGTTGGATCCTTCTGACTCAGTTTCCAGGTTCTGTTTCTTTGTTCCCCACCTGATTATTCCTGAATCTGGCTATGAGGCAGAATTTTTAATGCATGATTGGTTGTCAACAAAGCTAA
The DNA here is from genome assembly GCF_902635505.1 of Sarcophilus harrisii. Classification (NCBI taxonomy): domain Eukaryota; kingdom Metazoa; phylum Chordata; class Mammalia; order Dasyuromorphia; family Dasyuridae; genus Sarcophilus; species Sarcophilus harrisii. The sequence goes on along the minus strand of NC_045428.1, from coordinate 407,202,226 downwards.
GGATGGTTTCTCCTGTCAAGTATGGGCTCTTGGGCTGAAGCTTGAAGGACCTGTTTTTTCCTCTATTATAATTATATCCCTGTGTGACGACTATGCTAGCACCCAGGACACCCCAGAATCAGCAGGAATCAGGATAAGCAAAAGTCCTTAGTCTTTATTCTTGGTCTTTAGGGGGAGAAGTGAACAGAATGAAAGTATAATCTGTGCGACTGCCTTCTTCCTTGTCTACTGCAAAAAGTGACTCTGGCTCATCTTATTCCACCCCCTAGTCCCTCCTACAATCCTCTGTATACACCAATAGTTGAGCCAGCACAGGATAGTGGGAAGGACCATTTTCCAAGCAAATGCTCATGGAGTATTGTCCAATCAGTAATTAGCCCTAAGTGCTTGAACCAACCTCAGTGCAATGACTCAAGAGTTTCAGCCTTCTACATCCCTGTTTCTTCCTCTTATAGAAAATATCTATAAGTAGAGCAACTGGTCAGTAGAAGCTATGAGCACAATATAAGTATATAGATGATGTCTTGATCTGTTGCTATAAAAACTCTTAACTTTCTGACCTCCTGGGTCTATAAAGTTTGCCCAAGGCCCACATTGACTATCAGTCTGTTAAGTATTTGAGCCATGATTTAATTCCCAAAAACCCTCCTAAAGAAGAAGCAGACAATCTTATTACTCTCTAAATCTGCATCAAAGAAATAACTGCATACATTCTTGGACATGACTGGATTTTGTAGACTTCTGAAATAAAACTTGCTGCCTTTGGGGTGACCCTTCTGCCTTAGAGCAGGGGCTGCCACAGCTTCCTAATTGAGAAAGCCTCCAAATTCACCCTAAGCCAACCAGTGGATGTTTTAATCTCCAGAGTATTTTGGAAGTAAAGGTCATAAGTGGCTTATTAATGGGAGACTTACCAAGTATTAGACTCTCCTGTTAGACATCTCTCCTCTCCCCCCCACCCTTCCACTATGAGAGTGTGCCACATTTTCAACTCTGTCACCTACTACCTGACAGCACTCAGTCAGGTGATATCATTCACGATTGTGGGGAAGCTTTGGATTCTGTCTATGCCAGTCAACATGTCTTGAAGGACATTAAAATGGAGAAAGGAAGGCAGATTATTCTTAAAGGACCTCAAATAGCACTTTGTGCATAAATCATCCCCTCTCCCCTCCCCAATGTCTGCTCAGAGGGCCAAACTCATTGCCTTCATCAGAGCTTTAGAATTGGGAAAAGGCCCTCTTATCCCCCATGAAAAATCCTGAATGGACTATTAAACTCCAGCACTCTCCTAAAGCTCATCCAGAGGAGGGGTATATATCCAGGGGAGGACCAGCAGATAGAATTTATACATATGCTCCCTTGTAGAGGCTTTAAACTGGTTTTGGTTTTTGTTAACTTTACTAAGCTGTGGCTGAGGCACTTAAACACTAGGGTATTTGCACCCTAGGCCACCTGAGCACTCCTTTCACTGTTATAATACCACTGTTCCACCCATTGGTCCTATTCCTTTCGGATAAAAAAGAAGGGGTTTGAGGAAAATGTTCTTTGATATTTATCCTAGGAAAATCTGTCTGGATGTGAGTTATTCATGATAGCCTCATCTAGGTCCCCCCAAGTTTTCCTTTGGGTGGTTTACTTGGTTTCTGTCCTTAGCAACTCCCATACTAACTCCACTTTTAATTATTCTGTTTTTTGCTCATTTGAGGGCTCTGAATTTTTAATCTACTTGTAAGAGTTGTTTCCAGAACCTAAGCCATGAAATTTCAACTACTTGGTCAACCTGAATATCATCTGATACTTGATTTTGACACTCAACATCCCGAGGAGACTGCCGCTACCACCAAGTCACTTCTCTCCCCTACTAAGTCTGGACCCCATTAGGCAGGGCCAACTCTATGCCCCTTATCATCCCGAAGCAGGTCCAGAAGATGTGATCTTCATCCCTTTATCCCAAATGAATTTGGGCTTTAAACTGCTTGAAAGGGAAAACGATAGGCTATACATTCTAGAGGACATACAACAGTAATGCTGAGGCCCCCAGATCTTAAGAACGATAATCTAGCATTCTAACAATCTGTTTGCTAATGATCCTAAAAATCTCCTGGCTTTAAAAATACTATAGTATAGTCCTAGAAACATTGTTGACTTCCAGATAACAATCTGGTAGTCAGTGATTTAAAAGGGTTTCTGAGACAAATGGCGAAGTGCATACTAGACTACTTCTCAACATATCTCTAAACATAAAATTCAATATTGAGGTACATACCAGATCACTTCTAAATTCTACCTCTAAGCCATAAAATTAGCATATCGGGGACATGAAGAACGAGATCTCTCTGTCTCTTCTTTGCTAGATTCTTTTGGAATTTAGCCCACTTCAACTGGAATTACAATTTTATTAAACTTTGCCCCTTGACTTGAAGATGGGTTCAAGCCTGAAAATTCTTTGGAGACACTTCCTGACGCCAGTTGCAACCTCAACCTTTTGGGGTCTCCATCTGAACCTCAATAAAATGACAGAAATTTATTCCTTTGATTTAAACCAAGTAAAAAATTTATTTTTCTCTCTGTTTTGTTCTGAGCCAAAGTTTTTATTACATCTGTGTGGAAGACCCTGATGTGCAAACTACCTTCTTTACAATCTTTTAATTTACCCTGAGGCATGGAGAGGTTAAATGATTTGCAGGTAATTATACAATTAGCACACGTTAGTTCTAAGATGTGAATTTACCTCTTCTTGACTTTAAGGCTAACACTATCCACTCTGCTACTTATTAAATTACTGATATCCCAAGGAAGAATGTCAGGTCTTTATAAACTGATAGTTTTAGAATTTCTTAGCACCTTAAATGTGTTATGCTAATTCATGTATTTAATAGATAAGAAAACTGAGACATAGAAAGAAGAGCTTTAATAAAGCTTATATAGCATGTGGCTGAATCACCTCAGAAGTCAGTTCTCCCAATCTGGTGGAATTACAATTACTGGCAGACTACCTTCCATGTGATTGAACTTAACAAAACTTTTTCTAAGAGCAAGTTTTTTCTAACAGTAAAAAGAGAGCACTTTAGGGGTAATGAGCCTGAGGAGGAGAAAAGGGGGAAAGATAAGGGAAGCTGTAATTATAGAGTACAATTTTTCACAATTATTTCAAACTTTAGCTAGAATTCATCCTATTCACAAAATTAGCTGGAAAAAACAGGAGCAATCAATGTAGTTAGAGAACATTTCATGGAAAGGTTTTCTTTCCCCCTCCTCTTAATATAGAGAGTAGTGTAAAATAGTAGAATAGGGTTAGTTCAGAAATAAGATATATTTAATATTCCCTGCATTTGTGTGCTCATCTGGGGAATGTCAAGAAATTAAAAAAAATTTTTAATCATTGCTGAGTTCCAGGTTTCAGATCAATGGAGGTCTAAGAAGGGGATCTTTTTTTTTTTTTTTAATTTATTTTTTTTTTGTTATAGCTTTTTATTTACAAGTTATATGCATAGATAATTTTACACCATTGACAATTGACAAACCTTTTGTTCCAATTTTTCCCCTCCTTTCCCCCAGCCCCCCCCCCAGATGGCAGGTTGACCAATACACATTGAATATGTTAAAGTATAAATTAAATACAATATAAGTATACATATCCAAATAGTTATTTTGCTGTACAAAAAGAATTGGACTTTGAAATAGTGCACTATTAGCCTGTGAAGGAAATCAAAAATGCAGGCAGACAAAAATATAGGGATTGGGAATTCTATGTAGTGGTTCATAGTCATCTCCCAGAGTTCTTTTGCTGGGTGTAGCTGGTTCAGTTCATTATTGATCTATTGGAACTGATTTGCTTTATCTCGTTGAAGAGGGCCACGTCTATCAGAATTGATCATCATGTAGTACTGTTGTTGAAATATATAATGATCTCCTGGTCCTGCTCATTTCACTCAGCATCAGTTTATATAAGTCTCTCCAGACCTTTCTGAAATCATCCTGCTGGTCATTTCTTACCGAACAATAATATTCCATAATATTCATATACCATAAATTTATTCCACCATTCTCCAATTGATGGGCATCCACTCAGTTTCCAGTTTCTGGACACTACAAAGAGTGGCCAAAAACATTCTTGCACATATAGGTCCCTTTCCTTTAAGAAGGGAATTTTTGAAAGGAATAAATGATATTGAGAAAAAAATGAAAAGAGAGGAGAAGAGGAACACACTGAAGCAGTGGTGAGGGAGAAAGGAAAGATAGGGAAAATTATCTCACATAATTAGGATGCACAAGTAGACATCTATACAAAGAGAAGGGGGGTGAAGGGGAGAGGCTGACATGCAAACTGGATAAAAAAGGAGGAATAACCATAAGCATATACATACATAAATAGAGAATTGGATACAGAAGTACATTTCACTTGACAAAGAAATAGGAGAGAAAGAATAAAGCAGGGATGAAGAATTAGAGCAGGTATATTATAGGAGAAATTAATTCTAAGCAAAACAAATTCTAAGAATGTATTTAAAAAATGTCTGTTTAAGGTGGCAAAGAATGGAATCTGAAGGAGTGCCTACAAATTGGGAAATGCAGGAATAAGTAATGTTATATAAATGTAGTGGAAAATTTATCAGTATGTAATTCTTATAGAATAATGACCAACCAGGATTTCAGAGGACTAATGCTGGAACATCCTACCTATCTCCTGATAAAGACGTGAAGGACTAAAAATGCAAAAGGAACCTTTTAAAAAAATATGGCCAAAGTGAAATTTATTTTTATTGACTATGAATATTTGTAATGAGGTTTGTTTTTCATGTGTGCTCAACTGGGGAAAGAGGGACTGGGATGGAACTGTACAATGGTAGATCTTGGCTAATTAAAACAAATTAAATGATTAAAAAACCAAATAGCTTGAATAAATACTACTATCTTGAATTAGAAATTATGTTCTTTGGTTTATAAATACAGATAATGTTGGATCCATTTCAAAATATAATTTGGACAATGAGGTACCATTTGGACAATGAGGTACCAAGAAATCAGGTAGGGGGCCAGAGAAAGGGGATAGATCATCCTTAATCTAATCAACTATCCTTAGCTATGAGGAATTGAAAACAGAATTTAATCTGTCCTGTTCTTGTAGGTCTCAAAGCAGCCTTCCTTTCAGGTGAGTAATCACCACAAGAATAGCCAGGTGTTAAAGTCCAAATCCTTTATTATCTTCTTCATAATCTAGTTTCCTTGGGCCCAAGCTAGCTTTCTTAGAGGTCTTTCTGGAGTCTTGGTTTCAATGGAGAAGCTAAGGAGGAGAGCCCTGCCACCACAGTGGTGTGAGATGGGATGAATGAATCTCTTCAAGTCCAAAGGCTTGTGTTTCAGCCTCCAGCCATCACAAAGGTGGACAATGGAATGAATCTGTCTCTAAGTCCCACTCTGGCTGAGTTTGTCCCAGTTTATATGGTCCATGCTGAGTATACACGAATCATTATATCACTGGGAAACCATTATTGTTGTAAGATTAAAACAATCATACTGAACTAGAGAACTATTAATCACCATGCTAAACTAGATAACCATTGTCTCATCAATTCCACTAAGTTAGTACCTTGTAAGAATCCTTGTTTTAAGTATAGGAGTTCTGGCCCATAGCATTAATCTTATTGTAGCTTTCATTTTCCTAATTTTATTTCAATAATAGAATATTATTTGCTTGGGAGTCATCTTTGTTTCTAGAATTCAAGAGACTCTAAGATGGGGACTTGCTTTAGGTTCAAGGGAGAATAGCAAAGAGAATCTCCTATCTTTATTCAAAGTTTCACAGAGCTGCTCATCAGGAGAGGAAAATATAGATTGAAGATAATTGATTAGTTCAGGAATAAAGAACATGTATTTGTGGAGTGAATCCCTTAGAAACTATTATATAGGATTTGAGGTTTGATGGAGGACTATATTTGGATCAATGGGGACATAAGTCAAGGTTAGAAATGACTCAAGAGTAAGAGGTTTTTGATTAGCATTATGTGAGAATCTTAATATCTTTTCCCACTGTAATTAACACAAGTCTAAGAAAAAGATGTAGTCAGTTATATTAAGGAGGGATAAGTGTAAAATATGAGCTTTCTGACCATCCTGTGGCTTTTTGAGGTGGGCACTGCCCTCTTATTGCCTCTATACATAGAGTTATTCAGGCTACAGAGGTCTCTGGCCCATTTCTGCTAGACTTTTAAGTCACCTAACAGACTGCTCCAGGGGAAAAATTATTTATGTATATATAAGATATTTGTATAATGTTTATATATATACATATATATATATTACCATTGTATTTATTGTTTATTGATTATAGAAATTCAATCTATATTTAAATATAAATATAAATTTAAAATTATTTTGATACAAGCTATTCTTTATTCATATATTACAATTATAAAAGAATATACAAAAAAGGAGGGACCACAAAAGATTTGTTATTAAATAAGGCAGAAAATAGGGAGAGATATGCTGATGCAAAATGTTGACCAATGTCATGCAAGATGTCATATTTGGTATACAAACCTAAAATATGTATGAGGTAATAATAAAAAAATTCTAGCTTTATAAGTCAAAATTATATTATAATGTGGATATATTGCCTTCTTCAATGGGGGATATGTTCCATATTCTTCCAAGTCTAGAATACACCATTGTATAAAACATATATACAAATTCTCTTCTATTCTATTCTATCGATCTACATCTTATATAATCTTATAATTTCTTAAGGCTTTAGAGAAATGGCTAAGGGTATTTTCCTATGTTTGCTGTGAGATCTCTTTAAGTCCTCTGTCATCACCATGAGTGCATCTATATGTTTATATAGGATGCCTTTATGCTTGGAAAGCATTGCATCCCTTGTTGTTTAGAATATTTAGTTTTCTTCAAATTCTACCATCATATCCTGCATTAGGCCTTTCCTTATTTTTCTAGTTAGTGTTTCCTCTAAAATTACTTTGTATTTTTTTTTTGCATATGGCTCTTACATTCCTTCCACTCTGTTTCTGTAATTAGCTATGCTGAGTTTTAGATATTTTGTAAGATCTATCTACAAACCATGACTCCTAAGCCCCCACTGATATTCTTTACAATGCATTAGTGTTCCACTTTTCACACATCCCCTCCAATATTTATCATTGTCTGTTCTTGTCATTTTAGTCAATCTAAGAGGTGTGGGGTGGTACCCCAGAGTTGTTTTAATTTGTATTTCTCTAATCAATAGTGATTTATAACACAGGAAAATTCTGATGAGGAACGGATCATCTGTGCCATGGACATAGTTGGGTCTTTATTAATTTTTGTTGATAATTAGACTGAAGTGTATGGGATTCAGATTGATATTGGGGATGGTTGATCTGGTAGGCTGCCATCAGTAGATGGCATATGAGCTTTGATACCTCAGAAGATGCAGAAACTCTAAAAGGGAGAAGAAAGACATATTCACAAAGCTGTAGGATCTAAAGATCAGCATTGCCTGCTTCAGAATTTTTCCCAAGATGACCTTGATATTGAGACAAATATATGATAACAAAGTTTGTATATCAGAAGCATAAATGAGAGAGTCTGTTAGTAAATTATTTGCCCCTGGAGACATCTGAAATTCATTTTTGACAGTTAAATAGTTTATTTAGCACTACTGCTACAGTTATATGGGTTTTATATTTAATCTTTGTTGTTACTTTTAAAAAGTGGGATTAAAAATTATTTCATGGAAATATGTTGTTGTTAACCTACTGTCAGAATATGGACCTTGTATTTTTTTAATGGTGAAGTAATTTTCATTTATCTAATCACTAAGCTCAATTGGTCTTTCTTTGAGAAATGATGCACAAATTCCATACAGCAGTCTGGGCTGAGACAGGCAGTCCTTGGCCATGGATTAGAGCAAAGTTAATTGGCTTGTAAAGGTACTGAGTCCATGATCTTGCAATTTCTCAGTGATATAAACAGGCTTATTTAAATGTGTAGCATATAGCAAGACAAGCATGTGCTTGTTTTTGTTGTGTTTTGTATTTCTGAGCTATGATAGTTTCAAAATCATTTCTTCAAAAACAAAATAAAATTGGAAATAGGCTGTGTATATGGGATTTAAAAATTATTTTATAACAAATTATTTGAGAGCAAAAGCACATTCCCTAGGAAGCAGAAAAATTGGCAAAGAGTGGAACATTTTTGTCTGGTTTGATCAGGAAGAGAACATATTTCAGTAACTTCTATAAAGGCAAAAAGAATGAGTAGGGAAGTTAACTAACATTCAACCCTTGTCTTAGCAGATATAGGAAAAAATATCTGGGGAGGGGTTGCAGTGGACAGAGCATGGGCTAAGTCAGGAAGTCAGGAAAACCTGAGTTCAAAATTGACTTCAGACACAACAGTTACTTGCTGTGTAACCCAGATCAAGTCATTTAATCCCAATTGTTTTGTAATAACAAACAAGCAAAGACAAATAAAAAACTTTTACAAAAAGAAAAAGAGGAGGCATGGCGGAGCAGGTAGACTGGTCTTTGTCTTTCTGATGTCCCTCAGATCAACATCAGCTCAAGCCTCTGAACAGCTTTTACAGTGACAGAACCTACAAATATTTGGAGTGTAACAAAATTCCAGCAGATAATATTTTGGAAGAACTTCAGGAAAGGCTTGTCTCAATCAGGCCTAGGGGGAAGGGGAGGAAGTAGCTCAACACAGATACAGCACAAGGAGGCCCAAATCAGAGAGGCTTCCATGCGCTAGGGAAAATTTATTGGGAACCTGTAAGCTAAAATACAGCAGCATTAGTGGCTCTGTCCTGGTTCAGAAGCCAGTAAATCAGCAGACTAGCTGTGAGACATGTAATGCAAATACAGAAGGAAATAATGAGCCCCTGAACTCCAGCATAACAAGCTGAACTTGGCCATGCCCAAAACTGCACAAGAAGGAAGATGGCAGCACCAGCCCCAAGACAATATGAAGCCTCTGTCACCTGTACAGGAAGTTTGGGACAATCCCTGCTTTGCCCTAAGAGCAGACCTTAATCTTCTAAAGTGAGCACAAAAGCAAAAGAGCTCTGACTATAGATAGTTATTGTGGAGTTATTGTGGAGAGAAAAACAGACCTCAAAGGCTGAGGACACTAAATGCAAACTGTCTCTAGATGAAGATTCAAAAGTTAAGTTGCTCTCCAACTCAAAAGGCTCTCTTAGAAGAATTCAAAAAGTCAAAAAGAATCTTAAAAGAGAGTTGAAAGAAAGATGGGGAAAGGAAATAAAAACTCTGGAAAAGGAAACAGAAATTGTCTGAAGAAAATCACTCCTTAAAAAATAGATTTGGCAAAATGGAAAAAGAAAACAATTCCTTAAAAAACAAAATTGGTGAAATGGAAACAGAACAATTCTCTAAGAAAAATAGAATTGGTGAAATGGGAAAAAAATCCAGTGAACAAAACAAGTCATTTAAAAGTTAAATTGAGAGAGGATTCTTGGAAGATGGCTGAGTAGATTGGTAAATTCCAAGTTCTCCAGATTTCCCCCACAAATAGAACAAATTTGCATCTGAGGGCGAACACAGACTGGTGAAAAATCAAGAAGATTTGAGGCAGGACAGGATCTTTCTGGTACAACCCAAAAAGATCTGAAGAAAGATCTTGGACTGGAGATTAACCTGTCTGGCTAGCTCAGCAGAAGAGTCCCCTTGGGCTAGCTGGGTGTGGCTGAATCCTTGGCAAGAACCACAGAGACTTTCATCTTCTGGACTACTTGAGAACTGGAATTTGAGTCTAGTAAGACTGAATGAATTTAAGGTGATTTCCAGCTCAGCTGCTCAGACCACATCTCTGGGTGGGAAAGAACTAGTACTTGGTGAGTGCAGAGGCAGTGGGGCAGGGAAGCTGCTGGCTTAGGGTACTTGCAGGAACAAGGAGCCCTTGGCTTGGATTTCCAAGTCAGAGTGAAAGGATGCTTGAGTCATCATCCCCCCACCTTACAATTAAAGGTATTTACACTAATACCTCTTATTTAAAAAAATGAACCACCAAAGAAGAAAGAACCCCACCATTAAAAGATATTATGGGAAGAAGGAAGACTGGAGTTCATCTTCAGAAAAGGACATTTTAGTAAAAAAAAAAAAAAAAAAAAAGGTTTCTACACCCCAAATTAATGTGAAATGGCTCCCTGACCAGAGAGAATTTATAGAATTCAAAAAAAAAAATCTCAAAATCAATTGAGAGACATTGCGGAAAAACTAAAAAGAAAAACAGTCATACAAGATAAACAAGAAGATTATGAAAAAATAAATAAATTAGTAAAATTAAATAAAATTTATAAAGACATAAGGCGATAGAGATGGGTGGATGGAGAAGCTAAGGGTAAGGGTAATTTGTTGCTATATATTTTGAATCCTCACTATTCTGCTGGGTACATGACAATGTTTTATTTTGTTTTATATTTCTTTTCTGTTTTTCTTTTTTCTTTGTTTTTTCAAATAAAATAAATTATTTAAAAAAGTTCAATTGGTCAAATATAAAAGGAGGTAAAAAAGCTAACTTAAGAAATTAATTCACTAAAAATTAGAATTGAACAAGTGGAAGTGAATGACTCAATGAAACATCGAGAATCAAACAAAACAAAACAAAAAAAAAAAAAGAAAATGTTTTTCATTGGAAAAACAACTAAACTGAAAAATAAATTTTTGAGAGACAATCCAAAAATTAAACCACAATGGGAAAAAAAAAGATCCTAGATAACATCTTTCAAGAAAACATCAAAGAAAATTTCCTTGATGTGTTAGAACCAGAAAGTTAAATGGGCATTGAAAGAATGCAGTGATCACCTCCTGAGACCCAAAATGAAAATTCCATGGAATATCATAGCTAAATTTCAGAATTATCAGATCAAGGAGAAAATACTGCAAGCAACCAGGAAAAAAACAAACAATTTGAATATCAAGAAGCCACAGTCATCAGAAACAAGTAGCTTCTACTTAAAGAATATGATATTCCAGAGGGCAAAGGAGCTTGGACTGCAGCCAAAAATCAACTATTTAGCAAAATTAAGCATTGTCTTTTGGGGAAAAGATGGATATTCAATAAAATAGGAGATTTTCATTTATTTTTGATGAAAATACCAGAACTGAACAGAAAATTTTATCTTCAAGTACTGAACTCAAGAGAAACATAAGAAGGTAAAAAGGAAAGAAAAAATATTTTTAAGTTAAAGAGTTTACATCCCTATATGGGAAGATGATAAGTTTAACTCTTGAGAACTGTATCTTTCTGAGGGGTATACTTAGAGGGCAAAGGTATAATTTGACTTTATTGTGATGATATAAAAAAAGAAGGGTTGGGCTGAAAGAAGAAGAAAGGGGAGGTAAAATGGGGTAAATGATATCACATGAAGAGGAAAAAAAGATCTAATACAATTGAAGGAAAGAAGGGAGGGGATGAGTATTGTGTGAATTTTAATCTCATTTGATTTGGCTCAGAGTGAATATTAGACATATTTAGTTTGATAGAGAAGCTTGGCATCCTATAGGGAAGTAAGAGGAAAAGGGGGAAAGAAAAGGAGGAAGCTAATAGAAGGGAGAACAGGATTAGAAGGGGAAAGGGATAAGAAAGGAGGGAGGAGCTGTAAAAGGGGAAAGCAGATTGAGAGCAGGTGATGGTTAAAAGTGAAACACTAGGGAGGAGAGAAAGGGGGAAAGGAAAAAGAAAAATATAATTTGAAGAAAAATAGATGTAGGGAAATAATAGTTAGTCATGTTAATTGTGAATGTGAATGGGATGAACTCTCCCATAAAATGGAAGCAAATAACAGAGTGGATTAAAAGTCAGAATCCTACAATGTGTTGTTTGCAAAAAACAAATTTAAAGCAGAGTGATAGATACAAAGTAAAGATAAAAGGATGGAGAAGAATCTAGTATGCTTCAGATGAAGCAAAAAAAAGAAATTAGGGATAGTGATCCTGACATCAGATCAAACAAAAGTAAAAAAATAGATCTAACTAAAACAGATAAGGAATTAAACTACATTTTGCTAAAGGTTGCAATAGATAATGAAGTAATATAAAAACTAAACATATATGCACTAAGTGCTATAGCATCCAAATAGAGGAGAAATAGAGATGAAAAAAGAAATAAACATCAAAAAGAAAAAAAAAAGAAAAGAAAAAATACTTAATTTGTACTTTGGTTATTATCCAATGTCAAAGATGTGACTTCAATAGCTGGATATAGTAGAGAATAAATCAACTATATGGCATAGAATTTTGCACTGGAAGATATATTAGTATTAATTTAGCCCCTCATTTTGGGAATGAGGAGAACAAAGAATGAAAGAGATAGAGATCTACTTAAGGACAGAGCAAGGGCTGGAACTCAAGCCTTCTGACTTAGCCTCATGTCGGAGAAATAAGGTTTTTCATCATATTATACATATGAAGACAGAATGGGAGAATTTGGTGATGAAAAAAAATTATCGTATTACTGATTTTAAAATCAGAAAAGCTTTCATGGTCACTTAGTCCAATCTTTTCACTTTTACAGAAGAGGAAATTGAAGTCCAGAAATGTGAGGTGGTTAATTAAGGTCTTATTATATTGTCCTTTTATATTACTTAAGCTTCCATGTTCAGTTGATTCTTTACTTCTTTAGCAACTATGGGGAAAGGGGCAGAGGGAAAATTGAGATGTGGTTTTTAAGAAAAAGGAACAAGAAAGGACTGAGAAGACAAATCCTTGATCTTTAAGAAAAAAGTGCAAATGATGCATTTTATAAGATATTATCACTGATGTCTATCATTAATTTTGAAGGGATAAAAGTACTTCTTTTACTTATGGAAAGATTGTGGGAGAATAGCCATATAGAGATATGATTAAATTAGAACATATATATCCCAAGTTCTTTACTTGTATTGTAGTAAGATTACTACTATTTTTAGATTAAATAAATTAAAATTATTCTATAATTTTAAATATATAGTTTCTTTTTAACTTTCAGATAAAGTAAAAATTATTGGCTTGGAGGAAGAAATATAGTTCAGTGGGAAGAATACTGAACTTGAATTTAGGGGACTTAAAATGTAGTTGTAATTCATTGCTATAATAATCATAATAACTAGCATTTAATGTGTTTTAAGGTTTACAAATACTATCTCATTTGATTCTCACAACAACACTGAGTAGTATAAATTATTTTCATGATCAATTTATAGATAAACTGAAGCAGACAGACATTAAATGACTTGCCCAAAGTCATACAATTAGTAAGGGTGTGAGATTGGATTTAAACTAAGATCTTTCTTATTCCTACTTATGTGCTCAATTTATTGCATCACTCAGTTGCATCACTTGCGTGGGCAAATCACTTGACCTCAGCTTCTTGACCTATAAAAAAGTAGATAATAATATTTGTTCTTGCTACTTCAGTTTTTATATGTATTATGTATTTAATATATACATATATATGTTTCAACAGTTTGAAACCTATGAAGCCATAGAAGACCAATAGAAAATACTACTATATTGATTATACATGACAGTGGTCATTAGTGGACAGCATGCCTCTTTCTACTTGGATTGAGGCCAGGTACTTATTCATTATGGAAAAGAAACAACAAAGATATTTCTTCCACCCAGCTTAGATTAGTAGTTTATCTGTGGTTTTCCATTATTCAAGTCAGTGTTTCCCCATGACACTGAAGTTGTCCATAACAATCTTCTCTATCATGACTATTCCTTTATAAAGTTCCTCTTTTAAAAGTTTATTGGAAAGGAATTAAAAAAAAACCAATAATAGCACAGTTCTGACAAACTGAGGTTCATTAAATAATTAATCATATATAATGTGCTCATAAATATTTTAGACTGGTCTTGACCCAGAATTCAAATGAAGTCTCATGGTATTTTCTAAGTACTTGATCAACCTTTCCCATAACTGACTGATGTAACCTGATTTTAGAATGGCTCCTTCACTTTTGGAATGATTGCTTTAGATGGTTCAGTACAAAAATATGGATGATTATTTTTGTTAATATTAAACCACTGGGAATTTTGCTACTTTTTTACTTCATCTGCTATATTTGGACATAAATTTTAATGACAAATGTTTTAATTGTTTTTCTTGATGGGACAGCACTTTATGGTTAAAATTCTATTTTGTACATGTCAATAAAACAAGCAGAGAGAGTTAGTGTCTGACAGTCCCCTGCAGAAAATAATCTGCAAAAATAATAGCAGAGAATAAAATCTGTGACTATAGCCTGACCCCGAAAAGAAAATGTTTTAATGTTATGCCTTATTTTCTCTTGGATATAAGCACAATGACTGGATCTGCCAAGTGGGTTGCAATTTAATAACATTTATAGGTGTATGATTTGTAGCAAATACCTGGTTGTAGTTGGCTTCATTTAAAAATAAGCCCTTTGTAGAAAGCATACCATTAATTTACCATTGCTTCTTAGGTTACATGCAGTTTGTTTGCCACGTTGACTTTCCAAAGGGCCACTGGAGGGCATTCTAATTAACCCTGAAAAACATTTAGTAGTGATGAAATGTCTGGAGTTGTGTTCATTTTCATTTAAAAGGAAATCTAACTGTAATAAAAGTTTGAAGTTAGGTTTTAAAAATCACCAGCAGGGTTCCTCTTTGTGAGAACTCTGGAAAAATGTTCACTGTTGACAATTACTGTAGATAATTTATTTTGTATTTTGAAATTGTATCTTTGTAGTTTCTCTGCATATGAATATCAAGAGGTCAGCATGAGTGCTCTAGGATGAAAGGAGATTTCCTTCTGTGGTATTAGATGAAGGAACTTTATAACTATGGAAACATTTCATTAATATACTTAATAACATAAACTGTTAAATTATAAGAGTTATGGGATAAAGCAAGCAGCTTTTTTTTTTCTTTCATTTTCACTTGGGACTAAAATGAAGGAATGTACTTAAACTGCTCTAAGAGAAATTTAAATTACACTCAAAGAAAAACTTTAACATAAGTAATACAGGGCTTGTTTGGACTAAGGCACATCAAGAAACCTCTTTCTTTGGAAATGTGTTAGAAAATCATTTCAACAAATCTTTAAGGGGATAAATTATCTATCCTTATTATACCATACTTGATAGTAAACATTTCAGCTGATTTGTCCAAAAATTTCTGGACTCTTTGATCATTTCATTATGGTGATTTCAATGGTTTAATTTTTTGTAAGAAATGATCAATGTTTTGAATCCTCATGCATCTTTTTAAATGGATCAAGTTGTAGTAGTTTCAATTACAAAAAGTTTATTAAAAAAACAACTCTAAGTTCTATGTTGGCATTTTGACTTTTGCTTATAGTTAATGAGCTCCATATATATAAGCAACTGATTCTGAAACAATTCTCATATCATCATCATTTATCATAATTCACTATTTGTAATGTTGTACTATGTCCAGGAGACATATCCTGTCTGATTCTGAAGATCAAAGAAAGAAGAAAAGCCCAATGTAATATTGTGTGTGTGAGTGTGGTGAAAGTAGCAAAAAGCTGGAAACTAAGGAGATCTCCTATTGAGGAATGGTTAAAAATGTCGTATATGAATATGATGGAGAACTATCACTTTGTAAGAAATGAAAAAAATAGATGATTTCAAAAAGCCATGGAAGGACTTACATGAACTAATGCAGAAGAAAGTAAGTAGAACTAGAAAAATCTGCCATCCATATTATAAATATGAGAATTTTAAGGACACTTTTAAACTAAAAAAGGAAATGAACAGAACCAAAACAATTTATACAGTAACAACTTTAAAAACCAGACTTTGAAAGCTAAAAAAAATTATGATCAAGATAAATACCCACTCATAATATTGTTGAACTAATGATGAAACTTTCTATTCTTTATAGAGAGACGATGATACAGAATGAGATTTAGGTTTTATATATGTGTGTACATGTGCATGTCATAGACACATACACATGAACACATACATATATATACACATGGAGAGAGAGAGAAAAAGAGGAAAAAGAGAAAGAGAAAGAGAGAGAGAGAGAGAGAGAGAGAGAGAGAGAGAGAGAGAGAGAGCAGGAATTGAAATAATTTGTCTTGACTGCCTCTGCATATTTGTTAAAGTAAAGATTTTGTTTTCCTCTATTTTCCCCAATGAAGTTGAAAATGAGAGAAAAAGAAAAGATTTCTATTGGTTTTTTTTAAAGAGATAGGGAATTATAAAGATATGAATTGTTGCTTTAAGTGTCAGATAAAATCACCATATTATTAGTTTTGTTAAACTTTTAATGCGTTACAAGAGATGGCTCATGAAATGGGAAAATTCTGTAATATAAAAAACAAAACATATCAATAGATCAAAACGAAAGATATTTAGCTAATAAATTATTTAACATATGTATAAACATTATATTATTAAGTTGTCTATAAATTTATTTCCCTCTGAATTATTTTTCATTGTTTTATGTTCATAACTTTCTAATACCTTGTTTCACATGATGATTTATAATCTAAACTAGCATTGCCCTTAATTGCTGTCTAAACTCTAGCTTAGCTGTTACTGTCCTAAATATTAGCTCTTTGTCCAATGACCACCACGTTGAAATATTATTCAGATGATTTAACCATTTTTATATTAATAAAACCAAATGACAAAAGAAAGTTGTGTCAAAATGAAAACATAACTAACATGTTCTATAAGAAGTAAAAAAGCTATCAGAAAAGTTTTACATAAAGCACTAGCTATAAAATCCATTAAAGGAGAGATTTGATTATATTCTAATAGTGCTCATGATAGTCATAAACAAAACAAAAACTACCACTGAGATAATTATAATATAAATCAAGAACAATCCAGCATATCCATTAATACCCAGCTGCTTCAATGAGATAGTGAGCACAGGTGAGGATAATGAAAAGCATCTTGAAAAATATGGTGAGGATTAATGTTTCCAAGACAATTTCTTTCAATATTAATTTTTCAATGTTTTGTTAAAATCTATATTTCTGTGGTTTTTTGTTTGTTTCAGTGTTTTAAATTTCTCCAACCACAAGAGAGAAGTATTAAAATCTTCTTTCATGCCCATTACCTCTAGACACTACCCATTATGAGGTCCTTTTTTCTTCGAGCAGAAATATACAACTCTCAACTCCAAATATGGGAATGTTCTTAAACAGCATATTTTCATTTTCCAAGCCTTTCTCCTTCATTATTTTGAGTCTATCCTCTCACAACTCCCCTTCAATCTGTTTTTATTGTGATAAGGATGAAGATGGAGAGGAGGAAGAAATTGCTACACATTTCATGCACCTAAGTTGTCAGGGATTGCATCTTCAACTCCTAAATCTTGTCTTTCATTTCCCCTCTGGAATGAGCTATTATTGTACTACCTCTCCCTCAAAAAATATTATTTTATTTATAGTGAAACATGAGATTTCATCGACAAAGTGATACTTAAGATCTTCCTTTTTCCTTTCTAATTTTTTAATCTCATTTTTATCACTTTAGATCCTCTTATCTGAAAATAAGGCTTTCTTATTTCTTTTAGAATTTATTGCCATTGCTGTTTTAGGGGGGAAAAAAACCTGACAAATGCAATAAATTACTAAATTTCTTGATACATGTAGATATCTGCATATACATACCCTTCCTGCATCTTGTTTGTTTGGGGTTTTTGAAGGCTAAATGGACTTCTTTTGACTTCTTTTGTATGTGGGAGAGAAAGGGCACCTATAAAATGCCTCAAATATTTGTCTTGGAGATACATATATTTTCATTGATTTTAGATACTATTTTGCTAATATGATTTTGGGGAAGAGGTTTTAGTGTAAGATTTAGAATAAATTATTTCAGTCCTTCCACTACTTTCTTGCAGTCATTATTCCAACTGATATTCCTTGATAGCTAAATGACTTGCTTTTGGCTGCTTGAGAAAACTCATTGGGTATTGAAATTGGAAAGCTTAACTACTATCTCAAATCATTACATTTTTCCAGTTGTGTTTTTACTAGACTTCCAAATCCTTATTGAACTAAGATTAATGAGGAATTAAAAAAAATCAAAATCAAAAACAAAAATCTGTAGTTATTTAGGATAGAGGGGTTTTTCATACAGCTGAAATTTTTAAGTAGATGTAAGATATATAGAAATTCAGGTATAATAATGAAAAATACCCCTCCAAAAGTAGCTTATGAATTATTAATTTATTTAAATCTTCAAAGTTGGGAATAAATTATACACTGCTTTGGGAGGAAAACTCATGTTTTGAAAGTACTGGATTGTTTTCTGTGGTTAGTAAGACATGAATGTGCAACCCCACTGTTGCTTTAAGATTCCTGCAAAAGATTACTTTCCAGTGTTGTTCTGTGGATTTGATTAATTAGTATTTTGCTGTCTTCTCTCAAAGTATGACCAATTATCTTGCTTCATATCTCATAGTATAGCATTCAGATTTTTTAATGCAAATATTCTTTTTCTATAATTTTTATTGTTTTCTGAGCTACACTTCTTCAGCTTTCTTAATATACTTTTAAAATTGTTTTCTAGAATGGTTGGATCATTTCAAAGCTTCCTCAGAATTAGTGTACCTGTTTTTCCACATCCCTTCCAAAATCTATCATTTTCTTTTGGTATCTTTTCTAAATATTTGATGTGGAACATCACAGTTTCTTTCATTTAGATTTGTCTAATTATTAATTATTTAGAACATTTTTCATATGTTTCTTGATAGCTTGAATTTGCTTCTTTGAAAACCTTGTTCTCATCTTTGGCCACTGTGGATTAATCTATTATAGATGATCTCAGTCTCATAAACTTCAATCTTTTTCTTGCTTTTTCTTTTTCTCTCATGCTTTCTCTGTCTCTCTGCATCTCTCTTTTTCCCTCTCTGTGTGTATGTGTACATGGATGTGAATGTATGTACATGCATATATAGTGTGGTATATAATATAAACATGTATAATATTTTATAATATGTATGCAACATATAAGATATATATCATCCAATATGTGTGTATGTGTAAATATGTATTATGTACATATAAAGGTAGATTTATATATATATACATATATATATTTATCTTATAAATTAAATCTTTATCAGACTATACTTTTGACTCTACCCCTACTTTGTCTATAAGGCCACAGGAACCTTCTCCAAATTGCAAATTCATATCTTCATTATTCTTTAGGCTCACTCTCAAGTGACTATATACCTGAATTTTTCTATAATCCTGAACCCTGATACCCTTTTTCCAGCTTCCTTTTAAGCATTATCTTCTTCCATTAAAGTTCTTTGAAGGCAGAGTCTTTCTACTTGTATTTCCATTCCCAGTACTTGACACATAATAAGTACTTAAATGTTTGTTGAATGACTGACTGCTTCATCATAACCTTGCTCCTTGAATTTAATTGTATTTCTATGCCTTTTCCAGAAATCTTGTACATTAGAAGTGTGTGTGTGTGTGTGTGTGTGTGTGTACATACACATATACATATGTGTGTTTGAGAAAATGAGGGATGGGCCCTTGAAGACCTTAAAAATATTTGGGAGGTTAGCTTCTAGGGAGGATTCTGAGTAGGCAAAGATAGTCATCAATGATTAAGTAACAAGGAATGAGGTTCGATTACTAAAAACTGGATTGATGTTTCTGATGTAAAAGTGAGACATAGTACCCAAGAAATGTGGTCAAAAAATAGAAAAGAGCTTTAGCTAGCTAGGAGTGACCTTGTTTTGTGTTTTAAAGAACTTGGTTTCTTGGGAAAAAGGAAAAGATAAGAAAAAGTGTGCAGTCACAGTTGGTGAAAGCTGCCCTGTAGGGATGAAAGCCATTCCAAGGGAAGGAGGGTTGAAAGCTATTATGAGGACATTGTATCTCACAAATCACCTTGTGTGTATCCAGGAATTTAAAACTGATGAGCACATGACATTATGGGAACCCTATTGGGTTGAAAGCCACAAGAAGTTGCAAGTTATAGCAAGATATAATAAAGGAGACCATGACTCGAATTCAACCTTCATTATGTCCACCTCATAAATTTGAATATCTAAGCACACATCCAACAATGTTGGCATGATACTGAGCCCTGGAATCCAGGTCCAAAATTAAAACTACTTACCAAGCATAATGTAAATCCACAGAGACATATGTTATGATGCTTGACTGCTCCTCTTCCCTTTCTTTCATTTCTATAATTAACATGGGGCTTTTGGGGGGATCTTTATGAGGATCCACTAAATTATCTGGCTGCCACCTCAGATAGCATGGTGGGGATTAGAGAGCCAATGAACTGTCTGTCAGTTGGTCCCAGACAGCCCCTATGATTATTAAACCACCCATATAATCATAATGAAACTCCTTGCCTCTTTCTTCAGTGCAATTAACTTGCCTTTTAGTTGGAAGTGAGAGAGAGACGTAAGGTTTCCCTTGGTTGGAGAATTCTGAGCTCTACAAAAAGCCTCTTCCAGTCAAACTTTTGAAAGAAATAAGAAAGTTCTTTGTAAGGAGACGAAGCCATGGGCACGTGCATATGTGTATGTATGTCCATGTGTGTATGTTTGTGTTTGCGTTTTCCAGGAGAGATTTTAATACATATTGATAGAATATTAAAGATGTTACTTGGCAGAACCTCTTCTTGCTGGTGACCATATCCAGAGAAAATGAAGGAACTGGCTGAAACAAAAGGCAAATAGTTCCTATGGGATTAGTACAATGGCACACTTACAATAGCAGAGATGTAAGTTGACCCTGCATGTAGATCCTGCCAACATAGGTTATTTATGTATGTGCTTATCCACAAATAACCTCTGTGTCTCTATTCTCCCTATCATTGGTATATATAGTTGTTGAAAAGTGTGACTTAGGCTTTTAGGTGGAAGGACTTTATAGATACTTTTTTTTAATTATGTGATCCTGTTAAATAACTTTGATTTGAAAGAAAAATTATGCTTTCTTGCTCACCAGTAAATGTAAGACATGAAAAGGGACATTGAAACTATGGTTTTAAGAGGATCTGGATTCACAGAGTACTTTAGATCCAGGGTAGCCTTCTCTGGAGAGATAGGCATTCTGAGAAATAGGCAAGTCTAATAAATCCCTCTTTTCCACCCCTCTTCCTTCTAGGTGCTATTCAATAGCAGCATTGTTGTTACTATAAATCAATAATTATATATCTATTATAAACTAGACAGGAAACACATGGTCACTGATGTGTAAGCCTCATTTTTTTTAATCACTTCCAGACCATTTACTTTGATGGAGCAAGGTTCAAAATCGATACCAAATATAAAGAAGCTATAGTGCATAATTAATCTATAAAAATAAGCTGAAGATGACAGAAAATTGAAAGTGGATAAAAGATTAGATATTTATACAGAATATTAATAATTTCTAAGGAATATAAATTCATTTCTAAAAAAAAGAGACTAAAAGAAAATGGACACTATATTAGCCAGTAAACATTGTGAAAGAGATGGCTGTCAAGAATAATTCAGGTTTAGAATGTAAATTTCTCTATAAAACCTTATATATAACATCTGAAAATGTTCACTTTATTTAAGGCTGGTTATGTTCAGAATTAAAGCAAAAATCTACCAGTGTAGCAAAAGAGAATATTCTGCAATATTATTTTATAAGACAATGAGAAGTAGTAGAGTAGGGGGAAAAACACAAACAAAAAATTCAAGCTGGCTAAAAACTTGGCAAATGATTTAATTAAGCCATATTAGCCTAAAAATGTCAAATATAATTAACTATTTTCTATATATCAAAGACAATGGAGCCAACATATTTAGATGCTATTATAATGGTCCCTGATCTATTACATGAGAAAATAGAAAATAGAAATTTTATTAAAGTAAATAAAAAATAGAAAGAATAGCTGGACTAATACACAGAGGTAGTCTGTTTAGGATGTGTCACAATTTCATGAGAGTTTGATTGATGGTTTGATTCACAAAGTATTTGAAAGAAGAATAGATGCTGAATGTTTTTTGGGGGTGTTTCTGTCCTTATTAACAAAATGAATTGATCAAGAAAGCAGTGGTAGAATTAAAAGTAAATACCTAATGTTTACTTTCTTCATGATCCTTAGGAGATTATTCACAGAGATACATACCCACCCCAGGTCATTGTAAATGCAAAGCTGATTATTTTCCCACTATTTCACTTAATATCTCAATGAACTGAACCAAAATATTTTTCTTAAAAATTTAGAGAGTACTAGAGAGATAAGTAAAAATGAATTAGGAATTGTGAAAGTTTATAATACAGTAGGTAAAATGTTTATCCAAATAAATATAATACAAATCAAACTATTGTAAATGTACAAGAGAATAACAAGAGTGCTGCTTTTCTCTCAGATGATTGTGGTTCCCTCAAATGCATCAGTTTAGAGTCATGAACAGTCCATATTCCTAGTCAGGAGTTTTAATCTCTATTCCCTACAAAAATGTATACTTCATATCCTATCACTCTATCATAAAATCCTTCAAGGAAGGGGATAAAAATATTTGATCCAAATTATCAACTTTTATATCAAAATACTCTTTAAATGTAATCTATTATTAATATCATCAAAGTGGTTGCATTTTAAAATAGATGCTTTATTCTCACATTATCAAAAAATTCACTTAAAACATTGGCTGACCAATGGAAGTCACTAATATGACCAGTAATTTGTCACTTTAACAGAGAAGGTTGGAAATGAGTGAACCATTAAATCCATAGCCACTGAAAGTTTTCTTGCCTGATTACCTATAAATTATCCTTAGGAGTGTCTTGATAGCTTCAGAATTATATACTAAGAAATGTGTCAGACATAAACATAGACTTAAGGGGTACCACAAAGACTACTTCATCTAACCTTCAATCAAACCATACTTGAAAACGTCCAGTGACAGAACCCTGGACTAAATTACTTGGGAATAAAAGAAAGCAGGGCTGTCAATCCAAAGCTGCAGAGCCTTACTATAAGCCATCAACTGTTTACCTAAGAGCACCTAAGGATATCTAAGGACAAATCTGCAATTGTATTGCCTAAACTAAACTGGGGACTAGAGCCTAGAAAGCCCACGAAAGGAACAATTAGACCATGCCTTCATTAGATGCATGGGAGTTAACTGAAAGTTTGTAGACTTCTATCCTAAGATCTGTCATTGTGATGCTTGAAAAACATAATAATCCATGTGTAGAAAACATAAAAATCCAGATAAGACAAACCAGAATCATATAGAACCATACTGGTCCTAAAAGAAATATTTAGGAGCTGGACCTAACAAAACAAACAAATCAGTAAAATGAGGCTGAAGGAATAAATAAACAAAAAAGTGCAAATTTGATTCCAAGGAAGCCTAAGACCCAGAAACTCAGCAGAAAAGAATAACTCCAAAACAACTAAAAGCAAAACATCAAATGAAAATGCTATTTAGTAATAAGATTAATAATAACTCCAATAAAAAATAAAACAAGATTTTAATATGAGGGTTCAAAATGATAATATAAATTAAATGAAAGCAATAAAGAATTGGATAGAAATATGAGCTTTAGAAGAAAAACTCAAGAAAAGAATTGATAACAGCAAAAATACAAAATTTTATCCAAGGAACAAACTCCTTCAAAATTGAAATGGAGCAAACAGGAATTAATGACTCTATGAGACAACTAAAACTATTAATAACAAATTAAAATATTGAAAAATAGAAAAAATAAAGTATCTCATATCAAAAATAACTTATCTAAAAAGAAAACAAATCAAAGAGTCATAATTTAAGAATCATTTGATTACTTAAAGGCCATGACCAAAATAAAAGGGAACCTAGAAATCATATTTCAATAAGTTACTTAAAAAAACTTCAGACATTATAATAATATCAACATAGAACACAGAACACACTGATCATGCCTAAAAGGACCCAAAAAATAAAATATTGTAACTAGAATACAGAGTGCCAGATGAAAGAAAAAAATACTGAAGATAGAAAATATTCATACAATCAAGAAGTAATTAACAAAAATTATCAACTAACTACAGAAAAAGAAATCTTGGAATATAATATTACAAAAGGCAAAAATATAGGCTATAACTAAGAATAGGCGAATCAGCAAAACCAAGTATAATTCATTAGGAAAGAAATGAATTTTTAATGAAATAGAATATTTACTTTTAAGCATTTCTTTTGAAAAGACCAGAGCTAAGTAGGAACTTTGAAACATAAGTATAAGAGTCAAGTGAAACATTAAAAAAAAATTCTAGGTAGTAATTAGATTTTTTTAAGAGGATGAGTTTTTTATTGTTTTTTTTTTTTTTTTTTTTAACATTCTGACTACTAGGGATGACACTAGTGAGAAATGACACTAGCATAACATGCTATTATTATTATTATGTTATGTTTACCATTTACTTTAATTCTTCTGATGCCATGCATCTAAAGGCAGTAGGGGACATTTACAGGGGACTTCCCAGTATTAATTTCCTTAGGAGTCATTTCCTTATGTTATCAGAATTGTACAAATAAAAGTCTATACAAATGAAGGAAATATAAGAGGAATGGGGAACAGGAGAAGTGGTCATCCTTTGAAGTTCTCTTTCACCTGAACTGGTTAAAAGATTATAAAACACAAGAAATAATAATAATCAAAACAAACCAAAAGCTTAAAGAGAGGACCATTTAGAAGGGCAGGAAAAAGAAAGAAGGATGTACTTTGATTGGGACCTGAATGAGGATCCTCCCTCTGAGAATAGAAGAGAAAAAAGGGGGCAGAAAATAATTGCATCAAGTACACAGCATTGGTGATTAGCACATGGGTGTTCTGTGATTCTTTTTGTAAAGAAGGGACAGGAAAAAGAGAAAAATAAATGAGAATGAAGAATAGGGAAACAACTAACAATTATATCTATAAATGGAATAAACTCACCTACAATTTGGAGATGGTAACACAATTTATTTGAACGTAGAATAAAGCATATTGTTTATAATAAACATTTGAAAAATAAATATTCAAATGAATTTAAATAAGAATGGAGGAAAATCTATTAGACTTCATTCAAATATTTAAAAAAAAAAGCAGGTGTAGCAATTACCTCAAACAAAGTGACAATAACAAAAAAAAGAGAAATATTTTATTTAAAGAGATAAAGAGAAACTATATTTTACTATAAAGTTCCATGAACAGTTAATTTAAATACTTAACATATAAACCTAGAATCACCTCATGGCTTCCTCATCATCATCATCACAAAAACAATAACAACAGTAATAATATCTGTGATAGACACTGTGCTGAATGCTTTGCAATTATTGTCTTACTTGATTCTCACAATGATGCTATTATTATTCCCATTTTACAGACTGAGAAACTGAGGAAAACATAAATTAAGTAACTTGGTGAGGGCCATACAGTTAATAGATTAAATTTGAATTTTTGTCTTCCTGACTTAATCATGGCCTCTATAAATTATGTCCCCTACTGTCTTTAGATGCATGGCATCAGAAGAACTAAAGTAAATGCTAAACATAACATAATAATAAAATTATAATATTAGATCTCAATATATCTTTTTTTCCCCCAAGAGAGAGTAAATCAACTTTAAAAAAAAAAGAGATAGAAGTTAAAGACCTAAATAGAGTGGTAGAAGTGTTTGATGTGATAAATTTCTGGTCATCACCAAATGGGAACTGAAAGGAACATGAATTCTGGTTGTGCATTCACATTTACAAAAATTGGCCACATGTTGTGGCATAAAACCTTAAATATAGAGGCAGAAAAACAAGTATTTAACATGTTTTTGACTGACTAAATCATATTTAATAAAAGGTCATTGAAGAAAGGATTAATAGTTAACTTGACACTAACAATGCAAAAGAAGTAGTGTACCCAAGAACAAATCAGAAAAGCAATAGATATTTTTCCTTAAATGTGACTATAAAATAACATACCAAAATTTTGGAGATGCAGCTATAATACTTTCAGCAAAAGAAAGAAAAATGAATACATTAGGCATGCAACTAAATAATAAAAACAAATGTTACAATAGAAATTCTGAAAATCAAAAAAAGATAAAATTAAAAATTTAGAAATAATTTTAAAACCAAGGAGCTATTTAAAAATAAAACAGACAAATCCTTGGATATTCTAATTTTTCAAAAGAGAGGAATTCCAAATTACTTATTCCAAATCAAGCAATTTCTAAAAAATGAAGAAAGGTATTAAAATGTACTTTGCTAAGCTATATTTCAATAAAACTAACAACTTAAATGGATGAAGAATTACAAAAAATGTAAAATACACTGCCTAACCCAATAAAAAAGATAATTTATAGAACCTAATATTAGCAAAAAAACAATTGAACCAGTCATATTGTTGTTCAGTCTTCATTCTTAAAGACCATTGATGACATCACTAGAGTAAGGTCTTGCCTTAAACATGAATTGGATTTAAGTGAGGCAGAACTGACAGTCATTAGCCTCACTCTCTGCTTCAGAGTTAAAATCAATATCCAGTGGCAAGACAAAAGTCTACATGAGTGGTAATGGGATTTCCAGGAGCCAAAATAGCAAAGTAAGCAGTAAATCATCATAATTCTTCAATAGTCACCTTTAAATAACCATAAACAACCATAAAATTGAGCCCCAGAAGAAATCCTTTGATAATAGAATCAGCAAAAAGATGGGGTGAAAGAATCTTTGAAACTTGGAAAATTAGCAGGAAAGGTCTGTTTAACTTTCATAAAAAGGGAGCACAGTTCAAGATAGGAGCATTCTGACAAGCCAGTAGCAAACCTCACCTCAATAAACTAGAAGTAGATGCTGAGCTCCAGTTTGGTAGAGAAGGCAAAAGCCAACACCAGAACTGTCCTCTTGCCTAAACATAGCCAATGGAACAGGCAGACCCTGAGAAGCTTCATGTGCTTCAGCATGGCACCACCAACAGGCAATATCTAGTAGCCAGAACTCTACATGCTACAACATAATCCTGGGCAAACAGGTAGACACCAGCCCTGAGGATGCCCAAGCAAACATGCAGTCACCAACATGGGCCACTACTATATGCTGCAGTGTAGCCCTAGACAAATAGGTAAGTTTAAGTGACCAGGAAATCAGGTGCTTCAGTATATCCTTAGAGAGCCAGAGCAGCATCAGCCATCTATCATAAGTCAGCATTATATCAAACATGGAGGTCCTCCATGGGCTTCAGGAAAATATCAGTGCAGCACCATATAAATAGCCAGAGACTTGTAGCCCCTGGGATAAGAAGTTTGAGACAATGACATATTGTAAAAATTGTTTTGACATGCAATTGTGTGTGTGTGTGTGTGGAAACTATTAAAACTCAGAAGAAATAAGACACTCTAGGCAGGCATAATAATAGTCAAATGCAATTACTTCAGATGGATGGTGATTTGGAAATGTTTTTATTATTTGGATCTTAATCCAAATAATTTGAGACCTAAGTATTTTTATGACATATCTAAAGTGATAAAAAGCATCATAGCAGCCCTGGATGTTCATGCAATAATCAAGGTTAAGTGGCAAAAGAAGCATTTGCTTTTCTCTGCTTTATTTAAAGGTGGTCATTTTTTCCCAATTCCAAACAGACTAATTCAAAGCGATGCAACCATGCTACAAAAGCAGTATAATGAACCAGTCCTCTCCTAAGGTTCTGGAAGTAAAGAAAGATGTCATTTGTTAGGTCTACTTGGTATTTGTCAATGAAAAGCCCCTTAAAAGAAAGACTGGTGATGACTCAAAATGCCATGGGTGACCTTGGCTTTTCTAAATTAAAGTCTTTCCTAGGTCTCAATTTGTCAGAGATTATGCCCATTCAGTGATTAAGGACTGGGTAGGAATTGATACAAAGAGGGTCGGATTTACCATCACAAAGATATGTGGTTGGGATGGGAAGATGCACAGTTTCTGGAAGAGCAAAAACCAGTTGCTATTTAGACTCATTCCAACTCATTAAAATGTAAAGATGAGTCTTAGAGAATTAGGTTGAATCAACCACAAGTGAATTCCCCAAGGGGAAAAAACCAACTTAAGATAAAATATATTTACAAGTGAATTCTATCAAACATTTGGAGAAAAAAGAGGTTAGTTGTAAACAAATTTTCAAATGTAGGAAAAGAAGGGAGCCCATCAAATTGTTTCTATAATATAAATAAATACATGATGTTTTCACCAAATAACTCATTGTTGAGGCCAATGTGGGAATCATTTGTTTTATATTTCAATTTCATATTGACTATTTTGTTGTATTTTTTCAATGTAAAGCTACCTTTGCCCCCTTGGCATTCATATTTCTTGACAGAGACAAAAGCAGGAAAGTGACATAATTTCTCCTCTCCTTCAAGCAGTTAGGGCACATCCATCCATTCCTTCATCTTCCCTTTGTATCCAAAATGACTAGAAGAGCTCCTCACATTCTTGAATATTGATCTAATTTTAGAGAACTTTTTCTCTCTTTTCACTCTTTTCAACCATTTTCAGTTATGTGTTTCCATTTCCGTACAAGTTGGTTGCAGAAACAGAAAGAATAATTCAAATTTGTCCTCAGATAATAGCCATGTGACTCTTGGTCCAGCAACTCTGTTTGCTTTAGTTTCATCTATAAAAAGACGATAATAACAACACCTACCTCCCAGGCTTGTGTTTAGCACAATGTCTGGCACATGGCACTCTATCTAGGCAATTTTTTACATTATTATTGATGAGGTCCTGGATATGGTTAGCAGAAATGGAGTGAAATATTGATGGAATATTCCCTGGGGCATTCAAGGAAGAGCTCTGATAGAGATCAGTTTAGTCTCTGGGTCCCACCCTCTGTTGAAGTCATCCAGTCAAAAATCTGTATCATGTCCTTGAGGTTAAATTATCTTTATAAACCTGTCTATGGCTCATGCCATCTTTAATGAATCCTTGGGTTTATAGTCCACCACAGCACTCTGCTTTGTAGTATCTTTCCCTTCACCTCTCCCCCATGCCACGTGTTATCTCCCCTCTCACTCCCCGATGTACCCCATGCTATCTTTCTCCTTCTTATAGATATTTAATTTTTAAGGATATGTCAATTAAGGACATATTCCAACCTCATGGGGTATTTTCTTTCTCCTGGCTAATAGTGATTTCCACTAAGGAACTTGTCTTTTCCATAATTAATTATTAAAACCCCCTTTCTTGTTATGTGCTCTCCCTACTCTATTTTATACTCACCACTTCTGATATCTATTATATCTCTTCAATTTTTCTGTAACCTCTTCTTCTAAATAAATCTACCTTTTGCCAAAGAGAATGGCCACTGTAAATTCTGTACATTACCAAACCCAAAAATTTGGTGCCTATCAGAAATTGCCCTCCTAAATCACATCATTTGGTGCTTACAACCATATAATTTGCCCACAATCACATCATTATTATTAATTTTTAAAATATGGATTGGTTGATTATTTCCCTATTGAATCACATCATTCTCTTTACCCAATGGCCCTGTTCTTATTCTTGTTAGATACAATCATCAGGCTGATTCTTCCATCCTTATTGTATCAATACCTCTTTTCCCTTAGTTGTATTCAAAATATATCTTTCTGAACATGTAAAAATGTTGTTCAACAGCTTAGTTTCTTCCCACTCTCTCACCTTCTTAAAGACATTATCATTCACCAACTAATTCTAATTCTTCCTTATTTTGTAAGAATCATGTCCAAAAAGCCAATATCCTTTGTACAATTCAAAAGTGAGGTGGGGCAACCCATGGTGCTACTAGTTAAAAACCATAATTAATATTAATCCTTATTCCATAGGCAAAAACTGAGTTTGTGATCTCCTTAATGAATAATTTAGCTAAAAGGAACACTTTTCTATTATCTCTGCTCCAAGCAGGGACCTTACATTCTAGTTTGACCGTACTATTTTCTCTCCTCCCAGCAGCCTTGCCAAAAGCAAATTTGTATTCCATCCAGTAGTTCAGACTCCATAAAGTAGTTCAGTATATACCTTCCTACTCTAAGTTAGAATTCTCTTATCCAAAGGTCTTTCTGTTAGTTTTCTTCTAGCCTTCTACTCATCTCCCCCGTCATTACCAATTAACTCAATTTTTCCTTTAAAAAGTTCTTTTTATCCAGCAATCCTCTAGAGTCTATTTTGTGGTGTTTGGTCTGGGCAGCGGAACTATTAGCTGTGTCTCTGCCCCTTGCCACATCTTTTTTGTAAACCTTCTGAATGATGAAATTATTATTAAGGCAAATCAATAATTTATCAACTGCTCTGCTTTTAACAGAGAGAGGCCTCTGCTGGTTTACTTGAGTCTCCAGTCAGCACTGTTCTCCGCTTCTGTGCTGGCTTTTTGATCTGCAGCAGGAAATCATCCTATGACTTTAATTATCCTGGCAACCTTGGGTGTAATTTCATCATTATACCTCTATTTTTCATCCTTTAAGTTACAGTCAAATTCTCTTGCTAGAACTTCCCCTCAGATTCTTGATGTATAATGCTAGCTTCTTTTTCCCTAGTCTTTCTTTTTGAATGAGCTATGCTCTTCCATTATTGGATTCCAGTCAGGAGATACATATCCTAACAAATCTCAGTGACAGCTTTGAGGATCTCCAGATTATTAAATTATTGTATACAAGCTGTTGTTTTTCAGTCATGTCTGACTCTTCATGACCCAATTTGAGTTTCCTTGGCAAAGATAGTAGTTTACCATTTCCTTCAGTGACAGGGTTACACAGCCAGTAAAAGTCTTAGACCGGATTTGAACTCATATATTCCTGACTCCAGGCCCAACCCTGTATCTGCAAAGTCATCTAACACATCAGCATATATCTATTTGAATTTAAATTTGAGTTCTTGACTTCTGGGAGCCAAGAAGGAGGAGGAGTGAATTTCTGTAACTCTTCTATGTTAGCAAAAAATAATGCCATAGAACAGATCCTAGAACAGTAGAACCAGCAAAAAGATGGGGGGAAACAGTCTGATAGCCCAGGAAACTTGAAGAATTGGCAAGAGGAGTTTATCTTACTTGGATGTAATAGGATGTAGTCCAGGACAGGAAGCTTCCCAGGGAGTGGGCAGCAAGTTTTACCTCGGCAGACTAGGAGGAGATTCTGAGACCCAGTATAGTAGAGCAAGCAAACACTAATGCCAGGATTCTCCCAAGTGCCTTGACATAGCTAGGGGAGACAAGGACTCCAGCTCCAGGAACCCTCATGTGCTTTAGTGTAGCCCTGGGGCAGGCATGGGACCAGGTCAGCACCTGCTTCAGTGTAGCAACAAGGGAATCCAGAAACACTTCACTGGGCATATGACATATGACATATGCATATGACAGTCGCCACCAGTAGAACTCTGACTTAGCACCAGAAAACCTGGATAGATTTATACAAACTGGTGCAAAGTGAAATTGGCAGAATCAGGAAACCACTGTACATGGTATCAAATATTGATCAACTATGATTAACTCAGCTCTTCTAGCAACACACTGAAACAAGAAAAGTACAAAGGATTCACACAGGAAAATGCTATCCATAACAAAATAAATAGCTAATGGACCCTAAAAAAACCTAAATTCCCTCTTCTCCAACACCATCTCTAGTCAATTACTGAGCCTCTTTATACAACTATACTATTCTGCATCCTATAGCTAATATACTTCTCTTTCTCAGGATCTGTAAATGGATTCTTTGTCTGATCTTGTGACTCTTTTTTTAGTCATTTTTCAGTCATGCTTTACTCTTCCTGACTCTATATGAGGTTTTCTTGGCAAAGATGCTGGAGTGTTTTGCCATTTCGTTCTCCAGCTCATTTTTCAGATGAGGAAACTGAGGCACACAGGGTTAAGTGACTTGCCCAGAGTCTCTCAACTAGTAAATGTCTAAAGTCAAGTTTGAACTCAGAATGATCAATCTTCTTGATCCCAAGCTCAGCATTCTAGGCCCCATCTAGCTGCCTTCTTGCTACTTTTTAGAACTCCCTTAATCAAATGAATCACTTTTGAGGCAATAATATTTTCTGAATATGTTAAATATGCTTAATGCCTGATCTTTGTGACACAAAGTAAAAATTTAATTCTTTAATACCATCTTCATAGTAAATATTATTTTAAAAGTGAAAAATGAATGGGAATAAAGATAAAAATTCATGCAGATACTTAAACTTTTTTGTTCATTGTTTTCAAGATTGCCTTTAACAGGCAAAAATCAGGAAAACAACATATTTTGATAAGAATAACTAATACAATTTATAGGAGCTTCACAACAGCCTTATAAACATTGTATAATCCCAGTTTTGTAGATTGGAAAACTGAGGCTCAGAGAGTTTAAGGAATTTGCCCAATTTACACAGATAGTGAGGGTTTTCTGCTACTACCTGTATGACATTTCACATCTCACTTTGCCTTTCTAAGGCCTGTTTTCTCATGCATAAAATGGAGGAGTCTGTCAAAAATTATGTCTATGGTTTCTTATATCTCTATGTGATTCTGTGTAGAGAAAATGTTAAAGAAATCAATTTTTAAGGACTCACATGTACAAAAATGTTTGTAGCTGCCCTTTCTGTAGTGACAAGAAACTGGAAACCGAGTGAATGTCTATCAGTTGGAGAATGGTTGGAAAAGTTATGGTATATGAATGCTATGGAATATTTTTGTTCTATAAGAAATATTCAGCAAGATGATTTCAGAGAGGCCTGGAGAGACTTACATGAACTAATGCTAAGTGAAGTGAGTAGAACCAGGAGAACATTGTAGACAGTAACAGCCCGATTATACAATGATCAATTCTGATGGATATGGCTCTTTCAACAGGAAGGTGATTCAGGTCAATTCCAATGGACTTGTGATGAAGAGAGCCATCTGCACCCAGAGAGAGGACTGTGAGGACTGAATGTGAATCACAACACAGTATTTTCAGTTTCTTTGTTTTGTTTGCTTGCATTTTGTTTTCTTTCTCATTTTCCCCCTTTTTGATCTGATTTTTATTGTGTAGCATGAAAATTATGGAAATATATATAGAATAATTACACATGTTTAACATACTGTATTACTGTCTAGGGGAGAGGGTGGGGAGACAGAAGGAAAAATTTGGAATGCAAAGTTTTGCAAAGGTGAATGCTGAAAATTTTCTATGCATATGTTTTGCAAATAAAATCTTTAATAAAAAGAAAACTTAAAAAGAAAAAAATCAATGTCTTTAAAATAGTCTCTATTAAAATTACATAAATATAAATGCATCTTTGACAATAGGATCAGCATTTAATTGTATATAAAGATGCAAAATGTGTTTGAGAAAACAACTCAATCCCTGGAGCTGAGATAGGGGAAGACAGGACAAAAATTTTTAATATTTTTCTTTGAGAAGAAAGTGATTTAAGGAATAAAGCAACGATGGGAAAACGATGTCTCCATAAATACGTGTATAGTATGGTTGTCTAAAAATTAAGAATTCCTTTAGTCATTCCATGGCCTAACATATGATTATACTGTGATGCTGGAGCATGAGATACTTTCTGACTGATCACTACCTGAAATGGAATCTATTAATTTCCATTAATAGATTTTTCTCTCCTTTCCTCCACCTCTACCTTCTTATTTTCCATGAAGGACTAAAAGAATATTGTAATGAAGTCTCCCTGTTAGGAAATCCTTACATTACATAAACACAGAGAGACACTGGGGAAATAGAATAAGGAGCCACATCACATACCCACATAGTCCTACAAAGTGCAAACATATTGTATATGGGGAACGTAAAGATTTAAAAATATAAGTAAATAGATATTGAGTCAATATTATATAAACTATTTCCAAGTCTAAAAGTTCAAATTTTTATAGGCAGTAGCTCCATCTCTCATGTTTTATATACTTAAATAGATTTTAAACATACATTTATCTATTTATTCAACAAATTTTCATTTTTGTGCCATGTCTGTTGTGGTGATTGATTTTGAGTCCAGTCATGTGACTTCATTGTTCTTTGAGAGTAGTTGTCATATTGATTTTTATATGTCCAATAACTAACCAGGTGTCTGGCACATAGTAGACCATAATTGTTTGGTGGCTGATTAATGTAAGGGAACTCCATGTATAGAAATTTCATCTATTGACAGACTATGAGATAATGAGACTTGAGAAGTAAATTAATTCAACATTCTTATTTTAGACTTGAGAAGTCAGTTAGTTCAACATTCTTATTTTATAGAAAAGGAAATAAGCCCAGAGAGATTAAGTAATTAGGCCATAATGCTAGCAATGACAAAGTCATGATCAGAACACATATCCTTAAATTGAAATCTAGCTTTCTTTCCACTATAAAGAATAAAATACAAAGTAATTTCAAGAGGGTATGATTAGCTAATAAATGTAATGGTAGTTGGGGTCAGGAAAAGTGAGAAAAAAGCAATGTGAGGTAATGATAAAATTTATTTTTTCAATGGTATTTTATTTTGTTGTCATTCTCTTGGATGAAATTATTGATTGTGTCTATGATTTATGTTTCACCTGCTCATTCTTTAGGATTAGATTACTTAGTTTCCAATTAATTTTTGGTCTATTTTCCCCTCATCTTTTATTGTATCATGATCTGAGAAAAATGCATTTACTAGTTCTGCCTTTCTCCATTTGATTTTGAGATTTTTATGCCCTAATTCAGTCAATTTTTATATAGGTTCAATTTATTGCCTAAAAAAGAAAAAAAGTATATTCCTTTTTCTCTATATTCAATTTTCTCCAAAGGTCTATTATCCCTAACTTTTCTAGAATTCTATTTACCTCTCTAAATTCTTTCTTATTTGTTTTGTGGTTTGATTTATCTAGATCTGAGAGAGCAAGGTTGAGATTCCCCCACTAGTATAATTTTGCTAATTCTTCCTGCAGCTCTCTTGATTTCTTCTCTAGGAATTTGGAATGCTATCCTACTTGGTGCATATATGTTTAGTATTGACATTATTTCATTATCTATGGTACCTTTAAGTGGATGCAATTTCTTTACTTATCTATTTTAATTAGATCTATTTTTTGCTTTTGCTTGATCTGAGATCAGGATTGCTACCCCTGCTTTTTTTTTTTTTTTTTTTTTTTTTAACCTCAGCTGAAGCATAATAAATTCTGCTCCAGCTTTTTATCTCCACTCTAAATGTATTACTCTTCTTTAAATGAGTTTCTTCTAAACAACAAACTGTAGAATTCTGGCCTTTAATTTAGTCTGATAATCCCCTTCCATTTTATGGGAGAGTTCATCCCATTCACATTCACAGATAAAAATTACTAACTCTGTATTTCCTGCCATCTTGTTTACCCTCAGTTATATTTTTCTCTTTCCTTTTTCCTTTTCCCTCCTTTCCAGTATTTTGTCACTGATTACCCCCTCCCTCAAACAGGCTTCCCTTTTTGCAGCCCTTCCCCCTTTCTTATACTTTCCCCTTTCTACTTTTGTTCTCCCTCCTATTAGCATCCCCCCTGCTTTCCCTCTTCCCTTCCTACTTATAGGATACTATAGGATGAAACAAACTATAGAGCTATATGTATCTGATATTTTCTCTTTGAGCCAAATCTGATGAGAATACGATTTGCATAATGCTCATTCCCCCTCCCCTCTTTTCCTCAATTGCAATAGGTCTTTTTTGCTTCTTCATGAGATGTAACTTGCCACATTTTCACTCCATTTTCCTCTTCTTCCAGTAGAATCAACATTCCTCCTCTGGTTTCTTTTAAGTCATCATAAAAAAATAAATTTATAGCTGCACCCTCTAAGAATACCCATAACAGAAATACAGATTTCAAGACATAAACATGATCTTCCCTTCCCTTTTTAACTTTTAAAAGAAAGTTATTTTTTGTTCCTTTTTATCTTTTTATGCTTCTCTTGAGTTCTGCATTTGAAGATCAGATTTTTCATTCAGCTCTCGTCTTTCATCAGAAATTGATGAAATTCACCTGTTTCATTGAATATACATCTTTTCCCCTGAAAGATGATGCTCAATTTTATGAATAATTGATTCTTGGCTGCATTCCAAGTTCCTTTACTGTTGGGGATATCAGATTCCATGCCCTTTGATCTTTTAATGTAGAAGCTACTAGGTCCTGGGTACTCATGATTGTGACTTCTCAATTTGAATTATTTTCTTCTGACTTTTTGCAATATTTTCTCCATGATCTGCTAATTCTCAGATTTAGCTATAATGTTCCTTGGAGTTTGCATTTTGGGGTCTCTTTCAGGAGGTAATTGATAAATTCTTTCAATGACTATTTTGCCCTCTGGTTATAAGACATCTGGGCACTTTTCCTTGATGATTTTCTGCAAGATGATGTCTAGACTCTTTTTTCATATGCTCCTCAGAAAGTCCAGTAATTCTTAAATTTTCTCTCCAAGATCTATTTTCCAGGTCAGGTGTTTTCCAATGAGATATTTTACATTTTCTTCTATTTTTTCTTTCTTTAAATTTTGTTTGATTCTTGAAGTCTCATTGAGTCATTCACTTTCATTTGTTCAATTCTAATTTTTAGTGAATTATTTGCTTCAGTTACCTTTTTTATCTCCTTTCGCATTTGGCCTGTGAAGACTGAGTTAGCACACTGGGTACCTTAGAATCATCCAGAGTCAGGATAAGCAAAAGTCCTTGATCTTTATTCTTGATCTTTTGGGTAGCAGTCAGGGAAATGGACACAGGAATCTCCAGACCTTCTTACTCTCTCCCCACCTCCAAAAAGTAAATCTCACTTGTTTTACTCCACTCTCTAATCCCCTTTTACAATTCTCTGTCTACACCAACAGATCCAGCCAGCACCAAATAATAGGGCGGGCCATTTTCCAAGCATATGCGAATAGAGTATTGTTCAATAAGTAATTAGCCTTAAGTGCTCAGTTATCCAGTTGCATCTGCTCAGAGTTTTCAGCCCTTTACACTGGCCAATTGAAGTGTTTTGTCCATTGCATTTTTTTTTTTATTTCACAAATTATGATATTCAATGAATTGGGAAAGAAAAAGTTTTAAAGACATACTAATCTCTTTCTACAACAAGGTTGCAAAATAGATAGAGGATTGAGACCTGAGTTCAAATTCAGCTCAGATACTAACTAGCTGTGCGACTCTGGGAAGGTTTAAACTCTGTTTACTTCAATTTCCTCAACTGTAAGTAGAGGTAATAACAGCACCTACTTTTTAGGATTGTTATAAGGATCAGAAGAGAGAATAATTATAAAATGCCTAGCCCTATCTATGTCTTGCACATAGTAAATACTATATAAAAATTAGCTGGCATCATCATTGTTACCATTTACAATTAAAGTACTTCTTTAAATAGGCTTGTGATATTCATTTGATCATGTCCTATTTCTAGTTTTCAGAGTAGGCTTGAGTTTCAAACCTACTACTATTATTGTTATTATTATTATCTATGATCGTGAACATGTCATTTAATATTTTGAAGCTTAGTTTTCTTCTCTGTGAAATGAAAATAGTAGTAACGTAAGTGCTTAGGCAGCTAGATGTCTTCTGTTTTTTCATCCATTTGTCTGATATTGAAAAGGTCAGGGACAAATGCAAGACCCTCTGGGAAATCTCCTGAGATCAAATCCATAACAATTTGCTAATCAGTATTCTTTGGCTATAACTGTTTTTCTAGTCATGAAGATGTTTAACCATACTGGCCCAAAAGAGAGGGGAAAAGAAAGAAAGAGAACAAGAGACAGAGAACCAAAGAGAGGGACAGAAAGCAAGAGAGAGAGAGAGAGAGAGAGAGAGAGAGAGAGAGAGAGAGATTGAGAGAGAGAGAGAAGAAGGAGGGAAGGAGGGAGAGA
This sequence comes from Sarcophilus harrisii, assembly GCF_902635505.1. Classification (NCBI taxonomy): domain Eukaryota; kingdom Metazoa; phylum Chordata; class Mammalia; order Dasyuromorphia; family Dasyuridae; genus Sarcophilus; species Sarcophilus harrisii. The sequence continues at coordinate 407,164,461 of NC_045428.1, read as the reverse complement.
GAATGATTTAATCTATATTCAGATACAATCAGTTTCTTCTCTCAGTATGGATAGGATTTTTCACCATGAGTCCTTCAGAGTAGTCATACTGCTGCTAACTTTAATTTTTAAAGAAAATATTTTAAATTTGGTACTGTTCTCATTATTCTTTTGTTTCTATTAGTCACTGCTTAAGAAATCTTACTTCTGCTGCCTCCTTCAAATGCTACTACTGAATTGAAAGTTTTTTATTTCCAACTGTATTCCAAATCCTAGGGGAAAAAAAAGAAAGAGGAAGTTTCCCTGATAATTTTGTTGTATATTTGAATAGAATAGAAAGTTGTTCATAGTAGATTTGCTTGCTTTATTCCATAGATTAAAAAAAATAGATTTGAAAAAATTTTATGTTCTTATGAATTCATTCAAATTTTAAGCTCAAATTCAAAGCCTAGATCTAAAGTATATTCATGAATAAGCTAGTTCAGAGCAGTTTTTTCAGCAGAAGACAATTTAGCATCTTGTCCTCAACTATTTACTTGCTCCTTTTGGTTAACAATAGGTAATAATAGTTACTAGGAGCTAACTGACTTGCTTAGGGTTACATAGAGAGAAAGTGTCTAAAGCAGAAACTGAATTTAACTCTCAGGTACTTTTTCCATGCTCAGTATTCTATTAACTATGCCAACTTGTGCTTCATGGCTTTTATAGATTATAGATTGCTTAAACCTATTATAGATGGCCATTTTAACATCTGTCCCCTCAAGTCTCTCTCTCATGTTTTATTTTGTAAAGGAATCACTGGGACTAAAGCATAGCAAGTCATAAATAAGTATGTAAGTATCTGTTATTGACTTGATGTTACTGAAGAAAGCCAAATAAACCCTTTATTTCCTAAGAGGAAGCATCACAGGGATAATTTATATCCCTGATATAAAGTAGCAATTGGCATTCAGTCCTTCACTTAATCCCTGTTACTAATTAAGATTAGATGCTTCTTCTTCATTGTGAAGTTTGCTTTCTCTATGTGATCCTATCCTTTTCCAATTATAAATTTCATCTTTCACAAAACTATAATAATTTAAATAGAACTTTATTTTTAAATAGGTTTTTAAAAGGCTTTCTTTTTACTCATACATCTGAAGTGATCAGTCCAATATTTAAAGTCAGATGAATTTCCTTTGTCTAACATAAAGAAGTTTTAAACTGAATTGGGACAAGAACAACAAAAAGATATGAAAAGAAACACAACCATCCTGTGGGATCCTATCATCAATTCATTCTTGGGGTGATGGGGATGTAAAGTTTAAACACAAATAGTTTAGAATCTGAATAGTTTTATGAGGGCGATGATTTTGTATTTGTAATAGAAAATAGCAATCCTATTCTGGGAGAATTTGAAAAAATATAGGACATAATAAAATAAATAGAAAATAGTTGTTCATTATCTTATAGACAGTTTGAAAAGAATCTATCAGATTTTGTGAAGTATAAGAACTTAGACTCATAGCATTTTCCTTAGGATAAACTAGGAATATATCAGGTGGAAATCTTGTGTGCTTAATTATTGCATTACAGAGAAATGTTTAAAGTGTTACCTGAAACCATATGACAGCTTCTTTGGTTTTAAGGTCACAGATGAAATTGAAACAACTATCTTTTGTTTTAACGTAAGTCAAGCTTCTAACTTTTTCATCAAAAGAGAGAATAAAAAGACTTGTGGTCATCATAAGTCTGAGAGTCCAAATTCTCTTGGCTTCTGATGAGGGATTGGATATTGGCAGAAACTCATGGAAAGCAAAAATTATATTTCACCAAATTGGTTAAATCTTTTATATGAAGCTATGCAGAATTTTGTAAATGTTAAATAATATTTTCCTCCATTCCTCTCTCCCTTCAATGCTCCCTCCCCATCTTGCTATTAGTTCATAAGGAAAGAAACCAGGAGAGATCAAGAGCTTCCTTACATTCTGGGCCTATTTCAGAAGTACCTAGAAAGTCTAGAGTCATATAAATGTTTCAAACGTCTCTTCCTCCCCTTGAATTTAGATTGATCTAGATAACATAAGAAAATGTGAGAGGTTTCAAGGACTTAATTGGGGATATAAAAGGAATAAAGTAGTGTTTTGGGGCTCCAATTTGTCCTACATTCTGCCCTAGTTTCTATGTAATTCTTGACTCTTTCCAACTATTTCTTCAAAAGCTTTCTTCTTATGGATCCAGCTGTTAAGAAGTTACATGGAGATCATATTCTTGTGTGGCAAAATAGTTTAATTAAGAAAAGCACAGCAATATCAAGGAATACCAAGCATAGATAACACAAACTACAATAGACATAACCCCTTCCTCCTAAAGTCAAAGCTTCCATTGGAGGGGAAGGGGGATTAGATAGTCCAACTGTCTTATCCAAAATGCCCTAATTTTCACATTAAAAATAAATTGAATTCTCCTTCTTCTATCACCAATGGAGAAGTACTATCTTTCTATTCATTCCCCTGAACTAGGAGAATATGCATTGCTTTCAAAAAGGGGTCTCCCATTAAAATAGAATGAAAAAATATCACTTACTGGGGGGAAGGTGGCAAGATGGGAGTTAGGGCATGTTGCAGAAGTTTCAATTATTCTTCTTTGCACAGATATTAAGTAAATAAGACACCAAAACTTTCAGTACCAAAAGAAACCAGCAAAAGAACTAGTCCAGAATTTCCCTCCAGAAGAGGTCACACATTTATCCTGACATCAGTTTTGAAACCAGGAAGATGGTTGGAAAAATAAGCAAACAAAAATGAACAGATGGTAACAGATGTGTCTAAATCAGAAAACCAGAAGAGAATGACTCCAAAATATTTGCTAACAAATCCTCAAAGGAAGATACAGCTGGGATCAAAAATCAGTTATGATTTAGGGGAAAGATGACAAGGTTTTAAACAGTTCTTTTTTAATAAATTAAATTAGAAAGGTATAGGAAAACGATAGGAAAATAAATGAAAGCTAAGGGGAAAAATGAATTATGAGCTTAGCATAAGAAGTGCAAAACATTGCCCAAACAGCAGGCTTCCTCACAATTATAATAAACTGAATATTTCAATAGACCAAATAGACCAAGAGTAAAACTTTGAGCAACCAATAAGTTATCTAATAATTAGAATAGGCCAAATATAGACCAATTATTCCACAAAACAACAAAACATATTAAAACAAAGTCAAAGGACTGAAAAAAATAGGAAATATTGAAAGGGATTAGATAGTAAAAAAAAAAATTACCTAGAAAAAACATTGAGGAGATAAAATTTAAGACTCATTTGACTGTCCAAGAGCCATGACAAAAATAAGAGCCTAGAAATGTCTCAAGAAATCTTAAAAGAAACTACCCAAATGTGTTTGTTAGAACTAGAGAGCAAAGTAGAACTAGAAAGAATACATTGAGCACCTTTTGAAAGAAACCCCAAACTGAAAAACTCTTGGGAACATAGCCAACATCCAAAATATCTTAAACAGCCAAAAAGATTTCAAATATAAAGCAGCCCAGTCATAATCAAACATAATTTAGGAAACACCACTATAAAGTTGGAATATAGTTTGCCAGAAGGCAAACAGCATGGACTCACAACCAGAAATAACTTCCCCAGCAAAACTGAGTTTGATGCCATGGGAGGAAATGGATCTTTAATAAAATAGTGAATTTCTAAGCATTCCTGAAAAAAGGACAAGGATTGCATAGAAACTTTGAAGTTCAAATCCATGATTTAAGAGAGGCACAAAAAAGTAAACAACAGTCATGAGATCCTAAACCTGGGGGGGGAAATACTTACATTCAAAACTGGAGAGATGGTGCAAGTGACTCTTTTGAATTATCATCACTTTTCATAAAAAGAATTAATTATATAGGAGGCCACTGAATAGTTTTGTTATGTCTTCATAATGATTTTTAAACAAAAAATAATAAAAAAGAGAGAGGAAGAAGGATATAATGGAAGATATGGGACCTAAAATAGGGGAAACTGTCACACATAAGCAGGGTGAGTAAATTAAAGTCTAGGCAAAATCATGAAGAGATAATTGGGGTGGGGTGACTGATATTTGAACTCCACTATCATCTGAATCCATCAAAGGAAAGAAAAATACATGCACATAAATAGTTGGGTATAGAAATACATTTCATTCAACAAGGAAATAGAAGGAAAAAGAAAGAAGGGAGAGAGAGAATTAAAGGGAGGGTAGATTATAAGAAGATTTGGTCCTAAGATAAACTGCAACCCCCCAAAAAAGTAGCCCTTTTTGATGTGACAGAGAATGTGAATGTGAGGGAGCACCTATAACTTGGAGAATGGCTGGATATATTGGGGTTTATAAATATGATGTATTGCTATTGTGCTGAAAAAATGACGAAAAGGATGGTTTTGGGGAAATCTGGGAAAACAAATTGATGCAGAACCAAAATAACAATTTATATAATGAAAACAACATTGTAAAAATGAACAGCTTTGAAAGACATAGGAAGTCTGATTTGTGTAATGATTACCTTGATCCCAAGGGATGAATATCCAAGGCACTAATGATGAAATATTTTACCTGCCTCCTTATAGAGAAGTGAATAACTCAAAGCAGAGAGTAAATCTGAGAGAGATAGGTACATGCATAATACATATAGCCATATATGCATACACACATATATAAACATGGGGGTGTGCATATATATGTGGGTACATATATATGCATGCATGTATATATATATTTGTATGTGTGTATATCAACATAGATATAGATATATAGATTTTTTTTTTTAATGTGGCCAACATGGGCATCTCTTTTGTTCAATTATATATGTTTCTATCAGAGATTTTGTTTTTCTTTTGTTATCATTCAGGGATTGGGGCAGGAAAACAAGAAGAATTTATAAAAATATATTTAATATTTTTAAAAGATAAAAATACTAAAGAATTGAACATGCATTTGGGGATAAATATTTAATTTAATAGGTTTTTTTCTATATTTTCTCAGTCACATGTCAAGACAATTTTTTAGTATTCATTTTTACAAGATTTTGAGTTCCAATTTTTTCCCTTCTTCCAATCGCTTTCCTCTTCTAAAAGTGGTAGGTAATTTGATATAACACATGTTTCTATAGCAATTGCAATTGTGAAAGAAGAAACAGATCAAAGAGGAAAAAAACAAAGAATAAAATAAGTGAAAAAATATGTTTTAATATATGTATTTAGAGTCCATCATTTTCTTTTCTCTGACGTGGATAGCATTTTCCTTCATGAGGCCTTTTTACTAATCTTGGATCATTGTATTGTTGAGAACAGTCATTCATAGTAGGTCATCACACAAATTTCCTAAAATTGTGTATGATGTTTTCCTGGTTCTGCATGCTTCACTTTGTATCAGTTTGTATAAGTCTTTTCAGGATTTTCTGGAATCTGTCCATGATTTTATATTGCACAATAATATCCCATTATATTCACATACTACAGTTTATTCAGACATTCCCCAATTGATGGATATCCTTTCAATCTGTAATATTCTTCCATCATGAAAAGGACTGCTATAGATATTTTTTGCACATACTGATCTAGAAGTGGTATTGTTGGATCTAAAGGTAAATGCAGTTTGTTTTGTCATTGGAGGGAATTTCAAATCATTCTACTGAATGGGTCAATCAGTTCACAACTCCACCAACAGAGCATCAATGTCCAAGTTTCCCCATATCCTCTCTAACATGTATCGATTCCATTGTCACATTAGCCAATTTTATATATGTAAGGTGGTATCCTAGAGTTGTTTTAATTTAAATTTCTCTGATCTGATCAAAAGTCACTTAGAGCATTTCTTCATATGCATATAGATGGTTTTGATTTTTTTTTATCTGAAAACTGACTGTATAATTTGACCATATGTCAATGGGGGAAAGCTTGTATTTTTTATAGATTTGACACAGTTCTCTATTTGAGAAATAAGGCCTTTATCAGAGACACTTGCTGTAAAGATTATTTTCCAACTTTCTGCCTTCCTTCTAATTTTGATTGCTTTGATTTGATTTAATATACAAAAGCTTTTTATTTTAATGTAATTGAAATTACCTATTTTACATTTTGTAATGTTCTCTGAATTCTTCCCTTCTCTATAGACCTGAGAGATAATCTCTGCCTTCTTTGTTCTTTTAATTTGCTTATGATCTCACCCTCTATGTCTAAATCATGGACCCATTTTTATCTTATCTTAGAAAATAATGTAAAATTTTGATCTATACCTAATTAGTATCCTATTGTTTTCTAGTTTTCTCAGCAGTTTTTGTCAAATAATGAGCTCTTATGCCAAAGGCTAGATAGTTTGCACTATGTCTTATGTACCTAACTTTTCCAGTGATCCACCAGTTTTTTTTTAGCCAATACCAGATAGTTTTCATGATTACTGCTTTATAAAATAGTTTGAGATCTAGAATTACTAGACTACCTTCCTTTTTCTCCAGCCCCTTACCTTTATTCTTGTGTGTATCACACTGTGTCAAATGTATTTCTTGTGTAGGATTCTGGATTTTGATCCACTCTGCTACCTGTTTCCATTTCATAGGAGAGTTCTTCCAATCCACAATTATTATTACTGTTTTCTTCTTCATCCTGTTCTGTCTTCTTTCACCCTTTCTCTCCTCCCCAGTGTTTTGCTTCTGCCTGAAACCTCCCCTTATTTGCCCTCCCTTTTGTCAGTCAACTTCACCTTTACTTAATATCTCCCTCTCCAACTTTGCTGTCAGGTAACATAGATTTCAATTTTCAACTGATTGTGGATATTTTACTTTGAGCCAATGATGATGAGAGTAAGGTTTAAGTCATGCTCATTACCCATCTTCCTCTCATTGTAATAGGTCTTTTATCCTCTTCTGGTGAAATAATTTATTTCATTCTACCTCCCTTTTCCTTTTGCATCCAGAATATTCCTTTTTTTCATCCCTTGATTATTTTTTATGTCATTCCCTCAAATTCACCTTATACCCCTTTCCTCTATCTATGTATATTCTTTCTAGCTCTACTACTAGTGGTATAATTTTTAAGAATTACAAGTAAAATCATTTCAATTCTATTGAATTCCTAGTGTTCTTTTTCCTTTTCACCTGTTTATGCTCTTGGTTTTGATATGAGGCAAAATTTTGGTTTTAATTCTGGTCTTCTCATTTTGAGAACTTGAAATCCTATTTTTCCATTGAATAACTATATTTCCCTTTGATGTATCATGCTTTATTTATCAAGGTAGGTGATTCTTGTTTGTAGTTTTAGTTCCTTTTTCTTCTGGTCAGATTTTTTTTGTTGTTGTTTTTGCTCATCTTTTTGCCCCTTTTTCTTTCTTTTAAATTTGAGCTCTACTCCTGAAATGAAAGGGTAGGTATCTCAGGTATCTTGTGTGAGCCCTGGTTGCTTACCTGGGCTGCACTGATGTTGCCCTGAGGCCCAGAAGGAACTTTCATGTCTGGTGGGATCTGAGGGGATGAGGTGGGGGGTAGCTGGTACTGCTGAAGTCTTTTTGGGTATGGTAGCTTACCTGATATGAAATCTTGTGCTGGTTTCTAGCTTATGTTGAGGTCAGTGTTGTTTTCCTGGGCATACACTGAAGCATTTGTGATCGGGATGCTGGGGGTTGCCTGTTTGCCCAAAACTATGATGAAGCACATGGAAGTTCTCAGAAACGTAGTCTGTCCATTTATTTTCCTGGCTAGCCTTTGGCACGTGAAGGCTTCTGGTTCTGGCTTTTGCCAGTCTCACTTCACTGGACTTAGGATCCACCTATCACTTGTTTGCTTAACTAGGACTTGTTGCTGACTTATTGGGATGCTTCCTGTCCTATACTAAATTCCCTTTTTGACCAAGTGAAACAGCTCTTTCCTGTCACTCTTCTAAGATTTTGGACTCAATGATTGTTTCACCCTGTCTTTTTGCTTGTTCTCTTCTGGGATTTTTTCTGAGGTTCTATTTTATGATTGTTTGGAGGTGAATATGGAAGAGTTATGTCAATTTACTCCTTACTTAGACATCTTGCCTCCCTGAAGTCCCCCCCTACCAAAAGAAATGTTTATTTTTAAAGAGTAAATGCTTAAAGCGAAGAGACATCTATATTAAAGACCATCTCATTCCCTAGAAAACTTGGAGAAATTAATATTTTCTACTTCCGTTATTATAGGGTCATAGCAATAGAGTTGGAAGTGGCAGTAAGTTATTTTACAGATGATGAAAGAGAGGCTCAGAAGTGTTAACTGATTTGCCCAAATCAAACTGCTAGTAAATGACAAATAAAATTTGAATCCACATCTCCCAATTAAAAACTAATTTTCTTTTCACCGTACTGTGTTTTGTTCTGCAAATCTCTCAGGTTTTAATATTAAAACGACAACAACCTGTGAAGGAGCCTTTTGTGGAGTTATTTCTTTATTTTATGGGATAAAATAGGGGGATTATGGAGCAAAATATCTTCTCTCACCACCTTTATCGGACCTGTGCCAGAATAAATTTGGAAAAGAATAACTCCAAAAATTTAAGTTGGATACATATGACTGAACAACCTCCTATGATTTTTGTGAGGATAAGATGAAATAATATTTGTAATGTGCATTGTAAATTTTTTTCTATTTTTTTAATAATAAAAGCATTTTACTCTTTCAAAATATATGCAAAGATAGTTTTCAACATTCACCCTTGCAAAACCTTGTGTTCCAAATTTTTCTTCTTCTCTTCCCACCTGCTCCCTCCCTTAGACAGCAAGCAGTCCAATATAAGTTAAACATGGTACATTGTACATCTTAAGGCACTATGTAAACACCATCTATTTAAGACAGAAAATCCTATCCATTTTATCCTTTGATGCTTATATTACCTTTTTAAATATAGGTTCCTGTACTTAATCTGTAGAATTCTGCTTTTACTCTTCATTCATCAGGACATTTTGTGAATTCTTTCCACTTTGAGCTTTTTAAATTTTCTTTGTTTTTTTATTTGTTTTAGATTATGCCTTTACCTGAAAACTTTAAAGAATAAATGACTGATGTCCTGTGACAACATAGCACATTTCACCCAAATTATATTCTGCATCATAATTTCCTAATTCATTATGCAAACTTCATCAAGGCCTCTGTGAGTTGTCCCATTTCTCACCACCTCTGAGTTTGTTTTCTCAGATAGCAATCATCTCTTTAACAACTTGATTTTAGGGACAGCTTTTTAAGGGGAAAGCAAAACTTTCTTAATTTCTCTTTAAATTAATTTCAACAAATTTTGTTATTGATAGAGGTCTATTTTTTTTTTTTGTTTTGTTTTTTTTACTGGTAGAAATAATCTCAGGTGGTGATTTCATTGAAAATCCCCCTGGGGTAAAGTTTCACCTTCTCCTTAAAAAAAAGTGGGTCAGGAAGATTATACTCTGTTTTAGCCCCTTCCTTGGGTCTCCTTCCTAATGTTTGAGAGAGCCTCAGGCCTTCTTACCAGTCAGGAAATAAGTCCTGTCAAGTATCCAACTGCCCAATTAGATTGAATTACTTTGAATGTAATTCTATCAAAGGGGAAAAAAACAGCATTTATCGTAACAGTCTTTCTTTTTAATTCCTTTATTGTTAAATCCATGTCTTACTTTTGGTATCAAATGCCTTGTTTTCATCAATAAGAATATCAAAGATTTTTTTTTGCCATTTTCTGTGCCCCTCTCTTTCATGTGACATACTCACTCAGTATGATGCCAGTTATTTCTTGCTTTAACAAGCCTTCTTCCCTCTACTTTATAAGCATTAGACAATAGTAACCCACCTCAATGGTATCCATATGTGCATTTTTACTTTTTTGCTCTTAATAATGAGGATGCCATCTTGTGAAATTCCTTGATAGTAGCACAATCATACATGGGTTTAAAAGCAGCTATGAAAAGGTGTCCCTTTTATTATCTACTTTCCAAAATGAAGTATTTCTATGAAAACACTATAAATGCTAACAAGAGTGGGCATCTAAAAAACTTGAAGTGTTACAAAGTATTTTACCTAAATTTTCTCATCTCATCCCATGAACAATTTTGCATAAAAAGGTACTATACATCATTTTAAGAGATAGGGAAACAAGATCAAGAAAGGTAAGGTACCCACCCATGATGATATATAGTAAATATCTGGGAAAGATTTGAAGCTGGGTTTTCCCAACTCTGTGTCCAGCCTTTTATTATCTGCTGTTCTCAACTACAAAGATACATGGCTTTATGAATTCCTCTATTTTCACAATTTTACCTAAAAGGTTTAATCAATCAGTTTTTCCTGGTAATATTGAAAATAATTTTCATTTATATTATTTTTTACGTCTATGAAGTGCTTTATGGATTGTAATATTTCCCTGCTAGGCAGATAGTGCAATATAAATACACAAATTTGTATTTGCTGATTTTCATTCCACATACCCTTTCATATGTACTTATTATCTTAAGTAGGCATTATTTCATTCTTTGTATTTTTATTCCTAATGCCTGGCACATAGGTATTTGATAAGTGCTTGTTGATTAGATGATTACTATTTGTAAGGAATAATTGAGTTCCAAAGTGACTATGTGACTTACCTACGATCACTCAACTGGTAAGAAGACAGACCCAAAGCCACAACCTTGTTCTTTCAAATCTAAGTTCATGGTTCTTCACCACACAAACTCTCCTTTGAGATTGTGGACATAGGAACAAATCTTTAAGCTAATTTTATGATAGAATTTCAATTTTCATACCTTATAGTCTCAGAGAAACATATTACCACAATTGTTCTTCTGGCTCATAAGCAAGAAAGAAAATGAAGGTACTGAGCTGTTAATAACATAAATGGTCACTGAATTTGTGGTTTCATTTTTCTTTTGAGAAAATCCTTTGTTGCCTGTGGATGGGGTCCAGGGATGATCACTACAGTGACACTCCATCTATTTCTGTATGCATGTTTAAAAAAATTTCATGTGAGAATTTAAATTTTCTTTCCTTTATTCCATAAATCATTTAACTTCTCTGGGCCTCTAGTTTTCTCAGCTATAAAATGGTAAATTAGGCTGGCTGACTCACAGATATCTTCAAACCTATATCCATAATCCAGTGAAACATAATCTTATATACTAATAGCCTCAAGAGAGCAAAAGGGGAAAAAAGGATGCTTTCTAATATTATGGCCAGTAGAACCCCGGAGGTAAAGTTTATTGAATAAAAAATTAGAATTGACAACAAGCAACAAGTCAAGATTTAGAATCTCTAGATTAGAAACTATGCCTCCATTCTTGAGATATTAAGTACATTGAGACTTGACTATCCTGTTAACTAGGAGTCCTTACTATGAAATTTATAGGCTTTTTAACAAATATTTTTATAACTGTATTTCAGTCAAATCAATTGTTTTCTTTATTGTCCTATATATTTTTATTTTATACAATAAAAAAACATTCTGTGGGGGGGGAGAGCAGACACATCTCTATGTGACTTCCTCTGAGCTTCCCTCAAATTAACAGCAGATTAAGCCTCTAAACTGGTTTTGGAGTGACAGAACCCACAAATATTTGGAGTACAATAAATTTCCAGACACTTTGGAAGAACTTCAGAAAAGTTCTGTTTCAATAAGGCTGGGGAGAGGTTGCCACACTCAGATCCCAAAGTAGGAAGCCTAAGGCAGGAAGCTGGGGTGAGGAGCCAGGGTATTGCTACTTGTGCACACTGGGAATCTGCTGCAAGGATCTTAGATTATCCTGCTTACAAGCTGGTGGTTAATTAGGATTGCTGAAAAATACCCAAAAGTCAATCCAAAAGGCAAATTGTAAGCCTTTGAAGCCCTTAAAAACACTGAACCTGACTAGGATTACCCAGGCAGTCAGCAGAACTTCCCCAGGGCAAACTAAAGCAGCAAGCTGTCTCCCCTTTGTCTTAAGATGGGGACCAACTCATATCACCCTTTGGGGCTTTATCTGTAACTAGCTTGCCTTTAGCAAAAAAAGCAAAAAAAAAAGAACTTTGACCATAGCTTTAATGGAGAAAAAGAACAAACCTCAAACCCTAAGGATCCTAAAGGCAAGCTAGTTACAGATAAAGCCCCAAAGGGTGATATGAGTTGGTCCCCATTTGACAAGGCACTCTGGAAAGAATTCAGAAAGAATCTTAAAAGAGTTCGAAAAAAAAATGGGGAAAGGAAATGAGATCTTTGTAAGAGGGTATGGAAAAGGAAAACTAGAAATTATCTGAAGAAAACTACTTTAAAAATAGACTTGATGAAATAAAAAAATCATATAACACTTTATAAAATAGGTATGAAAATGAAACCAATTCATTGAAAAACAAAATCTGTGAAATGGAAAAAAAATACAATGAGCAAAACACTACATAAAAAAGTTCAATTGGCCAAATGCAAAAGGAGATTTAAAAAAAAGTAACTGAAGAAAATAATTCACTAAAAATTAGAATTGAACAAATAGACGTGAATGGCTCAATGAAACTTCAAGAATCAGCCAAACAAAACCAAAAAAAAAAAAGAAAGAAAAGAAAAAAAAATAGAAGAAAATGTAAAATACCTCACTGGAAAAACAACTGACCTGGAAAACAGATCTAGGAGAGACAATCTAAGAATTATTGAAATTCCCGAAGACCATGATGAAAAAAGAGCTTAAACATCATCTTTCAGTAAATCATCAAGGAAGACTGCCCAGATGACCCAGAACCAGAGAGTAAGTCACTGAAAGAATTCACCAATCACATTAAATAAAAATTCCAAGGGACATTTTAGCTAAATTTTAGAATTTTCAGGTCAAGGAGAAAATATCACAAGCAGCCAGACGAAAACAATTCAAATATTGAGGAACTACAGTCAGGAATAGCCAGGACCCAGCAGCTTCCAATTTAAAAGATCAAAGGGCATGGAATCTGATGTCTTGAAAGGCAAAGGAACTTGAATTGCAGCCAAGAATCAATTATACAGCAAAACTGAGCATCATTTTTCAGGGGAAAAAATGGATATTCAATGAAACAGGTGAATTTCATCTATTTCTGATGAAAAGACCAGAGCTGAATAGAAAATGTGATTTTCAAATACAGAACTCAAGAGAAGCGTATAAAGATAAAAAAGAAAGAAAAAATAACTTTTTTTTTAAAGTGTATATCTCTTTATGGGAAGATCATATGTTTAACCCTTGAGATATGTGTCTCTCTTATGGGTATACTTAGAGAGTACAGGTATAATCTGATTTTACTGGGATGATTTAAAAAAGTATTTAGAGGAGAAATGGTGATTCCACTGAAAGAAGAGGAAAATGGAGTGGAAGTGGCATAAATTTCATTTCATGAGGAAGCAAAAAAAGACATTGCAACTGAGGGAAAGAGGGGAGGAGAATGAGCATTGTGCAAATTTTATTCTCATCAGATTTGGCTCAAAAAGAGAATTTCAGATACAATTAGCTTCACAGAGAAGCTTATTTCACCCTTAAGGGAAGTAGGAGGAGAAGCAGGAAAGTAAGGGGAGGCTTATAAAAGGGAAAAAAGAAGTAGAAAGGAAAAAGTATAAAAATGGAGAGGGGTGCAAAAGGGGGGCATTTGAGGCAGGGGGTGGTCAGTGACTAAATCCTGGGGAGGAAAAGTGGAAAAGAAAAGAGAAAAAAATGTATCTGAGGGTAAACAAGATGGCAGGAAATACAAAGTTAGTAATTTTATTTGTGAATTTGAATGGGGTGCATTTCAAATTTGGCATTTAATTGAAGACTTCTAATTTGTTCCTTTTCTAACTTTTTTAGTTGCAAGTCCAATTCATTGATCTCTTTCTTTATTTTAGAAGAAATTATGTATCTTTAAATGCTTACTTATATAAAATAAAGAAGAAATTTGAAATTTTGAAAATAAAAGGGGAGATTAATAAAATTGAAAATAAGAAAACTATTGAATTTATAAATAAAACTAAGAGTCGTTTTATTAAAAAATGACAAAATAGGTAAACCTTTAATTAATTTGATTATAAAAAGGAAAGAAGAAAATTAAATTGTTAGCCTCAAAAATGAAAAAGAAAAACTTTCCACCGCTGAAAAGGAAATTAAAGCAATAATTAGGAGTTATTTTGCCAAACTACATGTCAGTAAATATAATAATCTAAGTGAAATGAAGGAAAATCTACAGAAATGTAGGTTGCTCGGATTAACAGAAGAAGAAATAGTTAATTTAAATAATCCCATTTTTTGAAAAAGAAATAGAAAAAGATACTAATCAACTCACTAAAAAAAAATTTCCAGGGCCAAATGGATTTATATATGAATTCTACCAAACACTTAAAGAACAATTAATTCAATACTATATAAACCAGATAGGGTGAAAACAGAGAAGGAAAATTATAGAACAATTTTCCTAATGAATATTGATTTAAAAATCTTAAATAAAATATTAACAAAGAGATTACAGAAAGTCATCTCCAGGATCCTGCACTATGACCAAGTAGGATTTATACCAGGAATGCAGGGTTGGTTCAATATTATGAAAGCTATTAGCATAATTGACTATATCAATAACCACTCTAACAAAAATTATATCATTATCTCAATAGATGCAGAAAAAGCATTTGATAAAATTCAACACCCATTTCTGTTAAAAACACAAGAGAGTTTAGGAATAAATGGAGTATTCCTTAAAATGATCAGTAGCATGTATTTAAAACCATCTGCAAATATCATATGTAATGGGGACAGACTACAACCATTCCCAATAAGATCGGGTGTGAAAAAAGTTGGCAACTATCACCATTTCTATTCAATATCAGAAATGTTAACTTTGGCGATAAGAGAAGAAAAAGAGATTAGAGGAATTAGAGTTCGTAATGAGGAAACCAAATTATCACTCTTTGCAGATAATATGATGCATACTTAGAGAACCCTAGAGAATCAACTAAAAAAATTAAAAAATCCACAACTTTTACAAAGTTTTGGATAAAAACCCAAATTTAATTCATAACATAAAAAATCCAAGCAGATTAAAAAGAAATCATTTAAATAACACATAATATAAATATTTAGAATTTCCTCCAAGGAAAATGAAAACTTATAAAAATTACAACCACTTTCACCAAAAAGTCGATCTAACCAATTGAAAATATTAAATCCTTTGGGTAGGGAAAGCAAATATAATAAAATAATATTACCTAAAAATTCATTATTTCAACCAACAAATCCCACAAAAATTTTTAATACTAAAAAATAACAACAAAAATTCATTGGAAAAAAAAGGTCAAAATTTCAAGGAATTAATGAAAAAAATCAAATAAGGTGGCTTATGAAAAAAAATTAAAGCAGCAGTTCCAAAACCATTTTTGGGGCGGAAAAAAATTAAAAGGAAAATTATTTCAAGGACAAAACATCAAAAAAACAACCTAGTTTTGAAAAACCCAAAATCCCCTTTTGGGAAAGACCTACGGTAAAAATTGGGAAAAAAAATTTTTAAAAGGATTGATCCATATTGACCAAAAAAATAAGGGCAAAATTTCCAAAAAAAAAGAATGAAATTTTTAAAAAAGGGAAAAGGGATATTTTTTAACCCTGGAAGGGAGGCTTTTGACCAAAAGGAACATTTCCAAAAATGAAAAATTTATCAAAGAAATTTTTTAAAACCAAACAAAGATTAAAGGAAGAAAAAAAAATTTTTGCAAATTTGTAAAGGTTAAAAAAAAAAAATTAACCCCAATTAAAAAAAATAATTGAAAAATTAAAGGAATATAAACCCATGAAAAATTGAAATATTTCAGAAGGAGCTCCAAGATTATTTAAAAGGAAAAAAATTAAGACAACCAAGATTTAAATTTACAACCCGGGGGCTAAAAAGGGAAAAAAAAGTTTTTGGAGGATGGGAAAATGGGAAAGATTTTGGGTAAAGGGAAGAACCAACCTTTTAGAAAGTTTGAAATTGTAAAAGATCAAAGTAATTGATCCAGAGGCTACGGGAAACCAAAAGGATTAAAAGAAGGGAAAGGGACCGAGAGATTTTCCCCTTTTTTGGCTAAAACAAAAATTTTTCCCTTAAATGGTTGAAAAAGTGGAGGGGAAAATTTTAAAAATTATTTTTAAGAAAACCAAAATAATTTAGGGCCTGGAACACCAACCCCGGGGTTTTGGGGAAAGGGGTTAAAATTTTAAAACAAAATTTTTTAATTTTATTTTCCAAACCCAAACAATTAACCAAATTTTTTTAAACCAAAGAAATGAAAGATGCCCAGAAAAAATTGGGAAATAAACCTTCCTTGAACAACCCAATTTATCCTTTTTTGATTTTACAACAATTGTAAATTTTGATTTTTTTTTTTCAAAAAAAAAAAAGAAGAAAAGATTTTAACCAATTGTTCAAAAGAAAAACCCAAGGGAATTTCAATTATAAAAATTTAATTTAAATTTTTAAGAAGAAATAAACTTAATTTAAATTTCAATTTTTTCCCAAATAAAAGCCCTCTTTTTTTTTAATAACTTAATACTTTTAGGCAATTGCTATTTTAAAATATTTATTTTGTTTTTTAAAATTTTATAAAAAGGGATTTTCGAAAAAATTTTTAAAAAAAAAATATTAAAAATAAAATTTAAAAAAAAAAAAAAAATTTTTTAACGGAAAAAATTATTTAAAAAGATTATTAGTTTTAATTTTTGAAAGAAATTGTTTTTTGTTGAATCCCAAGGATTAAATCAAAAAACAAAATTTATTGAATTAAAAAGGTTTTTCATTACGCAAGAAAATGCACTAAATTTAAATTTATGTGCCTACAAATTAAAATGGTTTAAGTAAAATCAAAATTTACTTTTAAAAAACCAAAAAGGAAAAAAATTTTTTCAAAAACAAATCTAAGGAAAAACCACAAAAGAGAAAAACCCAAAAGAATTAGACATTGTGGGAAAAAATTTAAATTTTTCTTTTAGGAAATACAAAAAAAAATTTTTTAATCTTTGGGGAATTATTTTAAAAACCCTTTTTTTAACCAATAATTAAATACCATTATCCCTTGAAAATTAAAAAAAACCAATTAAAAAAAAAAGGAAAACTATATTTTGACTCATATTTAGAAACCCAAAGTAAAAAGCAGGGAGGATTAAGGAAAAGACATGTCCTTTCAAGTCTTTCTTTTTATTATTAAGGATTTTCTTATTTATTCCAAGGGGGACTCCGGGAAATTGCATTCAAGGAAAGAAAGTTAAGGGGGGAAAAAAGGGAACAAGGGAAAAAGATTTAGTTTCAGGGGGTTTGGGTCCCCAACAGGTTTTCCCCAACCCCATTAGCTTTTCGCAAGCTGTTAAACCCTTAGGGTTAGCCTTTCAAATTTTCCCATTGCCCTTACAAAACTGGGGCAAAAGGACCAGGTTTTCTTGGAAAGAGGCGGGGTTGTACCCCTATTTGGGTAAACAATCCCGACCGCTAATCCAGAAAAAAGGCCTGGCTCTTAGAAAAGCATTTTAAATTCAAATTGATCCTTTTGGGAAAACTCCACCCGGAAAAATTCCCAAAGAGGAAGAAAATCCCTTGAAAAAGAAGAAACCTTCCAGACCACCTAGGTTTTAATTGATATAAAACCTAAAAGGCAAATCTTTATAGAAAGGCCCGTAACAAAAGGAAGCCAAAGACTGATAATTTCTTCTGGGCCCCATAAGAAGATATTAAATCAGGAAGGCAATCAATGACAGATTTGTCAAATTAATTTCATCTTATTTTTATTTATTGTAAACACAATAAATACTTTAAAAATGTTTTTCTTTAATTTACTGTTTTAAAAAGTTAATGAAGAAGGGCAGCTAGGTGACACAATGGATAGAGCACCAGCCCTGAAGTCAGGAGGACCCGAGTTCAAATCTGGCTTTAGGCACTTAATATTTCCTGGCTGTGTGACCCTAAGCAAGTCACTTAACCTTAATTGCCTCAGCAAAAAAAAAAAAAAAGTTAATGGAGATATTTTAAATTTTAATATATCATGATAGCTAGTATTTATAAAGTGGTTTAAGATTTGCAATGGACTTTACAAATACTACCTCATTTCATTTTCACCACAATCCTGGAAGATAGGGCTATTATAATACAATAAATATTAATTAAGAGCCAACCAAATGCCAAGTTTTGTGCTGAGGGATTCAACACAAAAAAAGGAAAATCAGTCCTTATCATGAGGAGCTTGCAATCTAATGATGGAAGACAACTCAGAAACAGAAGCTAAAAAGGAGAAGAAAGGGACCAAGCTTGGGAGCACAATGAAGGGGATGATCGGAAATGTTCACTGGGCTTCTGAATCATCCTTATTTAGAGACTTTGGGTTTTGGGGAAGTTTTTTCTCTATGTCTAGTCCTCCAATCAGAGAGGCAGATGTTACTAAGAGTTCTAAAGAGAAATGAATACCAAAACTGAAGCAAACATCTAACAATGATGAGGTTTTCCTAGAGGTGGGGTGGATACATAATGATGATATTGTATTATAAGTCCCTCCCTTGTAATTTCTTCATACCTTACTGGTGTAAATCATAGATCTGGTCAATAAAATTGTCTCATTATTTAGGCTAATATTTCAAGCCCTGAATCAGTACTTTCTCTTTTTTAATGTGAGCTTTAATGGCTAATCTGAAAATATCAAACTCATTTTGTAGACTGACTGGGTATTTGAATCATTAGGAGCATTTATTAAAATATCATTTATTAATCAATTATTTTGTGATAGGCACTGTGCTCAATATTGAGTATACAAAGGCAAATAAGCTAAAGGGCTCTTAGTTTCAAAGGGACTTACATTTTATTGGAAGAAAATAACACAATAAAAGGAGCTGGAAAGAGGGAAGGGTAACCTCATATGAGGCATTGAAGCAGACAAACTGAAAGAGGAAGATTCCAAAAAGAGAAGAACCAGGGATGAATGAAGTGAAGCATGACTGAGGTCTTTTGTAAATTGATGGTTCTGAAAAGGAAGTCACCAAACAGTAGAGAAGAGGTCCAGGTTAGACATTTATCTATGTATGAGGCTTTTACATATGCCCTTTTTGAGATGAGAAGTGTATTCCAATGTAATTTTTATGATGTGATTGGATACTGAATAAATATATACACGATTAAAATATAAATTCAGTGTGAATAATTTACACTGAACTTTAAGGTTTACAAAGTGTTTTATGTATATCCTTTGATATCTAGTTATTATGGGCATTTTTATAGCTATATAGTCTTACATGTAAAATGCTTGGCTGAGAAAAGACTAAGCAATTCATTTTGTGGGAATAATTTTATTAGCATCCATGCCCATTACCTCTTCAAACTTTTTTTTTCTCATTACAGGTACCACTGACTGTTGGTTATTTTCCAACCTTCATTAGTCATAGACCAAAGGAAACAAGCATGTATTAATTACCTACTATGTGTCAGGTAAGTCAAGTAAGCACTTTACATATCATCCCATTGGATCCTCACAAAAATCATGGGAGCTAGGTATTATGATCATTGTCATTAGTTATACTTTGACCAATACCTTCTCTCAATATGATTCACGCTTTGGGGGGAAAAAAAGAATTATCTAAAAATGAATAAATAAATAGAGCATGCCCTTGATTATCTGAAATTAATGTGGACATGGAAAAACTCAGGATAATTGCAGGTCATAAGAAACTGATTATGAATAAGCCAGGCAGTGGAGGAATTGACATTATTACCACAATTTAAATGATTAATTGAGATAATCATGGTTATACCATAATTAGAAATCAATTAATATGAAATAGAATAAGGAAATGTAGCCTGTATGGGTATGACAGTGTTTAAAATGTTAAACTTAAGTAGTGCAATGAAGTATTTACTCATAAAGTTATCCTGATCCATTTTTGGGGATTGATTACCTCTGAAAGCTTTCCTGACATAAGCTTTTGTATGCTGACAAAAGGGAGGTGAAGCGAAGCATCTTGATTAGCTACAATGCAGATCAGTTCCTTCTAGGACTCAACAGAGCAAAGAAAACAAGACACATGTGCTTAAGAGACTGCCTCCATGATAAGCTGGAAAGACATAAATAAATACTTTGCCTTAATCATAACTTTGGACCAAAAAGTTCTTGGAAGAAGTCCCACCAGGTAAACCTCACATAGCATGAGTTTCTACAATGACATATTTAAAGAAGTAATCTAATTCCCTTTTTATAAAGTAATTGAAATGAGTGTGGAATCAGACTTCTTTGTCTTGTAACTGTGACTTATCATAATAATTGTGTTTGCTTGACCAAGAGAAAAATGTATGAGATTAATTTCAATGTATATTTTTGAGGTGTGCTAGATTTTCTTTTTAGTTTTTCTATTTGGATAGAGGATTTTAAAAAGACAAGCTTTCTGTTGTTTCTCTTTGGAAAAGTGTATATACAGAAATATATGTGTGTATATAAAATAACTATCTCAATTTATATTTACACAGAACAGATAACCAGAAAAGGTGTACTTTAAGCATTAAAGATATTTAATATTGAGTGGCTCAATTGAATTTCTAGGAAGGCTTTGGAGAGTTTTCATGTTTGCCAACAAAGCAACAGCAAGCCTTTTATTTTCTATTATAATAGTTTGGCAGAATACCATAAGGATCATCCCATCAGTACTAATTATTGAGCTTAAGTTATGCACTTTATTCTTCTTGATTGACAGAAAGACAAAGCTACAGTTAGCTGATTGGATCATATTTTTAACTAGTTTTACAAATGTAGTGTTTTATAAGCCTGAGCATGTAAGAATCTAACTATAGGTAATTGTTTCTTCTGGGCATAGGGGATGGAAGGCCATTTTTGGAGTCCTATATCTGATAGACATATTAGCTATTTGAATATTGATAAGATTTCTCTTTGCATTTCTCTTTCTCTCCCCAGCTGAAATCTTCTCACCTGTCATCCCACTTGTCTATCCAGGAAACTTTGACCTGCTCCATTTCTGATCAGGAAAAATTCTCAACTTGTTATTCAGCCTCCCTTTATTTCGGGTCTTCCCTACTTCTGACACCAAACTTATTGTGGACACTTTTTTGATTTCTATTCAACTGCAACATAGAACTCTCAAGCTCCCACAATGTATCAAGCTTAGGCCCTATCTATGACTTTTCAAAAGAATTTTTTTTTGCTAGCTAGGATTCTATAGAAATATCTCTTTCTTGACTTCATATAGTCCAATCTATTCAAAGATCTATAATTTGACTTTTGTATTTCTGAGATCAGATAATTCCATATGCCTACAACAGCCATCTAGAACCAAGCCTTTAAAGAGACTTTTGTGCTCCTCTGGGTTTCGTTTGTAAAATAGAAAGTGGCAACAAGCCTCTGTCCTATTCTGATGACTAGTCCTGAGGGCAAGGAATCTCACCTATTTATTCTCCTTGGCAGAGAGCCTAATTTTCAGGTTTGATTTGTCAGAGAGTATCAAAACTATGCTTCTTCAGTACAAAGA
Source organism: Sarcophilus harrisii (assembly GCF_902635505.1). Lineage (NCBI taxonomy): Eukaryota > Metazoa > Chordata > Mammalia > Dasyuromorphia > Dasyuridae > Sarcophilus > Sarcophilus harrisii. The sequence goes on along the minus strand of NC_045428.1, from coordinate 407,143,068 downwards.
GAAGGGACTTCACTTACCTCTGTAGCAACTTCAAGGGGGAAATATTTGCATATAGAAGTTGGCAATCAATTTAGGCATGTGATCCTTCTTGTGCAAGCCTCTTTCCTAAAGGATGTTAAGGTAAAGGCAATCTCCAGGCTAGATAGAGGAATCCCTTTGCCTTGTAAATTATTTTTCCCACTGGAGGTGATTTTTCTTAACATCCCTATTCCATCTGCAAATACAAACAGTAAGGAAGCCAACAATACTCTACCTCCCACTCACTCCCACCCCCAGCTCCCAGCATTATTCAAAACTCATAAACCATTAATTTGTTACCATTTATTCTACACAACTTAAAGCATTTCTTACTCTTTCATCCCATGTTGCAATTTAGCAAAAGAAAACCTATGATTTTTACATCTTGTGTTCTGTGAGTTTCCATGTTCCCCCCTACCCCCAAATCCCAGATTTCACCCTTTAGAATCTATATCCCCAAATGAAGCATTGTTAGCCAACTTAACATTTTGAGAATGACACTGATAAGGCAGCATGTGACAGCAGAGGGCAGCAAAGCTATAGAAATTGATGCCTATTGTAGACCCTACATGATTTCTTTCATGTAAAACACAAGAAAAGGAATAGGGGTTGTAATGGATCTCTAATAGATGTGTCATATAATCTAGGTCTCAGACCATCTCACTGGGAGCATATGTAAAGGAAGGATGATGACCCGAGGAATGGATCCACCAACAGTGACACTCCTGTTGTGAAACCTGGGAATTGCTTTGAAATAAACAAAATAACTGGATTTTTCATAAAATAAATATTTTGCAGAGAAAAATGGGAAATGAGGGAAGAAGATAAAAAGAGGAAGGGAAAAATTTTTGAACTCAAATTGCTAGTTTCCTTCAAGATTCTAATCAGGTACCAGCATTAGATGTCCCCCTGCCCTCCTGATTTTGGGAGTAACTAGGTTCCCACCCTTATATGTCCTTTGTTATATACACACTTATATAAGTTGATTGTACAACTTATTTAATGAGGATCAGCACCTCTGGCAAGAGGGCTGCTGAATCCTTTCAAAGCCGGTCATTCACCTTTGATATCAGCTCTCACCTGTGGCTTCAAGAAGCCGCCTAATGGCAAACTGACTTAATAGATAGGCTAAACCAGGTTAAGGGTAACGAGATGGACCTCAAAGCTTTTGGAGAGTTAGGGAGGTATATGATGAGACTCTCCTGAATGGAACTGGAAGATGAGAACAATTCTTTTCAACAGCTATGAAGGCAGCTGAAGCAGGTTCTGTGGAGCACTTAGAAGTTGGTCAGACATTGAAAATGCCAAGGTCATTCTGGGCCATCACCAGTCATCTAGACTTTTGTCTTGTTACTGGACTTTGATGATTCTGGAAGGGAAAATAAATCTGATGATCTGGTACAACTCTGCTTCATTTAAGTTAATTCATGCACAAGTCATCACCCCATGATGCTATTATTGGTCCTCTTAGGATAAATAATAACAAAAATAACTTATGTATGTATGCTGTTTTCCCTTATTTGGATGTCAACTCCTTAAGCACAGGGATTGTTTTGTTTTTGCTTAACTCAGTACTGGGAACATAGTAGATGATTAAAAAATCCTTGGAGATTGAAAAAAGTGGAGACTACTCCCAAAGTAGTAGAAATAGTAACATCTTCTATAACATCTCTCAAGTCATTTCAATTCTCAGTTTTTATTTCCCTATCAGTCAGATGAATAGAGTGCATTAGAGGAAATCAAAGGTTTTTTAAACTTTGAATCTATGATTCTATGAAGACTTTTTTTTCCCCTCACATACTTTCCCTTTTGACATTCTTTACCCTCTTAAATATCTTCCTCAACCTTCTGCCCAGGGTTATTTTCTCTTGCTTATCAAAAGGAAAATACTCTCAGTTCCTAGATATAGATAAATGAGGAGATTCTGGGAGAATCCTGATCATCTGTAAGAGTTGGCATCATAAGAGGAAAAGAATTAGTCACTAAGTTGTTGCAAAGGAATGGGATTATTTCTGAGAAGGAAGAAACAAAATCTGTTCAAACTGCTTGAATGTATTATATGAAACAAATGTCGCTCGAGCAGTGAATTTCCTAAAGCTCTAAATTAAGGGGAAAGATTTTAATTTAACATTTAAAAGTGGTTTGATCGTATAACTGGCAGAAATAAAAAGCCATAATAATCAATATCTACAGAAAATGAAAGTTATTTCTTCCTACTAAGTTCACCAACAAACATGTTACCTTATCTATTCCAAGGAACACATTAAAAACTGTTTTTTGTCTACCATCACCCATTCATCAAACCACAGGGGGTAACCAATACAAGGTTATGAGATAATTGTTTTGCAAATGTGGGTCTCCCTTGACTCTGAGAGTATAGTCGGTGGTCTTTCTATGAAGGAACTAAGTAGATGCCTGTTGAGTAGTCTTCTGAGGGGGGATGGTTTAGAAGGTTTTTGTTTTTGTTTTTCTTCCGGTAAAAGCTTCCATTAACCTCCTGGTGTTTAGCTCAGAGGCCCCTTCCAATCTTGCTGATATCAATCACCCAATGAGAATGAAGGAGTTATAATTTGAGGAGGGTGATGAAAGACAGAAATCTAGGGATCATTGCAATTATTTGTGTAGGATTTTTTTTTCTCATTTGTGAGGGGAAAGATTATTTTTCGTCTTTTCTGTATTTTTTATATTTACATATTTGTTCATTTGAGGTAACAGGCCATAGGGGATAAGAACCTATGATCATGTCCTGCCTCTCATATTTACTTTCTGTAATTCTTTCAACAAGTCATTCAATATCTTAATTCTGTTGGCCTCCAATTTCAAAATGTTGAGGGTTGGGAACAGAGAACCCAAAAGTTTGGGGTCCCAGACTGGTGTTGTGAGGTGTCTCAAAAGAATTTGCAATCTTGAACCCATCTCCTAGTCAAAGGGGAAAATTTACTGAAAGTAATGGTAATGCCATTACAAAGTGAATTGAATTATAAGGGAATTTAGCAGAGAAACATTGTGGAAATAAAGAAAGCAATATGCATGAAAATTGAATGATTTATCCCAGTTAATCTTAAATAAATTTAGAGACACATTTGGGATTAAATTACCTACCACTTTCTCCAATCCAGTTTTCTCCCTTTTACTTAGTTTAGAAATATCTACGAAAGTGTTTTCACAGTGTTGAGTACAATTATGTTGATTGTTTTTATCCATGCTACTGTAAATTGTTGTGGTTCTTTTTTGATAATTCTTTCTTATAAGGGAAATGGACTCATTGCAGGAAAAGAAATAGACAAATTTCTTTGAGCACTGTGATTTTGAGCTTTGTGGAATGTATTTCCTTCACCAGTGAGAGGTTCAATGACTAGAATTTAGTTTGCTTTCCTTTATTCAACTTTCCTGATGCTATAGTCAGGTTGCTTGCTTCAGGGCAAGAACTATATGCATATTTTTGTATTTCTTAAGGCATCTAATATAGTTGCTTTAATAGGCCTTAAAATTTTTATTCACTACATTCTTTCAATACAATACAACTTTAATAATACCTATATAGGAATGGAATGACTTTATAGCTAGTTCTTAAAGGAGGACTTTCCTTTTTGCTTTCCATCCAAGCAACTCTGTGGAAACTGAGGGGAGCTGTTTTTCGTGATACATGACTGGGGAGCTGATGCTCTGTGATGACAGGAGACAAAGCATGCTATTCACCTTCTGACAAAGAGGTGATGAATTCAGGATGGAGAATGAGACATGTCTTTTTTGAACACAGCCAATGAGGAAATTTGTTTTCCTTGACTATGCATATTAGTTACAAGGAATATTCTTTTATTTTTCTTTTCCCAGTGGAGTAGGGAGAAAGAAGAAGACAAATTAGATTTTTAAAATTAAAATAAAATTTAATTTTAAAAAATCTAACTGAAGACAGAACTGGAAGAACTGGTGAATCAGAAGTTACAAATTGGTAACTAAATATAAACAAATAAAGGGCAACACCTTCATCTCTTAATGTATAGAATAATAATCAGTTTCCCTGTAGGGACCAAATTCTGGGAGATGTTGTATCCAGTTGTGGAAAGGAAACCAGAAGGATTGCTATATCTACTATGTGTAAACTACTCTATGAGATTTTGCCTAAGTTCATAGATATAAGCAAGATTTGGTTCTTGATAGTCAGTTTCAGAAAAACCAAGGAGATTGAACTGACTTCTGGAGTCAGGACAAAAGGAAAGGATAAAATTGTAAATGGATATGGTCTAGCATAACTGGGGGAAGGGAGTGGAAATCTTTTGATCTTAAACTGTCTTTTTTTATTTTTTTTTCCTTCACTGCTGAAAGTATTTAACCTCTTTGAATCAGTTTCAACATCTGAAAAAGAAGGTAATAATATTCAGTTCCCTGGGGTCTTGTGAGAATTAATTGGCTATTACACCATATTAGTAAAGCACTTAAAAGGTGAATAGCACTATGTTAGAACTATGCATAGAGAAGTAATAAACAAATCCATCATAAAAATGAATGTTAGGGATTCATATCTCTTGCCCTAGTATTTTAGTCTTCCTAGATTCTGAATAACATCTGTTAAAGCCGAACTTTTGCTCACAGAAGAAAAATGAATTTTAAAACATTAAATTTGGGAATACTAGAAATTTAGGTTCGAATTCCTGGGAAGTTAAGAATTTTAAGAACTCACCTAGAGCATATCAGTGCTTTGTGCTATGATTTATATGCTGTTACCACATTATATACTGCTGAGGAAAGGCTATATAAAATATTATAGTTCAGCAACCGTTTGCACTTGGGAGCCAAATAATTTGCATAGTCAAGGCTCAACTCTCTGTAAAGAGGGATAAAGAGAGCCAAGGGACCTAAGTTGACAAAAATGTACTTTGCAGAAATCTTGTAACTTGCCAGAAGAGGAGAGAGAAGGATAGAGACAAAGAGAAAGAAAGAAAGAGAGCAAGTCTCCTCTACTTTTGTATTTTAGCCACAGGTTAATTTGAAAGGGAACTTGATCTATAAAAAGCCTAGATTTAGTGAAGGGTTTATTGCAAAATGAAGCTCAGAGAATCTCATGAGAAACACTTCTTGGCTTTCTGTGAGTCCCATGGGGATAGTTTTTTTATGTAGTATTATTCCAACATGGGAAAATGTGACAATCGATGCAAAATCATCTAAGGACTGAATTGGATACACATGTAATTGCTGTATAACTTTTCTTTTTTTTCCACACATGCATAAATTATTATATTGGTGGGCCCAGATAGGTATTTCCAATCAATCCAGAATTCTTACCAACCATTATGAAGGGTGTTTGGTCCATATCTGAAGGCCATAGTTTAGGAAAAAATCTAATGACTTGCAATATTCTGTGAACAATACTTCTCTTGATGTCTTTGGATCCTTCATTGTTCCAACTTTTTCTTTCTCCCCAAGGTTCCATTCAATTAGGATTCCAGCTCATATTCTTTAATTCTTTTTTTGCTTTGAGTGCTTTCCTCTCCATTGTCCTTCTTTTCGTGCCTTTGCATTTAATATCTTCTCTGCTTAGCTAGGAAAGAATAGTAAGGAGAAGGGTGAGAAAAGCTAGTCTCGTTAGTTCATTTTATTTTATTTGGCTATTGCAGGAAATGACAAAAGGAAGGCTTCAAAAAGTTAGTTCCATAGAAGAGTCTTTGACAGCTTCAATAAGAAGATAAATGGATCTAGTATTATATCCTTGGCATAGTAGAAATCACAGGAGATGCCACTTATAAAGCAGTATGTGCTGAAGAATGTGACTAGTGCCAGATAAGTGGAAATTCCCTATACCTCCAACTAAGGTTATACATTTCTCATGTTCGATCCACGTAAGAGAAGAGGAGTCTTCTTCCCTAATGTCAGATAGAGAACACATATTGTAAAGAATTTTTTTAAAAATCCCAATATTAACATTATACCAATACTATGCCTATTAACATAATATTATACCAATATTATATAGGTGTCTTGATGGCTGAGAGCATGGCCAGATGGAGAAACAATGGCACATAACTTTTTCATGTATTGAAGAAAACAAATTCACAGGATTGCATTTTTGTTGGAGTTATTTACAAAAAGGAAAGGCTGAGTCACTGATCTTGCAAATTTAAATGCACAGCTTTAAAACCAAGAAAATTCAGGAAGGAATCTCAGGAGTCATAGTAACTATCTCTCAAGTAGCAAAACAAAGAGCACAAGTGAAAGGCCATTTTTTTATATAAACAAAAATTTTGCTTTTTGAAAAGAACTTGGGAATGTCAGAGTTGGTAACAATTTTCTCCTCCAGTATTATAGAGAAGAAAATCAAATAGATAATTACTTTGGACTTGGGTCATACAGTAAGGAGTAAATAATAAGAGTGAGGACTTGGACTAACAAAGACTGCAAGTCTTTCCTTTCCTCCTTTACCTTACCACTTGTTTGATTGTGGATGAAAACTCTCATAAATGTAGTCCAATTTTCATCTTTATTTTTTCTCTTTTTTAAAAAAAGTATTTTTTTGAATTCATGAAATTAAACAAGCATTTCCATGCCATAGTAGAATGACAAAAAATATATTGTACATGAAACTGAAAATCCACTACATACAATTTACTATTTCTTTTAAATATATAATAAATTTATCATGTAATTTCCCCCTTTTTTTCCCTCTTCCCAGAGATAGCTACCATTAGATTAATGTACACATATGTATATGCCCACACATATGTATACACATATATGTAGATTTGTAAAAATCATTCTATACACTCTCTTCTTTATCAGCAGTTCTTTCTCTGTATGCAGATGATATCTTCCTTCATTGGTCTTTTGTAGTTAATTTGGACATTTATAAATCAAAATGACTGGGTTACTTAAAGTTGTTCTTGAAACAACATTGCTACTACTATATGCAACATTCTCTTGGTTCTGCTTCTTTTATTCTTTATTGTTTTATCTAAGCCTATTCATGTTTTTTTTCTAAAATCAATGAGCTCATCATTTCTTATAGCTTAGTAATGTTATATCACAATCATATATCACAGTTTATTCAACCATTCCCCAACTGATGGGCATCCCTGAAATTTCCAGTTCTTTGTCATCATAGAGCTGCTATAAATATTTTAGAACATATAGACTCTTTTCTTTTTTTCTCTAACCATCTTTGGAAAGAAACCAAGTAGCGGTATTGATGGAACAAAAACCATAGGAAGTTTAATAACTCTGGGCATAATTCCAGATAGCTCTTCAAAATGATTAGATCAATTCCACCAATAGTGAATTAGTGTCCTAGTTTTTCCACATCCCCTCCAGCATTTGCCTTTTTCCTCTTCTATCATTTTAGCCAATTTAATAGGTGTGAAATTATATTTTAAGATTATTTTAATTTTTATTTCTCTAATCAATAATAATTTAGAACATTTTATACATTGTTTTGATTTCTTCATCTGAAAGCTGCCTGTTCAAATCCTTTGACTATTTATGAATTGGGGAATAATTTGTATACTTATAGATTTGACAGATTTCAGATATGATAACTTTTTGAGACACTATATCTAAATTTGTTTCCCCAGTTTTCTTCTTTCCTTCTGATCTTGGCTACATTAATTTTTTTTTAATTTTTAAATTTTATTTTTTTACCATGTAGTATATATTTTTTATTTTTTCTTGAAGCTTTTTATTTTCAAAACATATGCATGGATAATTTTTCAACATTGACCGTTGCAAAATTTTGTGTTCCAAATTTCCCCTCTCTTCCTCTCACCTCTTCCCGTAGATGGCAAGTAATCCAATATATGTTAAACATGGTAAAATATATGTTAAATCCAATATTTGTATACATATTTACACAATTATCTTGCTGCACAAGAAAAATCAAATCAAAAAGGAAAAAATGAGAGAAAAAACAAAATGCAAGCAAACAACAACAAAAAGAGTGAAAATACAATGTTATAATCCACACTCGGTTCCCTCAGTCCTCAATCTGGATTTAGATGATTCTCTTCATCACAATCATTTGATTGGGATTGGCCTCAATCATCTCTTTGTTGAAGAGCCACATCCATCAGAATTAATCATTGTATAATCTTGTTATTGCCACGTACAATGATCTCCTGGTTCTGCTAATTTCACTTAGCATCAGTGCATGTAAGTTTCTTCAGGACTTTCAGAATCATCCTGCTGATTGTACCTTTTAGAACAATAGTATTCCATAGCATTCATATCATATAACTTATTTAGCCATTCTCCAGCTGATGGACATCCACTCAGTTTCCAGTTTCTTGCCACACCCCTTTCAACATTTGTCATTATCTTTTCCTGTCATCCTAGCCAATCTGGGAGGTGCGTAGTGGTACCTCAGAGTTGTCTTAATTTGGGGATACTTTTTTTTTTATTTGTATAACCATCTTTTAATTTAATGAAATTGAAATTATCCGTTTTATACCTCACATTGTTATCTCTCTCTTGTTTATTCATAAATTATTCAGCTATTCTTAAGTCTGATAGGTAATATGTTCCAGATTTTCTTGTAATCGTTCTCTTTATAGATCATGTATCCATTTTGACCTTGGTAAATGGTATAAGATATTGATCTATAACCAAATTTCTTCCAAATTGTTTTCCAGTTTTCCCAACAATTTTTTAACTATATAATGAATTCTAATCCTTAAAACTTAAGTATACTGTCTTTATACTTGTCAAATACAAATTACTATATTTATTTGTTGCTAAATATTGTATGTCTACTCTGTTCCACTGATCTATCTTTCCATTTCTTAGTCAGTCTTTAAAGAGGAACAAGCAGATTTACAGAACAATGAAAAAGGGTTGACTTCTTTTCAGAACAGGGCAAGCAGCCATTCCTGCCTGGGAATAAAAGGAAAGTTATTCATTGCCAAATACAGCATCTGGAGATCACCTTTGAGTGTAGCCTTCTTGCTGACCAATTGGAAAGAAAAATGCTATTTCTCTTCCAGGTGATAATTGTTTAAAAAAAATTGGTTTTTTTTTTCACCTCAGTGCAACCCATGGGTATATTGAAAATTAACACAAAGCATATGGATTCCTATTTTACAAAATCTTATTTATCTGGAGAAAGAAGAGTTCAATTCAGTTGAGTAAACATAATTAGCAGAACACTATATTAGGTGCTGGAGAAGATACAAAATGTAGCTGTGAACTTATCCAAGTTCATCATCAATCCAAGTGCCAACTCCGTTCAAAACTCAGGTCAAGCACCATCACTATTATCCAAAGGTTCTTTAATCTCTCTCTCTCCAACCTAAGTTAACAATGCTTCCACCCCACTTGAAATGATCATGTTTATTTTGCTTCTATTTGTTACATCCTCATCTGTGTATTTGCTGCTTTCCCTCCTCCTCCCCCCCAACTTGTAAACCTCTTGTGAGCAGGAGTTGTTTTATTTTGTCTTTACATTATCAGTACTTAGCAATGAGACTGTCTGAGGATCTTCTTAATAGGCTCTTAGTGAGCAACAGTGGTTTGATTAAGCTAATTCTTCCATCTATAATTCTATAGATAAGAATTAGGGAAGAAAAGTAACTTACTCAAATAGTTCTTTTTTGTGTGTTTGTTTTGTTTTTATTAATTTGCCCATCCCTCTATCTCCTCTGACCCACATTGATTAAACTAATGATGGAAAGGGAATGAACTCTATATATAACTACATAACTCAGTGAAATAAATAAAATTCTCCATGACTCCCCCCCACACACACACTCTCTCTCTATGTGTGTCTCTCTCACATATACACTCATGTATCTTCATTTTAAGTGTATCACTATTCAATCAGGATATTTCATCTTCATTTTTTTGGACTCATAGTTTCTTATTGCTTTGACCACATTCTCTTTCTCTTTTGGAGTGGTTTTCCTCTACAATGTTTTTATTATTGTTTTAATTTTTCTCCTCATTCTGCTCATTTAATTCTGTCTCATTTTATAGAGGTTTTCCCAGTTTCTTCTGAAATTTTCTCATTTCGTCATGTTTTATGGGACCAATAATATACCAATGCATTCAGTACAAGCAGCTAGGTGTTGCAGTGGATAGAGTGGACTCAGATATGTTGTCTTTTCAAAGGGAATCATGACATCAGGGAATGCATACCATGGCATGCAAGGGAATTGGTGTGTGCAAAGTCCCCAAGAACCATCTGGGACTAGTTGCAAGATATAGGTCAGGATGAATAAAGAGCAATGAGAGACATTAGCCTTTTTTTAAGCTAAGGTTGCTAATAGATCTCAGTTTGGCTTGGGCAAAGCCCAATCAGTAATTAAGGCTAGGTAAGAAATGAGGAAGAAAAAGAAAAAGAAAATGTAGAAGTAGAAGAAAATCAGTTTGGGAGGGGAAGATATTCAGAAAGAGAAACAATTTCTACTCCTATTTACTCTGAACCAATCAGAGACCAATAATGACCAAATGAGGTTTTGTAATGCCAAAGAAACTGAGCAAGACAGAGATAAGAGACCAATTCAATAGTTTATTAAATGGAGAGAAATACTGGGACTAATGGATCCATGTTGATCCCAGGCCTAGACGAGACTATCATCTCAAAGAGTCTAGCCCCAAATATTGGGGCAGCGAGCTTTTTATGGAATAACAAGAACAATGACATAATGGAGGTACTAGGTGGGGATAACCTAATAGAGAGAGGTTACTGATATTCTAATGACATCTAAAATGGATAAACCTTTATCTTGTCAAACATTAAGGAATGTCTATAAAACCTTTATATCAAACATTGAGAGGGGACTGTTATCACCTAAGGCAGAATAACAAAATAGGACAATTGGAGGAACTGGTCACCCCATTAAAAGGGAACTTCAGCATAACAGTTTGACCTGGGACCTATTATTTACAAGCTAATCAATGAAAGCCATAGTGATTTGGGTCTAAAGCATGGTTCATTTTTTTCCTTTTTTTTAAAAAAAAATTGAAATAAATACAAATTAAAAAAAAACAAAATAGAAAAAGAAAGACATGAAAGGAAGATAAAATAAAACATCATGTGACTATCAAATCATCAGGGAGGATTTAAAATATATAACAATAAACTTCCATTTCAAGAAAATATATATAATAATAGAAAAGACTGTATTCATGACTGTTCATCTTTGCTTTATTGTTTTTTTCCCCCTTTCAATTTCCCTACCTTCACCAAGCAGATTACATTTAAGCACAGATATAAATAGATAGATAGATGGATGGATGGATAGAAAGTTATATATATTTATACATATATATATATATATATATACACACACACATAAATTTATATTTATAGATATACATACATATATACACATATAGATATACATACCTATGTATACATATATATATTCATATCTACCCACACATATACATATATCTATATATACATATAAACACCTTCATGCATATATATATTTACATAAACTCAGACATTTGTCTATCCATCTATTTATCCATATGCATTTACCCATATTTAAACATGCATTTATAACAATTATTAATATAGCTGACATACAATGTAGATTTCTCTCTTGATTGAATTTTTGAGCTTATGTCTAAGATCAATAATTGCTGGTCCTATTTTTTTTTCTAAATAAATTCTAATAATTGTACTTCAGATCCTTGTTGTAGTGTTTGTGTGTGTGTCTTATTTGCCATTCCTGCTAACTCTGCTACTTTAATTCTACTCCTTAATTGTCTTGCTATTATTTAACCTCTCCCCACCCATTGATCCCTTCCTTAGTTTCCCCCCCTACCCTTTCCTTCCCTCTTTATCCCATTCCCATTAATCTACATACTTTATACTACTCTAGGTAATCTACACACCCTTCTATACTCCACCTTCTCATTAATCCCTAGTCCCTTATCCCACTGTAATAAATCTACACATGCTTTTATATTGTTCTTTCCCACTTTGTTCTTTATAAATTTTGGAGGGTGATATATCCTTCCTGGTATGGTTCTTAAGAAAGAAATCTAACCCATGTACTCCAAGATATCTTGTGAAGTTTCAGTGATCAAAATTTACAATTCCTTTAAACAGAGAATCCACAGGTAAGAATATGATACCCTATGTGGACAGAGAGAAATGAAGGCAAAGAAAAGAAGAAAAAAAAAAAAAAAAAAAGAAAATAAAAGAAAATTGACAAGGAGAGGAGAGAAAAGGAAAGAGAGAGAAAAAAAAAAGCAAAGGAAAGAAAATAAGGAGCTCTGTTGCCCAACTAGCTAGAGTAAGACCATAAATGAACAACAGAATAACCTTTTATCAGCATTCAGTACTATGGCTAGGCAGAGTAATAGGTTAGAGCACTGACCCTAAAAATCTGGCCTTACATACTTGCTAGCTTTTTTAAACTGGGCAAATCACTTAACCTCTATTTGCTTCAATTCCTTATCTAAAATGAAGACATACAGGATAGGGCATTGTTAGGCATTCCAGGATGTTTATCAAGGAAACTCCAAAGACAAAATTCAGAGTATTACTTAAACACAGTTGAATACATTCATTTGCCACAATTTCTCTGTATCCAAACAGATAATCCTTGATTGGCTAAGTTTTAGCTGCTATAAAAAACCCCACTATTTTTGTAGATATAGATCCTTTTTTGCCTTCTTTGATTTATTAGGAGTATAGATGTAGTAGTTGTATAACTTGGCCAGAGGATATAAATCTATTCCAAAATGCTTTCCAAAATAGAGAGTATCAATTCAGAGCTTCACCAACAGTCTCCTAAAATACTGGTTTTCCCATAGCCTCTCTAACATTTTCATTCACCCTTTTATCTTCTTTGCCAGTCTAATAGATGAAATGGGATCTCAAATTGCTTGAATTTACATTTTTCTAATTATTGATGATTTATAACATTTTTTTCATGTGGTTATTGATGGCTTACATTTCTTCTTTTGAGAACTGCCTTTTCAAATCCTTTGATCTTTTATATATTGTGGAACTGAAAAGCCATTTTGAAATAAGGATTATTGCAATTCATTATAAATGAATAAACATTAAACAAAGAAAAAAATCAAGAGAAGCAACAACATATTTACTATTGATAAAGAAATACACACAACAAACACTTTGTTTTAAACTCTGAGATTTGGCATTTTCCTGAAGCTTAATCTGAAATGTATGTAGTTTTTAATAATCAAGGCAATGATTGAGAAGGAGCAATCCTACTGATCCTTAAAACTTTTTAATAAACTAATGCTATGGGAATTTGTCTATCTTTCATTGTCAAAGGTAACAAATCCTTCTCAAATGTCTATTTATTCCTGAAAAGAGGGATCTGAATTCCCCAAAACACCTTATTCTTTTTTTTACATGAATTTTTTTTATGTTATTTTTACATCACTCATTAGAAGATCTCTAAAAATCTTTTAGAGATCTGAATCAGGACATCAGTTCTAGGTTTGTTTTTTCATTTTTTGCTTTAAAAATGTAAGAGGCTGAAATATTCTTTTTATTTTAGAACTATTATAAATTTCTTTTTTATGACAATGGATGCCTTTCTGAAAAAGGGTGAAGGTGTTCAATTTTTTTAAGGGAAATTTTTATAAGTGAATAAGACTTTTTAGCTTTTAAGTTGTATTAAGGATCTTGTTATTTAAGTATATCCAGCATTATAAAACTTTTATTAAGCCCTATCTGGTTGGGTATTCCTGACATTATGTAAAGGAATTAAAACTCATGGCTTCTTAAATAATAATAACCAGCAATTACATAAGTTTTGCAAAGTCCTTTATTTGTATTATCTTACTTGACACTCATAATAACCCTATGATGAAGTTGGTCATAGTAACGGTCACAGTCAACCAACTTTTGTTAAGTGTATGCTATATACTAAATAAAACAAAGAAACAAACAAAAAAGCAAATCCCTGTTCTGTAGAGTGAAGATGACATACAGAAAATCCTGTACAAATAAACTATATTATCTAGAAAGATGGACATTGAGTTTAAGAGATGTGAAGTGACCCATCCAGGATAAAACATTGTAATTGCCTGAGGCAATCACTCAAACTCTGGCAGATACTTCTGAGTACAAAGTCAACAAGTCAATTTAAGAAATTCCTACCTCAAAATGGGTTACATTGATATAAACATACATACTAAAGACATAGGCCAGTTCATTCAAAGAACCAGTGTGGTATACTAAGAAATGTTCTAAAACAACTTTTTGTTGTGTTATAGGTCTCTGGCAGTCTGTTAAAGCCTATATATGTTAAAGCCTCTATATTAAGAATAGTGTCTTCAATATATAAAACAAAATACCTAGAGATTACAAAGGAATTCAATTGTATTGAAATCTAGTCATCAAAGCTATCTTTTAAAAAATGAGTATATGATTAAGAGTTAGAAGACTTGGGTTCAAATTCTGTTTCTCCTAGTAACTAAATGAGTTACTCTAGGAGAGCCACATCCTAACTGAATCTTTATATTCTTTACCTCTAAAGTAGAGCAGCTAGGTAATACAGGGGATAGAGTGCTGAAGCTGGAGTCAGGAAGATCTGAGTTTAAATCTGGCTTAAGATACCAGCTGTGTGTGATCCTGGCCAAGTGATTAAAAAAAAAATCCCTATTTGCCTCAGTTTCCTCATCTGTAAAATGAACTGGAGAAAGAAATGGCAAACTACTCCATTGTCTTTGCTATGTGTGATCACCAAGAGTTGAACACAACTGAAATTACTTAACAAGAAGATAATTAATGAAAAAAAAATACTTAAGGTATAATACAGAAAAAAGTCACAACTGCATTGGATAAAATGGAAAGTTCAAAGGAGGGCTCTCCTATATTTTCCAGGAAACTAAGGAAATTCTATTTGTGAGTTTATATTTATAAAACTATTTGACCAAAAATTATAAGACTGTTTCGTCAATTTGGATGGAAAGGGAATTTAAGAATAGGGTAAAGACTTGAAGTGATGAGGAAGAGAATTTCTCTCCTCTGACCTCAAATCTGATCTTGGTAAAATAGTAGATTTTCTCTAGTTGCGTGTCTTTCTCCCTCTCTTTTCCCCAACACACACACACACACACACACACACACACACACACACACACACACTTTGTGATTTTATTTATTCTTCTCAAAGTCATATTATCACAGGACCACAGATTTTGCTCTGAGAGGGTATTTAGAAGATAGTTAGTCCAACCTTTAATTTTATAGATATAAAAAGGAGACCTAGAGAAATCAAATGATCTGCCCAATGTCACACAGATAGTTAAATGGGAGACCCTAGATTTGAATCCAGAGTCTGTAGACACCAAATATATTAGTATTTCGATTTGCCAGCAATCTTCTCCTTTACCCAGTAATATATTTGGAAGAATTAAAGTACTCTGCTTTAGGTATGATAGTGCTTAGAAAATGTTCTGTAACAGAGTACTTCATAAATATGTAAACTATAGGCTTGTCATTTTTATTAATTAACATTTTTATTAACTTAACTTTTTAATTTAATAAGGTGTTGGCAGTTACCAGTTTGTGAGAGTATATTTAGCCATACTATAAACTGTTTTTCCCCCTGCAGTGCCAGAGACCTTTTATATAGAGGACTGTCTTTCACCAGTCTTAGCTATTTGGATTGCAAATCAGATTAGATTTCTGAGGTTCAGAAAAGTATTTAATTTTAAATTAGTATATTACTTAAATTCTAAATTATCATAAATGCCGGTGGTTTGTTTGGGTGTCTAGCAGAGAAAAGAGGGGGGCTTTTATTTCATCCAGCACAAGAAGGACTGATGAAATTAAATGTTTCCTAGGGTGGCAGTGATTTCCACAAGGTAAGTGTGGAATCTGAAGAAAAGATTTATTGCCTTGAAAGCATCATCAAGTGACAATGCATTGGGAAAAGATACATGATAAAGTTAAATGAGAGCTTTGGTAACAGATTTCTAAATAGCAAAATGGATTTTTTTTTAAAAAATACTAAATCTGTAGTGTCACCCTATAAGCTGATATTACCTCTTACTATGGACACCTTTCACCCGAGGAATTCTGAACACTCTACAAAATGTCATCATTAATGAATTGGATAACTTGGCTCCTGTTGCTGGATATACTTAGGCCTCTCTCAATACCAGTGACTTGATTTCAGATTTTCTTTTTTTAAAATGTAAGACTTGGGTTAAGGGAGGAAACAAGAGGGGGAAAAGTTGTTGCCAAACCAGTATGTTTCCCACCAGCATATGGGGCATTTAAAATGATTTAGGAAGACCCAGTGCTGGCTCTGACCTACATAGCTAAACAATTAATTTATCTTCATGTTTTGTTTTTCACTTAAGCACCTAATAGACCATCTTCCATCTTTATGTGCCTAGTGTTCTCATATTGAAACTCTGTGCAACCCCTTCCCCATGTTTAGGACTCCTTGAAAAAACTGCCATTCTTACACAATCTTTTGGTCTTTAGACCCATCTCTTTTCCTTTCTCTAATCTGATCTCAAGTAACTGCTTTAAAGAATGGAAAAACTAATTTAAGTTCATCTGTTAATAACTAAAATTGGCAAAATGAATTACATCTCCTATTTGTATTTTAACCTCTATATTATTAAATATATTTTATTTATTTATATAATAAATTGAGAAAATTGAGGCTAGAGATACTCTCTGTATCATTGA
This sequence comes from Sarcophilus harrisii, assembly GCF_902635505.1. Classification (NCBI taxonomy): domain Eukaryota; kingdom Metazoa; phylum Chordata; class Mammalia; order Dasyuromorphia; family Dasyuridae; genus Sarcophilus; species Sarcophilus harrisii. Next base: position 407,126,426 of record NC_045428.1, on the reverse strand, counting down.
CACAGACTAATAAGTCTCAGAAAGATATTATCATCACAGTACTTTCCCCTCCCTTTAAATCCATTAGGGAAATATAGTCATAGCACATAAAAATTTAGAAGAAAAAAGAAAGCACAAAATACAACTACCAGTTTGCCTTCCCACAGGCCACTTTATACAAGAAAGACATATGGAAACATACAAATGTCAGCAAGACACCCTGGGAACCCTACCAATGTATCCCCATCTTTTCTATATACAGAAGGTTTACTGGGCTCTAACTCAATAACCATAAATAGCATATTTGGCGAAAAGCTTTACCTAACTGGCAAATCTAATCAGCAGATTATCTTTCTCCCTCTCTCTTTTTACAGACTTTTAACCTTCCACACCCCCTACTGATCTCCAGTCTCTCTTCATAATGGAATTCAGCTGTGGCAAGCTCCACTGATTTCCCAAGTCATGGTACAAAACCAAATTAGTTGCAACCCTCTTTATTGAAATCCCTGTGTATGGTATTGAAAAAAAAAAAAAACAAACAAAAAAAAACCTCAAAGAATATTTTAGGATAACATGTAAGCAATCAGTTTTTGCTGGTAGGAGAAAGAATGAATAAGATTGAAAAAAATATTAAGGTCAAAATGACTTCAGAGGCATTTTAGTTCAACTCCTTGATTTATTACCTGAGGAAACTGAGGCCTAGGGAGTTTAACTGGTATGCCCATGATGACATAGATAGTGAGCATCAGAAGCATGTAAATTCAGGTCATCTGACAAGAGTCAATTCACTTACTATTACACTAGGCCAGCTTTCACCTGTGTTAGGTGTTGTCCTAGACCTCAAAGAAGGGGAGTATAATTAGAATAATAGATAGTCTGAATTAAATTCATTTAGAAATCTTACATATGCAGATTACTAAATTCCAGGGAAGATGAAATTCTGAATATATATCCTAAAGTATTTCACTTAATAGTTTGGATAAAAGATAAACACACACACACACACACAAAGCCATACTAAGAATAAATACATATATACAAAAGAGAGGAAAACTTGAAATGCTATGTGAAATATGAGGAAGGGAAAACCATTACTGATCAGATATGATGTATAAATTATTGTGAGGGTAATATCATTGGGTTATAGAGTAATAATATAGGTTATAAGGTATAAGAAAATTAGAAAAATAATATCTTTGACTTCAGTATCTCAAAAATCCTTTTATTTCTTCCTTATATGTTTTTATCTCAATTTCCACAAAACTTTTACTAGACACTACTCCCAATCAAGCTATTGTTTTATAATTTTCTTCTTTAAAGCAAATGGAAAAAAATAATCAACAAAAAAACTTCTCTACCTTCAGTATTTCTATTTGCTCTTTTGTTTCTCACCAAGCCTTTGAAAACTGAATATTGTCTTCATCCCTCATGACTGTCTCCAAATTTACCAGTTTTCTTTTAATTGCCAAATGTAGTGGACTTACTGTCCTAATTCTTTTAATTCCAAATGCTGCAATTGATGTTGTTAATTGTCTTTTTTGTGGATACATTTTCTTTTCTGAGTTTTTATGACACTATTCTGTCTTGGTTTGCTTCCTACCTGTTTAACAAGTTCTTCTCAATTTCCTTTTCTGAGTTGTCTTTTAAATTATGCCATACCAATTGTATTTCCTCTTCTTTTCCTATAATTCCTTTTGGTAACTTAATCTGTTCTCATGGTTATCTCTGTGTGTATGACTCCCATATCCTTATATTTTTACTCAGTATCTCTTCCAAATTTCAGTCTCTTATCAACAATTGACTATTGGATATTTTAAATTGGATGTCTTGTAGACATCTTAAATTCAGAATTTCAAAAACTGAATTCATTGTCTTTCCCCTTAAGTTCTTCCCTCTCCTAAATTTTTCTAAATATCCTTCCAGAGTCTCAAGTTCATAATCTTGACATTTTCCTTACCTTCTCACCTTTCCTCACTGGTTGTTTTTACTTTGACAATATTGGCCTCTCTAAATAATTGTATGTCTTTTTATATAAGAAATATATATTATATATTTATATACATGCATATGCACACATATATACACATAATATATATAGACAACACACAAAACATGTATATGAATATATATTAAATAATATTTTATTGATCTATTTTAACACAATCTACTTCCCTCCCATCCACATATCTCTTTCTTCTTCTAGAGAACTATTCTATATAACAAAGAATATTTTTGCTGCATATATTTTATATTTTCTTCCTGTCTCCTCTATTAAAATGTAGGATTATTATGAATAGAATTTTTTTCATCTTTTGTATTTGTATCTTCAAAAATTTGTATTGTGTCTAATATTTAATAGGTATTGAGGCTCAATTTGAACAGGAATTTCTTCATTCTTTGTATTTGTATTCCCACAAATTTGTATAATGTCTAATACTTAGTAGGTAATAAACACTTTTTTTGTCTGATTGTCTAGTTGGGAATAAAAAATAACAATAGATTGAATGTTTAGAATGAAAATGAGAATGGAGACAAGAATGAATCCAAGATTGTGAATCTGTGCAACAGGAGCATGTAACATAATTTGGAAATCTGGAAAAGAAAAGAATTTGGAGAAAAAGATGATGAGTTCGTTTTGGATATGTTGAGTTTGAGATGACTGCAGAATTTCTAGTTAAACATGTTCAAAATGCATTTCATAATGAGATACTGGAGCTCAGGAGAGAGGTTAGGACTAAATATATAGTATTGGGAATCATCTGAATAATAATGATGACTGAACACATAAGAACTGAGAACACTAAACAAGACAGCATAGAGTAAAGCTTGTTCATTCCCTTTCTCTCTCTTTCTGTATCTCTCTGTCTCTCTCTGTGTGTATCTGTTTCTCTATCTCTCTCTGTCTCTCTGTCTCTGCCTCTGTCTCTCTTTCACAGACATGGTCCTTTTGGAAATCTGGTCAAGTTTATGAATCCCTTCTTAGGATATTGATTTTTAAATAAATAAAATAAAATACTAAGGAAACCAAATATATTGAGATACACACACCTATTTCTATATGTATCTATCTATCTAGAGAAAAAATATGCAAGAGAAGGCAAAACAAAAAGATAGCCTAGGCTAATGGTGGGGATGGGGGTAGGAGGGTGAGAATTCATCAAGGAAACAGATGTCCCAATGAGACCTAAGAGATTTAATGTGAGTGTAGAGATGGAAATATAGAAAGCTGTGGTAAGAATTAAATTTAGAATTCAGATCTTGAAGTTAGCTTAGTTCTGTGTATACCTCCAGGGAACCTTACCTCCTTTAGGATATCTCATTAGTCAAACATTGAGGATAATACTACAGATGCTAGGGGAAGACAAACAGTCAAAGACATCAAGATAAATGTTGTGAAATGTTTAAAATGTCCTTAGAAGCTGAAAAGCTGCATTTATGAATTTTCTTAGAGACTCTCTTGGGAGAGATAAACAATTATAGAAGGTGATGAGGGATTAGAGATGCTTAAATTAGGGTTGCTTTCATCAGACTTTACTAGAAAGAATTCTGGGTAAATACCTATTTTAAAAGTGCTTTTTACAGGAAAACAGAATATCGCCCTTAACAAAATGTACTGTGTCAATGAAGAAAGGTACTGTGACATTTAAATGCTACAAATAACTAAATCTGAATAGTTTGTTTTTTTAAATTTTCATATGAGTAAGCATAATAAAGTGAGAAGCAGCTAGGGTATGGATAAATATATAAAAGGCTGTCTTTTTAAATAACAGCAGCAATCAAAAGTTACATTTTTCAAATTCTTAAGAGATTCAGGTTAACAAACTTTGCCATGGTTCTAGAAAAGTACAAGAGAAGCTGAGAAACTTTGCTTTACTATAAGCAGTAAGGTCAGGTTGACATTGCTTTGTAAAAATTCTCCTAGTAGACATTTTTTCTGAGGGTAGAGGGTCAACAACAGAAGAGTCCTCAAAATCAGAGCTAAGAGTTGATATTGGGTATTGTGATGCCTATTTATAACAGAGATAATTTATTTTGGTTATTAAATAGTTTGCTTCATTGTTCCTCAGGGGAAAATAATGTAAAGTAAATTAGTACAAACAAATAAAAAAGATAAAAGATGTATTTGAAATCAGAAGACATCAGTTCTATTCTTGGCTTTTTCACTAATTTTCCATTTAACCTCTCTGTCTCAAATTCTTCATCTGTGAAATGGAAAAAAATGTCACTTGTACTACTTACCTCTAAAGCATTGTTTGGAAAGCATTTCATAAGCCAGGAAGAAAGGGAGGGAGGGAGAAGAGGAAGGAAGAAGAAAGGAAGAGAGGGAGGAATGAAGGAAAGTAGGAAGGAAGGCATGAAGGTAGGAGGGAAGTAAGACAGAAAAGTAGGAAGGAAGGAAAGAAAGAAGGAAGGTAGGAAGGAAGGAAGGTACAAAGGAAGGAAGGTAGAAGGGAAAGAAGGAAGGAAGGTAGAAAGGAAAGAAGGTAGAAAGGAAGGAAGGGAGGAAGGAAGGAAGGAAGGAAGGAAGGAAGGAAGGAAGGAAGGAAGGAAGGAAGGAAGGAAGGAAGGAAGAAAGAGCGAAGGAAAGAAGGAAGGAAGGAAGGAAGGAAGGAAGGAAGGAAGGAAGGAAGAAAAGAGGAAGGAAGGAAGGAAGGAAGGAAGGAAGAAAGAAGGAAGGAAGGAAGGGAAGGAGGAAGCATTTTTAAAGTGTCTACTATATGCTATCTTATCTTATTATCTTATTTGAGATTCACAATCTTGACAAGTATGAAATATTATTATCCCCATTATACAGAGGAGAAAATCGAGGGAGTCAAGTTAAGTCTTAGCTTTGAATTTAGGCCTTCCTGACACTACATCAAGTACTCTATCCACTAAGTTGCCTCAAATATTTTAAATATGAATTATATGCTTATAAATGAGATAAGCTCTAGAAGAAGGAATGTCATAAATGCCAATGAATTTTTGTTGAATGAAAAATCCAATGAATGAATTATCCTCTCTAGTCTAGTATATAATCGAAGCCATATCCCCAGTATATGGTGTTATGGTAGGAGATTTGTGGTGATAATTAATTAATACCGTGACCCAAGAAGAATAAATCTGAAGCCTAGGATGATTCAGGAGGAAATGGGGAAGACAGTGAGGAGATCATGGAGGAGGACTACTGTTGGCTAATATTAACTTCCTATCTTTAAAGAATATCAACCTGGTTTAGGAGGCTCAGACAGCCAGGGAGCATTGCTTCAGGGCAAATTGCTGAGAGGAGCTCTGCTTGAGCTCCTTTGCATTGAGCAAGAGCATCTATGTCTTTTGTTAGGTATAGTCTTGAAGGAAAATAGGTCAAAAGAAATGAGGCTATAACCCCTAGAGGACTGCAGGGCCTGGGACCCTTAGAATCCTGCATGCTAAGAAACTTTTCCCTATCAATTGGATATAACATAGCCCATAAAGCTCTGATACCCACCTGCTCCGGCCCTATGACTTTATCTCCTTAGAATTCTGTTTGCTATGGAACAGGATGCTCAAACAAGAGTGCTTAGCCTAGCTGGTAAGTCCCCCTAGAAGTCCTTTTAAGTCTGTGTCACTGTCTAATAATGATACATAGCAGAAATCATCTTACTTGCTTGTTTAAAAAAATGTGTATAAAGTAAGTTCTTTAAGGATAGGTATTATTTTGTCTCTCATTTGTAGGGTTTTCATTTGGACATAAGTGTTTTACTCTATCAGAGGCTTTTCATGCTAGCATCTTGCTCAGGGTCACATAATTACTTAATGTTTGAGGTCACATTTGAACTCAGGCCTTCCTGACTCTAAGCTCAGCACTTCATCCACTTTGCCACTTAGTTGCTTATGTAAATACTAATTGTTATGTTATATCTGGGTTTATGCCTCCCAACTTTTCAATAAAATAATTAATCTTACTTTCTAATTTCCTTTCTCCTTAAGTAGGTTGTTGTTTTTGGAAATACAACAGCATTAAAATAGTTTTCCCATGTACCAACTCATGAAAAATACTTCCATTGTATAGTCATAATGTCCCATTACAGAATCTCTTTCTCCATGGTAGCTCTCCCCTACATGGATTTGAGATCTCTCCCTTTCTCCTCACTGTTTCAATATCACTTATTCTACTGTAATCATTCTCCTTTCTGAGACACTATAAGTGTTAACTTCCCTTTGTTATCTGCCAGAGACTTGATTAAAGTATATTACATGTTCTCTTCTCTTTTCTACCTCTTGTCTCTTTTCTTCATTCTGCCATTTAATTCAATAATATATATTAAGAGGTCTGGAAGGGGGATGACACTGCTTAATCTATGGTGTTTTAGGTTTGGTCCTCCACTTCTATTTCTTTAAATTCAGTTTTCATCTTTATCTCCTTGTATATTTTAAGAGGAAAAAAATCTGAAATCTACTCAATATGTGAGAGGCCTTTCTGTTGGTCCTTTAATATCTTTGGGTTGTCAGTGTACCGCTCAAGTTATAAATCTCTTGCTTCTCATTTTTCTTATAAAGCCAATTCACATTTAGGAAATAATTTATTTTCTTAACTACATATTTTATATTATATTTATGAAATCACATTTCCATACTAAAAAAAAACAAAAAAAGATCTTCTATGCCATTTCCTCTCAATTCCTGCTCAATTCTGTACTTACAAGGTCATTTGCAATGATCATTGAGGACTTCTTGGACATAGTTTTATTTTCCTTTTTTTTTTTTTTTTAAAATGGGGGATGTAGGAGGGAGAGAAAATAAATGCCTACTAATTGGAAAATGAAAATAAAATTTTAAAATATGATGTCAAAATATTAAATTAAAAGTGCAAAAATGTAATATATACTACGATATGAAAATAATAAAATATAAACTGTTTCCAGTTTTTCACAGCTTACTTTGCCTACAATAATGTTTTACATGTAGTGGGTACTCAGCACATGTTTATTGAGTGAATGGATTTTAATGAAAAAATACAAACACTGTGTTTTATCAAGATCCCGGATGATGGCCAAGAGACTAATTGTAAAGGACTGGGATGATGCCAAGAAATCTACAGTAACATAATGGTACCTAAGAGATTTGGCAAATCTATGGAAAGACAATTATTACTTTATTGATAAACCTGCAGAGTTTTTAAAATGTAGGGTCTTTTTTTTTCCTTTGACATGTACAATTATTTTAAAATGACAGAATTTGTGTGTATGTGAGTAGGTCTGGGAGTATATACAGGTAAAATTTATATGCAGTGATGTGTATTTAAGTGCCAATCACAGATTTTGTTTTGTTTTGTAGTAAAGCAAATAAAATTTTAAATGAATTAAGGAGATCTATGATAATATTAATTTGAATTCATATGTAAATTCATTTTAGAATGAATAATAATCTCTTAATTTGTCACAGGATTACATACCAAGAGGTAGAAGAGAACTGAAAGACTATTTAATCTAATCCTTTCATTTAACAGAGGAGGAGACAGAGGCCCAATAAAGTTGTGAATTATCTTTCATATTAATCTGATTTTTCATATATTATATTATCTTTAAAAGACTTACATGAATGATTGTGTGTTGGGGAGGGAAGAAGATATTAAATGGGTCTTTTATTATATTAAATATATATCATATCTATTCTATCCTATTAATATATCTACTTTCTACATATCAATTTTCAAAAGATAGTTGTATTTTTTCTTTAAGCAATCAAAAACAAATTATTATTCTTAAAGAAAGAAACTATAGATTATACCTGATATTACAAATACAAATAATTCCTAATACTCAGTTCTCTACTTCGCTTATTTGTGATGGTTTCTTAACATCCCCATAACACTTGTCACCATGAAGCTGGTCATATTATATGGTAAATGCCTGTCATGTTTGTAATCTTTTACTGTGGATATGAAAATGTGGAGATGAAAGGCCTTTTTCAGAATTTTTTTAGTCCAATGGATTCTCAGTTTACTGTTGCAGATGTCTTTAGTATAGGACAATGTTCCAGAGCCTCCTTTTTTATTTCATCATGTATCTCCTCCCAGGATAAACTGATCATTGAAAATTTCATCAGGCTGTTTAATTCAGTCTTACATACTCAATACCTTCAAGCTAACTCAGCTTCTAATTGGAGAGTTGGAGAATAAAAGTCTAATAGAAAGTTTTTCTTTTAGGATTGTCAGTGATTCTTTATGGATAGAGTCAGGGAGTCCTGAATCCAAATCTGGCCTCCACTAGCTGTGTGTCCTGTGCAAGTCACTTAACTTGCTTTCCTCAGTTTTCTCATCCATAAAATAAGCTGGAGAAGGAAATAGCAAACCACTGCAGTATCTTTGTCAAAACAACAACAACAACAAACCCAAATGGGGTCTTTAAGAGTTGGGCAACTGATGCCACTGAACAATAGCAAAAAACCAAAACAAAATATAGGTTTCTGTGCACCATGCTTGTCACTTTTCTATGACAATTCCTTTGAAGGCAGACACAATAATAGTGGCTAATTTAATCTATACAATATCCTGCCTGATATAGGTAGTTTGCATGATGATTTAATGCTATCTAGCTGGGAAAATTGGATCCATGTATGCATCAGAGAAATATTCTCCATTATAAGAAGTTTAAAAAGAGTTCCTGTCTAAATTTCTTAATATATCTAATCTTGAAGATAAATAGCCAAACATTAGCAATAATCAATTTCAAGCAAAGGAGGAAATAGATTTACACATTCCTTGGGGGAAAAGACATCAGAAGGCCTGTTTAATCCAAACAGTTACCTTTAGAGTTACAAGAGAGATTATGTTTAAAGTGAAATGATCTGTTTAGCTTGGTGTTTCATCTTATTGAATGTGGACAACATTGAGCTCTGAACCACAGACGATAGTCCTAGACATCTGCTGCTAGTGGTTGCTATTTTGCTTTTCTCCCTTTGTCTCTCTGTCTCTGTCTGTTTCTGTCTCTCTCTCTCTTCCTCTCTCTCTCTCTCTCTCTCTCTCTCTCTCTCTCTCTCTCTCTCTCTTCTCTCTCTCTCTCTCTCTCTCTCTCTCTCTCTCTCTCTCTCTCTCTCTCTCTCTCTCTCTCTCTCTCTCCTCTCTCTCTCTCTCTCTCTCTCTCCCTCTCTCTCTCTGTCTCTCTCTCTCTCTCTCTCTCTCTCTCTCTCTCTCTCTCTCTCTGTCTCTCTCTGTCTGTCTGTCTGTCTCTCTCTCTCCTTACATTCCAGGGATGCACAGTGATCAGGAAATATTTGATTCAATTAACTATTCCCCTCAAGGTTAATAGAATCTTAAAAATCTTAAAAATAGTTTACAGCATTAGATAGGGACTAGAAATATTTTAGGGTTAAGTGACTATCAATATATACTCCTTCTCCCTAGAATGTACAGCACTCTTTTTGACCCTCACATTTTCACTTCCCCCTAGAATGTACAGCACATGGTACAATGTGGGAAAATTACCTGCCAAATTGTCTTGTGATGATTTTTGACTTACATTTTTTCCCACACCTCATTCCCAGCCCAGCCTGATAGTACTTCCCTTTCCCCTATATTATTCCATTCCAGTTTTAGTTAACTGCATTGGCCTCCACATTTGTCTCAAGCTAGATAGAGCTATAATTTTTCAAGAGTTGACATTTAGTCCTTTTCTCCTTTCACGTTCTTGTTTCCTTTCTCTTCTCTCTGTGCCAAGTGGGCTCTGCTAGCTTTGTTTGGCACGTGATTATACACTGCAATGGTTCCCTGACAATACTGAAGTCCATCAAGTTTGTCTACTTAATAAATCTGTGCTTGGGGATTTTATTTTGATATTTGTGAAATACCACAAAGATATGCTCATATTTTCTTTGTACATTTCATGTTTTATTTGTCTTATGTTTTAGGGAGAAAAAACACATTTCATTAATATAATCAATGTAGACTCACAAATGAGAGAGAAAGGGGGACTTAAAGGTTAATACCAAACAAACCCTTTAAAATTCACATTTGGTTTGGTAATGATTTCTGTGACTTGAGAAAATATGGATAAAATTCTCATTCAATGTAACTCTGAGGAAGAATGCCCAAAGCATAACACAGGATGAGAGCCTCAAGCATTATACATTTGTCATCAAGAATAATGCATTTCCTGTTTCACCTGGTTAATCAGAACTCTAAAATCAATGCACCTTTCTTGAAATTAATGTGTAACCTTTAATTCTAGTGGAAGGAGCTTGGGGGTTGAAATGTTTGAGTTATTTTACTGTGTTTTAGCATAAGGTATATATTAGTGCTTGAAATCAGGAATAAAAGAGAATAATATAATTTATAGAGGAATACATAAAATAACATGCATACATAAAAGTATCCATTTATTACAGAACATCATGAAGAATACAATTTCATGTCTACAGGAGAATACGTAATCTTTGAGTCTAATCTTAAAGCAAGGCAGAAAATGAAGGAAGTCCTTTACCTTACTGGGTATCTTCCTGTCGGAAGAGATATCTCACTTTAAATCAATGTGTCTCACTTTGGAGAAGGATATTAACATTGTGAAAGTCTTATATTCAATCAATAGTCAATGATTTAAAAGGTTTGCAAATATTAACAATCCTCACCAAAACAAGTGATGTTTTACTTCTTCTTTAGGATCAGGTCTAATTTCTCACTAAAATAGAAACATCCTTAAGCTAGATACAGGAAAAACATTATTGCTGCATTTTAGAATCAGAGAAATCTGTCTTCAGTTTATTTGTAACCATACATACATTTCAAGTTTTGCCTTAGCAGTTGCTATCAGAAATGTTTTGGAGACATTAAAATGATTTCTGTAAAAATTGAGTTGATTGTGGTAGTAAATATACTTAGTATGGTAGAAGTCACTTTTCTATATTTATGCATGGAATTTTAACCACTTTGTGATAAACAAAATGTAAGTTTAGGGAGCTGGTGATGGATAGAGCATGTAATAGAATGTATCTTCGGTAAAGTTTTTAAGCCTGGTATAATAAAACATCATCTATATTAGAATGCAGAGGACATCATTAGGTGAAAATAGTTTAATGAATGTAGGAGTTTTTCTTTGAAAAGAATAGTTAAAATGTAATCTTTTAAGAGGTGGAGCATATAATACCACTTTTTTTTTTTTCTAGAAGAAAATTCAAGGACATGGGGGAAAACAACAAAACAAAATCTTTTAAAAGCACACTGGTGAACTGCACAAATAGGTTTATATTATATATTATACATTCAACTAAAACATATACACCTATAAAGTTATGATATGGATATGTAAATATACATATGTTTATACAAAAAAACCTATGGAATAATGCTATGAAACAATCCATAGAACTCTTTATTAGCACAAAAAAGGCAGATGACATAGATATTAGCAGAGATGATATAGATATTTATGTAGATATAGCTAAAGATATATAAAGATGTGATCTATCTCTGTCTCTGTAACTATCCCCTCTTTTTTCTGAGTTATTACAAAGTTCTTAAATTCTTCCATAATATGTTTCCATGGGCTTTCAACTTTGTATGTTCTTAGAATCTAACAAGGAAGAAAACACAATTTCCTGATAATTCTTCAGAGGATACCATTTGATCATTCTTATTTGTTTTTTCTTATATTCTAAATACTTTCAAGAGCTAAAAACAAACATAATTCATCTGAAGCCACATCTTTTGCCTGATTCAATAAGTATATTATACTTAACTTCACAGTATTGAAATGCCATAAAACAGATTTCAAATTCTCCTCATTCTTCTTCCCCCCCCCCCCCCCCCCTCTTGCTATATTAGCAGCCAGGAGGAGTTATATTTATGGTCATAGTTGGAATTCTTACAGAATAAAGGATTAATATTTAAAGGCAGAGTTAAAAATCTTAGAAATACTTGATTGTTTACCTTAGTCAAGAGATATTAGCTGACAATAGGATATAAAATTTGCTGAAATTATTTCCTTTAGTACCCAAAGTATGTATGAATCAACCATGGCTTTGTTATTGTATATTCTTTTTCGGCCAAGTTATAGTATTAAACCTCATGAGAAAGACAGGACTGTGTTTTGTTTTGTTTTTAATTAATACTGATATCAAGAAAACAATATAAAATTCTTAAAAATCTAGCTTTTAGTAAAGCATAACATTTTAAATCTCCAAGTATAAAAACATAACATTTCCTAACTTGCCCCTATTCCTCAACAAATAAACAAATAAATAAAACATAGCCCACTTCTGTAAGATCTCTAGATGTAGGAATATATTTATAGTCCTTCCTTGGCTTTTTGTAATGAAGAATCAGGGAAAGTACACAGAGATCCTGTTGAAAACTTGCCTGTGGGCAGCTTTGAAAAATAATTCAGTTAAAATATTTATTAATCACCTACTATGTGCAAGGCACTATGTTCAGTGAATAGAATCAAAAAATAATTGTATAGAATCTGTCTTCAAGGAGATTCTATTCTATTGTATGTGTTAGAGGGCAGGAATACAGTATGTTCACAGATAAACATAAAATCAAAGTTGAGAGGAAAGAGGGCAAAGAAGAGCTTTTAGGAAGATTTGAGGAAGGAGAGCTCACTTTTAGAGGCTCAAGCTAAAAGACAAAGCCTTTCTCAAAGATAGGGGAATTCCTTTGGCAAATGTCACAGAAACGGAGCAGTGAGTTTTTAACTAGCACTTATTCATTATCTGAATCAGAATCAAGTATCACACTAATGTCATTTTGGAGAGTAGCAATAAAACTACTGAAATGAAGACTGGTGGATATAGAAAACCCTGTTAAAAAGGGTTTGGATTTTTTTTTCATTGTTCAATTTACCAAATTTTGAGATAGGGCTATAACACACTGTATCCTTTTCAGTAACACCCCCTGAGCTGTGCTGAAGATATATGAAAAGTAAATAAGGGTCATTTTTGCGTCTATGAAAAGCAGAAAAGAAGAAACCAAATTTCTGCAAACAGAAAAAAAGTGAAAACATTAAATTATTCATAAAAATTGAATGCATTACAAAATCTCCTCCTTGTGAATTAGAACTATGTATCTCTTTTATAACTTGATCTTGAATCTCCAGAAAATATTTTCATACCACAAGTCCTAAATTCAAAGGATGACTGAGGGGAATTGTATTAAGATCAATAAGTAAACATAATTATTTAAGAGCTTTATAAATACTGCATTGAATTGCCACCTGAAAGCATGTGGACAGACATTTGAAATCTCTTTGATTTAAATTTATTTTTTAGATTCCTGGCAATCTTATTTGGAAACAAAATGTTACATTAAAAATGCTATTACCAACAGAAAGTAAATCTTGCCTGTCTTGTTTTGAATAAAATGAAATAATATTCTGTAGGTGTGTAATAGATAGGGTAGGCCCTGAAGTCAGGAAGACTCAACTTCAATCAGTTCAAGTCTGGTCTAAGATACTAGTTGTATAACTTTGGGCAGTCACTTAATCCAGTTTGCTTCAGTTTTCTCAATCTGTAAAATGATCTGGAGAAGGAATGGCAAATCACAGCAGTATTTTTACCAAGAAAACCTCAAATAGAGTCTCAAAGAGTCAGATAAGGCTGAACAATAACAACAACAAAAAGACTATTCACACTTCAGGTTGGATAATATTAGATGCATTCATTATATGTGCCCTCTATTATATTTTAGGTAGTAGGATTTGTGTAAGTCAAATCAATAAGTGATATGAAAACAATTATAAAACATTCCATTTAAATATTTCATCATTCTTCCTTTCTGTGAAGCAGCTTGTAATTTGAATTCTGACTTTCTTTTGAAAGCTGATAACATTTATGTTGTGATGTCATTAGCACTGAGCTGTCAGGTAGCAAGCTGTCTTGACATCTATTTCTATTTGTATTCGTTTTCTCAGAATAAAGATAATCACTCTTCAGTTTTCCATAAAAGATTTAAATTGTTGTACTTATACACTGAATAAATAAAAAGAATAAATTATAGCTTTAGAGTAGGAAAAGTATTAAATTGAAAATGATGAAAATATAAGAAGACCTCAAAAATAAGCTATGCCAAATGTGATAAGCTTGTATATTAAAAAACAAACAAACAAACAAACAAAAATTATCTGAGAATTGAGAGTGACCATGGAATGCTCAGTATAAATGTTGACAACTTCATTTTGGGACTTAAATTAAAAACTCAACAGAAAAGTGCCATAGTTTAACTAACATTCAAACTATCATCCTCACAATTCACTAATACAATCATTCAGGTCTATTTTTCCTTAAATGGACCAAAAATTGGAAGAGGATAATTCTTGAGATAGATTAATTTCAAGATAGGTAGGGCAGTAAATAGAATGGAAGTCAGGAAAACGAGTTCAAATCCAACTTGACACCCTGAACAAATGTCACAACCTCTCTAAGTTTCAATTTCATCATCTATGAATTGGAGATAACATTAGTATCTTTCTCATAGAGTTTTTGTGAGTTAAAAATAAATAATATATGAAGTGCTTTGCTAAGTAAAAAAAAATTCCATAAAATGTTTTTGTTGTTCAGTTACTTTCAGTTATGCCTGACTTTTTGTGATCCTATTTGAGATTTTCTTGGCAAAGATACTGAAGTGGTTTGTCATTTCCTTCTTCATTCCATTTTACAAATGAGGAAACTGAGGTAAAAAGGTTAAGTGATTTGCCCAGGATCACAGGCTAGTACGAGTCTGAGGATACATTTGAACTCATGAAAATGAATCTTCTTGACCCCAATTCCACCAGCTTATCCATTGTACCATCTAGCTATCTTCATAGCTATTACTTTTTACTGCTATTCTTATCATTCAGTATTGCAAATATCAATTTATGCTTACTTACTCATCCAATACAGAATTTCAAAAAAATTTTAACCTAAGTCACATGAACACCTTCAAATTAACCTTTTAAGGCAAGAACTCACTCCATTTAAAAAAAAAATAAGTTTTAAAGTAATCTAAACGAACTGACTGCTTTTTTAAATAAACTATTTTTCTAGCTGTCCTTGCACTCTAAAGGCTAAGAGTTTTGAGAACATTGGGAAGAAGAGAAAGGATGGTAAGTTAGCCAAACCATAAATGGCATGGGATTCTGAAATGAAAATCCCTGAAATCACGAATATCCAGTCATTTGTATCATTATGGGAAAGGATTATTAAATGGTATGGTACAGTCTAGTCCACTTTAACCTTAATTTCAAGCCTTAGATGTGCTTGTAGAGGAAGAATTGATAAAAAAGAAAACAAAGATGTGAAAATCAGCTGAATCAAATTAAATCAACACAAGTGGTCTTCCCTGGAGGCTGCACTACTGTGAAGTTATATTAAGAGAGAAAGCATCAAGATAATAGTGATTATAAGTGATAACATCTATCATTTGAATCATGTTTTAAAGTTTGCAAGCCATTTGACTCTCATAGCAACCTTATTAGAAAAGTGTAATTATTCTACCACTTTATGAATGAGAAAACTGAGACTGAGAAATATAAAATAACTTGCCTAGGAAGACACAGCTAGTAAGTATAAGAGACTGGATTCAAATTTGGGTCTGTCCAATTCTAAGTCCACTAATATACCTACTATGACATCTAACTGCTTCTGATGAAGGGGAAGGTACTAAATACATGAAAATTATGTATGTATACATATATATATTAGACTTTAAAGTAATCAGAGTTGCCTAAATTGATCTACTTGTTCAGTGCTATGCCAAACTGTCAAAATATTATTTTATAAAACTAGAAAAAATAATAACAACATTCATCTGAAAGAACAAAAGGTCAAGAATATCAAGGGAAATTGATGAAAAAAATTACAAAAGAAGGTGGCTTAGTAGTACCAAACCTCAAACTATACTATAAAGCAGCAGTATAAAAGTATACTATATCAAAATTACTTGGTACTGGCTAGGAAATAGAGTGGTAGATCAGTGGAATAGAATAGATACACACAACACAATAATCAAAGCCTATAACAATCTAATATTTGATAAACCCACAAACTCCAGCTTCTGGAATAAGAATTTACTATTTGACAAAAGTTGCTGGGAAAACTGGCAAATAATATGTCAGAAACTCAGCATAGACTTACATCTTACACCCCATCCCAAAATAAGGTCAAAATGAATACATGCTTTGGGTATAAAGGATGATACCATAAATAAACTAGGAGAACAAGGGATAATATACCTATCAGATCTTTGGAGAAGGGGGGAATTTATGATCAAAATAGAACTAGAGAAAATTACAAAGGGCAAAATGGACAACTTTGATTACATTAAGTTAAAAAGTTTTTGCACAAATAAAACCAACACAAACTAGATTAAAAGGGAAGTTCAAAGCTGGGCAAAAATCTTTGCAGCTAGTATCTCTGATAAAGGTTTCATTTCAAAATTATATAAATAATTGTGTCAAATTTATAAGAATACAAGTCATTCCTCAATTGATAAATGGTCAAAAATATGAACAGACAATTTTCAGATGACAAAATTAAAGCCATGTAGAGCTATATGAAAAAATGCTCTAAATCACTCTTGATTAGAGAAATACAAATAAAGAAAACTCTGAGATACCACCTCATATCTCTCAGATTGGCTAAGGTGACAGGAAAATATAATGACAAATGTTGGAGGAAATGTGGGAAAACTGGGACACTGATACATTGTTGGTGGAGTTGTGAAATGATCCAACAATTCTGGAGAACTGTGCAGTCCCTTTAACAGTGCTACTACTAAGTCTGCTAAGGAAATCATAAAGGAGGGAAAAGAACCCACATGTGCAAAAATATTTGTAGTAGCTTTTTTTGTGGTAGTAAAGAATTGGAAAAGAAGTGGATGCCCATCAATTGAGGATTGGATAAACAATTTATGGTATATGAAGATAGGTCTTTCTGACTTCAGACCTAGTACCATTTTCACTATTCTTCCTAGTGCCCTAATCTGGCACTTAAGGACATAATAAATATGTATTCTTCCCTTCATTACCCCACAATCACATCTAATCCCACTAATTCATTTTTGGAGCATTCTTCCTCCTTTTCCTCCCTTCCTTCCTTTCCTCCTTCCTTCCTTCCTTCCTTCCTTCCTTCCTTCCTTCCTTCCTTCCTTCCTTCCTTCCTTCCTTCCTTCTTTCCTTCCTTCTTTCCTTCCTTCCTTTTTTCCTTCCTTCCTTCTTTCCTTCCTTCCTTCCTTCCTTTCATTTCTTTCCTTCCTTTCATTTCTTTCCTTCTTTTTTTTCCTTTTAGGTTTCAATAATTGATTTCAAGTCTTTTGTGTAATTTGTTACTAATAAGTTTTCAGCTGACCTCCAATTTTCCAGTCAAAGCCATAGCAATTGCCAAAGTGGCCAAAAAGGGAAAAAATAGAGAATTAAATTTCTCCAACTTAAATAGGAAGATAAAAACAAATAATTGTATGACTTATCCAAAGTCATAATCAGTAGATCATGCAGTTGAGATTTAAAACTTAGACTTGTGATTCTGACTTTAATGTGCCTTCTAAGATACCATTTCATCTTATTTTATATTTATGGACCCTGAGATTTAGATAGGTAAATGATTTGTCCAGGCTAATTTGCTAAATTCCAAAACCAGAATGATGGCTATCTTCAAATATCTGAAGGATTGTCATGAGAAGAGTGAATGAAAAAAAATCTTTTAAGGGCTTGTTTAATATATGCAAAGCATTGTTCTAATTGCTGAGGATAGAAATAGTAAAATCAGGTAGTGCCTCCTTACTAAGAGTTCACTTTCTAATATAGTAGAACAGGGTACAGCTTACTTTTCTTGTTCCCAGAGGGCTCTTAGTTCTCAAGGATAAATGAATGAAAATTACAAAGAGGTAAACTTAGAATTAATATATGGAAACATTTCCTAAAAATTAAGGCTCTCCTTCAACTGGAGTAGGCGTTCTCATAGGATACTAGTTTCCCACCACATACCCTCTACTGAAGGTTTCTGTGTTTTGTCCTTCATTTTTAAGAGAATTAATGTCATCACGGGGTAGTTCTGAGTCACTTGTGAGTTAGATTTAAATTGAGGCAAAGTTGATACTCACTGTTCCTGAGATATTGAAGTCCAATGGTAAGATAAAAAACAAGACAACTGTTGATGGCATGGGATGCATTTGTCATCATTGATATGTAATTAAGTTTTAAGCATTCCACAGAGCCTGTTTCAGTTGCTTTCATGGCCAATGGAACATATTGTTCTTATCCACCCATTCCTTCAGAGGAAGTCTTCATATGATGGACATAGATATCCCTCTAATTTACTGATAGGTTTGAGACCTATCAGTTACCTTCACCCTGGTTTAACCTATCTGCCAAGATGGCTTTGCTGGGTATGGCAGCTTCACATGATACAGCTTTTTTGAGCCAAAGGTAAGAATTGAGTGACAGGTGGACACCAAAGATAAATGAGCAGCCCTGAAAAAGGGCTTGGCAGGCCCTCACACCAGAAGTTCTAGTCCTTCCTGAACACTCCAAACACTTCATATACTGTGATGACCACATATTTTAAAATCAGCTGGAGTCAGGAATTCAGGTTAGGGGAAAATCGTCAATCTTTATTCTCTGTGAAGAAAGATTGGAGGTGGGAGAGAATCGGCAATAGCAATGTGCGTAGCTGAGTCAAGAAGCTAGCTAGACCAGAAGTCACGAGACCAGCACCACCAGGAGTAGAACCCAGGCCCAATCTCTCCCCTCCTCTCTTCCTGTCTCTCTGCCTCCACCTACCAAAATTGTCATTTCCTATACAACACATCAGGACTTGCACAGAGAGTGGGCGGGGACCATTCTTTATCCAAGCATGTATATTAATAGAGTATAGTCCAATTACTATTTTGCCTCATGTGCTTGGGACCTCAGTGCATCAACTCAAGCCTCAGCCCATTACAATATACTGAAGGTTTCTAGACAAAAGTTGAATGATCAAATGATTGGAATATGATTGGGAGAATTCTTCTTTAGGTGTGGGGGATGAAAAGAGAATAAGCTTTTATTTAAGAACTAAGAACTGTAGTTGTACTAGGTCATGCTTGAGTTTTCTTCCAATTCTAAAATTCAGTGGTGACTTCAATAACCTAATGTCTCCATAGAAGAGGACTTGAATGGGAAAAAAAAATTTAAAAGATGAAGACTTTTAAAAGGAAGTAAAGCAAAGTAAAACTTGTAATTTAAGAACCTTAGGTTGGGGTCAGAGAAGGAATGAAGCCTCAGGCAGTAGGTAAAGCTAGACTGTAGGTACAAGTAGTGTGGGAGTTTTGGAACATAGATTATAGCCCTGTAAGAAGGAGCTGCAAATCATCAGCCTGGTGGAACACCAGAAGGTGGCAGGAAGGCAAAAACTTTAAGGAGAAAATCTTGCAGAAAGTCCCCTATTTTGTTCCACAATGGCATCTTTAGCCATTGGTAGTTTCTTTATTGGCTCTCCCTTTTTAATATGTTAAATATATTTAGTATATTTAATATACTTTTTGTATATCTTGTCATGGAAAGTAAAAGTAGAAAAGTAGAAAAAAGTAAAAGTTTAGAAAGATTTTTAATTGAAATTTTAGTCAGGGAACTGGCATCCTATAGCCAGTTAAGTCAATAGAATGCATTTCTTAAATATAGGTTTTTATTTTATTAGCTATTCTAAAGTGTCTGTTTCCCTGTAAACATAATCATTGATCATGCACAGAAGAGATCTTGTAAGCTCTGGGAATAGTCTAGGAAAAGCAAAAGAAACAGGTTTAGAAATATCAAGCCATGCTAAGGAGAAATGGAATAATGGATGACTGAATATTTCCTTTAGTTTCATGTGTGGTAGAAAACAAATAAAAAGGACACTATTGTAAACCTAAAGTTCAATATAGATATAGTCTAGATCTCAGGCTATGCCCCAAATATATTATGGCATGTGTTTATAAATGTTTAAATAAATTCAATCTAGGAGTACCGTTTAAAATCTGGGATATAATAAAAAGCATTTCCTCTCTTTCTAAAACTTTCCACCCACAACAATTTGGAAAATGGTTATTGCCTAATGAAAATCATTTCTTTCCAGTATCAGTGTCTGAGGTCAAATTTGAACTCAGGTCCTCCCGACTTCAGGGCTGGTACTGTATCCACTGTACCACTTAGCTGCCCCTACACTCTTAAAAATTATTGAGGATACTTCAAATAGCTTTTGTTTAACAACCAGCTCTCTTAGAGCAAATTTGTAGGCACAATACATTTTTAAGTTTAACCTACAATATTAACATTTTTCTATCATTTTCTTAAAGATAAAGAATTAGCAAAATAATAAATCTAATTATTTTTAGTATTTACAGGTTGCTGAGGTGTGAATTCTCAAACTGAGAATTTAACAATCAACTTTTATGAGCCAATTTGAGCTATTTTCAGAACATCTGTGAATATATCTATCATTATTTATCATATGAGAAATTAAAACATTGTGGTATTGTTATAAACCTAGCTTCAAAAATCCCCTGAAAATATCTTGGGAAGCCCTAGATTCCTATAACACCCATCATGAACGACTGCTCTGTAGTATCTAATATAGCAAAGACACCTACTAGGTTCTTAAGTGATATTTCCTTTGAGTTGTTTTTTTTAAAACATACTTCTTTTTCATTCAATTTGAAAACTATCATCATAATTCTCCTTAGGGGAAAACTACAGGATCCTGAATACAGAATAGAAACAACAGTTTCAAAATATTATATTTTCTTTTTGGTGTTTGTCTTTCATTTTGAAAACCAACAAACACAGACTTGAATGTATACCTCCCTGGGTATAAGCCCTGTCTGCTCTTCTTACAACAGGAAATATTAAAGAATGACAGAAAACTTTTGTTTGCAGAAAATCATTTCTGGAAGGTTACTTTTTTTTCTTAATTTAAATAGAAATACAATTGGGAACAGTAGAAGAGGGAAAGAAAGCAATTGAAATGATATAAAAAAGATCCCAATTTGGGAATTAACTAACTCTCTCTTGTTCTTTATATTATACACATGCACATGTATACACATATACATATGTGCATATACATATGTATGCATATATACATATATTTTCTGTATCTAAGTGTATATGTACATATTTATACATAAATGTGTGTATATACACATTTCCCCTCCATATCAATTCTTTAGGTGAATAGCTGACCCACTTAGACTAGATGGAGTACATAAAAGTTCAGAGCACACATTTACAGCTGAAGGAGACCCTAGAGAATATCATCCCCAATCCTTTATTTTACAAATGAAGAAGCTTGAATCTTAGAGAAGGTGATTTGTCCAGGATCAGATAGCTATCAAATGTCTAAAATAAATTTTTTTAAATTAAAGTTTTTTTATTTTCAAAACATATGCATGAATAATTTTTCAACATTAACCCTTGCATAACCTTGTGTTCCAATTTTCCCCCTTTTCCACCACCCCATCTCTTAGATGGCAAGTAATCCAATATATGTTAAACATGGTAAAAATATATGTGAAATCAAATATATGCATACATATTTATACAATTATCTTGCTGCAACACAAGAAAAATCAAATCAAAAAGGAAAAAAAATTAAAAAGAAAATAAATTGCAAGCAAAAAACAACAAAAAGAGCAAAAATGCTATGTTGTGATCCACAGTCTTCTCTCTGGGTGTAGATGGCTTTCTGCATTACAAGATCATTGGAACTGGCCTCATTCATCTCATTGTTGAAAAGAGCCAGGTCCATCAGAATTGATTGTTGTATAATCTTGTTGTTTCTGTGTATAATCATCTCCTGGTTCTGCTGATTTCACTCAGTATCAGTTCATGTAGGTCTCTCCAGGTGTCTCTGAAATCATCCTTCTGGTAGTTTTTTTTTTTAATAGAATAATAATATTCCATAATGTTCATATATCATAACTTATTCAGTAATTCTCCAACTGATGGGCAACCACTCAGTTTCCAGTTTCTTGCCACTACAAAGCAGGCTGCCACAAACATTTTTGCACATGTGGGTCCTTTTCCCTCCTTTAAGATCTCTTGGAGATATGAGCCCAATAGAAACATTAAAGTAGAATTCCTACCAGATACTAGGTCCAACATTCTATAGCTCTTTAGGAGATCTAAAATTTTTTGGTCTTAAGACCCCTTTAGAACTCTTAAAAAAGGACCCCAAAGAGCTTTTGTTTTTATGGGTTACATCTATTGATATTTATTGTATTAGAAATCAAAAGATCTTAGTACTTTTGAAAAAATTAATTTTGACCTTAAGGACCCTCCTAAAAGGCCCCCTGGAACTCCTGCAGGTTTGTGGATCCCACTTTGAAAACCCATTGCATTATAACTTGCTGACTCTTTTGAGATTGCAAAATGAGAGGGAAAAAAAGGTGTGTGTGTGTGTGTGTGTTTCTGTGGAATTTTTTCTTATTAAATGGCCAGTGATACAGCCTAAAAGATTGTAACACCATGGCTATTCAGGCAATTCTAAAAGATTTTTTTTCTTCTCCTGAAAATATTTTAAAGAGTATAAATACCCAAGTAAAACTCAAATTAATTGCAGGTCCTAATAATATAGTTGTGAAAAAGGAAGATTACCTTTAGATTAAAAAAAAAAAAAAAAAGCAAACCAACAAAA
The DNA here is from genome assembly GCF_902635505.1 of Sarcophilus harrisii. Classification (NCBI taxonomy): domain Eukaryota; kingdom Metazoa; phylum Chordata; class Mammalia; order Dasyuromorphia; family Dasyuridae; genus Sarcophilus; species Sarcophilus harrisii. The sequence continues at coordinate 407,103,869 of NC_045428.1, read as the reverse complement.
GAAAACAAAACACTATAATAGTGACTACTGTTTATCCAGCTCCTGGAAAGTGAATGTTCTGTAGGCCAATAGATTATTGAACTTGTCATAATGAAAAGCATTAGTGGTCTCTATTTTGATTCAACAATTGGGGAGGCCTTGTTAAGCATATCGACCCATTTTGTGAAATTTATCAATAACCTCACTTATTTATGACACCTGTACAAATGAAAACTGCCTTTTTAGAGCTAGCTAAATTCCTTTTCTAACTGAAATGGCTTTTCAGAGGCTGTGTTAGTTATTTATTTCTTATACAATTAGAAGAAAGTGCAAAGATAATGCCTTAAAGCTCATAGTGTACATCTATTTTGGAATATGAATACAGGATGTCAAGATGGCTTCAGCGTTGAATCTTTGTTCATTAGTTCTCTAAATTAATCAGGATATGCTGAACAATTCAGTCCAGCAAAGGGTTTTTTCCCTTTGTTTAATATTATTTATTCTTTATTTCCATATATGAATATTTAAATTCTGCTGTTTTATATAAAAGAGCTTTATAATAAAAGTAAAAATGCATGTAGACCATGTACCTTAAGAATTGTCTTGAGTTAGAAAAATCTGTCACACATCTATCAGTTTTCTTAGTCCTTGATATATGTTTTGATGTCATTTGTAAAGCAAAAGATGGCAAAAAGTAAGGCTGAGTGTTTACTGTTTATAAACATCATTCTCTGGGCTTCAAAGTGTGGGACTGACACTTCATAAATGATAATTCAGCACCAGTCTGGCTCCCATAAATTAACATTTAAAAATGCTACTTTGAAGAAAATAAGCATTTGAGACATTGTTGAATCTAGAAAGGCACCAAGCAGCAAGCTCCAAGATTAAGGAGGTTTATTAAAATGGAAGGGTTACAGTACACGATTGGGAGTCATGGCCTCAGCTTGGCTTTTGAGTCTGTGAACTATTTCTTTGTGCCTTGTTTTTTCCTATTTATATAAAGTGGAGAGTATCCATCTTATGAAATCCTAAGACCTGTGAGCTGAGATCAAATAAAATGTGTCTTGGGACAGCAAAGGAATTTTATTCATCACACATCTTACCGTTTTTTTCCCCCACATTGCCTTTTATCTCTTCCTACCTATTTATTTCAATGGCAGAAAACTGGAAGACAGAAGTTTTTATTTTGGAGATGGTTGCTGTTTGAACACAAACGATCTTCTTATTGTTTCAAGTAGCAGTTGGAACAAACTCCATTCATCTTTTTTGATTATCATAAAAGAATAGGAGCATAGTGTTTAGAAAACTATTCTTGGGGTCAGGAAGACCTCTGGTGAAGTATCATGCTATCTGTGAGAAACATAACTTCTCAGTACCTTAGGGAGCTGATGAAAAATTAAAGAGGACTTGCTGATCTGTGCCACTGGAGAAAATGTTCACACAAGTTTCCTGAACTGATGAATTCAAATCTGGACTAAAAGAAAACCTATAAACCACTAAACATCACTAAACATCCACAAAACTTGCAGAATATAAAACTTTTTTTCTTATTTCAAAAGATCCATATAGATGTTGATTGGTGTCTTTGTGCAAATATAACTAAAAAGATTGACATGCTACCAATAATTCTTTTCACAGAATAAATTCATAATGACTTACTAATTCTCAAGGGCTCTTTACAACAATTGGTGTTGATTGTCACTCTGTTTCTAGGTCCCAAAGGTCATTTGAAGTCTCTTGGATAAAAATAAAACCTCATTCTTGATTACTGTTCTGTCTGCTACTCTTTCCTCAGCAGTACAGAGCATTGCTTGCAGTATTTTAAACCCAAAACTGATTAATGACTCTCTGTCTCTGTCTTTCTGTCTCTGTCTCTACGTGTGTATGTCTCTGTGTCTCTCTGTCTCTGTCTCTGCTCTCTCTGTCTCTTTGTCTCCCTCTGTCTGTCTCTCTGTTTCTGTCTCGGTGTCTCTCTTTCTGTCTCTGTGTGTGTCTGTGTCTTTCCCCTCCCTCTCTCTCTATCTCTCTCTCTCTTTCTATCTCTGTCTCTGTCTGTCTCTCTCTTTCACACACACAAACACAAACAACCCATGGATATTTATTTGTACTTTCCCTTTTCTGATATGTTTGTTTGAATGATGTGTATGTGGTATATACCAAGATACCTTAAGAGAAAAAACATCTACATGGATATGGAAGATGCGAGGAATATTGTGTTGTCCTACTATGGGGTTGAGAGCAGCCTCTTTCCATGGGCTGAATAGTTCAGCTAGGATTAGTTGCATTTTTTAATATCTCTCTTTCCAGTAGTGTTCCATGTTATGAAGACTGCTTCCAAACATTACCATATGAATGTCTATACCTGCATCACAACTTCTGGCTCACCAAAGCAGTTCCTTAGCATCTACCACAAATAGGGTCTCTATATTAGATGATATGGGTATTTGTCAAATATTCATTACATTTGACAGCTCCTTATGCTATTTATTCTTTTGTAGAGAAGTAACTTTTGCCCTATTCATTTGTTTGCATTTATCCTATATTAAATACTCTTAAGTACAACTTAAAGCCAATGTATATCTAATAACTGTATTTTAGAATCTTTATAAAGATCCCATTTTGCCATTTAATGATAATGATAATGTTTTGAACATAGTAGGCACTTAATATTTGAATTAAATTCAATTAAACATATCTTATAGATGACTATTTCTACAGAGAACAAGGTATGTGATTATTGTTTTTTTTAGAATTTTGAGCACTTCAAGGACAAGATGATATTTTTAAATGAGTGTTTTTCTGTGGGTGTTTATTTTGTTACATTCTTTTTGCTGGTGACATGCTGAAAACAGAATGAGTTTGATTAGGGAATGGATAGTGAATTTGTAAGTTGTAATTAAAATAAGTTTGAATCTATTCCCTGCTTCAGCTTAATTGAGTCAAACTGTTTTTTGGAACTTTGTTGCATGTTAAATAGAAAGAGAAAACCAGAAGGTAGTTTCCAGCAAAATCAGGGCACCTATAGGATATTGCTAGATGTAATAAAAATTAGCTCTATGGAACTTCTTCACGTGTTTCTTCAATTGTCAGCCATTTTATGTAATGTAGACATCTAAGACTCATTAATGAATGGGCAAAAAACCAGAACATTTTTTATTTCCCTTCCCTTTCTCCCAACAATCATATGACTTCTTGGGATAAGCCTAACCCAGTTTAGTGGCTTTGAAGCTATTGAAATAAAAATATTTTTCTTGCCTTCAGTAGCACATAGCTATAATCCTTGTTGCTGGGGAGACTGAGGCTCATGGATCACTTGAGCTTGCTCAGATAAGATTCCCTTCCCTCTTTTCTTTTTCCTCTTCTGAGTTCTGAGAGGCAACAGCTGATAAACAAAATGAAGCTGATCAGGTGTCTACACTCAACAAGGCCAATGCCTTTCTATGGCGACTGAGTAGTCATTTCATTTCCAACCAATGTACAATAGGGAGACACAGTGGGTTTTTTTTTAATTAATTAATTAATTAATTTTATTATTATAGTAACTTTTTATTGACAGAACCCATGCCAGGGTAATTTTTTTTTTTTTTTACAACATTAACCCTTGCACTCACTTCTGTTCCGATTTTTCCCTCCCACTCTCCACCCCCTCCCCTAGATGGCAAGCAGTCCTATATATGTTAAATATGTCCTAGTATATCCTAGATACATTATATGTGTGCAGATCCAAACAATTTTCTTGTTGCACAGGGAGAATTGGATTCAGAAGGTAAAAATAACCCGGGAAGAAAAACAAAAATGCAAACAGTTTACATTCATTTCCTAGTGTTTTTTCTTTGGGTGTAGCTGCTTCTGTCCATCATTGATCAGTTGAAACTGAATTAAGTTTCTTTGTCAAAGAAATCCACTTCCATCAGATTACATCTTCATACAGTATCGTTGTTGACGTATATAATGATCTCTTGGTTCTGCTCATTTCACTTAGCTTCAGTTCATGTAACTCTCTCCAAGCCTCTCTGTATTCATCCTGCTGGTCATTTCTTACAGAACAATAATATTCCATAACATTCATATACCACAATTTACCCAACCATTCTCCAATTGATGGGCATCCACTCGTTTCCGGGAGACGCAGTGTTAAGAAGAAAGAAGAAGAAGACAACGAAGAAGAAAAGAATGAAAGGAATCTTATTTAATAAAATATAGAAACTTAAATATCATTTACCAATGTATTTTTGCTCTTTGCCCAATATACTTCTTTAGTTAGTTTCCTAAAATGATTAATTGGACTTTAAAGCTGAAGTTTGGCATAGTTTTAGCAAAGACATTTTTTGAAGAGAGAATATTACTAATTTATCCTATTTAGATTTTTGCAGAATTTTGCATCCTACAATTTGGTTTTGGTCTTCAGCATCTATGTGTGCCATTTCTGAACTTGATCAATGAGGTTTTTTTTTTTACCTCGACATGAATATTTCACATTTTCATAGAAATATCTTGTAGTTTACTAATATATAACAAAGTTATTGATCCAGTATGGTACCTCATTATTTTTTTCTTCAGTGATCTATCTCAATTACTAGAGAAAGGGTGCTTAAATGAATCTGAAGCAAAAGTGTATAGACACTTTTGCAAATTGAGACTTATGAAGCATGTCCTTTTAGTTACACCAAATCCAGTTTCTGTAAGATTGCAGCTGATTTAATCAATTTATTTTAAATAGTATAAAGACTACCTCATCCAATACTCACATGTATATATCACACTTGCTCACCCATACTGTTAAACTGCAGTATAATGTCTAGTAACATAATCAACCAGCTTGATCATAATATATGTAAAAAGGGTTTTAAATACTGTCCTACAAATTTAAATAGATGTATGGACACAACATTGTTATTACACTAAATGCAAAATAATGAAAATCTTCCCTATGAAAGTGTCAAGGTAGTGTGGTAAATTGAGAATCAGGCTAGTAGATTGCTTGAACTCAGAAGTTTTGACCCTATTAAGTCTGACAGCAATATTGTGAGCAGCACTGAGTACGGAAGCCATCAAAGTATATAATAAAATGAAGGAGCTTCTGGCTTAGTTAGAGCATGACTGAAAAAAGTATAACAAATATAACAAATCCATATTGTTATGGTACAAACTCAATACAATTATCAGTCTTTACACAGAATTAAATAGAACTTCTAAGGTCATTTTGTCACACCCATAGCTGAGGGAGAATGCTCTCCAGAACATATCCAAGAAATAATAAATATATTAAAAAATAAAACAATAAAAATAAATAATAAAGCAATTGTCCAGGTTTTGGCTAAAAACTTTCAATCAATGTTTTTACTACTTCCTGAAGCAAATTGTTTCACTTCTATACAGCTCCACTTATTGAAGGTTTTTTTTTTTAATCCCCTTATTTCATGCCTAAATTTCCTATTCTGTAACTTCCAAGTAATATTGCTCATTTTGTTGAGGCCCATAAGGATAAGACAAATTCCACCTCTGCAAGATAATCCTTCACATATTTGGAAAGAATTGTTATGTATCCCACTCCATCCTTCATACATATCTTCTCCTATTCAGAATAAACATCCCCATTCTTTCAATCAGTCCTCATATGAAATGATCAGGAGGTCCACCATTCTTCTGTGGATATTTTCTGGCTTATCATTGTCATGCTCAGAATTGAACATAATACTTCAAAAGTGGTTTCATTAGGATGGACTATAGAATGGAGAATAATTATCTCTCTTGACCTGAATACTGTACTATTTATTGTAGATAACTGCATTTTTTGAGGGGCTGAAAGGGTAATGTTTAGTTTTGTGATGTCCATTGTGGGGACTGATAAAAGATAGAAAATTCATCTGCATCTTATAACTACAGAGAATTTTTCAGGGATACTAAATGTTTCAGACCTGAGGAAAAGAAGCTTTTATGTCATCCAGTCCTTATTACATCAAAAATCAGTCTATTATCTGCAATGTCAGAGACCTTCTTGATGCACAATAGCTTTAAATACAAACAATATTTCAAATTTTAAACAGAGGATAGCACATAGGGTTTATGAAAGGGAATAATGTAAAATACAGCTGAAAAGATTTGTGGTCAAATTGTAGAGGGCCTCATAAGTGCGGTGGAGAATATTATTTCATCGAGACAATAAGAAACTACTAAAGATAGTGGGAAGTGATATGGTGAAACCTGTTTTAAGAAGATTATTTTGGCAGCTATATGAAAATATAATTAGAAAAGGGAAATATTGTAAGTAAGGGGAATAATGAGATATAATAGGCCATGTCAGATTAAGATGTGATGTGGCCTGAACACAGATGGAGAGAATAAAAAGCCATGAGATGTTGCAGATGTCTAAAGAAAAGATTTTGCAACTGATAGCATGTGGAGATTGAGGGAACTGGAAGAAGTAAAATTAAGGTATTCAAATTATCTTAAGTTCCCCAAAATGTGGAATCCTAGAAAGCAGAATTTCTATGACCACAATAAAAATGCCAAATGCTAAGCATTTCTGGCCCACTAGTATACAACTTGAGATATCCCTTATGAATGAAGAATTTTTGGAAATTTGAAATAATATTGATCAATTAAAGAGTTTCAGAATGGTACAGATAGATTCTAGAAATAATCTAGACCAAGTTCCTCATTTTACAAAGGAAGAAATAGAATACAGCAAAGATAAAAGTTGCACTTTGGTATAATTTCACAAATAACAATATCTTACTTTCTATAGAAATTTACAGTTATAAAACTGTGATAATCATTTATTTCTTTGCCAATAAATTTTAAATCATATATTCCTTCATAATAACATAATGGAGGAAGTTCTGGCTGTGGAATCAGAAAATCTTGGGCTCAAATCCAATTTCAAATTTGATCTGCGACCCAGGGCAAGGTACTCAGTTTCCTCATCTGTAAAGTGAAGTTATTATCTCTAGCACTTACTTCATGAGACTGGTATGAGAATAAAATGAAATATATGTAAATCTCTTTTCAAAACATTAAGTCTATATAAATGTCAGTTAGTATTATTATTTCAGAATTTGCTCTATACCTACTTGAATTTGGAAGTAGGGCAGTTTAAGTTCACATCTCTAATTTAAAAATAAGAAATTTTCACAATTCAACATTTGGCTAACACTATGGTGAGAAAATAATTTTTTCTAGCATTTAAACAGCAGACAATATTCAGTGATAAGAAGAGAACTACATGAAGATGACAAATATTATCCTCCTTCTAAATATGAGAACACTTAAACTCATAGGGTCAGGTGAGTCAGTGTCAGTGAGTACCTAACAGAGTGGAAATTTAAACAACCATTTAATAAAGCAGATAGACCTTTGTAGAGACAGAATTCAATGAAGAGACATGAATATTACCTTCATTATTCTATCTGATTCAGGAAACTTTTAAGTTACAGCATGCATAGCACTGAGGACAGATTTCCTAAAGAGCTGTATTGAGAATCTTTGTTACTTCAAAGGCAATGGATCCTAAAAATGATGAAAGAGGAGATGCATCATTGGACCAAAAAAATTAGTTATTAGAAAAAGTGGTGGAATCTTTCCTAGAAGTAAATTGACTCTTGCAAAATTCATTAAGAGATCTGGAAAAAGAGAGAGTCTCTATGTATACCAAAATATTCATAGCAGCACTCTCTGCAAACAAATGAGAACAAATTAGATTTACATCAATTGAAAAGTGGCTAAACAAATGGTCATGCATGACTTTAATGGACTATTACTGCACTGTAAGAAAAGAATATGATAGATACAGAGAAACATGGAAAGACTTACATGAGCTAATATAGAATGAAGTAAGCAGAGCCACAAAAACAATATATACAGTGATTACAGCAATGGAATTGAAGTATCAATTACCACAAAATAATCAAAACTGAAGGTTGCTAAATTACAAAGAACCAGCCTTCATCCCAAAGAAGAGATATGAGGATAGTTCTACCTTTTCCTTTGAAGAAGTCAGTGTCCAAGAGTGTGATATATTGCATGTATTGTCAGCTTTATTTTTCTTTTGATGTGTTGATTAGTTTTATTAAATTTTCTTTCTCTTTCCTTTTTGTTTTTAAATATGTGTTATAAGGAATGCCTTTCTAGCAGGTGGATGGGAGGGATAAAGGAGGAAATCTAGGTTATGGAACAAAAATCTACTTTAAAAAGAACTCTAGAAAAACTCTGGAAGAATCCAGAGAGGGAGGAAAAATACTTTACTTCTGAAGATTATTTTAAATTTTAAATAAAAGAAAAAGAATATATTATAATTTTGTAATATTAAATATACAACTTTTAAGATAAAATTATCAAATACTGCTGATATAGTTTCTCACACTAATATATGAGTTTTTCCTTATAAATTGCTTATAAAAGCTATGGAGATTAGTTTTTAGGTAAAACTATTCTCACCATCAGACAGTTGAACTCATACCAATTCAAGTTACAATTAAGCAATTTGACCTTAAGGAATTTTTAATATTGTCCTTACACTATTTTTTAGGAGACGTAATAATAGATACTGAATGTACATTGTATAGTTAATACTAAAGAAATGAATCTCAATCCCAAATGCAATAAAATTACTGCCAACCAAATCTAAATACTATAGAGAAAATAAATATAAGAAGTACAGATTAGCAAATTTGCTTGAGCATAAATGATCATGGGATATTATTTTCCTAATAGTCTCCTCAAAAGATATGTCACTCCATTTACCCATGTTTCCATTTACTTATAAGTGGAATGGACTAGATAGGATTAACTAGCCTCAGAAGTCTCTTCCATTTATATGATTCCAAGAGTTAATGAGCCTAAAACCTGATACTGTCTGAATCTCTTCAAAGACACTTTTATAAATTTATATGTGTTCTTTTGTCTTCTGTTTTGTTGTAAAATTATAAGTAATTGGGCATCTTTATGATAAGGTGACAATTTTAGAAAATATATCATGCAGTTTTTGTTGTTATTGAGTCAATTTAATTAGGTTTGATTTTCTGTGGCCTCATTTGTGTTTTTTTTGTTTGTTTGTTTTTTTTTGCAAAGATAATAAAGTAAATTGCCAACTCTTTCTTCAGCTCATTTTACAGATGAGGAGACTAAGGCAAACAGAGTTAAATGACTTGCTGAGGGTTACACAGCTAGTAAGTGTCTGAAGCTGGATTTGAATATAGGCCAAGCTACATGCTCTGTTCACTATACCACCTAGCTGATCTTGTCATGTTATTATGTTATGTTAAATATTTAATGTTTGGTTAATGTGTTATGCCGTTTCACAAACACACACATACATAAACACAAAGTTTCAAAGCATATATACGTGTGGGTAAATTTGTATATATATATATATATATATATATATATATATACACACATGTGTATATGGAAAACAATATAATACATTAATCCAACAATATATAAATTTGCACAAACATACACATATATGTGTGTGTATATATAAAATAGTATAATATACTAACCAAACACAATCATATATATTTAACATTTACACAACATACATATATACATATGAAGTTGTAATTGTCTCACACTATATTTTAGTTGTGTATGTTTACACCTTACAAATTAAATTTACTTTGATTTTTCTGCTTAATGGCTCCTGAATTAACATGTATCTATATCTGACTTTGTTTAATTTTCTGAAGTTAATAATTAACTAGAGCAAAAATAGAAAATGGGAAAATTAGAATATTAAGGCTTTCACTATATTATCTACTTAATTCAAAAGTAGAGTGATAAAATGACAAAATTATTGAGAAGTTCAGAGATCATCTAATCTAACACCTATCTCAAGCATGAATCAACCTTACAATGTCCCTGACTAAGTGATCAAACATTTCGTTAAGGCCTCTAGTCACAGGGAACTCACTACTTGCTGAAGCAGTTCATAAAATTTCTGGGCAACCTTTACTGTTAGTTTCTAAGTTTTTTTCCTTCCTTATTTTTTAAATGAAATCTGTCTACCTATAATATCTTTTCAGCAATCAAAAAAATTCTGTCCTCTGGGATTAAAAAGAATAGATCTAAACCCTTCTTAACACGACTACCTTTCAAATATTTGGTATAATAACAATAAAATGCATTTATATAATAGCAAGACAAAAGTTCATGGGAAAACATAATCTGGGGATTTTAGTGGACTTTAACTTTAATCTGAATCAATACTCTGACATGCCACCTGCGGTTTTCAGAAGCTACAGAGTGTGCAGTGGTCACACCGTGGTAAAACCAACTTGACAGATAGGCTAAACCAGGTTGAGGGTAACAGGAACAGATCAGTGAGTTGGGAGATATATTCTCCATCTAGTAGAATGAATGGATAAGATTAATATATTCAGTAGCCATGAAGGTGGCTAAAGCAAGTACAATGCAGTGCTTAGAGATTGGTCAATCACTGAAAATGTCCCAGTCACCCACTACATCCTTGGTCATTGCCAGTCATTTTGACTTTTGTCTTTCCACTGGACTTTGTTGACTTTAGGAGAGTGAGGCTGACGATTTGGGGCAACTCTGACTCACTTAAATCCAGTCCCCTTGCAAGTTAAAACAACTGTGTTGTCAATGATCCTTTTTGAAAAGTAAGAATGAACAACAACTTTGAGATGCCCTCCAGAAGGAAGACAACCAACCCTCCTCCCGCCCCCAAGGGAAAAAAAATGCTAAACTTGAATGAATAAAAGAGGCAGATGTAGTGGAACTTAATCTTCTTCTCACCTATAAAATGAAGTGGTTGGAGGAGAAGGCTTCTAAGATCCCTTACACCTTAAGATTTGGTATGCTGTTATTTGGATGTTAGTAGAAAACAAAGGAAGTAATAATTTCATTTTATCTCCAAAAGACAATGTCTGGAGTATTATCTTTATTCCTGGATGTCATATTTCAGGAATTACATTGACAAGGTATCTGTCCAGAGAGAAGGCAATCAGCTCTATTAAAGTACTGAGAATAATGCCACAGAAGGATCAACTGTAACAATTGGGCATGTTTAGCATGGGAAAAGAAAATATATGGAGGGAGAGATAAGAAAGGATGCAGAAAAGCTGTCTTCAAATGAGGACTCTGTAAACATGAAATCACCATAGTAATAGATATTATTATTATTATTCAAGCTTTCCCAATCTAAAAATGATCCCCTTAGATAAAGAAAGCAGAAGTAAAAAAGAAATTGATAAGACAAATCATCAGAATGCACATGAAGCTTTCTGTCATTCTGAAGGCCGTCAGAGGAGAGATAAATAGAAAGATTTTAGAGGCATCAAAACAAAATGCACCCCATGTTATACTCGCACTTAAGCCTGCTCCGGCTTTCTTCTATGACCTTCAGTCAGGCAGAGGAAGCAGATATGGTATATGAATAATAGAAGTTTTCTTGGATAGTTTAGATATGCTAACTTGCTAACCATGGCAAGGGAAATAGATCCATATTGACTCGATAAAAGATTGAATCCTGTAGACAACCTAGGGATCATGGAACAATAGTAGTAAGGTTCAAAAGAGAAATGCAACTCTTTAAAGGAAAAAAAAATGTAATGGATTTATATCAAAAACTAGAGCTGTCAACGAAGGTTTTTTTTTTTTTTTTTTTAAATCAGGTTGACCATTCTTTGTGGAAATTATATGAAATATATGAATTTTTATGTTTTTTCTTCAGTATGTCACTTATCTAGCAACTGTTATAATTTGTGCTTTCTCTTTAAGAAAGATCAATTTGTAACAAACTACATGAATTAATACTGTACATTTATATATATTAGAGATTATTACACATACTAGAAATCATCTGCCTGCATTTATCTGTATTTAAAGTGAATTTGTACAAAAAGTAGAAATTATAGTATCATAGCAAAATTTTAAATTATTTATATTACTTTAAGCAATTCTCTCAGCAATTGTCACAACTTACATGTCTGGAGACAACTAGATGGTGCAATGGATAGAGCACTGGCCCTGAAGTCAGAAGGACCTGAGTTCAACTTCCCTCAACAGTTAACAATTCCTAACTGTGTGATTCTGGATAAGTCACTTAACTTCAATTGTTTCACCAAAAAGAGAAATAGAAATGACTTCCATGAATAGTTTTCTATATTTATATGCAGTGTCAACATGAATCATTTCCCTATTTTCTGAGCTCTTTGAGTCTAGTGCATTGCATATAGTAGGGGTTTAATATATGTTTATTGAGAAAAATTGAATCTTGACAACTAATGATATATAAAATTCAAAATAATGCTTCCTATTCTAGATAGATGCTTGTTGCCTTCAACAGGGTAGAGCTTAAATGTTTGTTGAATTTTATAAGTAAAAGACTTAGAATTCCATGTTTATGAAAAAATTGTGATAAACACTACACTTATTTCATTGAAAATGCTTAGCTGTAGGAAGTAAAATGTGATGACTATTACAAAAATGCACCCTGCCCCCCCATCCCCTTCACTATAGTCAGTGCAAGCAAGCAGAAATGTTTTGAAACATCTCAGGGATTTTCCTCTTCATGTAGAAAGTCTAGAAACCATGAAAAATGTTGCACAGCTGCTGCTCATTATCATCATCATCATTCACCACTTACTCTTCCCTGCACTTTATCTTCCTCATTTGGTATATAGTAGGTTATTCATTAACTGAAGCAGAAATATCCCTTAGTCTCTCATTCCTTCTCTTCCACATTAATTTCTCTGTTTATATCATTTTTTCCAGTAAACATGATTACAATGAAGGTAAGATATTGTCTTACTTCTAAATATGATATTTAATTAACTGATAGATTTGTGATACTTTCAGTAGCCACATCCCCATGTCATATTTCTTAGTGAAGCCTTGGAATATGATAATTTAAAAACTGAAATATAGTATAATCTTCAGCAGCTGAGTGTTTCAGTGGATAGAAAAGGGAAAGCCTGGAGGGAGAAAGACTGATCTTTCTGAGTTCAAATATGGCCTCAGGTACTTACTAGCTATGTGACTCAAAAAAAGTTACTTAATCCTGTTTGCTTCAATTCCTCATATATAAGAGCTGGAGAAAGAAATAGAAGACCCTCCAGTATCTTTGCCAGTAGTTCAGTCATTTCTCAATTATATCTGACTCTTCGTGATCCAATTAGGGTTTACTTGGCAAAGACACTGGAATAGCTAACTCCCCATCTTTGCCAAGAAAACCCCAAATGAGGTCACGAAGAGTCAGACATGCCTGAAATGACTTAATAACAACAATCACAAGTCTTCAAAGTGCCTCTAATAATCTTAGAATAGATTATATCCACATCATTAAAAATATAACTTTCACTAGAATGATATATTTCATTTTCCCCATAGTTCTTGAATTTTTGCTCACATTCCCATTTCATGAAGAAAGGTTGATGATGTTAAGGTACCAAATATATTTTAATACTTTAAATAACAGTCAATCATTTTGCTACTGAGAAGAAAGATATTGCTCTTGTTTTTTTGAAAAGTAGAGAAATGCTAAGTTGCCTCCCAAGCTAACATTCTCAAGATGCTTTGATCCTTTTGTCAGTTTCATTGTATTTAAGTGTAATTTTCGTGATATGTAAGAAGCAACCCTTTGTTTGAAAGAGCAGTTTTCTCATTAAGCACTTGAGAACAATCTTGGATTGTAAGAGCTCAAAATAGAGAACAATGGAGTGTGGATAAAAGGATTTAGAAACATGGTAACATCAATTTACTGTCAGTATAGTTTGCTGGTGATTGAGTAGGGGATGCTTTAATAATAGTTTTTGGATCTGAAAACAATATATGTCTATGTGCACTGGGCAAAAATATATGGAAAATACTTTATATCTGGCTATTTGATTTCAATGGTACTTTTATCCTAAATTTTTCAGAATTAAAAAAAAATACATAGGAATGCAGACCTAATTAATTGACTCTGAGATTTCCACGTTTGTTTGCATCACTCTATTGGATCAGGGGATATGGATACCACCATTGACTTTCAATTGTCTCTTACAAACTTCCTGTCAGGTTAGGCTTGATTACAGTGAATTATATTTTCCTATTTAATTCAACTAGTTATATCACATAGAACAATGGCACTGCCCTCAAACCTCACTCCAGCACAACATGAGGTCTAGTCAGATTGACTTCAGACAGCAGTATCTACAAGCTAGAGAATCTCATAAAAACTATGATCAATATTGTGTGCCTTCTATCCCTTTAATTTTTTTTCAAGATAACATCATTGTAAAGGAGAAAATATCTGGGGTGGGGAGATTGTGACATTTAAATTTTCTATTAGACTTTCCATGTTTTGAAAAGATACTTCACTAACTGCAGAGTTGCTGGTCTATATAAATGAATCAGATACCCTAATAACTTTTTCCATTCCAAGTGATGCTGGTTGGCATTGTTACAAATGCTGGAGTGAGCTATTCATGGTATCTAACCTTTTCAAGTCAGCATGAAGGCCAAAGCTATTGGCTACACTAATGAAGCGGTGAATAATAAGTTATACGTCTTCCTGAAAGTGCATTGTTAGGGCACAAACGTCAGGGAAAAAGAACGCTGGAATTAGTTCCCATTATAACCTTTTCCAGAGTTCAGGATTAAGTAAATGTGAACAGTCATCTTCTGATTTATCATGTGTAGCTGAACATGTTTGGAAAATACTGAAAAGAGATAAAGCTAATACGCTTCCTCATTACCTACTCCTTGTAACCTATCTCCTCACTGCCCAACCCCTTAGTATTTTTCTCACCAAGATCTCACCAAGATTACTTTTTTTTTAAATCAAATCCAATGGTCTTTTCTCATACTCCTTGACCTTTATACTGCAATAAATACTTTTGACCCACACTCTACTTGAAGCTTTGCTTTAATGAAAGTTTTATGTTTCTCCCTATTTCTTTGACTCTGCATTTTCTTTAAAAGATTGCACTTTCCCCCCATTCACCCAAAATATCTCCATCCATCTATCCTCCAACTCTCAAGTTCATACTGATGCTTCAAATACTATCAAATGTAATCTCCTTCAAGAAGCCTAATTCATATAAAATGCTTTCACTTTTTATAATATTTAGTATTTTAGTTACTTGTATACATGGGCATTTGGGTTGTATTGTTGAAAGATAGAATGCTGGGTCTGAAGTAAAAAAGACTCATCTTCCTGAGTTCAAATATGGCCTCAGATACTCACTACTTTTGTGACTCTGGACAAGTCATTAAACCTTATTTGCTTTTCTTTCCTCATCTTTAAGATTAGCTGAAAAAGTATATAGTATTTTTGGTAAGAAAACTCCAAATTTAAAAAAAAAAGAAACCTCCAAATGAGATCACAAAAAGTTGGACAAAACTGAATAATGATTGGACAACAAGACACATGCCTTTATTTTTCCCTTCCAGGAATAAGATTTCTGAGTTTAGTGGTCAAATCTTATTTACTTTACTTTTTAAAAAAAAGCCATACTCACATAATATGGTGCCTTAAATATTTCATATAAATTTATAGAATACTATGTTTTGAAGTCATCTAGTCCAATCTTCCTTCCCATTCAAGAATGCATCTTTCAAAGTTCTTTATGAACTCAAAGTGAAATTTATTGTATGCCAAATAATAGCAATGTGTTGGGACAACGGAGCATGCTGTAAGTGACTCTGCTATTCTTAGGACTACAGTGATCCACGACTACCCTGAAGGATTTATGGTGGACAATCTTATCCTTATCAACAGAAGAAACTGATTGTATCTGAATACAGATTGAAGCACTATTCTCTCCTTTTTTTAAAACTTTAATTTTCTTGAGATTTTTTTTTTCATTGGGGTAGGAAATCCATGTTACTTTCACAAAATGACTTTTATGGAAATGTTTTGCATAATTTTACATGTGGTTTCTCAGTGGGCACTGGAATGGAGATAAGAAAGAGAACCTGGAACTCAAGTTTTAAAAAGAAGTGTTAAAAAATGTTTTATACATAATTAAAGGAAAACATTAAATAAATAATTATTTTTTTAAAAAAAGAATTACATCTACAACCATTTTCAAATCCATTTAATAAAAATTTATGACATGTTCACTTCTATAGAATGCTATTTATTTTCTTCATGAACAATCCTAGGATAGGGAAATTCTGTATTGCTTAAGACAGCTATTCAATATTTAAATGATTTTAATTGTTAGAGTCAAATCCTGCCCCCTTATTTCTATCCATTTTGTATTTGTTTTGCTTCTGGAGTTTCTATATAACATCCCATCAAATATATGGAAAACATCATTGTTTTCCCCCTAGGAACATCTAGACTCTTATCCACCCTCCACTTTAAAAAAAAAAAAAAAAACATATGTTAAACTCTATAGCTCTCAATTCCTTCACTATTCTGGTTACCTTCTTTTAGAAGCACTTAGATTTGAAAGCTGAGAATTCAGAATGGAAAACAATATTGCAAATTTGGAATGAACTGAACAGAATAAGGATAAACTCTGACAATGAATGCTGTTAAAAAAAAAAAGACTTGTTACTTGGACAAATATGATATTTCATGAATTAAACAGAGAGACGTGAGCAAGTATTTATTAAGAGTTTATTACGTACCAAGCACTATACTAAATAAATTTACAACAGTCCTGTGAGCTAGGTGCTGTTACCCTATCTTACATTTAAGGATAATAAAATAGAAGTTAGATGACTTGCTCAAGATCACCCAGCTAAGTGAGTGTTTAAGGCCAGATTTGAAGTCAATTCTTGCAAACTTCGAGCCCAGATATCTATCCATTCTACAATTGGTGCCATCTAACTCCCAAAACATTATCTTCAATCAATTTTGTGACTCCTCATGGTCACATGAGCATGATTTTTATTTGGTTATCCTTTATTCACACTAATTTACTGAATAACTGAAATTAGATATATTGGGTTTATCTTTAAAAGCAGTGGTCATGTGCATTTTTATTTGTTAATATTGCCCATATATATTAATATCATGATGAAAAATGATGAAATGTTTACATAGCACTTTAGAGTTTATGAAATTTTTTTCTATAACAGCCCTGTGAGATATCTGGCACCCATTTCATTATCCCTATTTTACCTATAAGGAAACTGAAGCTTAAAAAAGTTATATACTGAGTTTGGACTTGAGCCCATTTTTCTCAATTCCATGTTCAGAACTCTTCACTGTAACCTTTTGTTAAGAAGCTATTGTGTGCCAGATATTGCACTAAGTGTAGGGATTACAAAATAAGGTAAGACAGCCCCTGCTCTCAAGGAACTTAACAATTTAATGAGGGAGACAATATGTACATTTTATGCACATACGCACAAAATAAATAGAAATTAATTTTCCCCCAAGCATTTTTGAGAGGCAATTGGGTTAAGTGACTTGTCCAAAGTCATATAGCTAGTAAGTCTGATATCATATTTGAACTCAGGTCCTCCTGACTTCTAGATTGATATTCCTTCTACTGCACCATCTACCTGCTCTAATAGGAATTAAGAGGTATTTTCTTTTAGTAGTCTTGTAGGGTTTTCATCCCATAGACTCTAATATAATCTAAGAGCAGTTTTTCAGTCAGGTCACAATTTGCCTAATTGCATATTCTTTTAACTATTATCTTGTGAAGAGAGTGAGAATGATGTGATAGTAATGCCTCAATAGGCAGAAGAAGAAAGAGACTCAAGGTGTTAAATGGCACTGAGTTATGATGAATAAGGCAGGGAAAAGCCATTGGTTTAGGTATAAATGAGGCCATAAGTGATTTTTTTTAGACAGCCATTTCAGTGATCCTTCAAAAGAGTATTGGATGTTAGGAGAGAGAGAGAGAAGCAGTGTAATTAAGAAGAGTTCTGAGACAGGAGCCAAATTTCAATGGGTTGAAGACCCTTTCAGAAGTGAGTGAATGAATGAAAAGAGAGTAGAGGTAATGATCACAAAAATTTACTTTCTAAGACTTTGTCAGTGAATGTGAAAGCAAAAGATAATATGATAGCTTGAAGACTGGCAAGGTTAAGTAAAGGACTTTTAGTTTATTTTGCCAAGAGAGGAAATTTTTGTATACTCAAGTGTAAGAGTTAGAGAGTAAAATATTGAAAATGCATAAGGTTAAGGAGATGACTATAGTAGGAAGGATGCAGGACTGGATTAAATTGACAAGTACAGGTTAGCTTTCATAAGAATGTAGTCTTTTTCTTTAGGAATTGGAGAGGAGTGAATGGATGAAAATGTGGAGAGAATTGCAAAACTAGAGAATGAGAACTGGAGTTCATAACAGATGGTTTTCTTCTCAGTAAAGTAATTAATTATAAAAACTAACATTTTTAAAATGTATACTATGTGACAGGCACTGTTAAATGCTTTATAAATTTTATTTCATTTTATCCTCCACAACAACCCTAGAGGTGGATGCTACTATTATTCCCATTTTAAAGTTGAGGAAACTGAGGTAAATAAATTTAATAAATTATCCAAGGTCACACAATTAGTAAGTGTCTGAATTCAAATTTGAATTCAAATTTTTCAAATTCGAGAACCAGTATTCTTATGCCGCCTAGCTACCTCAAAAAAAGATAAACACTTCTACTAGTAATACGAATAAGAGGCAGAGTGAATTGGGGACTCTAGAAAGAAAGTGTAGTTTTTAAACTTCTGTTTATCATAGAATAACAATAATACTGAATAGAGTGAGAAACCAGGTAAAGATGGCAAAATTCTGGAGCAACCCCATTTGCATGATTTTATACAATAACATTTGAAATCTAAGAAAGTAGGAACCAAAGAGGAAGCTAGTCAAATTATCTAGGCTTGAGGATTAGAAATCAATGAGTTCAAGGACAGAGGAAGAGGCATTCATAAAGTGGCTGAACATATGGTCTAAAAGGGACAGGAAGAGAAGTGAATCCAGAGTAGATGTGATAGACTGGGAGCATAGAAAGGATTCAATAGATCTGGGCTTTTAAAAATTCTCCTTCCCATAGTCATTTTTTAGTTTAAATGTATCTTTACCAGCAGAATACTCCTAGCCTACTATTTCTTTTCCTTTATCTAGAAAATGAGTCATTCTAGACATAACAAGTCTTTCTCCAGAAGGGCAAATATAGTTTTTAACTTCATATATTCATTAGATATTCACTTTTTACATTCTTCATTCTTTTCCAAAGTTCCATTCATCACCTATAAAAAGGAGTAACTATGCCATATGTCTCTCTTTTCTCCCTGTCTTTCAATTTCCTGCCAGGATTTCAAAGAGAACATACATATATGCCAGGTTTCCTTTAATATTCTTTGTCTCTGTCTCTGTCTCTGTCTCTGTCTCTCTGTCTCTCTCTTTGTCTCTGTCTCTCTCTTTTTCTCTCTCTCTGTCTCTGTCTCTCTCTCTCTCTGTTTCTCTGTCTCTCTATCTCTCTGTGTATCTCTCTCCATCTCTCTGTTTCTCTGTCTCTCTCCGTCTCTCTCTCTCTCTCTCTCTCTCTCTCTCTCTCTCTCTCTCTCTCTCTCTCTCTCTTTCTCCCTCTGTCTCTATCTCCGTTGCAAAAGCATTTGTGGAAATCCTATACCTGCTAAGTGCCAGATGCTATGCTCAGCAATGGGGATAACAAGAGAAAGATAGTCCATGGTCAAGTTCACACTTCAGAGAAAATAACATATTAGGGAATATGGCAACTGGACAAAGGAAAAGTCTTAAAAATTCTAAGTCCTAAAAGTCATAAGAACATACCTAAGAGACAACTTGCATGGCCCAGCCACACATCTTTAAGATAACAGTGTTGAGAAATTGTAAGTCAAACAAACAAGGCAGGTGATAAAGTTAGGAAGTCCTTAAAAAGCATCACCAGGGCAGATGGTTTAAGGTTTGTTTAGTGACCCCTCTTACCTAAAAGAAAAGTTGTTGATTCCCATTAACCCAATTCACATAAGCAATCAAACAATTTGTTGGTTCTAGGTGTTCTGGGGCAAGAGCTGAACAAGCCAGAGTTTAGTTGGATCTGTCAGAGATGTGGATTTCTGCCTTTCTTTTATTAATAGTACATGTAAACAATTTCTACAGTTGTTGATAGTGTGCATTTCTTCCTGTTTTATATTATTTAAAAAAGAAATTTAAAATAAAACATAGGAAATCTGAGAAAGCATATAAAGAAAATGGCCATAGATAACCATGGAATACAGCTCCACGATAAAGGGTAGGGAGAAGATAATAGGAAATTATTTGGAGATTATATTGCAAGGTTAAACAGAGTGACACTTTAAATTCAACATTTGCAAGTATTGATTGAGTCTTCTCACTTCTTTTTAGCTGCTTCTCTGACTAATCATTTTTTGCAGTCAACCTCATTTTCAACTTTAAATGAGCAAGAATATACTTTCACTGAAAATCCATGCCCTAAGTCATATTATCCAGTTTAGCAAATTGGTCATTGTGAACAACATATTTCTTTTAATTTGTTTTCTAGCCACTTTCTTTCCAGTTGTTAATCCATTCATTCAGACCTTTGGGAGAAGTTATTTATCTATGTACACAATGAATTTCTCAATGTTTTGGATCACTTATTCAATTCATGTAGTAGCTGCTTCTTGTGATGTTCTTTGCTCAATTTGTCATCCAGAATGCATACCATTTATGTTTGGATCATGGTCTGATCTTCCACAGACAACAATACTTCCTTGTGTCCTTCTCTTCCATTATTTTTCATGTGCCCTTGACATATATAATGGTAGAGTTTGCTCCCTGGTATGAATGCTCATTCCAAATTCCAGAGTCTTTAATCTGCCAATCATAATGATAGCTCCATAAGTCCTGCACATTGTGTTTCTAACTCATTTTTAGTCTGAAGATTTGGTGGGGAAAGCAAGTGACTCTGTACTTCAGAAAATGTGAACCTGTGCTGGTAGTCTCTTTCATGGGTGTTTCTGCCAAGAGCATTGACTAGTTAGTTTGAAAAGTCTTAGCAGGCTCCATGCCAAAATTTTGATATTTATTTTAGGAAAGTGGCAAAATGAAGCACACACATTCTAGCCAAATGGTTGCCTCTATACCTACTGGCAGAGGATTCAATAAGTATTATAATATCACTTGCTATTGGTAATAATAATGGAATCCTCTCACTCCTCTTGGTCCTTTGGGCTTTTACTTTTTACTCTATAAATTATGGTATACAACTGTTCTTTTATAATGTCTAGAATTACTCTCTGAGAAAAACCTCATAGTATTTATTCCATTGGTTTAGTCTCTTTCCCTTCCCTTTAATCCTATCTATTCCTTTTTTTTTATTAGTTTATTTATTTATTTCCATACTAATAGGATCAACTTTAATTCTTATTATCATCTCCAAATCTTTTTTGTGTTTTTCTTAAGGAATTATTTCAAAAGTTGAGAAAACATTTTATAGTCAAAGGTTCTGATAAAGGCCTCATTTCCAAAATATATAGAGAATTGACTCTAATTTATAAGAAATCAAGCCATTCTCCAATTGATAAATGGTCAAAGGATATGAACAGACAATTCTCAGACGAAGAAATTGAAACTATTTCTAGCCATATGAAAAGATGCTCCAAGTCATTATTAATCAGAGAAATGCAAATTAAGACAACTCTGAGATACCACTATACACCTGTCAGATTGGCTAGAATGACAGGGAAAGATAATGCGGAATGTTGGAGGGGATGTGGGAAAACTGGAATACTCATACATTGTTGGTGGAATTGTGAACACATCCAGCCATTCTGGAGAGCAATTTGGAACTATGTTCAAAAAGTTATCAAACTGTGCATACCCTTCGATCCAGCAGTGTTACTACTGGGCTTTATCCCAAAGAGCTCTTAAAGGAGGGAAAGGGACCTGTATGTGCAAGAATGTTTGTGGCAGCCCTATTTGTAGTGACCAGAAACTGGAAACTGAGTGGATGCCCATCACCTGGAGAATGGTGAATAAATTGTGGTATATGAATATTATGGAATATTATTGTTCTGTAAGAGATGAACAGAAGGATGATTTCAGAAAGGCCTGGAGAAACTTGCATGAACTGATCCTAAGTGAAATGAGCAGGACCAGGAGATCATTATATACTTCAACAACAATACTATATGATGATCAATTCTGATGGACATGGCCCTCTTCAATAATGAGATGAACCAAATCAGTCCTAATGGAGCAGTAATGACAGAACCAGCTATATCCAAGGAAAGAACTCTGGGAGATGACTATGACCCATTACATAGAATTCCCAATCCCTCTATTTTTGTCCGCCTGCATTTTTGATTTCCTTCACAGGCTAATTGTACACTATTTCAAAGTCCGACTCTTTTTATACAGCAAAATAATTGTTTGGACATGCATATATATTGTATTTAACTTAAACTTTAACATATTTAACATGTATTGATTGGTCAACCTGACATCTGGGGGAAGGGGTGGGGGGAAGGAGGGAAAAAGTTAGAACAAAAAGGATTTGCAACTGTCAATGCTGAAAAATTACTTATACATATATCTTGTAAATAAAAAGCTATAATAATAATAATAATAATAAAGAAATTGAAAAGAAAAAAATGCAAAAAAAAAGGAATTATTTCAATCCTGCCTAGTAATTCTTCATTCTCTCCACCAAGCCAAAAAATAAGGAAGAATTTTTTAAACCTTTAAATTATCTTCAGACAAGGAAATTAACTTATATTTTATACAAACACAATGATTTGGTATTACCTCAGGCAGGATAACAGTTATCCAAAGTCCTTTATGCAATTGAAACAGTTCCCTAGTCTTTCATGTTTCTTGGATCTCAAGTATAACCACTGTCCTTCATAGTTTAGACCTGTATACAACCTCTTTCAACTGCTACAGACACATGCTACAGACATGAAATTCCTTCATTTTCTTACCCTCCCTCACTCCTTTCCTCCCTTCCTTCCCTCTTTCCTTCCTTCCTTCCTTCCTTCCCTCCTTCCCTCCCTCCTTCCCTCTTTCCTTCTCTTCTTCCTTCCCTCCTTCCCTCCTTCCTTCCCTCCTTCCCTCCTTCCCTCCTTCCTTTCCTCCTTCCTTCCCTCCTTCCCTCCTTCCTTCCCTTCTTCCTTCCTTCCTTCCTTCCCTCCTTCCCTCCTTCCTTCCTTCCCTCCTTCCTTTCCTTCCTTCCTTTCTTCCTTCCTTCCTTCTTATTCTTATATTCTTACCACTCTGGGGGACAGAACATTGATGCTGAACGTAGTTCAGATATCTGATTAGGTTAGCACTGCTCCACTTCAAAACTACTAAACTCAAGCTATTTATTAGCATTATCCTCCTGAAATGCAGTTTCATACCAGAGGTATGCAATAGTATCCTCAGCTATCCTGTCTGTTTTCAAGTTGTTCAGCCATTCCTATAACCATTTTATAACCATCCTACGCATTTCCTTTTCTTTCGTTACTAGGTTCTGCCTGCTTTGCAGAGGTAAGCAATTAATTTCTAGGACTAGCCTGGAAATTTGTTTAGCTAGATCTCTGCCCCAAAATATTTAACAATTAATAAATATAATCAGCAAATACATTTAAGCTCCTAACCAAAATATTAAAAAATTTTCTAATTCACTACTTCCTGTCCTTGCTTGAATTCCTGATTCTTCAAACTATTTAGTCCTAGTCACAAATAAATGTTGAAAGAATGAAAAATGAAAAAATAGATTAGTCGAGTAGGAATTAAATGTAGCAGTAAAGAAGATACTTTAAAACGTCATTTTAAAAACATGAAACATTTAGGAGTCATTATGAAGTGCATTTCCTTCTTAAATCATCCTTTTTTCCCATGCAACTTATGGACTCAACTATTGGAAGACTGACAGTATATGCTCTCTTTTGCCTTTTCTGTTCACAGGTTTTCTCCACTTTCAAATAACTATTTCCAGAATAAGACACATTTTGGGCTTTGTTTTTACTATAAAACCATTAGGAGAGCAGAAGGTGAATGTCTCCTTAATGAGTCAGTTATTAGTTTTTCAAGAGCATATTTTTATCAACACCTACAACATCTGCTTATGAATTTATAATTTATTTAGGATTTTGCATTTAAGTGGATGTGAATACTGTCCTCTCTTCAAGGCTGAGAGCATATGCTTATGAATTTATGCAATTTGTCTGAGGTATTTAACATCAGGAGTTTTTGGTGTTTTTTTTTTAATTTGCAGTATTTATGCACTATTGCCAGAAATTTTTTTTAAGATCTTCACAATGATTGTTTTAGATTATTGGATTTTTTTTGAGGTAACTATTTTACAAATTACCACTTTTTCATGTATTGGTTATGAAAGATACAAGCCACTTTGAATTCTTGGTACTCACTCTAGAACTGTTTTGAATAAAATCTGTCAACTTCTCTGCTTTAATAACCCATTAGGCACCATTCAGCTTATGACTCACTATGACTTGTTGATCTGGTAGAAAAAAAAAAAAACAAATGTAAAAATCAGCTACTGAAGATTTAGAATGTGAATATGTACCTCAGATTTTTAGATGTCTCCAAAAATATGCTGATACAAACAACTCAGTCATGAAACTTAAGTAGAAATTGGGCATGAAATACTGCATATCAGTAGAAGCAATAGAGGAAAATATGAATTTTGTACAAACTAACAGCATAAATCAAACATTTAAAGAATTTGTGATAATTAACAGTTATCTTGTCCAGATATTTAAATGAATAAAAGTCATTAATTGGATTTTTATGAATAGAATAGGTTTTAATGAGTGATTTAAATAGCAACTTTTTGAAAGATCTCTCATTCCTAAAAAATAGTATAAATCTTTTTAAGTCTATTTTCTTTTTCTTAGTATTGGTCATAAACTAAACCCAAAATGAACCATTCAGGAGATCTAGATTCTCCTTAGTCTTTGATCTACTATATGATCTACTGTATGATCATTGGTAAATCATGCCTGACCATCTCAGGGCCTCAAAAATTAAGAGATTGTAATACATCATCTCTGTGATTCTTCTAGCTCTGAATTTGTATCATTCTAAATGCCATAGTGTTTTAATTAGGATCAAACAAAACATTCTGATGGCCAAGTACAGTTTCCTATAATTAGTTATCTCTGAGGGAAGGATATAAAGAGGAGAAAAATTATTTTAATCAGCAGGATGATTTCAAAGAGGCTTGGAGATACTTACATAAACTGATGTTAAATGAAATAGATAAAATCAGGAGATCATTGTACTTGGCAACAACAAGATTACATGATTAATTCTGATGGACATGGCTCTTTTCAACAGTAAAATGATTCAGAGCAGTTCCAATGATCTTGTGATGAAGAGGACTGTGGGAACTGAGTGTAGATCACAACATAGAATTTTCACTCTTTTTTTGTTGTTGTTTGCTTGCATTTTATTTTCTTTCTCTTTTTTCTTTCCTTTTTGATTTAATTTTTCTTGTGCAGCAAGATAATTGTATAAATGTGTATGCATACATTGGATTTATATATATACATATATATTTACCATGTTTAACATATATTAGATTATTTAGATTATTTTCCATCTAGGAGATGGAACAGGGAAGGGGGAATTGGAACACAAGATTTTGCAAGTGTTAATGTTGAAAAATTATCCATGCATATGTTTTGAAAATAATTTTAGTAAAAAATAAAAAGCACTATTAATAGAAGAGTAGAAATTTTGATTTCAGATAAAGCAAAAGTAAAAACAGATCATACTAAATAAGGAAAATAAGTAAGGAAAGTATATCTTGGTGAAGGATATTATAAACAATGAAGTATTAACAATACAAATTGTCCAGGTTAATGGAAGAGGAAATAAATTACTTACATAGTCCTGTTTTAGAAAAATTAACAATAAATAATGAAGTATTAGCAATACAATTAAATGTGTATGCATCAAGTGGTAGAACAGGCAAATTTCTAAGATTTTAAGCCTGGAAGAAATAGACAGCAAAACTATATTAATTGGGGACCTGAATCTTTGCCTATCAGAATCAGGCAAATCTAATCACAAAATAAACAAGACAGAAACTAGGGAGGTTAATAGACTCCTAGACAACCTAGATATAATAGGTCTCTGGAGAATATTGGCTAGGGACAGAAAAGAATACACGTTTTCTTGACAATACATGGCACCTTCATAGAAATTGACCATATATTAGTCAATCAAATGTAGAAAGGCAGAAATAGTAAATAATTTGCTTCTCAAACCACAATACAATAAAAATTATATTCAATAAAGAGGCAGGGAAAGATAGATTAAAAACCAATTGAAATTACATAATTTAATTTTAAAAATTGAGTTAATAAAAAAAATCACAGAAACAATCCATAATTTCATCCAAGAGAATGACAATAATGAAACAACATACCAAAATCCAAAGTCTCTCTGGGTAGTTCATTCTTGGTTGTAACCCTAGGTCCTTTGTCTTCAGGAATATGACATTCCAGACCCTCTGATCTTTTATTATAGAAGCTTCCAGATCCTGGGTAATCCTGACTGTTGCTCCTTGACATTTACCTTTCTCTTGAGTGCTGTGTTGTAGATTAAATTTTCGGTTTAATTCTGCTTTTTTTTTTTTTTTTTTTTTCAGTAGAAATGATTGAAAGTCTTTTACTTTATTGAAACTCCATTGCCTCTCCTGAAAGATGATGCTGAGTCTCTCTGGGTAATTCATGCTTGGTTGTAACCCTAGGTCCTTTGTCTTCAGGAATATGACATTCCAGATCCTCTGATCCTTTATTACAGAAGCTTCCAGATCCTGGGTAATCCTGACTATTATTCCTTGACATTTAAATTGTTTTTGTCTGGTAGCTTGCAGTATTTTTTCCTTGAGGTTGTAGTTCTTGAGTTTCACAACAATGTGCCTTGGGATTTTCCTTGTGAGATCTCTTTCCAAAGGTGATAGATGGATTCTTTCAGAGTATTTCCCCTTCTATTTCTAGAATATCAATTTATTTTTCCTTAATAGTCTTTTGTACAATATTATGCAGGCTTTTTTTTTTTAATTGGTCTTCAGGTAGACAGATAATTTTTAAATTGTCTTTTCTGGATCTATTTTCCAGTTTGGCTGTATTTCCAATGAAGTATTTCACATTTTCTTCTGTTTTTTCATTCTTTTTAGTTTTTTGACTGATTCTTGCTATCTCACAGAGTTATTAGCTTTCATTTGCTCTGTTCTAGGATTTTAGTTGCTGATTTGCTGTGTTTGTCCTTCTCATGGAGTCTGTCTTTTTCAGAGTCTATCTGAGCTAGACTGAATACCCTTTCACCCCAGTGAAAGTGATCTGTTTTGAAGTTTTTTCCAGTCTATCTTGAGCTAGGGAATGGTTTTTATTCCTTTAAGCTCTGTTCAGAGGTTTGATTTCATGTGATTTTCAAGGGAAACTGGGAAAGCTCATGTAGCTTCCAGACTTTATTCTGCCATCTTGACTTTACCTCTGGAAGTGTTGGGTTTAGTAAATTTCAAGGACATTTCTAGTACCATTTGTAACTTCATGATTTTCTGAGTCTAAATGATCCTATTTAAATTGTCTAAGCAAAAAAGAACAGTTATACCTTTCTTTACTTTATATGTAACTGAGACCCTCTTACACATCAATGCCAATAACGCTACCTGGTTTGTGTTATACTGTTGATACAGATCTACTGCAAACCATACCTTATAACCTCTCCCCAAAATATTTTATTTACTAAATTAAAGGGAATACTTTTTCATTCAAAGAAAAAAGACATTTACAATGAATAGCAGAGTAAAATAAATGATGAGAAAAATACATTCCTGCCCTTTTCATTGGTTCTCACAATACCACTGAGACAAAGGACACAAATAGTCAAAATATATGACTGAAGAAGAAATGTTTATGAAGAATGATTCATACATAACATTTGTGGCCAAGAAGTCACATGGAGATGGACTTAGGAAGGAATTGCCCTAAGCTGAAACAATGTCTGCCTCTGATGCTTTAGAACTGGTACCATTAATGTGAAATAATTTTCTGCTTTCTGTCATCTCACTTAGATATCTCTAATAAGCCATCAGTAGGGCTTCAACTGAGGTGTATCTTTTTAGATGAGATGCTAAAGCAGTTACTATTGGGTTCAACTCTTTCGAGATTCAGATCCCAGCCAGCTCTTTCCTGGTTCAGATAACTGCAAAGTCTTTTGGTAACTAAATCTATTCAAACTCCCTTTTTCTTGCTATTGTTCAGTGAGAGGATGGTTTGGGGTATTTCTTACATTTCTTATTCTAAACTCTTCGTTAAAAATACAACTTCTTTTAAAATCATGATATTACTCATGATCTATGTAAATTATAGAGAAAGAAACTAAGTAGAAACTAAAAGGAACCAATAAGCTTTATCTTCCCCCTCCTCCCACCAACTATACCTATTATTGTTTAGTTGTGTCCAACCCTTTCTGATCCCATTTGAGGATTTTCTAGGCAAAGATATTGAAGTGGTTTGCCATTTACTTCTCCCATTCATTTTGACAAATGAGGAACTAAGGCAAGCTGGGGTAATTCATTTTCCCAGAAACATTCAATTAATAAATGTCTGATGTCAGATTTGAAATCAGGATGATGAGTCTTCCTGATTCCAAGTCCAGTGCTCTATCCATTGCCCCATGGAGTTACCCATATAACTACATTCTTACAGTTAAAAATGGGAATCTAAAAAGAGAGTAGAGGTTTAAAAAATGAAGAATTTCAGAAGTACAAATACATTCTTCCTTACAGATGAGGTCAATACTGTCCTTTCCAGATAAATTCTTTCTTAAATTCAGCAACTTGTAGATGTTTCAAGAGAAAGTGTTAATACAGTTGTCCTTTTGATATACAATGGTTCTGGGATATCCTGTATGCATTATCACCTGACTTAATCAACTCTTGTAAATTTTAGAAGGTGAAGAGTAAATCCATATATTGTAGCTTCCTTGTCAGTTTGATAAATATTGCTGGCTGTGACAATCATTCTATTCTTTCAGGACAAAATGCAGGTGTCATACCTCGGGGATATAATTAATATCTTTATTATCAATCACTTTCAATAACCCACAATTTATTTCTGTATCTCAAAGTTATATAATACTCCATAAGAATTCAAGTCCAAGATATATTACAATGTCTGCATAATATTTTCTTGGTGCTATGTCTCCTGTTTGAAGAAAGATAAACTGAAACTATCTTTACATTTGCCAAGATTGTTAGTATTTTTAAGTTCCTAGAAGTTCCTAGAATGCTAGGTAGCGTTATTGGCATTGATGTGTAAGAGGGTCTCAGTTACATATAAGGTAAAGAAAGGTATAACTATTCTTTTTTGCTTAGATAATTTAAATAGAATCATTTAGACTCAGAAAATCATGAAGTTACAAATGGTACTAGAAATGTCCTTGAAACTTACTAAACCTATTTTCTTTTTTAGTCTATGTTACTGTGATGAGAGTAGCTTAATAAAGTGATTGAGAAGATACTATGAAAGTATAATAATAGCTAACATTTATGTAGAACTTACCATGTGCAAGGCACTACACTTAGCACTTTATAATTATTATCTTATTTGGTTATTACAATTATCCTGGGAGGTAGGTATTAGAATCCTAGTGTTAACTCAATGGAATTGATACGATGCTTATTGGTTCACACATTAGAGCAAATCCTTACAAGGTGTTAAGTCACTAGTATTGATAGAAACAATATTTAAGTTAAAACCTTTGAGAGTTCACACATTAGCTCACACATTAGTTCACAGGTTTGGGAGATTTCAGGGTTCAGTATGAGTTATCCAAATTCACACCTCCCATAATCCCACTCTCAGAAGAGGAGTCAACCTTTGAGTTTACACCTCTAAAAGAGCATAAAAACAGCTGAGCTCAGTCAGGAGAGTTCAGTTGAAAAGATTGAGAGGGGAGCGTCAGTTGGAGATTGAGAAGCTGTGAGTCGGAGTTGTGCTAGAGGCAGAAACTGGAAGAGCTAAAAGACAAGCTGCAAGAGCTCTTGGAACCAAGGAGGGAGAGAGGCCTCTAAGAAAGCTAACCAGGCCCAAGGAAAGAGATAAGACTTGGAAGGAGAAAATAAATGTTTGGATTTTATCAGCTGGCTGTGTTTGAAGTGATTATTACTTTGAACTGAAACTAAGGCTGCTTCCAGAAAACCTCCCCAAGAAACCTGCTCTCAGAGAGAACTATCATATTATAAAAAAGAAGAGAGCACTACAGGTATTAATATTACTAATATTATTATCATCACAGTTTTACAGAAACTGTTGCAAACAGACATTAAATGATATACCCAGAATCTCCCACTTAGTAAGTTTCAGAAGTCATATATGAACTCAGGTATTCCCACTCTAAACTCCATGCTCTATTTACTATGTCACCTAGCTATGTCAAAATATTAATTGGAGCTTTTGAAATATGATGGGAAGTGGTATAGAGAAGCTTAAGAATCAAAATGAAATGATCTGAATAGTCCAACAGGTATGTCTGAGAGTTTCCACAAAAAAGACAGAAATGGCAAATGACTGGATTCACAAAACTATGGACTTAGAGCTGGGAAAGATCTCTGACCTAGTTCAAGCCCTGTCACTATGTAGATTAAGTAAATGAAGGCCAGGGTGATTGTAAGTAGCAAGGCTGATATTTGATCCCCAATCCTGTATTCTCTTCACCATTTGTAGAAGCTAGGTGGTATATAGTGCACTGAGGGTTGATAGAACAACGGAGTTGAATAAGGAAGACAGGATTTCAAATCTTACCTCAGATACTTTCTAACTAGAGATCCTGGACAAGTGATTTAATTTCTGAATGCCTATAGGTAAAGTGGGCATAATAATAGTACATACTTCCTAGAGTTGTTTTGGGAATAAAATTTACAAAACTTTAAAGACTACATAAATAGAAGCAATTACTGTTACATCATACTACTCACAGAGAGATGATAGCATTATTTTTCTTGGTTTTATGGTATCAGCATCATCCCTTTGGTCACAAATATCAGGACATTGCAACATAAATTCTGTCATATAGGTATCATATGCTAGTTGAAAGTCTAACAAAGGGAACTTTCTTTTTTTGCTGTTGTCTTTTCTTTCTAAATCTCCTGATTGGTGTCCTGTCCTAGCTAGATAGCACAGTGGCTCATATGCCAGGATTGGAGTCAAGAAAACTCATCTTCCTAAATTCAAATCACACCATCTGTGTGAACCTAACCAAGTCACTTAACCCTGTTTGACTCAATTCCTCATCTATAAAAAGAACTGGAGAAGGAACTAGAAAACCACTCCAGCATCTTTGCCAAGAAAATTTCCATTGCGGTCATGAAGAATCAGACATGATTGAAACGACTGAACAATAAGCATCTCATGGGCATCAAAATTAGAAATATTTGACAAAGTTTATTTAATGTAGTAGACATTTATTAAGTGCCTACCATTTTGAGTTCTGTACTAGACATGATAAGAATATAAAGATGAATAAAATATGGTCCTCACTTTCAGTAAACATAGTCTAGAAGATGAAATGGGATATATGCAAGAGATAACTATGTTAGAGTATAAAATAAAAGGAGAGCAGCAGTCAAGAGAATTCACAGAACCATATTCATGAATACAAAGATTATGCCAAATTACTGTTCAAATTGCCTTCTAACTGTGCTGTCTCTCTTACTTTTTTTCCTTCCTCCTACTCCCTTCTTGCTTTCTTTTCTCCCTTCCTCAAGGTCTTTCTCTCTGAGCCCAGTTGAGTAAGCATTTGTATGTATGACAGGTGATCTGAGGGAGATTTATAGTGAGATTTAAAGCAAAAACTAATTAGGACTATAATTAAAAATGTAGACTGACAACATGGTTTGATGTGCTTAGCATACAATCTATAAATGTTTTAGGCAGGTTTTGTTTATTCCAGGTTTGTGTGTTGTTGTTGCTGTTGTTATTCTTTAAAATAATGAAACATAAAGGAAGTCAGAAGGCTCTCCATAGCCCTTCCTCATCTGCTGCCATGTTCATTGTGCCATGAGCCAGAGCCAAGAACAGAAATAGTAGTGTGATGAGTTGAATGAATCCTTGATTTGAAATCCAAGGATGCATCTTGTCTTTAACACTGTATACACTACACCTTTGTGACCTTGAGAAAAACCATTAACCTCTCTCAGTCTCTGTTTCTTTCTTTCTTTTTTTTTTTTTTTTTTTTTTTTTTTTTGTAAAATGGAGTTGGACTAAGCATCCTCTCAAGTTCATTCTTACTCTAAATTTATGATCCTTGTTGCCATAGAAAGTCTTCCTTATCTGGCACAATAGACATCAGGGAGTAAAAATATACAGTTAAATAATTACTTTATAAAGGGGACATATGAGGAAACACAGCCTCTCATCTCTGTGGCATTCAGTTAAAAGCAGCCTGCTAGGAAACTCTGAAAACTGAGATGCCTAATGGCTAGGGTGTGGCCCCCAAAGGATCTATAATGGGTCAGGTTCCTCCTGGCAAACTGAGACCTTAGTTTAAAAAGGTCAAGGTTTTCATTTCATCCAGGACCATCTGCAATCCTCTTAATTTATATCTTGCCACTGGACCCAGGTGGCTCAGGGGTGAAGGGGTGGGTGGGAGGGGAATGAAGCAGGTGATCTTGCACAGTCCTCCCTCATTTAAATCCAGTTCTCTTACGTGTCATGGCATCATCTTCCTGATATCATGATCCTCTTCAAGAATGAAGAACACACAATAAGAACAATGGGGAGAATGAAGAGACAGTGTAGTGGTGCCATAATATCCAGGCATATACCACTTTTAGAACCAATATTTATTAAGGAAATTTCCCATTATTGATAAACAATAGAAGAGGTTTCTCATTTCCTAGCTGAAATATCCTTGAAATCTTGAATACTAAATTGTGCTTATGATAAATGGATAGATAGCCTCAATTAGGGTTAAATTATGTCATATAAAACATTAACAAAAGAAACTGATGTTTGCCTTTCTAGACTGAATCAGTAAGGGATTAGGGGTTCAAATCTTGATTAAATCAGAATTAAAAAAGCTTTGTATCTGTAGCACTGGTAGCATGGATTGGTTCACTGTTCCCTGAACCCCAGACCCTTCAATACTGATGACTTCCTGTATGGTAATTTGATCATTTAGTTTTCTTTTCAGAAGAGTAAAATTAAGAACAATTTGTAGAAATTAGGCAGATTTTATATTGATAGAAAGAAAATATAACAATAGTCTCAAGACTGTTTGGGATATAATGTGTTTCCCTTTCTAGCAGTCATTCAACTTATTGGGGATATTGTAAACATTTAAACACAGATTGCATTGGATAAACTCTAGGGTCCATGCTAGTGTTCTGTGCTTCTATGAAGTCATTCATAAACTAGACAGTTATGTATTTTATTCTTCTTTGGGTGGCATTTCCTCTAGTCTAATCCCATTTCCCCAAATCCTTGTTCTTTTGCATCCCTAGAAGAGATTTTGACTACTTTTCCTCTCAGCGTTGGAATAACCCTAAGGGGATGTGATTTCTAGTATTGTCACATATTACCATCCGCTGTCTAATGAATTCCCCAATATCAATCAACCAGTTGACATCAATTAGATTTTACCCAAGGGATATTACAAGAAAGCAGAATGAAAACAGAGCTACAAAGCAATCCTTTAAATCTAAAGAACATACTCTGCCCTTGCACATATGGTTACTGATAGTCAAAAAGCATTTAATAAGCACCTACATGGGTCAGGCACTATGCTAAGTACTAGGAATCCAAAGGGAGGAAAAAGCTAATACCATCTCTCAAAGAGCTCATAGTGTAATAGAAGTACTTTTCTCCCTTTTGAGGAGTCCTCAAAAAGTTCCTGTACTTAGGCTTTCTGCTGGACTCCTAAAGTCAGTGTCTTATAGAGAACTGAATCTGACTCTGAACAATCTAGTTTGACCTAAGTTAGTTCTCAGGAGCTAAGAGCCGCTTCTAGAATATTAATGCTGGCTCCAATAGACACTGCTATTAATGCAAATTAAAATGAACAATATTCTAAGTTTTGAAAGTTTATATGATCTTCTCAGGTCAATGAAGGCTTGAAAATAAAGTTAAGAAATTATATCCCTTCTCCTCAAGGACAGTTGTTTGTGTTACTCCCTAAACTGATCTGCTGCTAGACTGAATGGGCTCCCATCATAGCTTGCTTTTTTAATCCATAGCCCCATAGTGTTTACCTTGATTCTCTTAAAACAGCTATAAAATTATTTTCTGTGGTATCACTTGCATTCAAATATTCAAAATTTCAATCCTCTCCATAAGTTAGGACTTATTCAAACCTAGGTTATACCTTAAATTAATTTGAGAGATTCTTTCAAGAATTTTGGGATTTTTGTGTTCTCATTAATTGGGCCTGGGATAGAAACTTTCACCCTTGAATTTTTGCCCTCTAGACAAGTCTAGCATTGTACTTTGCCCCAAGTAGGTATTCATTTGGTTTTAGTGCTGATATTTTTCAATATCTTGTGAGCAAGGTAGGATTGAAAAGGACTATCAGGAGTTCTGGATTGAATAAAACCTTCTATATACTCTTTGCATTTACAGAAAAATTTCTTCAAATACTTAAATGATTAGTACTTGAAAATTGGCATTCTGGTTTTGAACCTATTACCACATTACTCATGTCTCTTTCCACTGCAAATAAACTGGAAAAAATCACAGCTTAATCTTTAATATTTCAATGGATTCTATTCTTAATACCAATAATTCATATTTTTCTCCTAGTGCACGTGCCCACACACACACACACACACACACACACACACACACCATTTCGATAGGTTTTCTGTCCAGATAATGATACAAATTCTCTAATTCTACTACACAGCATTTTTGACTACACTAACATAGGACATGAACATGAAATATTTGGTAAAAGCCCTTCTTAGACTTCTTTGATTTTCAATGATAATAATATTGATGATTTACATTTCCAAGGATATGAACTATCATATTTGATTCTTAAAACTCTGACATAAGTAGTAAACATGTTATTGTCCCTGTCTAACACATAACAGGCATTTAATAAATGTTGCATCATGCTACTCACTTCCTGACAAAAACCTAATAGATTGATTGAAGGAACAGACTGAAACATTTATTTTTGGACATGACCAAAGCAAATATTAGTTTTGTTTGACTATTACTATTTGTTATAAGCATTGTGTTTTTTTCCTTTGTTTTTCTTTTAAATAGAAGGGAATGGGAAAGTCAGAGAGAAAATACATTTTTACTTATTAAAATTATTTAATTTAATTTAATTTAAAAATAAATGTGGGTAGATTTGTTGATTTTATACCTGAGGAAACTGAGGCTGTGAGAGATTGGGGTTTGACAATGGTTATCTTGCTAGTAATACAGAAATATTAGAAACTCAAACCTGGTTCTCTAATACCACTTAAATTATGTTTTAATATTGTACCAAGTGAAAAGTGAATGTGTTCTGGTATATTTAGGCCAACTTCATTATAAAAAAAAAAAAAAGAAAAGTGAATAGGTTTCAAAAAGATTTGAAAGGAAAGCATTTAGTTCAAAAACTCTGATTGAAATAGTTTCCTAAAATAGAGTAATCCAATCAAATTTGCTAGAAATTTTGAAGCTATGTTAAA
Source organism: Sarcophilus harrisii (assembly GCF_902635505.1). Classification (NCBI taxonomy): domain Eukaryota; kingdom Metazoa; phylum Chordata; class Mammalia; order Dasyuromorphia; family Dasyuridae; genus Sarcophilus; species Sarcophilus harrisii. The sequence goes on along the minus strand of NC_045428.1, from coordinate 407,068,310 downwards.
GAAAACTCTGGTTCGATATCTTGAAACCCAATGACTTGCACCTACTATAGAGGTTGATCTGAAACTAAAGTTTGCCTCTTTGGTTTTCACCTCACTTAATTATGTCTTTCTTATATTGTTCCTGGGGCACACTTGTTACATCTTTGGGTTTGGCTGCCTGCTTAAACCCAAACAACTAGAGCTAGTTGATGATTCTGAATATATATATATATATATATATATATATATATAACTCTTGGCTTGTGACTAAACATTACTCTTCCATTTTGATCATTTAAAGACCTACCTAGATTCATGCTCTATTGATATGCAAAACAACAAAGACTTTTTCTTTAAACAATAAATAAAAAACTTCTAAAGTTTGTATTTTAAATCATGACTCCAAATAACCCAAATAGCTGGTTTGATTTCCACTTCCATTCCGTTTGTGTGCTTGAAGAGTTGTTTGTTTGTTTGTTTGTTTTTTTTTTCCTGTTTGTCCACAGAAAAAAGAATCTAATTTTTTCAACATTGAGTTAGATGGAGTGGTCTTTCTGGTACAAATACTTCTGCAAGATAATATACCATATTTGGAAAAGTCATGCTGTACATATTCCATTTAGACCAATTACTATCTTGAAAGGAGTAACTAAAGTATATAATATCAAATTATATAATTATATGTATAGCCACATAACTATATTTCCCACCAGTGCAACAGTTTAAAGGAAAGGGACCAAGGGTATTTGGGGAAAGAAACAGTATGATATAGTAGAAAATGATTTTGTATTAGAGCAACATTAAAATACAATCACATTGAAATCAGCTCCACAATTTGGGAAAGCAGCATGATATAATGAATAGAATGCTGCACTTAGAATTAAGAAGGTCTATGTTCAAATCCTGCTTCAAATGCTTATTAGTTGTGAAACTTTATATCTAATCATGTACCTTAATTTAAGCCTAAATTTTAGGAGGAAAAAACCCCATAGTTTTACTGATGCTTTGTAAAAGGATTATCCTTTTAATGCTGAAGGTCATAATTTTTGCTTTGGAAAATATGATTACTACAACTCTAATGAAAGAAGAGTTGGACTAAGCAAGGGAAGCCCTGAATGATAATACCAGTTCTATGTAACCTTCAGAAAACTAGTTTTGTTGATTATAAAAGAGATTGTGAGTGAATTGAAATAAATGATACCCATCATCCTTTGCAGTTCAAACATTTTATAACAGACTACTTTCTCAGCTGTAATTTTGCTTGGTAGTTCATGAAAAATCCTACAACAAGTCAGTTAATCCCTCTCAGCCTAAAGTAGAAACTATCTTGGAACATTTCAGGGATATTAATTTAAAAAAAAAAGAAAAGAAAAGAAAAGAGGGCACATATGCTGAGAGTGAACATTATTGAACTGAACTATTTTATTTTCTTCATACATCCCATAATTATACTGATTGTACTGTAGCTCTATTGCTCCACCTATAAATTGGGAAAATGGTAGCATTTCAGTGCAATCATTAATATCAAGAAACTGTTTCCACTCTAATTCTATGCTTTCAGTTATTCTCCACTTCACCAAACAAAAAATGCTTTTGAGCTGCAATTTTTCATGCCTAGCCTCCACAAAAAGGTCATTCTATTTTTTTCTTTTAAAAGTATAAACTAAATTGATTTGACCACTTTTGAATTATATGGGAATCAAAAAAAAAAAAAAGAAGAAGAAGAAGAGGCAGGAGAAGATTGTACTTTCTCTCTAGGGGAAAAATGTCCAAGTTTTTCTTAGCTTTCTGTCATATATATATATATATATATATATATATATATATATATATATACACTGATACTTTTGGGGAAACACAAGTTCTCATTATATTTGGTGAGTAGCCAAAGTGGATAAAGAAAATTTCTCTCATACAGCTGCTCTATGGAGCTACTTTCCCAACCCCTGAGGGTAAGATATTGGCTAATTTTGGAAACACTCTATTTTGCATGTGAACCAAAAGAATAGAGCTCAATTTTATACCTAATCCTCTCTTTAGAAATGACATTTCTGATAAAATTGGACACTCAGTGTCTTTGCATTCCTTGTAAAGTCTGAGTATATCTAGATAATTCTTTCATTAGTCAATGATCATGTAGTTTATTTCAGTTTCTGTTAAAACTTTCTATATCATAGGTATGCGCCCTTGGAAATGATGCAGCAGATTTTGCTGCTGCTGCTGCTGCTGCTGCTGCTGTTGTTGCTGCTGCTGATGCTGTTGCTGCTGCTGATGATGACGATGATGACAATGTTCAGTCATTCCAGTCATACCTAATTCTTTGTGACCCCATTTGGTGTTTTCTCGGCAAAGACAATAGAGTTGTTTATAATTTTCTTCTCCAGCACATTTTATAAATGATAAAACTGAGGCAAACATGGTTAAGTGACTTGTTCAGCGTCACACACTTAGAAAATGTTTGAGACCAAATTAGAATTCAGATCTTCCTGACTCCAGGCTTGGTACTCCATTCATTGTGCCACCTCCTTTACCCATTTTAGTGTATTTTAAATTTTCAAAAGGATAATGAATCTCTGATATTATATTGTTGCGGTAGTTTACCTTCCAAGGACAGTGACTTACACATTGTGGAAAATCAATATACATTTGCTGATTTGAAGTCCCTTCTACTCCACCCAACCACTCTTACAGAAAATGAGCAGAAGCTGCTGTGAATTGCTTTGATTAGAAACTATGTATACATATGGACACACACATATATACATATCCCTGCACACACACAAAAAAAAATTATAGAAATTATGGGGAAGAATATATTGGGAATCAAATATATTTAAAAAATTAAAAGATTAGAAGTGATTTTTAGAAATTATATAGTCTAATCCCTTAATTAAAAGTTTAGAAAATTGAAATTCAACTATATTTGATCTAACAAATATTTACTAAGCACCTGTCAGGTACAAGGACTAGTGATAACAAAGCCAAAAATGAAACAATACCTGCCCCTAATGTGCTTATATTCTTCTAGGTAATAAAAGTATCCATATATATGTTAAAATGATTAAGGTATGCTTAAAAGAGAAGGTGCCATTTAAGACAGACCTTGTAGGTATAAAGAAATTCTGAAAGATGCAAGTGAGTCAGGAGAAGATTCCAGGAATGAGAAAGTTATGAAAATATGACATGGCATTCATTGACTATCAACCAGGTCTGTTTTTCTGGAAAATAGACTTCATAAAGGAAAGTGTTGTAACATAAAGATGGAAGAGTAAATTGGAGCCAGACTGTAGAAGTACTTAAATGTTAGGCTCAGAAGTTTGTATTGTATCCCTAAGAAGGGACAAGAGGAAGAATGGACTTGTGTCAAGAGAAACTTATTTGGTACTTCTGTGGAAGATGGAAGATGTGGAAGAGGGGGAAACCATAAGCAAGAACTATTTAGAATGTTATTATAGTTGTCCAAGCAATAAGTAATGGGGGCCTGAATTGGGACAGCTGCTTTGTGAATTGAGAAAAGCGAATGAGTATGAAAGGTTCCATAGAAGCCGAAAAATATCTAACAAATGGTTGTACACAAGGATATGAAAGAGGAGAAAGTTAAAAATGATTTTAAGCAAAAGCTCTTGCATAATTCAGACAAATGATAGTGTGTCCTCAGTAGAAATAGGAAATGAAATTATTTTCCTAAGATCATGAAGTGACCCAGCAGCAGAACCTAAACTAAAACTTAGGTTCCCTAATTCCCAGTCCCACTACAATACAAGTTTGAGTTAACTTAATCACTATTTTCTTATATTTCAGCAAAAAATGATCCATTTCCTGTATATTTGACAGCATACAGAAATGCTTCATATTGCCGAGGTATTGAAACATAATTTGCCTTATTTTTCAGCAGTCACTTTAAAAATTGTCATTCAGGGCTCCCTTGAGAAGTGGTAGGTTTCACTGTTGGGGAAGGCTTCAGGCAGGGGCCATATGACAGCTTATAGGATATGGCATACTGAAAATTTCTTTAATGTATGCTTTGACTGAATAGTCATTGAAGTCTCTTCCAACTCTCAGATCCTTTCATTTTGTGATATAGTTCCCCAGGGAAGATGACTATTTTGTAGACATACTATATTTTTCTTTTTGGCTTTCTAAATTTGAAAGATAACATATTCCTTAAGGTCATATTTAATTGCTAATTTCTCCCTCAAAAAATCACACAGAGCCATTTTTTCTTCACTACCAAGAGCTAGGACTTGATAACTTTTTTTTTTCTTTATGGACTGTCTAAGAAGATATGTTGAAGGGGGGTTAATGATAGGGGAGGGTTGTTTGACTGTTTATGGGCTCAGGTCTAAGCTCTTTGCATTTTTTGTTTTTAATGATAAATAAATCTATATTTCTACCTCCCTTTATTTCTTGTCTCCCCCAACTGCTTTGTAAGCTTTTTGAGACAGGAAATGCCTCTTTACTCAGTATAACTCCAATGCTTAATATAGTGTCTGGCTCATATTAGATGCTTAATAAATGTTTATTGGATTGGGGAAAAAATTGTCATTCAGTCTACTTTTACAATTCTGATATGGTGAGTGGCAATCAGGATGGTCTTTCTCTTCTTCTTTCTTCCTCTAAGGCAACAAAGTCCTTCTGATGACACTTATTTGCTTTAAGACATGTTTTGATGTCTTGAAACAATAGCAACAATAATAACTACTAAAATCAAGGTTAAATAAAATCTCTAAGAAAAGTTAGTTCATCTAGCAATGAGAATTTATTGAGTGTCTGCCAAGAACTATGTTAGGAAATATATAAGGAAATAAAATGGAAAAAAAAAATAGTCCCTATTCTCAAGGAGCTTACATTCTATCATGGGATGTCTGCCATATATATGAAATCAGAAAGTATATTCAATATCTTTTAAGTTGCAGTGTTTTGTTAATTGCTATCATAATTTTTGAACTTGTTGGATCAGATATTTAGAAATAGAATAGACCTTAGAAGCCATTGAAAACATATTTCCAGATTTTATAGATTAATAAATTGAGACATTTGATTTGCTCTGGATCACAGTTAATAGGGACCTGAGGTGAGACTTGAACTCATGTTTTTTTCTGATTCCAGGTCAAGCATCTATCAGTCATTTTATGACGCTGCTTTTTAAGGAAACATTCTCATTCTAATGAGATGTATGTGATTTAAAACATTTTAACTGTAAAAAAGAAAAATTCAGTTTAATTTTTTTCTTTTACAAATAAATTTCTTTTTTTTTGCCTTACTTTTTTTATTATAATAACTTTTTTTTGCCAGAATAATTTTTTACAATATTATCCCTTGCACTTACTTCTGTTCCTATTTTTCCCCTCTCTCCCTCCACTCCCTCCCTTAGATGGTAAGCAGTCCTATATATGTTGAATATGTTGCAGTATATCCTAGATACAATATATGTGTGAAGAACCAAACAGTTCTCTTGTTGCACAGGGAGAATTGGATTCAGAAGGTAAAAATAACCTGGGAAGAAAAACAAAAATGCAAATAGTTTACATTCATTTCCCAGTGTTCTTTCTGGGTGTAGCTGCTTCTGTCCATCATTGATCAATTGAAATTGAATTAGGTCTCTTTATCAAAGAAATCCACTTCCATCAGAATATATCTTCATACAGTATTGTTGTTGAAGTATATAGTTATCTCCTGGTTCTGCTCATTTCACTTAGCATCAGTTCATGTAAGTCTCTCCAAATCTAAATAAATTTCTTTTTATTTTGATTAATCAGCAATATTTATTGTTCATGGTGGGTCAAAGTGTCAGGTATTGAATAAACAAAAACCAAAGACTTCCCTGCTTTCATGGACTTTGTGGTCTATTAATTAATTATTTTATTTTATTTTTAAAATTTTATTTATTTATATTTTTTGCTAAGGCAATTGGGGGTAAGTGACTTGCCTAGGGTCACACAGCTAGGAAGTGTTAAGTGTTTGACACCATATTTGAAATCAGATCCTCCTGACTTCAAGGCTGGTGCTCTATCCACTGCACCACTTAACTGCCCCCTGGTCTGTTAATTTAGAAAGTCATGATTTCAAACACACACTCACACACATATACACATTTATAGTTCATTTAAAATTGTGTTCATTTATTTCATTAAATATTTCCAAATTACATGCAAAATGTAATTGAGTTCTAATTTTCTTCCTCACTCTAACTACTGCCCCCTTCTTGAGAAGGCAAAGTCTTTGATTTTGGTTATATATATGACATCATGAAAAGATTTCCATTTTAATCAGACTGCAAAAGAAAATAAAAATTAAGACAAAACAAAACAATAAAAATAAAAATTTAAAAAGCATATAGTCAGAGTTTGTCAGTTCTCTCTCTAGAGGTAGATAACTTTTTTTTTATCATGGGTTCTTTTGGCATTGTCTTCATTTATTGTCTTGATCAGAGTAGCTATCTTTCATGGTTAATAAGTTTTAGTATATTGATATTACTGTATATGATTTTCTCCTATAAATGTTTTTGTACAAATAGAACCTTTTCCTTTTCCTTTGATCTCTTTGGGATATAGACCTAGTAATGGTATTTCTGAGTCAAAGGGTATGTACAATTTTATAGCCCTCTAGATGTGGTTTCAAATTGTTCCTCAGAATAGTTGGACTAGTTCACAATTCCATCAACAATTCAGTAGTGTTCCAATTTTTCACATCAAATCCAATATTTATCCTTTTCCTTTTTTGTTAGCCAATTTAATAGATGTGAGGTGGTATTTCACACTTGTTTTAATTTTCATTATGTTATTCAATAATGATTTAAAGAAATTTTTCATTTGACTATAGATAGCTTTGAGGTTTTTTTTTCCCTGAACTGCCCCTTCATATGCTTTCACCATTTATCAACTGGAGAATGGCTTTTTTTAAAAATAAATTTTGGTTCTTTCTCCTATATTTTTGAGAAATGAGACTTTTATCAGAGAAACATTTTGCAATTTTTTTTCAGTTTCTTTTTTTTTTCTTCTAATTTTGACTGCATGTTTTGTTTGTGCAAAGTGTTTCAATTTTATGCAAGCAAAATTATATATTTCACTTTCCATTATCTCCTCTGTCTTTTGTTTGGTCATGAATTCTTCCCTTATTTATAGAATTTACAGAGATATTTTTCCATGCTTCTCTACTTTAATAAGATTCTTTAAATCTAAATAATTATCCATTTTGAAGTTACCTTAGCATATAGTTTGAAATGTTGCTTTCTGCCTGCTTTGTGTCAAAATGCTTTCCAGCTTTCCCAACATTTTTTAATTAAATGTTTAGTTTTATCTTAAAAGTCTAGAAATTTGGGTTTATCAAATTACTCTGGTTGTTTACTACTGTGTGTAATGTAGTTAATTCATTCCACTGATTCATCATTCTATTCCTTAGTACAAAAGTGCTTTGATTACAGCTTGTAATAGAGTTTGAAATGAGGAACTCCTAGGATATTTATTTTTGGCTGATTCTCTTGCTATTCTTGTTCTTTTGTTCTTTTAGTGAATTCAGTAATTTTCCCAGCTCTATAAATTAATTATTTAGTAGTTTGATTGGTATGGCATTAAATAAGTCAAATATCTTTCGTAGAATTATTGTTTTTGTTATCATATAGACTCAACTTATCCATGAACAATTAATATTTCTCCATTTGTTTAGATCTGTTTTTATTTCTATGAAAAATGTTTTGTAATTGTATTTATAAAGTTCCTTGGTTTCTTTGGCTGGTAGGCGTCTAAATATTTTATATTGTCTGAAGTTAATTTAAATGAAATTTATCTTTCTATCTTCTCCCACCAGGTTTTTATTTGCTTGTTGTTTATTTTGATTTTTGAGGGAGATATATCAAAATGCTGATGATTCATATGGTCTTATTTTATAATCTGCAAGTTTTCTGAAATTAATTCTTATAACTAGCTTTTTAGCTGATTCTTTAAGGTTCTCTAAGTATGTCTGCATAACATCTTTAAAGATTGAAGAGTGATAGTTTTGATTTTTCCATTGCCTATTTTTGACCCTTTATTCCTGGTAATAAATATTATTGCTTCACTTCTCATCTTAGTAGGAAGGTTTCAAATTTATCCCCAGCATAGTTAAGCTTGCTCTTGGTTTTAAATAGATATTACTTATCATTTTAAGAAAAGTTCCATTGATTTCTATGCTTTTCAGTTTCTTTAGTCAGAATGGGTATTGCATTTGTCAAAAGACTTTTATGTATGTCTCTATTGATATAATTATGTTTTTGTTATTATTATTGTTATGATTAATTATGCTGACTTTTCTTAATATCGAACAAGCCTTACATTCTTGATATAATTACTACCTGGCCATAATATATGATCTTTGTGATATATAACTGGAATCTCATTGCTAGTGTTTTATTTAAAATTTTTGTATCAAAATTTATTTTAAAAATTGGCTTATAATTTTATTTCTCTGTTTTTGCTCTCCCTATTTTAAGTAACAAAATCATAATTTCATCATAAAAGGAATTTGATAAACTCTTTTGCCAAGTGTTTCATAGTTTATATAGTATTGAAATTAAATTTTCCAAAAATGTTTGGAAGAATTCACTTTTAAATCTATCTGATCCTAAGGATTTTTCCCCCCTAGGGAGCTCATTGATGATTTTTTCAATTTCTTTTTCTAAGATGGGAATATTTAAGTATTATGTTTTCTCTTCTGTTTATCAAGGCAGTTTATATTTTTATAAGTATTCTTCCATTTAACTTTGACTTGTCAGCTTTATTATTTATAGTTGGGAAAAATAAGTCCAAATAATTGCTTTAATTTAACTTCATTAGTGGTATATTCCACATTTATATATGAATAATTTAATTTTCTTCTTTCCTTTTTAATATTTTAATAATATTTGCTTTGATTTTTAAGATTTCAATTTTAGTGTTTAATTAGGGATTTTAATTTGTTCTTTTTATAGTTGTTTTAATTGTAAGCCCAATTCATTGGCCTGTTCTTTTTCTGTTGTATTGATGCAGGAGTTTATAAATGTAAGCCTTTCTCTAAGTATTGCTTTGGCTATATCCCATACATTTAATATATCATCTCATCATTGCTGTTCTCTTTAATGGAATTAATATTAGTTTCTATAATATGTTTTTAGGCCCACTCATTCTTTAGGATTAGGTTATTTCTTTTCCAACTAACTTTTAATCTATACTTCCATGGTCCTTAATTAAATATAATTTTAATACATTATGATCTGGAAAGGGTACATTTAATATTTCAGCTTTTCTGCATTTGGCAATGAGATTTTTATGCCATGATAACTTTTTGTGAAGGTGCCATGTACAGCTGAGAAAAAATACACTCCATTTTATTTTCTTTCAGTTTTCTCCAGAATAATTTCATCTTTGACTTTTCTAATATTCTGTTCATCTCTGGAACTCCTGTCATCTAATTTACAGTTAGATTTATCTAATTCTGAGGGGATAAAATTGGGGTCCTTCACTAATATAGTTTTACTCTATTTCCTTTGTGTAACTCATTTAACTTTTTCTTTAAGAATTTGGGTGTTATGTCATTTTATGCATGTATGTCTAATATTGTTATACTTCATTGTATGTGTTTCTTTTTAGCAAGATGAACTTTCCTTGTTTATCCCTTTTAATTAAGTCTATTTCTACCTTTTATGCTTCTACTGAAATATGAGGTTTTTTTAGCCTGTTATTTTAGCTCTATTTATCTGTTATCTGTTCTCTGTTTAACTCTGTTTAGCTCTTTCAGCTCTTTGTTTCAATTGTGTTTCTTCCAAACAATATGTTGAATTATGGTTTGTAATCTATTATCTTATCAGCTAAAGATAAAACAGGAGTTTTTACTCCTTTTGTAGTTAAAAAAAATCCCCATCAATCTTTGGAGAAGAGACATTTTATAGCAATTAGGATTTTGGCGTTTTAGGCAGGGCTGCTGTTGAAGACCAGCCAACACTCTCACCTCTTCCCATGCAATGGAAAACTGATACACCAATGTGGGTAGAACAGTGACCCTTAACAAATGAAAAAAATTCAGGCCTTAGTAGATATAGTACAGAAACAATTTGACCAAGGACACTCGCAACCTTCTCTAAGTCCTTGAAATTCCCCTGTATTTGTTGTAAAAAAAAAGAAATCTGGAAAGTGGAGGATGTTGACTGATCTGAGAAAAGTAAATGTTTTGGCTTCTGCATCCGTGTCTACAGATACCTTTCAATGATATACCATTTACATAGATAGTGAGCACAGGTTGGTCAGCTGTAAAAGCTGCAGTCCAGAATATTCCTGGATTCTGTTGCTGGGAGTCAAAATCTGGGTAAATATCACCAAATTGCCTATTAGGAGTGTGTATCTGTGTACCTGTATTAGTGACTGGGATATTATCTACACACATTCCCCAGTTTTCCATATCAGTGTATGGATGGAAATTGTTTTGTTAGTGCTCTCAGGAGGTGAAATGGCCAAGCCTGCTGTACCTGGAGGGCAGGGATCTACAGGCCAGATAGGGATAGATTTCATCTTTCCAGAGTATTTCTCAATAGTCCCAGTGGCATACAGCTCTATTCTACCTAAATGCAATCCCCTTCCCCCATCAGATTTCTTCTCAGTTTGAAGATCTGGAAAATAGAGGATGCTGACTGATTTGAGAAAAGTCAATGGTGTGTTCTCGTTCTCTCTCGTTCGTTTTCTCTCTCTCTCATTTCCCCCATTTTCCAGATATCCCTCTGTTCTCAGCTAAAAATAAAAGATAAAATAATGAAAAATAAGCATTCTCCTGCTTTTATTTTGTTTTAAAAATATCTTTTAGCTCTTCCATAAATTTGTCCAATTTAGATATTTTTGAGGCTTTGCTTGTAGTTATTTGAACTTCATTGTCTTCTTCTCAGTTTGCATTTTGATCTTCCTTGTCACCATAATAGTTTTTAAGAGTCATATACCTTTTTATTATTGTTGTTATTTGCTCACTTTTTATTTATTAATTTTGAACTTCATGTTAAAGTTGGGCTCTGTTCTTGGTATGGGAATTTGGGGAATGGGGCTTTGTCTCAAGATTCAAGCTTTTTCACATTGCTGTTTTCAGAGCTAGTTTCGGAGTTTGGAAGTTTTTAGTGCTTTCAAAATGGTGTGATTTGGGGAGAGTTATAGTCACTGTTTTCTTGGTCAATACTTTAGTCCTTATTCCCCTGATCCCTTAACATTGCATTAGATACTGCTCCTAAGATTTCTTTTCCCTGGGAATTGAAAAGGAAACTATATCTCAGTGTCTATGATTCCTTGAGGCCATAAGTAATACTGTCTCTCAGGGCTCTTGATTGAAAGTACTCGTCTTTATCTTTGAACTAAGAGCCAGAAATGGGTATAAGCAATGGTACTGACAAATGAGTCTGATCTTGCATCCAAGGTTAGCACTGAGAAGTCCTCTGAAATCTCTTTCTGATCAGTTGTCATATCCCCTTATCATTTCTGCCTTGAAAGCTCCTGAAACTACCATTGCTTCTGTCATTACACCACTGGAGCTTCATCCATGTGGGCTCCAGATCAGCTTCCTTCTCCTGTGTCATAGATCTCTCTTTCTGATCTCCTATGTTGTCTTGGCCTAAAGGATGTCTCATTCTGACTTTTTATTGACTCTACCTCTTCTGAATATAGAATGAAGTGTTATTTTAAAGATATTTGGAAGGCATATTGGGAGAACTCCCCACATATAAGTTTTTGAAACGTTATTAGTTCTTAATACAGGAAACTTCATAAAATTGGAAAAGGAAATAATGACTTATACCTTAATTTCCCAAGCTGGTGCTTCAGTAAGAAGACATTGGTATTAACTGAGAGACTTGACCATTCTCATCTTTTTATGGAGAATTATGTATTTTTTCCTTCAAGTATCTCAGAAAAGGAAATTGTTTCCTGTCCATTCGAATTATATGGTATTCTTTGAAAACATGTTGGAACAATGTAATGTCTTCAGAGTACATACAGTCTGAAAAGTTAAATGATGCTAAATTAATGAAAGTCAACCTATATTTAGTAAATCATTCCAGTTGATCCTCAGCAATGTAACCTTTTATATGGCATCTCAGTTCATTCCTGACAAAACAGATACATACACAAAGAAGGAAAGTTTCTTTTAAGTGAAGTTGCTATTTATATTCAAATAAATATAAAAAAAGAGAAATATAGTTTTACCCCCTTCCCTAGTTCTCCAAAACTATGCAAATAAATACCTCACTGGACTTAATACCTTGATATGTTATATTTTTGTAGTATATGAATAAATAACTTTTACAAAATTACTTGAATATGGCCCAAATAACTTAACATGATTCAACGTGAATTCCATATTTTAACTTCTCTCTGTCTGTCTGTGTCTGTATTTGTGTTTGTCTGTCTATTTCTTTTTCTCCCCATCTCCTCTCTTTTATAACTAGCTTTAATAACATGCATCTCAAATATAAACATTAGTAACATCTGGGAATTCAGTATTTACTCTTTAAAATGCAAATGAAGAAAAAAATACTCATTAGACACAATAGTATGATAGTAAGAAAAATAAAATGTCTCTTGAAAATGTAGTAAGATTTATAGGCTGAAAACACATAAAAATATCTTTTCACGTTATGTTTTTTGTAAATGAGCAGATAGCCAAGAAATTAAAGGCTTCTGTGGAATACAATGAAAGAGATCAACAAACAATTTTTTTAATACCCAAGTAGGTAGAAGAGGCCTGTCTCTATCTGTCAGACACATTGTCCACTCAGTTGATGAATAGCAAAAGATAGAAACACCAGGTTGCTTTTCACCACTGGGTAAGTTATTAAAAGAACTGAAAAATATCACTTTTTCCCTTTCAGAAAGTGATGGCTTATTACTAGCAACTGTTGTCAGACACACATCTTTTCTCCTTCATTCTACACCTTTGTAGCTATCCATGGACTCATAATCACAAGAAAAAGCGCATGAGCACTTTTCATTCCTGCTGGCTTCTAGGAGACGCATCACAGTCAATCATAGTCATGTAACACATGATCTCAAAGCTGAGAATGAATTAACTAGATAAAAATCCATATGGTCTTTGGTGTATCATCACTACAATGTTTTGATTTTGTAAGTCAAACTCACTTATACTAAACTTGTACTCCAGCAGTGTGACCTTTTATATGGCATCTCAGTTCACTCCTGATAAAACAATTACATACACAAAGAAGAAAAGAAGCATTTATTAATTATGTACTCCATGCTAGGTACTGTGCTAAAGGTTTTACAAAGAATCTTTCATGTGATCATCACAATAACATGGCCAGATAGGAGCTTTCACCCACTTTTCATAAATGAGAAGACTAAGACAGATACGAGGTTAAGTGGTGCACATTGCTAGTAAGTGTCTGTGGTTGAATTTTGAGTTAGGTTTTTCTGTCTCCAGGCCTAGTACTCCTTCCATCATGCCATCTAGTTTCCTATGATATGACTAATAGGATATGATATGTAATATAATACAAGCATACACATATACACACAAGCACATTACATACACATGCATATTACATATACAAAATGCATGTGAAATACACATACATATGTATATGCACACACATGCACATGCATAGTTCTCATATGGGATATTAAGTCAGCAACCCACTTTGTTGAAATACTATTGCTTTTCTTCCATCACTTTCTTGTTGAAAAATCTTAAACAGCTCATTATTGCTTGCCACATAAAGTCCAAATTCCTTTGTCCAATTTGGAGAGATTTTTATAATTTTGCTGTATCTTATATAAACAATTTGCCTCTCCAATAAATATAATAATTTTCATAGTTAATAATAATAATGCCCCAGGATAATCAGACATATATTTGTATAATAAGGTAATCATAGATTGGCAAACATCGCTTCTATTCCCATGTCTACATTTCTGCTAATACTATCTAGTTATAATTTTCTAAATTAGTGGTATCAAATTTGAGTCAAATTGGGCATTTATTGACTTACAAGTCAACAAATTAATATAATCTGTGTTCTGTGCTATTTTTATTTATCTTGTTTGACAATTCCCAATTGTATTTTAATCTGGTTTCCTTATACTTTTAATGTTGGGGGCCACTTCATTTGATGGAACAAAGTTTGATACCTTTAGGTCAAAATCCCTTCCTTCTTGAGGACTAGCCCAAGACCATTTTTTCTATAAAGTCTTCTCTGATTGTTCTAGACCATATTGTTGTATCCTTTTTTTTTAAATCTTATGTTATTTATAATCACTATCAGGCTAAATTTATTTATTGTCCAGCCAATATTAAGTTTCTTGAAGTCAGAGATTTCTTTCTAACCTCCACCATGCCCACAAAAGTGCTGAACACAGAGTAAATAAACTCAAAGTACTTGTTGATTGAATGATTTAGGAGTGAAGCTAGCATTAAATCAGAATATCCATACTGTAACAATACAGAGGCATTTAATAAAAAAGCCAGACACAACCAGCCATGGTACTGATTCTGTACCTTATTTTAAATTGTATTCTTAAGAAAGCACATGAGATTTCTCAACATATCAATAAGCAGAAGATTCTCAGAATTGAATGTTCTAGCAATTTGATTTTCATATGATTTATGTTTGAGCCAACTTCATCTTATACTTGATTACTTTCCTGAAGATAAGGCTTGATTTGTCCTAATTTCACTAGGATTCCAGATCAAATGGATGCTAGAAACTTTACAACACAGAAAATTCAGTATTCACCAGCCAGATTCCAAATGGGAATACCACAGTCATGACAATCCAGCAGCATTGTTCCCTCATTGCCCATTTCTATTTCATTTTGGAGTAGCATATGAACTAGTATAAAAGCTATAGCATCTCCTATATCATTCAAGATTAGTGCCTGCTACTAAAAATATTCTGACCCTTATGATCTTGTCCAAAATATGGGTCAAGCAGATTGAAAGGAAATCTATCCCTTGCCTTTTCTTTATCATAAAAGAATGAAACTGGACACATCTTTCTAAGACCTGAAATTGAGTTCTTAGGTGTAGATTTATTGAGTATAACTTTTAAATACAGTGGCAGAAAAGGAGAATAAGAAGGAAAGCATGAAAAAATGAAGATGGAGGTCAGAAAAGGGTCATGATATCCTCTTGTCTATACTACAGGTAGGCAGGCAATGAAAATTATATTTCCTACTGGAGTCTTTGTTAAGATTGAGGAAAGATTTATCATTATTTCCCAGAGGATGGTTAGTGATTCAAAAAGCATAGACAAACATTCATGTAATCAACCACAGACAACATTTTAATAAATCAGTAGTTTGTTAAATATTTCCAGGCCTACCTAGAAGTCATTGTGGAAAACCCACAACCTGCAGCTCTGTGGTATTTTGCATTGGTACACCTAACTAACAGCATGTCTTTGTAGCATAAATATTATTTTTTCCTGCCATGATCCATTACTGTCTGACTGCTGTTGAATCTCAGAGCAAATGCCAACAGTATATTTCACACTGAAGTATGGGGTTATAAAACTATTGCTCTGAGCCTCCCTCCTCCTTTCAAGTCTGCCTAACATAAAATGGTTCTTAATTTAATACCAAATAACTTCATCCCTCAAGAACCATCCAGAAAGAAAACACATCTAAATATAACCTATATAAATGAGTATCTATGTGCTATAGCTGGGCATAGACTTTTAAATGGGTTTCTAATGCCAACTTTCACATGAACCACTCAGACAATTTAAGAACCATCATTGACCACTGTTATCTCACTTTAAAATCTGTCCATATATAGCTTACTATCACAGATTTTGAGGACTGGAAGAGAGCTCAATGACAGGAATATACTTTATAACATAATCAATCAATCTTCATAACACATCAAATAGAAAAGAATGGTGGATTCTAACAGGTAACCCTAATTATTTCAGTTGCCAAGCCTAAAGATCATTGTGCCCCATTCAACTCAGTAAAAAACAATCCCCCTGGACCATAGGGATTAAAGGAGAAAATATTATACTTTTGGATGATAACATGATATAATAAAAAATAATTGAATTGAATGATTGAATGCAGTCAGAGGACGGGTTCAAATTCCATCTTTGATGCTTACTTCTTTATGTATCCTAGAAGAAGAGAATGTATATTCCTCTGTCTCATTGTTGTCATCTGTAAAAGAAGAGGATTAGTCTTCATTGGATGTTCACTGATGTCCTTTCCAACCTTAATTAGATTGATGATTATTTCCCATTGACATGTATTTGGAAGTGAGGGCAGTCTGTAGGTACAGTGAGAAATAGGATGATATAAAAAAAGAGAGTACTGGCCTTGGAATAAGAAGGGCCTGAATTCAAATCTAACCTCAAACAATCCCTAGCTATGTGGACCTTGGCAAGTCATTTAATCTCTCTAAAACTCAGTTTTCTCATCTGTAAATAAGAACAGAAGTTATTATGAACAGCAAATGAGTTCATAAATCCAAACTTAAATGAATGTAAATGCTAGCTATTAGATGATAATAAATGAGAGCGAAGAGGATAAGCAGCTAACATTTATACATTGCTTTCTATGTGCCAGGCACTAAGCTTCTAATTATTAATTCATTTGATTCTCAAATAATCCTGGAATGTTGGTGCTATTATTTTCCTTGTTTTATGATTAAGGAAACTGAGGCATATGAGATTAGTTGATTTGCCCAAGATCAAACAGTTAATAAGCATCTAAGGCTACATTCGAACTCAGGTCTCCCTGATTTTGGAGTATCTAAGTGATGCAATAAATAGAATCAGAAAGTTCTGAATTCAAATCTGACCTCAAATATTAGCTGTGTGATTCTGGGTAAGTCATTCAATCCAGTTTGTCTCCATTTGTTCATCTGTCAGATGAGCTGGAGAAAATAAAATGACAAACCATTCCAGTGTCTTTGCTCAGAAAACCCCAAATGGGGTCATGAAGAATCAGACACGATTGATCAACTCCCAACCTCCAGCCACCCTGTCCATTGTGCCACCTAAATAACAGATTGAACATATAAAAAAGTGTAAATTATGATAACGATAATGATGATGATGATCTTCCATCCAAGTTTCTTCAAGTTCTCATTTGGGCACCAGATTTTCTGATTGAGTAAAAAAGAGGATAAAATTTGAAGGCAACAAACTGTCCCCAGCTTCTGCTTTCCCAGTTTTTCTCAACATTTGTGGAAGAGAAATAATTGAAAACAGTAGATTAGTAAATCTCAGTAAGAGGTCAACAAGAGATAGAGCTCTTCACACAGGTAATACTGGGCCCAGGGTTCCCTGTAATCTATTGGCTCAGTACAGAGAATATTATATTCCAATGTAAGCCATTTTAAAAGATAGAAGCTTTTTCTTTGTTTTTAAGAAACATAAATAAGAGTTATGATCCATATCCTTTAAACAAGGGCCAATCTGACTTTTTGTTTATTTGCAGAACTCAGCAATACAAAAACTTTGAATGACTTTCTGGGATAGGCAGTTGACTGGTTTCTCTAACTAGAGATGTCACAAGTAGGCTCTGAAATATCTTAAATGAATTGTTGTCTTTCTGACAAGAAACTCGCCTGGCAAGTGAAACTCAGTCCTAATTGGTGGACATTTAATAAGGAAGTAAGCTAAAAGTTTTTAGCTTCTTCTGCTAAGAACTTAGCTCAATCACGAAACTCAGTTACCTCTAGCAATCTTCATCCATCTTCATCCAGACTATTCTGGTAGGTTTTCTTTTTCATGAACTGGGTATGTCAAACTCTGAAGAGTACAAGAATAAGTGCTTCTTTTCCCAGAGTTAGAACTTGCCCAGATTGGTTTATTTAAACTCTAAACTGAAATTAGGTCTCCTTTTTGAGTGGAGTCCCACCCAAGTCTGAAGAACATGTTCTTTGTGGACTAAGGGTAATATCTTCAGAAACTGAGTTTACTAAGAGATGGCCCTTAATAAAGAAATTGAGGAGAAAAATTTGTATCCCAATTTAATAATTGGTTATTAATTTTCTTTTCTTTTTTGCCAGGCAATTGAGGTTAAGTGATTTGCCCAGGGTCATACAACTAAGAAGTGTTAAGTCTCTGAAATCTGATTTAAATGAAGATTCTTCTAATTTCAGGGCCAGTGTTCTATCCACTGTGCTATCTACTTGCCCCAATTAATTATTAATAAATAGTAAAACAATAATTTTTCTCAGAGATCAAATTCAGGATTGTCAAGACAAATTTATTCTCTCCCTCTTTCTCTATCCATTTCCTAATAAAATCACCAATAGCCTCCAACCTGTCTAGTGCCTTCCCTAGGAATTCCTTGTCCTTCCCTCCTTCCCAACTGCTTCACCTCTCTCCACCTCTCTCAAACACTCTCAGATATCTACCCATAACCTATGCAAGCAGTTGATGTCATTCCTTTTCTATTTCCACTGAGAGAGTGAGTAATCATTGTGATAATATATCACCAAAGCTTTTATAATGCAGAAGCAAGAACATGAGTCTCCAAATTTATTAGGTTATGCTAGATAAGCTCTAAGGTCACTTCCAACCATGAGGTCTTTAATCCCAGAGCACTTCTTCCTCTTATAGAATTGAATTTGTACAAATTATTTATTGTGTTATTTTCACACCATAAATTAAAGGTAAAGCGAGGAAATGTTTTATGCTGATTCTCCCAAGTGATGCCAATCATCTATTGAAAAATTACCTTACATGTTAAATTGTTAATTGTGGTCTACTCTTAGGAGATTGTGAAGGTGAAGGTGTTGGCCAGGGGAGTTGGACAGAAGAATTAGTTGGTGGGATCCAGCTATCAATAGAATGAGGTGCTAGAAGTTAGAACAATCATGATTCCTCTTCCCCCTTTCCCCTGTGCCCAGACATAGCTTGGCCCCAGAGAGAAGTTTTAAGGATTAAGGGCATTAGATATCTCCATTCTAAACTCAATTTCTTCTTTTGGCCTCAGCTTCTATGGAATGTACTCAATGTATTGTAGCTAAAGTTGCTAATTAGTTTAAAAAAAAAAGTGAATTGAACCACAATTAGCAAATGAGTAGAGAACCCAAAGATAATTAAACTATCCCCTGAGAGGGAGCCTCTTCCTGACAACTCTCACCATCTTGTCATGTCCTTGCAACCCTACCACCAGGCTTTCCTCCAGCCTCCTTTCTTTGAGGAAAATAAATATCCTTAATGGTCCTATAAGTGTCTTGCCTGAGGTAAATATTATTTCTTGGAACTAAGCCCAATTGATCCCACTTAGTTACAATTCTATGTAACCTTTAGTTTAGGACTGTTTCTGCTTCTTATTTTCTGTCCACTTTGTTGTCTTATCTCCTATCCACAGCAAATTTAGCATATAGATGGTCTTTTTTGATTCTTATCTGACAGTGAACATATACCTATGCTTTTCAAAACTTGGATGGAGTTATTAGCCTCTTCCCTATTGATGGCAGGGAGAAGTATGAACCCTGAATATGTTTCCTTACTTCCTATCTCAACACACCTACCTTAAGCTTCTTTGAAAGAGTAGAGATAGAATTGTTTTGATAATGGAGACTTGAGCTGAGCCAAGAGAAGGAACAAACACTTAGATAAGTAATTATTCTGTGGCAGATATTGTGCTAAATTGTCCTGGGGAGAAGAGTTCACTTTATGAAACAAATACAGATTCCATGTCTCCATCTCTATGGGATCATAGATCTGGTAGAGATCTCAGATGTTATCTCATTTGATGACCTCATTTAATAGAGGAGGAATTT
This sequence comes from Sarcophilus harrisii, assembly GCF_902635505.1. Lineage (NCBI taxonomy): Eukaryota > Metazoa > Chordata > Mammalia > Dasyuromorphia > Dasyuridae > Sarcophilus > Sarcophilus harrisii. The sequence continues at coordinate 407,048,597 of NC_045428.1, read as the reverse complement.
GAGGTTTGGAGGGTATTGAGTGACTTACCCACTTATCCAGATTCATTTTTATTCTATTGTACTTCTCCAATCACTTCAAAAATTAAATGTGTTCAAACTCAGATTCCAAATTTAACATCTGTTAAATCATTACAGAGAAAATCTCTTACTTGTTTTCTCAACTCTATTTTCTAATTCTGCTCTTTGATTTAGTGCCTTTGTGGCTCATCTGCTTCTCCTGAGATTGTGCTTTTGTTTCACAATTAAAGTACTGTTTGTGCTTGCCTTGAAGATGGTTAAACACTTATTTTTGTGTTCTTGAATTGAGTCTTAAAATGTATTTTTTCCTTGCTGAATTTAACCAATAATCAAGTGCTTTGCTAACCTACAAATTTCAGTTTGGTTGGCAGTTCAATGTAATTCTCACATCATTCTTTCACCCCAGTAGTTTTATTTTTTCACACTCTTCTGAATGTTCCTAAAGAGTTGGTAATAAGCTGTCAGACACCTGTGTGCATCAAGGAAGGCAGAGTTTGAAATATGTCTTTGCCACAGGGGTGTATTTTCCAGTTGATAAACAGCTAAATGCCTTCCTTCTCTAGAAGTCATGGGAGACCCAGATGTACTCTGTGGAACTCTCTCCTATTCTCTGCGTTTACCTTCCTCCCCAATTCCATCTCTCTCTCACACTCAGTAGAGATTGACATAAATATGAATTGATCAATAGATAGGTAGAGCTCCCTTTGCTTCCATCCTTCTCATTTCCTATCATTTAAATACTTTCTATCATCCCTTGTCTCATACGAAGAGGTAGCCCTACTTCTTGTTAAGATAAATCCCTCTATCTACACAAGTAACTCCTTTCCATCCTGTCTCCTCCAATAGATTGTTCTTTCTGTAGTCATCACTCTCTTACTTATCTTAAATCTTTCTTTGTTTACTGGCTTTTTCCTTGATGCCTACAAATATGCCCATTTCCCCCCATTTTCAAAAAATCTTTCCATTCCTACTATCATCCTATGTCTCTCAAGAAAGCCATTTATAATAGGTGCCTCCAATTCTTTTCCTCTCATTCTCTTCTTAACTCCATACTATCCAGCTTTTTACTTCATTATTCCATGGAAACCATTCTCTTCAAAATTCTCAATGATCTCCTATTTACCAAATTCAATGACCTTTTCTCAATTCTCACTTTTCTTGACTGTTCTACACACTTTGATGTTGTTGATCCTTCTCCTTAATACTCTCTTCTCTGTTGATTTTCTAGATACATCCTTTCATTCTCTGTGTCCTTTGTGAGATTCTCATTTAGGTTATGCCCACAAACAATGGATGTCTTTCAGGAGTCTGACCTGAGTCCTTTTCTTTTAATTCACTCGGTGATCCCATCAACATCCATGGATTTAATTTTAATCTTCATGCTAAATATCTTAATTCCACTTATTAAGCCCTAATCTCTCTTCTGACTTTCAACCTTGAATCTCCAATTATCTTTCAGGAACCTTGGCCTGGATGTCTAGCGATCATCTGAAACTCAACATGTCCAAGAATACATTATCTATTCTAAATTCTTTCTCCTTCCAAACTTCCTTATTATTTCCAAAGACTCCACCCTTCTTCCGGTTTCCCAGTCTCACAATGTAGGTATCATTTCAATTCCTTACCATATTATACCTTCCATATCTACTTCATTGCTAGTTCAGTCATATTGTATCTGACCCTTAACTCAAACTCCAATGGCTCTTTATTGCCTCAAATCAAATATGAATTCTTCTATCAGGCATTCAAAGAGGAACATGGATGAGAAAGATATTGAGCTGACAGAAACAAGCAGATTTTGCAACTGAATGGAATGTGAAATGAGGGAGAGTGAATATTTAAGAATGATAATGAAATTATGAACCTGAGTAATTGGACAGATTGTGATATCCTCAGCAGAAAGGGGAAGGTTTGGAAAGGTGAATTTTTGAGAAAAGATACCAAATTCTGTTTGGGACATGTTGAGTGTGGGATGTTTATGGGGCATACATTTTGAAATGTCTACTAGGCAGCTGTTTTTAACTATCTGGAAAGGAAAATATAGAAACAAATTCTGAAAGTTATAGTGGATAGAAGAGACTATGATTATATCCATTAGGTAAGGTGGTGAGATGATAGGATGGGAATAGAGGTACAAACAGAGGGATTTGTTTTAGCAAGGAAAAGAGACTTCTTCATTAGAAATTGAAAAAAAGGAGAAATGATTGGGCAATGATTTCAAAAGGAGTTTGTGGAGAGGAGAAAAGAGAGAGTTTAATGCCCCTTTGACTTAATAAGAATTGGTGTCCTTCAAAAGTTTGAGATGATTTTTCTAAGTATATCATCAATATTAAATATAATATCAATCAACCATCAATAAAATGGTTCTGAAATTTCCAGGGGGAAATAAAACCCTACAAATTTTCAATTTTGGTGCTTGCTACCATCTTTTAAAAATGTATTTATTTTATTAAAATAGCAGCTTTGATTAGGCTTTCATTATCCTCAGGGAGGAGATAACTGTGGAAAGGCAGAGGCCTTAACTAGCATGAGTAGAGTTAAAACTTGGAGAGCTGTGAATATCTCTGTTGGAAGAAAAAGATAAAAAATGCATGATTTCAACAGTTAGGTCTTCAGGGAGAAATAAACAGCAAGGGAGAGAGAATTGCCTGGCCAGAGAATATTGAGAAAGTAAAAAAACACAGAGATAATCAGAGGTATTAACAGGTACTATTCACAGTTCTTTAGGCTTGGTTAGATCCAATCACAACTGGTTATTATTTTATAACACTATTTTAAGATTTGCCTTCTCTTTGCCTGCTCATGTCTCATTTCCTCCACTTGTGTAATTCTAATCTACTTTTGCTTGGTCTTGCTTTTTTAGATTAGGACTTAAAACCTTTTCTACTTGTGACTCCTTTTTGTGAGAAATTTTTATACAAAAGATATGATTTTCTGCAAAGATATAAGTATATAAAATAAGTATACAAATCAAACATTTATAATAATAAATCATAATTTCATAATGCCCACATTCAGTTATATGACCTCATCAGATATTAAGATCCACAGTTTATGAAAATAGGTCTTAACATAATGGGAAAGTTCAAAAAGTTCCCTGTCTGAGACAGATTTGTCTTCGTTATTTTGTTGATTAGTGCTACTGGTGGTAAAAATGGATTTGGAATTAGAAAATAAAAAGAGTGTTCAGGAATCAGAAAATAAAGAGATCAAGGCAAAACAATAGATCACAATTGACTGATTTCCTTCAGTTTCTACCAATCTCATGATTGAGTCTTACCACTTTGTTTTATCCTTCGGTTTTCATGACTTCCCATATACCAATCTGGCAGTTTTATCCACTCATTCTCTGCCCACAGCTTGGGACATCTGAGAGATGTTGGGCCTAGATACCATGGATCCAGAACCTATCAAATTACCACTATCCATAAGGGGAGAATCAAAGTGGGAGAAAAAGCAGAGTTTACAGCCAAAACAGGAAGCAAGAATTCTGTGCAACATTAGACAAGTCATGTCAAGGGTATAACTAAAAAGTTACAATGAGTCCACAATCTTGATTTCTAAAAAGAATGATCAGAGCAAGTCCTATGTATCTTATCTATCAGTTTGCCTCCTCGCTTTTCCTTCACTTTTATGTTATTAACATTTGCTGTTAGTTCTGCCTCTATTGCTGCCTACCATGTTATTCTGAGATGTTATCTGAGAGATTATATTCCCTACAGGTGTAAATATTTATCCTCTAGGTAAAAACAGGATACAGCTGTACCCAATGAAGCCATTTATTAACCATTGGCCCTGTTTTTTTTTTTTTTTATGTCAGTAATTGACTCATACCCTAAAGCCCAAAAAGAAGGGTTCATGGTTGAGTAGGAAAACAAATAGTCTTTGTTTCAGTCTCCCAGTCAGTGGTGGGTCTTGTTATGTTTCTCTATATAAGGTAATGCTTTCATGAAGGAAATTTGATTCCTATGTCTTTTGACCTACTGTTTTCTCTTGACCTGGATATTTCCTGATTTCACAACACTCACTTGCCTTCTAATTCCAAATCTATCTTTACTAACAATTTCTAAGGCCTTTCCAAGTGTAAGTCACTCCTGCACCTGATCTCAATTTTTGGTGAAATCAGTCTTCCAGTCTATTGTTACTCCTGACACCACCAATCGTGATATGATTACCAGAAGAAAAGAGAATAAATATATATGTATATAACTGAGAGTAGAGTAGATTTCCAAAATGAAAGAGAGGGGATTAGGGGTAAATTTATAATGGATGGGAGAATGAAATTCTTTCTTTGATACCACAAAAGCTCAATTGATTGTTTTCATAAGCTAGTATTTTTTTTCTTTTTTTAGTAACTAAACTAACTTTGTCTCCCTTGACTCTCTACTGTACTTGGCTTATCACTGACATTTGACAATTTAGCACTGATTCCAGACACTAGAATTGGGATATACTTCTTATTCTCCAGGAAACTTTTCCACCTCAATAGATTGCAAGTAAACACTGGAATCCATGATGCCATCACCCGTGATGTTTGGTATGCCAATGATTGCTGTCTAGAAAGGCTCACATGAGAAGATAGATAAAGAGTAATGGATGATTTCACAGAGTTGGAGCAATATTAAAGCCTGACAGTTTGAAGAAGATTGAAATCCTAGCCTATGCTCAGCAAACCTACACAGAATCAGAGGGCCAGGACAGTCAGGTAAACCATTTAGTCTAGACATTATCTTGTCCATCCCACTACCAAGTGGAATGGCTGAACCAAAGTTACTCAGATTGTTAGTCTCTACTCATCTGTCTATTCTTTGCTTATAGCCACACAGTGGCAAAGCATCTTGTGAGAATCAAACATCTGATTTAAGAAACAAAACAAAACTTTTTAACTGATCATTTTGATACATTGTAGCCAAACATTCAGCATTCTCCAGGGGAAAAGGTCTTCATATCTTTTACTCTTGATATAACTCAAATGTTCCTTTTATTTTTCCTTGAAATAAAGCTTTTCTCATATTAGAGAGAAAATAAATCCCTCTACATGTAATAGGGATATAATGTATTTGTTTTTTTCTAGCCCTAGTTGAAACAGAAATCAGCTGTTGATTATATTTTTGTAAAAACTTTCTCCTTCTTTCTTCATAGGCTTAAGGATCATTCTTGATTTGCTCTTTATGTCATATTTTTGCTAAATGACAAAAGCTTAATTTTTGATTTAAGAACTTTTGATTCAGAAAAAAATTAGAATATTGGCTGAAATAAAAATGAATTTACTTCAGTAATTTGCATTCAGTATGAACGAACTTGGCAGGGATTTAGGTAACAAAACATGTATATTACATTTGCATTTATTTTGAAGTGGCAAAGGTTCAGATTTCTGCTTACTGGTATCCCAATTGTCCTGGGTTTGAAGTCCTTATGCATTGAGTAGTCTTATGTTAGAGATGAATGCAAGGATTTTTGACAGATTAAACATTCTCAAACTTCTAAAATAATATAAAATTCTGGACAAAAAAAAAATCATGTGATCATCTGATCCAGTTGGAAAAGAAAAAACAGAAAACAAAACAAAAAAAAAAAAACCATAGCAGTAGAAAATTCCTAGTAGAAAATAGGAATTGTGTAGCAGATGAACCGACAGACTATGACATTAATGAGGCATTTAAGATTCAGAAGAAATAGAAAGTCCTGGAAAAGATGGATATCCTGTGTAACATAGCTACTGCCTTTGGACTCTCATCCATGCTTTTTAGCAATTCCTCATTCTGTTCCCAGCAATTATCTGGTTAATTACCTCAAACATAAATTCCAGCTCTAATGTGCAATTAGCTAAATTATCTTGATTGGCTAGCTATATTGGTCAAATTACTTTGTGTTGAATGGATGGAATTGGGGTGTTCAAGGCTACTGTCCTAGCTTCAGCCTTCTGTTCGCTCTCCCTTGTACTTTGTTGTGAGACATCTATGTTTTTTTGCCATAAGCCCAGTGTGACATTGGGGAAATAATTTTCCTGGACTTTACTTTCTTTGTTTGTAAAATGTGGATATTGAATTAAGTAATCACTAAGGCTCTTTCTATGCGTGGAATTTTGTATTATTGTATTGGAAGTTTGGGGCTGATCAATCTGTCAAAAAGCTTTTAGTGCCTCCTCTCTGTTCAGTGTTGTTAGGTATTACACAATGGTCTCAACCATTGTAGAGCCAAAGGCAATGGAACACCAGTAAACAGAAATCTAAGCTTTCCCTACTCCAAGATAAATACAGATGTAATCAACTTTACCTGTTATCTAGTTTTCTTTTCCATCATGGTGGATATTTAATAAACCCTTATAGCTTCAACTAAACCTCCCAGAAATTAATATCACTTAGTGATTTTTCTTTTCTCTGAGCCCCTGGAATATATAAGAAACCATTGGAAACAACTCTTCACTGTTGCTTATTGAATTAATAAGAGATGGCCAGCTTTCTATGGAAATAGAGTTCACTGTAAAGATGAGAAAGACGTTATTTGTATGTAAATTGTTTTGATTTTTTGTGATAATTTTATGAATTTCAAATACATATTGTACCATACTCTGAGGGGCAGACTTAACATTTGCATTCATTAGCAGTTACCTTTCCTCAGTCACTTTTCTTGAAGAAATTCCATGTCCTAGACTCTGAATGGCACAATGGAGATTTTTAATAGCTTAAAGATTCTCCTCCTTTTATTTTTAAGCTAATTTGAGTCCTGTGTTGATGAATTTGGAATTACACAATCAAGATTTCTTCAAATAGTCATTAAAGGCTATAATTTTTCAGTTAGAAATTATTTTGAAAAGTCCTGACAATCTTCAGAGAGGAATGCCTTTGTTGTTATTGTTGTTGTTGTTGTTGTTGTTGATGATGATGATGATGAGGCTCTCAATAAATTAAGAACAGTTTAGAAATGGCATAGGTTTCAAGTTTATTAGTCCCAAGGGACCTCCAACTCTATGAACATGGTAGTTAAATAATGTCCTTATTCTCATAAAATATATTTTTTCCAGCTGGGTGCAACTTAATATAGTTTGATATTTATGATCAAGGATTGGAGTGCAGATGGACATAAGAATTGTCAGGAAGCCCAGGAAAGTTTCCAGGGGGCTTCTCTTTTTTTTCATAGTAATCTTATCCAGTGGAAACAGATGAATTTCAGAGCACAGAAGAACGGAAATGGCAAAACCTGTAAAGTCATCCCAGCCAAGAATTTTAACCTTTTTAATGAAACTTCAAGAGTGAGGGTTCTCAGCAAAGAAATGACCAGCTTTCTGGAAAGGCTGAGCTTGCCCCCTGGGTCTTAGATAAACAATTCTGCACCAGTTCAACATCATGAGTCCCCTCGGTAGATCTCTGGGGAGGGTCAGCATGTTTTCTGGTCTGATCAAGTTTTAAGCACTTAGGATCCCCCAAAGAGTTGACATTCAGGAGCTCCATTCATAAAAGACTTATATCTCCTTGACAGTTTAAGTGGTTGACTGCCCAGAGGGACATAAGGAACTCCCCAGAATACATACATTTGCAGTTTGCCTCAGGCAGCCACTGGAAAGAAAGTTCTGTGGGTCTCTAGTGATACTTACCTAAAGGAGATAATCATTTTATGCAAGCAGTTTGACCTGGAAGTCTTTTTTTTTTCCAGGAAAAAATTAATAGTATAATATAAATCTTTAGGTAAAACAAATCATTACCCACACTTCTTATTTGGTTCTCAGGCACAAATGTATGAAAAAACATGGGGAACAAGAAGAGAAGCTGTTCAATTGGATGCCAAATCATAACAATTTTTCCATGTTTAAAAAATACCCTCTCATTTTAATATATTGTGTATATACATAATTGTTTGTATGCTGCTTTTCTAATTAGAATATAAGTTTCTTAAAGGTAGGGACTTTTTTTTTTTTTTTTGCCTTTTAAAAAAAGTTCTTAGCGTTTAGCACAGTGCTTGGCACATTGTAAACAGTCTATAAATGCTTGCTGATTTTTTTGACCTGACAAATAACAATACTTGCCCTTTTTCACCACTTCTCTATCTCCCACTTCTCTGTCTCTGTCTCTCTCTTTGTGTTTGCCTATCTGGCTCTGTGTCTCTGTCTCTGTTTATGCTTCTATTTCTATCTCTCTGTCTCTCTCTGTTTCTCTCTCCCCATCTTCCTCTCCTTCTCTCCCTCTCTCCTCCCTCTGTCTCTTCCTCTGTTCTTCCCTCTCCTTCTTTCACCCTCCCTCCTTCCTCCTTCTCACCCTCCCTATTCTTTTGCCCCTCCCCCCTCTTTCTTTCTCTCTCTCCCTCTCCCCCTTCATCGCTCCCCTTTTCTGTTTCTCTTTGTGTCTCTGTGTTTTTTGCTTTATTCCTCTCTCTTTCTTTTTCCTTCCTCCATTTCTTCTCCCTCTTTCTTAATTCGTTGGTTATGTCTCACATTTTCTAGAGCCACCTTTATTACCATAATATAGCCACAACAGTATGGTGGTCTGGAATTACTAGAGTAGAACTCATTTTGTTCTTCATAGAGCCCAGAACTTTCTGCATCTAAGTTCAAGTTCTGCCAGAACTTATGATCTAGTGGATGGGTGAGTAGTTACCATACAGGCATATATAAATAGAAAGACTATATAGGTTAGGCATGCCTTCATTTCATTTAATATTAATATGTTTATTTTAATGTCCATTGTTATGATATTCAACTCTTTTATTATGAATGTCTATGATGTGCTATATCTATAGGAAAAGAAAACATTGAATCTGAAAAAAGCCAGATCTGTTAAAAGGAGTAGTAGAGAGGTATTGTCTGCTGTGAATTGCTCTTAAAATATTTTTTAAAAAACCTTATTTTGAGAACATATGAATAGGATAAATTGAACAAAGGATAAGGAAGAGGTTTTTTTTTTCTTTTTTTGAATTGATTTTTGTTTCTTAACTCACGGAAGAAAGGCCCTGACTTCTCATGGGAAACCTATAGAATTCCTGCTGGCTCTCAGGCTCAAATATATTGCCAACAGCTTAAAAAAAAAGGAAGAGAAGAAAAGAATAAGAAAAGATTAAAAGGACACATGAAAAGGAAATATAGAGGACACTTTCTAGGAGAAAATTTCACTGTATAAATAATTCTGTCTTTCTGTTGATTACATTCAGGGAAAGGGGAAAATAATAGAATCAGTCATAAAATTTCCATAAAAAAGGGATGTCTAGTCCAATCCACAGGCAAAAACAGAAATTCTCTTAACCATACCTGGTAAGTGGTCACTCATTTTAAGTCTTTCTGTGAAGCAAGATCACTGCCTCCTAAAGCAGAATAATACAATTTTCCAAAGCTCTCATCAACAAGAAGATTTCCCTGATGTCAAGCCTTCATTACCCTCCTTGCAACTTCTATCTAATGCATATAATTTTCTTTGGAAACAGAACAAGTCTAATTTACTTTCCATATAGTACTCTTTCAATACCTAAAAATTTCTTAGCCTGATCCATGCTGTCTTTCCTAGGCCCCTATCTTTTCTCTCAAGGGCTAACCAATCCAGTTCCTTGAGAGGAGATTCATGTTTCATAGATTTAGGTGCTTTCATAAATCAGGTTGTTCTCCTTTGGAAATTTTTTGATTTTTACCAATTTCTTCCCTCATTTATGGCACTCAGAAAAGAATACATTAAATCAAATGTAATCTGACTAGGATTTTACACTAGGATTGCTACCTCTTTATTTTTGAAAGCTAGGCCACTAACTTTCCACTAAACCACATACTCTTATGAGCAGACCTGAATAGCACTACCTCTTGACTATCAGAACTTGATGTAGATTAATACTGGCCTTGTCATTCATTTTAACACACTCTCTCAGTGTCTCTGTCTCTCTTTATGTCTTTATCTCTGTCACTCTCTGTATAAGGATGAATACATATATGCGTGTATATCTCCACATATACATATATAATATAGAAACAGATATATCTATGTATTTGTGCATATAATTTTATTATAGAAATATAACATTATATATAAACATTTTAATAATTAATTACTCTATTAATATATTACTACAAAATATTATCTGTATCTCACCCAGACTGTAATTACATTGGCTATTCATGGTTTAATCTCACTACTAGTCAATATGGCACCTTTAACCTCTTTCATTTCTTATCTTGATTAGTTGGGCCCTTCTTGGGTAATCTGGTATATCCTGTCTGGTACTCCAGAAGGCTCACCCTATTGATACCAAATTTGGGTAATGCAAATGCCTGATTGGCTAAGCCAAGGCAATTCAAAACTTCTGATCTCAGAAGATTCACCTGCCTCAACTTCTCTGGTAATGTGTAGTACAGACAAAATTAAGCATACCATATCTTAACCTATGTCACCTATCATTTTGAGTCACAATATTATGTCACCAAATTTCACCATCTTATTCTTATTATGTAGATATTTTGTATCCCAAAGTAAAATGTTAAATTTTTTCTATTAAATTTCTTATGAGATTCAGTTTAGTTTCTTAAGTCATCAGGATCTTTTTTTTCGATATTTTTCAATTATATGCAAAATTTTTTTAAACACTTATTTTTTAAAAGTTTTGAATTCCAAATTTTCTTCCTTCCTGTCCTGGTTGAGAGGAAAAAACAATTTCATGTAAGCTACAAATGTGTACTTTTGCAAAACATATTTCCTTTTTATGTTGTAAAACAAAACAAACAAGCAGAGACAAGGAAAATGAAATTTAAAAAGGTGTGCTTTGATTTTCATTCATACTCTATTAGTTCTTTCTTTGAAGATGAATAGCATTTTTCATCATGAATTCTTTGGAATTGTCTTGGATCATTATTTTGCTGAAAATTAGCTAAGCAATTCAAAGTTGTACAATATCATTACTGTGTACAATATTCTCCTAGTTCTCTCTTTCCTTTGTATCAGTTTGTGTTAGCTTTTCCACTTTTTTTTTTTACTGAAATATCTTGCTCATTATTTCTTATAGCACAATAGTATTGTGTCACAATCATATACCACACTTTCTTCAGCCATCCTCCAATTGAAAGGCCTCCATCTCTTCAATTTCCTCATTGACATCACAAAAAGAGCCATAAATATTTTTGTACATAAAGGCCCTTTTACTTTTAAAAAATATCTTTGAGATACAGTTTTAATGGTGCTTTTCCCAAGTCAAATTTTATAGGCCTTTTAGTATCATTATATTAGTATCTATCCAGAATGAGTAGATCAGTTCACAAATCATTGATGTTTCAATTTTTCCCGTATTCCTTCCAACATTTGTCATTTTCTCTTACTTTTACATTATCTAATCTGATATGTATGAGGTGGTACCTTAAAGTTGTATTAATTTGCATTTCTGTAATCAATGATGATTTAGATAGTTTTTTTTTTTTTTTAATGTGGCTTTAGCTATCTTTGATTGCATCTTCAGAAAACTTCTGGTTCATATCCTTTAACTATTTTTCAATTAGGAAAGACTTGTATTCTTATGTATGTGACTCAGATCTCTATATATTTGAAAAATGAGACCTTTATAAGAGAGACTTACTGTAAAAATTCCCTTACCTTCTGCTTTCCTTCTAATCTTGCTGGCATTGATTTTATTTGTGCAAAATCTTTTTAATTTAATGTAATAAAACTCATTCATTTTATCTATTTTAATGCCTTTTATTTTTCATTTTGTCTTAAATTCTTCCATCATCTATATCTGACAGTCAAACTATTCAATGGTCCTTCATTTTCTTATAGTATCACCACTTACGTCCATTTCATTTTTATCTATCTCGGATTTACATTGTAACATAGTGGTTTAATCTAGTTTCTACTAAATGGCTTTCCAGTTTTCCCAGAAATTCATCACAATCTTTTAAAATGTGATCCTTATCATATCATCTGTCTCACTTTTATATCACCTGCAAACTTAATAGGTATTCTTTTCAAAAGATTGTCTTCACCATCACCCCACTTTTTAATTTTCAGAATCTTTCTACCTAATGGTTTCTTTTTTACCCCCTATAAACATCTTTGTGTCTCCTCCATCCACACAAACAAACAAACAAACAACAACAACAACAAAACCTCACTTAATCTGACTGCCTCCATTAGCTGTCTTCTACCTGTTCTATTTAATTGATAACCTTTTTGAGAAAGCTGTCTGTATTGTCTGCCTCTATTTCTTTTCCTATCAATTCTTTTACAATTCTCTTCGATCTGATTTCTAACCTTATTAATTTACTGAAACTGCTTCCTCAAAAATTATAAGTTATGTTCTAAATTATCAGATGAAATGGGATTTTCTCAATTCTTATCCTTTTTGACATCTCTGTATCCTGTGATATTGCTGATCATCTTTTCCTGGATTCTCTTCTCCTCTCTAGATTTTTGGGATACTACTTTCTTTTAATTCTCCTTTTATCTACCCATTCTGTTTCAGTCTTGTTGCTGATTTTTCATCAATGTCAAACCTCTTAACCATAGATATCCCTTAAAGCTTTACTTTAGATTCTCTTTTCTTTTCTTTATGAACTCCCTTACTTGATGACCCTATTGGTTGTCATTTCTATGTTGACTATTCCCAGATATGTATTCCATTCTTAATATCTCTCCTGAACTTCAATCCCATACCACCTACTGCCTTATCGACAAATATAATTCAAGGTTCCAAAGTCATCTTTATTTACATTAGTATCTATCCAGAATGATTACATAAGTTCACAAATCATTGATGTCTCAATTTTTACCCCCTCTTTTCAACTTCTCTATTTCTATTGGTGTTGTCACCACCTTCCCAGTCACCTAGCTCCATAACTTTAGTAATTGCTGTCATACACTGGAAACATAAAGATTTCTGTTCTATGGCCCAAAAGGAGATTGAATAAATGCCTCTAAGCTTTTCTCTCCCTACATTTTTCCACAGGAGATTTTATGTTTTTCCAGGAGAGGAAGCCAGAAATACGGTTCAAAAATCATTACCCCTTAGCTCTTCTCAGAAATAGAGGTTACTAGGCTAAAATTTGATCCTAAATATTACATTATCTTAAATACTATTAATCTAAACTTTGGATTACTATTCATTTCTGGGGAATAGAGAGCTCCAAGCTCCAAAAGTTGACTTCCTTTCCCCTATAGTCAGTTCCACAATGCACACACATAGCAAATAATAAAGAAATACATTTATCCACGTTGAGAGCCAGACAGAAAGTAGACATAAGAGACTGTATACTAGACAACACAGAGCAAAGGAATTCTCCAATTGTAAATGAAATAATAGCTCAAAAAAAAGAGTCTCATTTCACCCTAAGGAAAATTCCTCAAAGTTTCTAGTATAGCAAGCTAGAGATACCAATAAGATGGAGATTGTTAGCTCCTCTCGTCACCTTCTCTGAATCATCTTTATTCAGCAATTTGAAATGCAGTTGGCATTATTTATCTTCTCTCTTGATTTTTAAAATTAATTGTTTTATTTTTCTGGTTATCCATGTATATTAACTTTTAAATACATTTTTTTTTTATAAATCATGTCGAGATAAAAAAAATCATTATTTTTAACAGAACACTAATATTCCATTATCTTCATATATCACAACTTGTTCAGCCATTCTTCAATTGATGGGAATCTACTTATTTTCCAATTCTTTGCTACCACAAAAAGAGCTGCTACAAACATTTTTGCACATGTGGGTCCTTTTCCCTCCTTTTTGATTTTCTTAGGATGCAGACCCAGTAGAGGCACTGCTGGGTTAAAGAATATGCACAATTTTATAGCCTTTTTGTGTATAGTTCTAAATTGCTCTCCAGAAGGATTGGATAATTTCACAACTCCACCTACAATGCCCACATTCCCTCCAATATTTATCATTATCTTTTCCTGTTATCTTAGCAAATCTAAGAGGTATGATGTGATATTTCAGAGTTATTTTAATGTACATTTCTCTAATCAACAGTGATTTAGAGCATTTTTTCATATAACTATAGATGGCTTTTAATTTTGTCATCTGAAAATTGTCTTAACATATCCTTTGATCATTTATCAATTGAGGGATTATTTTCTCTCTTGAAACTGAATGTCTTCCAGAGAAAGGGCTATGGGGACTGCATGTGGATTACAAGCTAGTATTTTCATCTTTGTCATTTGTTTGCTTGTTTTTTTCTTTCTCATTTTTTTTCTTTTTGATCTGACTTTTCTTGTGCAACATGATAAATGTAGAAATATGTTTAGAAGAATTGCATATGTTTAACTTAAATTGGAATACTTGCTGTCTAGGGAAAGTGGAGAGGGAGGGAGACAGAAAAATGTAGAACTCAAAGTTTTGCAAGGGTGAATGTTGAAAACTCTTGAAAAAATATTTTTGCATGTATTTTGAAAATTATATATATACACATAAACAGGTTGCTACTAGGACCTGAAGTAACTGCCTATACTGAAGAGACTGAAGAAACCTGAAGACATTTAGATTTTTTTCTCTACAAATCTAACCTGCCCTTCACACAGATGTGGGAATTGATGTGCACTAATGAAGAAAGAGACCCATGGCAGTTGATTAGGGGATTCAGGTTACAATCTTGGTGTCATATTTGACTCGACTTACCTTATATATTCCACTTACCCTACATATACATTTTTTGTCAAAATATCATTTTTATTCTTAGAATATCTCTTATTTAAGTTGAATTTCCTCCACTAACATGGCTGCCACCCTGTTTGAGGCTTTCATTAACTCTAACCTGCACTACTGCAATAGCCTCCTAACACTGGTCTCCTGGTCTCAAGTTTCTCTTCATTTCCATCCATCCTTCACTTAGCTGCTAAGGTGATTTTTCTAAAGCAAAGATCTGACCTTGTGATTTTTTTTTCTTCCCTTCTCCCTCCCAAACCTAATGATAAACTATCAGTAGTGGGAAAGGGAACTATAGATTGGGGAAGAAACATAATTTAGCGCAATTAAGGTTTATTGAGTTCCCTAGTAGAAGGGGAGATTACACAAAGAAACAAAACCTTTCCAAATGAACAGATTAAGAAAGGTTTTAGGGAACTTGGGACAGCATGAAGGGAATGAGGCAAAAGTTGATGAGCCAAGGTCCCTGTTGTTTGAACCCAAAGCTGATCTGGTGCAATAATCCTTATATCCACTTTCAGGATTTAGGGATTTCTGTATAACAGGAAGTGGGGTACAGCTAGAATTTTGCTTAGAACAGGTTATATGATCAATTATTATTGCTCATCCTATTGTAGATTACTTGCATGTAAGCATGACTGGGAGAGTCCAGACATATATGGGTGAACAAAATTGAATGATTCTCAGGATAACTCTGGATCCACAGAACCCAAATGCTTCTTTATTATATCTAGGATCAAATATAAACTTCTTTGTATGTTATTTAAAGGTCTTCACAATCTGGTTATTCCCTACCTTTTCAGTTTTTTGTAGTTTGTTCCTCTCCTTGAATTATGCGATCCTGCTACACTGGCCTATTTGCTGTTTCTTGAACACACTTCATTTTTACTTTAGTTGACTTAGCACTGTTAAGCCCCATGCCTGGAATTCTCTGCCTTTTCACTCTTACATTTTAATTTCCCTGGTTTCCTTTAAGACTCAGCTCAAATACCATCCTCTACAGGATGCCTTATTCAGTTGCTTTAATTACAAATGTCTTATCCTAAAAGATTACTTCCATTTATTCTGTATATATCTTATATATGCCAAGTATTTACATGTTGCTTCTTCCCTTCCTCATTAGAATATAAATTCCTTAAGGGAAGGGATTATTTTTTCCTTTTCTTGTATCCCCAGTAGTTACTACAGGGTATCCCCCAAAGAAAATATTATAAATTATTGTTGATCATCTTACCATCTGGCTAATCTATGTCTTCATCCAAATCATTAATAGAAATGTTAAGTAGAACAGGCCAAGCCTAGGTCCTTGATCTTCTTCCAAGTAAGTATTGGATAAGTAATAATTACTTTTAGAATCTTGCCATTCAATCATTTCAGAAAACACCTACAATCAACCTACATGTCTTTTCCATAAGAATATCATGAGGTTGTTAAAATATAAATAATCAGAACACAGGTTCATTTGTAATAATCTGCTTTGGTTCAAGTCACATTGGCTTTCAGTGATCATAAATTTTTGTTTGAATTACTAACCACATCTTTAATAATCCATTCCAGAATTTTGCTGGGAATCAATTTCCAAATCACTGTCTTATAACTGCAAATCTATCACTTCTCACAGGAAAATATTTACCCCTTTCTAGTTCTGTGGTATTTCTTCTATTTTCATCATCTATCAAATAACATTGAAAATAATTCAGAAACATAAATTTTCAGAACTCAAAGATTCAGTTCAGCTGGGCTAGGTAGCTTATCTTCATCAAAAGTAGTTACACAATCTCTCTTGTAATTTCTTATTTTTTCATCAAATCCCTTCCAAGTATTTTTGTTTTGGAATTTCCAATCCAAAGTTTGTTTTCTCAATCAGAAATAAGCAGAAAAAAAAAAAAGAACTGGATACTTCATCCTTCTTTCTACTGTCAATTATAATAATTTAATTCACTTCAAACAGAATCTCTACACCTTCTTTATTTATCATACTTTCTACAATATAATATCATAATAATTGTCACTGTTGCCATAATAATAGCTTGAATTTAAATAATGCTGTTTTACAAATGGCTTTATACATATTTTCCTATTTGATCTTAAAAATATCCAGCAACCAGATTTTTTTTCCTTAGCACTTTACTGAACCTTAACTCATTCTGAATTTCAGCACTCTTGACATTATCTTTACAGGGCTGTGCTATGCTTTTATATTTCATCATATTTTATCTAAACTTGGTACCATCTTCAGTAAATATCTTTTGGAATTAAAGCTTAGGAGAGTAGAATAAGCAATACTGACCATCTCTTATGTGCCAGGTATAAAATTCTAAGTGCCTTACAAATAATACCTCTTGTATATATTAGTATCCACATTAACTCCTAGGATAGTACTATATTCTGAACCCCCTAAAATTTGTTCTGCTAAATTTTAGGATATATGTCAGACAGCGCTTGGTTTTTCCCTTTTTTCTCTCTTATTTTAAGAATCACTATTTTCTTCCAAAGTTCTCATCATTTCTACCTCAGCAACTCTTTTCTTTCTATTAATGAAAATCAACTCTGAAAGTTTCCCCCATGTTGGTACTTCCACATTTTGAGGTGTGAAATTATCATTAAGGTAAGTTAAAAATGTCTAATGTTCTTCTACTTTTGAGGTGAGAAAAAGAGAAAGAAGGGAGTGGGGAAAGAGAGATAAGAGAGAGGAGAAGAGAGAAAGCAAAGAGAGATAGAGAGATGTATCTGTATATGAGAGACAGAGACACAGAGAGAAACAGAAACAGAGAGACAGTGACAAAGAGACAGAGACAGAGATATAGAAGGATAGAGAGAGACAGAGACAGAGACAGAGACAAGAGTCAGAGAGAGAAAGAGGGATAGGGGCTTATGTATCAGATTTGTGATTTGTTCCCAGAACTCTACATTTATTTTCTCATTTTATCTAAGGGAATGTATTGTAGAGAGGGAAAGTGATTTTGTTTCTTCCTGGCTTGTTCTTTAACTGAATATTCTATATCATGCATATCCCATTTGGTTCCTGAATTTCTTCACATAGATCTTCTGAATTTTTCTTTTTTTACATAAAGGATGTCCATTCAGAACCATATTTAAGTCATTTATCTCATTTACCAAAATTCAGTGACAGCCCTGTCATATTATACCTCTAGTTAGTAATCTCTAGTGTAGTTCTTTCATATTGCTTGTTGATTTAGCTTCATGTATTTGACTGACTATTTTAAGACCATGGCTTTTAGTAGCTCTTTTATTGTTTATTTTTTGCTTCCTATGTATTTCTGGGCATCACAGCTACCATTTTTTCTTGCAATATTATATCTACCCTCTTTGCTATCTAGTTTGTTGAATTATGAAGGCAGTTGTTTCTGTTTTCTATTCATTTCAAACTAAAGTTATTTTGATTTATCTTATAAGACAATGGGCAAATATAATAATACCAAACTTTTTAGATGAATTTATTCCTAGTCAAGAGTCTATCATTATGTTTGTGGCAGCCCTTTTTGTAGTGGCTAGAAACTGGAAACTGAGTGGATGCCCATCAGTTGGAGAATGGCTGAATAAATTGTGGTATATGAATATTATGGAATATTATTGTTCTGTAACAAATGACCAACAGGATGATTTCAGAAAGGCCTGGAGAGACTTACACAAACTGATATTGAGTGAAATGAGCAGGACCAGGAGATCATTATATACTTCAACAACAATACTATATGATGACCAGTTCTGATGGACCTGGCCATCCTCAGCAATGAGCTCAACCAAATCATTTCCAATGGAGCAGTAATGAACTGAATCAGCTATGCTCAGAGAAAGAACTCTGGGTGATGACTAAAAACCATTACATTGAATTCCCAATCCCTATATTTTTGCCCACCTGCATTTTTGATTTCCTTCACAAGCTAATTGTACAATATTTCAGAGTCTGATTCTTTTTGTACAGCAAAATAATGGTTTGGTCATGTAAAAAAAAAGAGTCTATCATTACAATAATTTAAGCCATGGTCCATAAATTCAAATCTATTCTCAGAATTCATTCTTTTAATTCACTGTTATTCACTTCCCAAATCATTTTTTCTTCTGTCTTCCTTGATAAGTGTTATGAAAACTGTAGTTATATCTTTTGGTATTCAATTTTTTTATTACCAAGATTTTGTAATATTTTGTAATTTTTTTTTAGTTGTAGTATTATTTGTGCCTAAATTTATAAGGGGGTAGTAGTTATCTGTTTTAATAAGTCTTGAAAGTGCCTGGAAAACATCTCACAAATGACCCAGCCCAATTCCCTCCTTTTACACTTATTTTACCTATAATATCATGTTAAAGAAATAAGGATACCTCTAGAGCAGATCTGAACATACAGCAGGATGTAAAAGAAAGCATTCTGAATTTGAAAGGCAGGAGACTTAGTCTGAGATTTTTGAGAACCTTTCAGGATCTAAAACTGATACCAAGAATCTATGGTCTGGTCTTGGTTTTGACACTGTAGGAAACAGTTTCCATACTACTGGAAACACAGATTTATCACCTTTGATTAAAGTTATTTGTTTTTGCTAAAATATTAATGTTATTGATAATGATAATAACAATAACAATAAAACAAAAACAATGAAAACATTTATATAGTACTTATATGTTTGCAAAGTTCAGAGAGATTTGGGAAGATGAGTGCTATTATTATCCCTATTTTACAGATGAAGAAATTGAGACACAAAGATTATGTAAACTTGTTCAGATTTTCAGAATATGGGTAAGAGACTGGACAGATCATCCTGACTCCAGACTAGCTGTCCTTTCCTTATGTCAGCCTATCTCTCACTGCTCTAAAATAGTGCTTATCTAAAGACAGGTTTCTCTGGGGTCCTGATATTGGATAAAGCAACACTGAGCTTATATATGATCACATTATCATCATTTTCTTCCTTCAAATAGCCAAGTATCTATAAAAAATACATAACAAAGTGTTATGTGCTTCATGTACTATAACTCTGAACTGAGAGTGAAGAATTTTTCTTTTCTAATTTTGGCATGGATGCCAACTTCCTTTAAGACCTTGGACACAACATGTCATTTTTTTCCCTGAACATTTCTTTGTTCTCCTATAAAACACAGGGAAAGCTCTCTTCCTTAAAAGGTCTCCTATAACGATCAAATTTCACAAAGTTTGAAGTTGCACTTTCAAGTCTTAAAAAAAGTTGGCAAAATAAGAAAACAGGAGACAAAGTTTCTAGGAAAAAAATGTAGCATTCTCAAAAAGTAAAACCTAGCACTAGCCTGAGGTCTTGAAAATTCATTATCTGGTCTAGATAATTTTCACTTATTGTTGTCTTAACAACTTCCCCCCCTTTTTTTTCACACTGGAAACCCAGAATTAATCAATTGATAATCTAATGGTCAAAACACATAAGATGAAAAATAAGAAATTATGAAATGAAGTATTTTTTTATATTGAGCAACTAGATATACATCAGATGATTCTCCTTCAAGTGATTCATGAAATAACCTGATAGTATGGATAAAAAGCAGTTTTGGAGGCAAGAAGACTTAAATTTGTGAAAGGATAAAATTAAATAATGCATATAAAGGTTTTTAAAAACTTAAAAACACTGTGATACAGAGAGACCTGTCTAATTGATCTCTAACTTAATTTCTGGCTCCAAAATACACACATATATAAATTTTTACATTCATTCATATATACATATGCCATTTTACATTATTTTATTTTTCTAAATACATTTAAAGATAGTTTTAATATTAATTTTGTAAGACTTTGTGTTAATAAAGTTTTCTTTCTCCCTCCCTTACTTCTTCCTTCCCCAAGAAAACAAGCAAACTGATATATAATATGCAATGTGTACACATTATGTGTGCAATTCTTTCAAATATATTTCCATATTTGTCATGTGCAAGAAAAATCAGACCATAAATGAAAAAACCATGAGAAAGAAAAAACAAACAAACAAAAAAGGTGAAAATACTACAGTTCTATACATATTCTATACACATTCAGTCTCCATAATTCTCTCTCTGGATGTGGATGGCATTGTCCATCCCAATTCTATTTCTATCTATTTTTCCAACATGATATTATGAAGTAAGTGTAAAAAAACCGGGAATTAGATGATGTGATTTTTTGAGATATTTTTTCAGACTCAGCGTTTGAGAGACCAAAGGAAAGTATAAGAGAGAAGATGTTATTAGGCTACCTACCAAACTGAAGGTTTATAGAGTCATTGTGCTGACCTCAATGCTGTATGTCTTTGAAACTTTGACAGTATAAATTCCTTCCTTTTGTATTGACTTGGTAAGATTCTGAAGATACAAATACTGAGGTCCTCTCTCCAACTGGACTGCAAACATTCAAATTCCACTGAAGAGAGCACAACTCTGATGGATTGTCCATATTGCCTGATTGCCAAATGTATGTTTACTGAAAAGGCCAAAGAATTCCATGAGACAAATGCTCACATGGAGATTAGAAGAAGCAATACAGAAACACCCTCAAAGTATCTCTGAAGAACTTTAGGATTGATTGTGAAACATGGGAGACATTGGCACAGGACCACCCAGCATGACATGCCCCCATGAAAGAATGCACGGTAATCTGTAAGGAAAGCAGAATGGCATGAACTCAAAAGAAAATCTAGAAATATCTCCATGCCAAAAATTCAAATGGATTATTTGTGCCCAACGTGTAGTAGAGTCTTTTGAGCTCCTATTGTTCTACACAGCCACAACTAGACACACTGTACCTTGACCCTAATATCATGTTATCATTTTTGTCCTCTCTCACAAAAAAGCACAAGGATGAACAGCAATAGAATGCTAATTATCCTAATAGCTATTGTTATTATAGTTAATAGATTACATTTGTGTAATATTTTAAGGTTTGCAAAGTACTTTAAAGATATTCCATTAGACCTTTGTAACAACCTGGGGCAGTAAATGCTTTTATTACCATCATTTTACAGATAAAGAAAGTGAGGCAGGCAGAAGTTAAATGACTTGGAAAGGGTATGAATTCATGCAGTTAGTACATGTCCAAGATTAGCTTTGAGCTCAGATCCAACTGACTTTAGGTCTGATTCTCTAACTACTGTGCTACCTAAATACCTTATTATTATTAACATTAATATCATTATGTCTTGCCTTTGAAATGTTAACTGTGACTATGATCAAATGAATCACTTGACCTCTCAATGCCCCCAGATGACTCCCAAATGCCATAAACTATAGTTGACTTAATGATCCCCATCAACCAGCTCCTCACATCTTGGTTCTAAGTTTGAGGAATCAATATGGTAACACTGAATGAATGGGTCATTTAATTAGGAGTCAGGTAGGCTTGGATTGTATTCCTATTGCAGCCAAGATGTATGTAACCATTGGATTTTCCATCTTAACTACTCTTGTCTCAGTTTATTTTTCTGTAAAAAAGAAAAAGTTGGAGCCGATGTGACTCCTTATGTGGAGGTTCCTATCCTGATGAAACTTCAGGTACGAAATCAAAGATCTGACCTCCTCTAGCCAAAGGGGAAAAAAACTAGGATAGAAATTTTTTCCATATAATACATACTACACAGAAATTATTGCAAATTTGTAAATTTGCTTAAATAAATAACCCTAATCTGAAACAAAATATTTTTATCATACTTAATAAACATTTATTAAGCATTTCCTCTATGGTAGGCACTTTGCTAAGCACTGGAGATACAAAAAGAGACAAAAGACCATCTTTTCTTTCAATGAATTTACAATCTAGTGGTGGAAACAACATGCAAATAAATATATACAAGTAGACTACGGAGGTTAAATAAGAAAAAATTATAAATATTAATTAATATGTGTGATAAATGAGAAATAATTAGCAAAAGGAAGGCACTAGAATTAAGAGGAATAGGGAAAGCTTTCCTGAAGAGGATGGGATTTTAACTGGAACATAAAAAGAAATCCAAGAAAGCCATGGGGTGTAATTGAAGAAAGAGAACATTCCAAACAGGGGAATCATCAGAGAAAATGCTCAGAACCAAAGATTAAATATCTTATTACAGAATAAAAAGGGGCCCACTCTCAAAGGATAGAACATACAGGAGGAGTAAAGTGTAATGAGACTTGAAAGGTAGGAGAGGACTACATTAGGAAGAGATGTGAACACCAAACAAAATATTTTGTATTTGATCCATGAGGTTGTAGAAAACCATTGGAATTTACTAAGAAGGTGAGGTGACATGATGAGAACTGTACCTTAGGAAAATCACTTTTTTGGCTGAATAAAATGGATTAGAATAGAAATAAACTTGAGGTACGCAGATCACCAGCAGGCTGTTATAATAGTAAAAGCATGAGCTGATGAGGCACTGATCTAGAATAGTGGCAATGTCAGGTAGAGAAGACCTATTTGAGAGATTTTGCAAAGGTAAAACCTAAAGGCCTTGGCAACAGATGAGAGAGTGAAAGAGAGCGATGAGTCAATGATGATCGCTAGGTCATGATTCTTCGAGTCTGTGAGGAGGATGGTGCCCTCTGAAGTAATGGTGAAGTTAGGAGGGAGGATTCGAGGAAGAAAAATGGGTTTTTTAATATGTTGAATTAAATAGTCTATTGGGACATTCAGTTCAAGATGCTGGAAAAGCAGGTGGGGATATGAGATTGTGGGTCAGCAGAAAAGCAGAATAGGTAGAGTTGAGAATTATCAGTCTAGTGATGATTAGATCCTCAGAGATTATAAGATCATTAAATGAAGTAGTATAAAGGGGGATGAAGAGAACAGGAGTAAGGACAGAATCTTGTAGTTCACTTATGCTTAGAGGGTGTGATTTAGATAGGGATCCAAGAAAAGAGACTGAAAAGAAGCACTAAAGTAGGAGAATAACCAAGAAAGAATGGTGTCCCTCCAAACAAACTTACAAATGGAAAAGAGTATCAAGGAAGAGAATGGCCAACAGTGTCAAAAGCTAAAGAGAGGTTAAAAAAAAAAAAGATGAGAATTCTGTTATGGCTATTGAATTTGACAATTAAGAATTCATTGACAACCTTCCAGGAAATAATGAATCTGGAAGATGGATTATAAGAGGTTAATAACAGGAGTAGTCAGAAGTGTTTTTGCTAACAAGATGGCCCATTGTTGCAAATTTCTTTCAAAATAATTTGGAATAGTAGTTGATGTACCACTTATTCTATAAAAAACTAGTCTATGATTCTGAAGTGAGAAGACTGTCACCTTGGGAGCTAATTAGGTGTCAGAGGAAAGCTACCTATGACTGGAGGGGGGAAGGCAGTGAAGAAGATAAACTGACCTCCCAATTGAAATATTATAAATCTAAATACTTGCCATTTTTCTTTTTGTTCTAGAAATCCTCTTCACAGCTCCCTTCCAATTTTCAATCAATAACAAAAACCCTTATTAATGACATGCTATGAATTAGGCACTATACTTAGTGCTGTAGATACAAAGGAAAAAAAACAGTACTTGTCCTCAAGGAGCTAATGGGGAAACAACATGTATTTAGATAGGTGTGTGATAACACATATAAAATAAATGCAACATAAGTAAGAGGGAATGTTTTAGTATCTGGGAACTGGGTTCATGAAAGATTCCATACAAGAATTGTTGCTTGAGTTAAGCCTTGAAAGAAACTAGAAATTTTAAGAGAAAGTAGGAGAGAGTATAATTCAGGCAAGGAAACAGCCTAATTAAAGATATAAAGACAGGAATGGAATTTTCCTGGGAGAAACAAGGGAAGTAATGTATAAAAAGGCCAGAGAGGTACAATAGAATCAGATAATATCTCTTTAAAAGGTTTTAAAAGTCAAAGAGGAATTTGTTTTTGATCTTAGTGGCTATATGGAGCCATTTTAGTTTATTGAGAAGCATAGTGACATGGTTAAACATACTTTACATAAAAGAAAGAAATTCTTTCCTACACAAAGAGGAAAGAATTAAATCAGAAAGACCAATTAAGATGTTAAAGAAGTAGCCAAAGTCATCGTTGATTAGGTCGTCAGATCTTAGTTCTACATTGGAAGAGCCAATATAATAACATTGAATGAAAAGGTCATTTGATTAGGAGTCAAGTGACCTGGATGTGTTTCCATTGCTTCCAAGGTGTATGTTATCCACTTAACTTTACATTTTAACCTCTTTTGGTCTCAGTTTCTTTCTCTGTAAAAAAGAAAGAGATGGAACAGATGGTTGTTAAAGTTCTTTGAAGCCTTAATGTTCTATAATTCTATCTCTGTTGACATCCATTCTTTAATTTTTTTCTATTTAAAAAAATAGCTCAAGAATGTGAAACTGACTCATTATAGTTTCTCAATCACTTTATTCTTTAGTTTACTTCTCACTGCATTGTTAAGGGTATATTATTCCAGACATTAAAATAAGCAATAATGGCTTAATGTGTAGTCTGCAGGCATGGAATTGAATCCTCACGGTGTAGTTTAGCAGAAAAATAATCTTTTCTTTAATGAAGAAATAAAGAAAACAGAAAGTACCTTTTATAGTGATGTCAGTGGGAATTACAAGTGGGAGTCTGAGGGCAGTATGTGGCTCTATGCACTCAACTTAATCTTCTTTCTCCAAAAAATAATGGAAATTTGCCACAGTTTCCCACTGTCCCAATATGTGGGCACCACAAGATATTTTTCTTTAAGCAATATTTTGTACCCAGATAGTCTAGTTATGAGGAAGTTGGGAGGAGCAAGTTAATGTCAAATCATGGCTTCCAGAGAACACATTGAACTATCAAAGGAAGTTGTAAATGGTTGTCTGGGAAACTCCCTAAAGAGAGAAAACAATTTTCTAAAGCAGATTTAGGATCCAACTGTCAAATACAGTACACAAAGTCTTCTATATAGTTTTGGGGAAATCTGATTGTCCTTGAATCTTTTCTCTCTTCTTTTTCTTGCTCTGCCAAGTTTCTGGAAAAGCAAATCACCCTAATCTTCAGGTGCGGATGCTTTACAGCAGTCATTTAAATGAAAATAGACTATTTTTTTCTCTCCAGAAAATATTTTCAGGCTGGCCAGTCAGTAAAAGGAAGGTCTTAGTGCTTTTCCAGACGGAAAGACAATTTTTACTGACCTTTATCAGACAAATCTAGTAAATAATGACCAATTCTAAGTTTTTTCCTAGGTCATTGAATTCACATCTGGAAATTCATCACTACTCTCCCTCCCCAGCTCACATCAGACAACTGTCAATATTTAAGGTTGAAAAGTCAGTCAAGCAACTTTATTAATATTCACTGTTAATCATTGTAGAAAAAAAACATTATTTCTCAAGTTATTTTATAAGCATCAGACTTCCTATTCCCTGTGGGTACTGATGTTGGTCTCTGTCTCTCTGTGACTCGTTCTGTCTCTGTGTCTCTGCTCTGTTCTCTTTATATACATATCTCTATTTATATTGAAAGAGTCATGCATTATCTCTATATATAATGCATATCATCTTCTTTATAGATATTTCATTGCTTGATATATATCCATAGATAGATATCAATATTTATATGTACATATGATGTCTTCACATTAGAATGGTATCTTTAATAGAATGTAAACAGGGACTGTTTCATCTTTGTCTTTATATTCCCAGCACCTAGAAGAATGTCTATAATATAATTGGCATTTAACAAATACTGCCTGAGTGTTGAGGTCTATAAGACATTCCTTTCTCATGTTTGCTTACTTTTAACACTAAAAAGGATCACAAATATGGCAAACTTTAAAAAATGTAGCTGAGATCCTCTAAAGGAGAGCAGGAAAGTGTTATATTTCTGTAAAGAATATTTGAAAGTAGCAGCAAGATGTAGTCAGAAGCACACTGAACATGGGGAACAAGAGACTAAAGTTCAGATCTCTGAGGTCCTTTCTGTCTCTAGAATTGTGATCTCAGGATACTATGATTTTAATTTTGACAAATTGTCAGAAACACTTTCCATTCTGCTGGAAACATAAGTTTATTCCCTTCAGTTAAGTTCTTTTTAATACCATACTAATGCTCATAATAATAATAGCCAGCACTCATAGAGCACTTTAAAATTTGCAAAGTGCTTTATAAATATATCTTACTGCATTCTCCCAACAACTCTGGGAGGAAGGTGCTATTATTGTTGTCTGAATTCAAATACATATTTTCCTGTTCAGTACTTTATTTTCTGTGCCATCTATTTTTCACTATCCTGGTACTCATATGAGACTCATATGAGTATATGCCATATGTTGTTACTTGGCAATAAGAGCCACATGCTTGTTTGAACTTGCAGAACTTTTCAGCTAGTTAATTGTGGCTTACTCCAAAAGCAGTCTAGTGGAACTTGAACTGGAGCAAGTCAACCAGTGTGATAACCATATTAAAAGGAGAACAGAAATGTGATTTTTGCCTTACATAATATTATCTGAGAACAATCAAAGCTTTCAGGTCCATTGCTTGAATTGTCTAGAATAAATTAACACTCAATACCCACAAAAAAAAAATTAGTAAAATCAGCAAAGGCTTCCAAGTCCAAATAGCCTAGGGCCCCCCCCCCCAGACGTGCATATAGACAGACTCTAAGTCTCAAATTAAGAAGTAGACTGAAAGAATAAGCAAACAAACAAAAAAGATCTCATCATAAAAAGCTATAATAGTAACAGGAATACTCAAAACATCAGAAATACCAAAACGAAAACTCATCTTTAGATAATCGCCAGGTGATGTGGAGAGATCCAGAAAGTGGTAAATAGAAGGGAATTAGATAGGTTAACTGCTTGGGGAAGAGGGTTTGCTTGTATCTCCACAGGTAGAGAAGGAATCAGATGGATGCCAATGAGCCGTATTCGCCTTGTCCATCAGAGTGAAACAGACAAAGCAGAAAAACCTCAAAACAAAGGAGAAGATTTAAGAAACATCTGACACTGAAAGAGCATGGCTGACAATGAGACTGTTAAAATAACTTTAAAAATCTTCAGGAATTATTGGATTCCCTAACACAAGATGAGACTGTTTCAAGTTCTTGAAAAACCAGCAAGAATCATTGAATTCCCTGAGATGAAAAATTGTTGATGAGACTATTGCAGTACTTCAGAATTATTGGATTCTTGGCACATGAACTAATGGACAATGGATTCCTTTGGGACTATTTTTAGGACTTATGGACATGTATAATTCTGTATGTTGAGTCATGTTATGAAAAATTGTTTACTTCAAAGCTTATAGGAATTATTGTATTCCTGGCACATGAACTAATGGACAATGGGTTCCTTTTGGACTATTTCTAGAACTTATGGACATGTGTAAATTCTTCATGTTGATTCATGTTATTTGTTACATTACTACTAGCCTGTGTTATATTGCCATGTGCTTATGTAATTATGTGTAATGCTTACCATATTGATGGATTTATGTACACCTTGTTTCATACCTGTTTCAAGTGAGCCCCTTTAGAAGCCTGCTAATCTCATCTGATTTTGATTCCTTTGGTGTTTTCATCTCCCTTCTTGAGATGTCAGGGAGGGCGTGACCACCTTCTTTTTATGGTGTTTTCACTCCTTTTTTGAGCAGTCAGGGAAGGCGTGATCACCTTCTTTTGGGGGGTTCTCATCTCCTTGAGAAGTCAGGGAGGTCATGACCACCTATGTTCTAAATCAAAAGAAAAGGGGAGATGTTGGAATCTTTACAAAGTGTTAAGTCATTAGAGTTGATAGAGACAATAATTATCTAATTTAGCATGGTTCAGTATGATTGATTTGATCTTACAAGGAGATGTTATGGGCCAGAAGAAACAAGGTACTAAGTACAACTGATAGAAACAATGCTTGTGTTCACACCTTTAGAGAGCTCATATAAGCAAGAAGTATTTAAGTACTCATTGGAGTTAACATGTTTAGAAGATTTCAGGGTTTAGTATGAGATATCCAAATTCACACCTAACCTCCAAAGTTTCCAAAAAGCTGAAAAAAAGTGCTACAATCAGCCAGAAAGAAATTATTAAAGTTCCAATTAATTATATCAGGATAATATATAATGTATGTTATAATCACTATAAAGGAAGAGAAAGTTTGGAATGTAGTGCTGCAGAAGCCTTAGAACTGATAGTAACATCCAGGGGAAAATAATATGATCTGATTTGAAGGAAAAATAAACTTCATTGAAATAGAGGGTTTCTAAACATTTCTGTTGAAATGATCAAAACTGCATAGAAAGTTTGAAATACAAATACAGGAATCAAGAAAAATATAAAAATGAATTATTTGCATTCTCATATAGGAATATGATATGTGTTTATCTATCATTTTCAGATATCAATGTAATTGTGAATTATTGAGTTATGTTTTGATTATCTTAAGAGTGGAGAAGGGAAAATGAGTATATTAGAGAAGAGAGAGAAGGATTAAAAATATCTCAAATAATTGAATAATACAAATAGAATTTTATATAAACAAGAAGGAAGGAGGCAGTGGTTGATATTTGAACATCACTCTCATCTGAACTGGTGAAAAGAAGTTTCAGAAACAAACAAACAAATAAACAAAAAACCTTTCTTGGTATCCTCAGTAC
The DNA here is from genome assembly GCF_902635505.1 of Sarcophilus harrisii. NCBI lineage: Eukaryota > Metazoa > Chordata > Mammalia > Dasyuromorphia > Dasyuridae > Sarcophilus > Sarcophilus harrisii. The sequence continues at coordinate 407,019,435 of NC_045428.1, read as the reverse complement.
TTAGCTCAGTTCAAGGCATACAATAGTTACTTAAAAACTGCAATTTAAAAATGCTCTAAATCACTATTGATTAGAGAAATATAAATTAAAACAACTCTGAGGTGCCACCTTACACCTCTCATATTAGCTAAGATGACAGGAAAAAATAATAAATGTTGGAGAGGAATGGGAAAAATGGAACACCAATGCATTGTTAGTGGAGTAGTGAAATGATTCAACAATTCTGAAGAGCAATCTGTAACTATACCTAAAAAGCTCACTCAGCAGTGCCATTATTGGGTCTATATCCCAAGGAAATCATAAAGGAGGGAAAAGGACCCACATGTGCAAAATGTTTGTAGCAGCTCTTTTTGTAGTAACAAAGAAATTGGAAAATAAATAAATGTCCATCAATTGGGGATTGGCTGAATAAGCTGTGGTATATGAGAGAAGTGGAATATGTATTGTTCTATAAAATTCTATTAAAAACAAGCTGACCTTAGAAAAGCCTGGGAAAATATACATGAATTGATGCTGAGCAAAACAAGCAGAAACAGAATACATTGTACACAATAACAGCAAGAATATGTGATAATCAACTTTGAAAGACTTGGTTTTCAATGGCTCAGTGATCCAAAGCAATCCTAATAGACTTTGGATAGAAAACACCATCTGCTTCCAGAAAAAGAATTATGGAGAATGAATGTAAATCAACACATGCCATGTTTACTTCTTTTTCTGTTTTTTTCCCCTCTCCCATGATTTTTCCCTTTTGTTCTGATTTTTCTCTCTCAACATCATTCATAAAGCAATGAGTATTAAAATAAATAAATAAATGATGTCTCAAAAAAAAACTACTTTTTTTTTTCTTTACTAACACACAGAATTAGGTAAAGAAATATGTATTACTCAACAGGGAAATTGCAGGAACAAAAGAACAGAAAGACAGGATGAAAAGAGAGAAGATCAATGAAGAGATTCATCCTAAGCAAAATTAACTATGAAAGTAAAAAAAATATTTAAAGTAAGTCTTTTTACATTGTCTAAGAATTGTAAATTGAAGAATGACTAAATAAATTATGTTATATAAATGTGATGGAATATTATATTGTTCTTTCACTTAGTCATATCCAACTATTCATGATGCCAGGTAATATAGCACATCAGTCATTTCTATTTTCCATCATTTCTCAAAGTCTAAGTCCATGTTTGTTGTTTCCATAATACTATCTATTCATATCATCCTCTACAATCCCCTTTTCTTTTTTACTTCAATATTTCCCAGTATCAGAGTCTTTTCCAATGAGTCACTTTTTCTAAATGGGTGGCCAAAGTATGTTTTTCAGCTTCAGTATTTTATATTCCAGTGAATAACTTGATTTACTTTCTTTCAATATTGACTGATTTGATCTCCTTGCTATGTAAGGGACTCTCAAAAGTCTTCTCCAGCTCCACAATTTGAAAGTGTTAATTCTATAATCTTCAGCTTTCTTTATAACCCAACTCACAGCCATATATTGTTACTGGCAAAACCAGTTTTGACTATATAGACTTGTGTCAGCAAGGTGATAGCAGCAAGGTGATACTTCTGCTTTTTAGTGCACAGTTCAGATTTGTCATAGCAAACATCTTTTATTAGCATGGTTTCAGTGGATATTTGCAGTGATATTTGAGCACAAGAATATAAAATGGGACGGTACTTCCATTTCTTCTTCCTTTATTTGCTAGGAAGTGATGGGACCAGTTGTAATGATCTTATAGTGTGTGAGAGTGTGTGTGTGTGTGTGTGTGTGTGTGTGTATTAATCTTCAAGTCAATTTTATATTCTCCTCTTCTACCTTCATCAAGAGGTTTCTTAATTCCTTTTTCTTTTGGCCATCAAAGTGGTATTGAAAAAAAAATTAAGGCCATCTTCATATATGATATTGTTGATATTTCAGCCTTAATACAAGCTTTTGATTCATCCAGCCTGGTATTTTGCATGATGTACTCTGCATATAAATTAAATAAGGTGACACTATTTAGCCTTGTCTTACCCCTTTCACAATCTTAGACTAATTAATTGTTCCATGTTTGGTTTTAGCTGTTGCTTTTTGATGTGCATACAGATTTCCTTATGAGATAAGTAAGATGATCTGGTACTTCCCATTCTTTGAGAACTTACCACATTTTGTTATGATCCACAGTCAAAGGCTTTAGTCCTTTAGTCAAGGAAGCAGAAGCAGATTTTTTTTTACACTTCCTTGCTTTCTTTATAAACCAGTGAATATTGACAATTTGGTCTTTACTTTCTCTGCTTCTTTAATAACAGCCTGCATTTTTGGTAATTCAAAGTTCAAATAGTGCTAAAACCTAGCTTAGAGAATCTTAAGCATAAACTTCCTGGTATTGAAATGAGCATAAGCATTTGGTAATTTGGACATTCCATGCCATTGCCCAGCTTTAAGTTTGGGATACATGGTGATCTTTTCCAATCCAGGGGCCATTGTTGTGTTTTCCAAATATGTAAGTGTATTGAGAGAAATACTTTAACTGTTCCATTCTTTAGGGTTTTAAATACCTTAACTGGAATTCTATCACCTTCCCTAATCTTGTTGTTATCATAAGTACTTCATAAAGCCTGCTTTACCTTCATTTTCCAGGATATATAGGATGTTAATATCTTTCTTGTATAGTTTTTCCAAGTATTCTTGTCACATCTTCTTAATCTCTTCTGATTCTATTAAATAATATCATTTTTATCTTTTATCATTCCAATTTTTACTTGAAACTTTCCCTAAATAAGATTAATTTTCTTGAAAAGATCTCTTGTCTTTTCTATTTTATTGTTTTCTTCTATTTCCTTGCATTGCTCATTTAAGAAAATCCTTTTCTCTCTCTTTACAATTTTCTGGAATTCTACATTCTGTTGATTATATTTTCCTTTCTCCTTTCCCTTTTACCTTCCTTCTTTTTAGAGCTATTTGTAAAGTCTCATCAGACAGCCATTTTACTTTCTTGCTCTTCCTTTTCTTTGAAATGATTTTTATTGCTGCCTTCTGTACAATATAGTTCTTTAGGTTTTCTACCTACCAGATCTAATCCCTTAAATCTATTCATCGTTTATGATTTATATTCATAAGGGATGTTATTTGGTCACACCTATATGTTCTGATGATTTTCCTATTTTTAAATTTGAGTCTGAACTTTGCAATAAAAAAAACTCATAATCTGAGTCATAGTTAGCCCTAGGTCTTCATTTAACTCACTGTATAAAATGTTTCTACTTTTGGCTGCAAAGTATGTAATAGTTTGATTTTGATATTGACCATCTGGTGATGTCCATATGTAGAGTCACCTTTTAGGTTGTTGAAAAAGAAAGTTTGTTATCTTGACCAAGCTCCCTGCTTCATTTTGTACTTCAATGCTAAACTTTTCATTCTAATATCATTCTAAATTATCTTTTGATTTCCTGCGTTAGCATTCCAATCCCATATAAAAATATTACAATTTGGGAGCATAATTCTTAGAAAATGTTATAGGTCTTCATGGAGTAGATCAGCTTCATATTTTTCAGCATCAGTGATTCGAGTATATGCTTGTATTACTGTGATGTTAAACTTGGATTTGAAAAAAAATATATTTTCCCCCAGAATTGTTTTTACTCACCCTTTTGTTGACTATGAGGGCTACAGGATTTGTTCTAAGCGATTCTTTCCCAAAGAAGTATAGGTAGTGATTATCTCAATTAAACTCACCCATTCTCATACTTTTAAATTCATTGAAAAAAAAATTAAATTCATTGACACCGAAGATGTCAAAGTTTTATTTTCCCATCTCCTGTAGGACTATTTCAGATTACTCTGATTTGTAAATTTTACATTCCTGGTTCCTTTGCAATATTGTTCTTTATAGTATTGGATTTTTCTTTCATCACCAGATGTATCCATAGCTGATTTTCCTTTTGGCTTTGGCCCAGCCACTTCATTAACACTGGAGCTACTTTTAGGTCTTTTGTACTGCTCCCCCAAAATATATTGAACATCTTTGGCCCTGAAAAGTTCATTTTTTTATCTTCTCATATGCTTTATCATTTTAGTACTGCCCATTGAGTTTACTTGGCAAAGAAACTGGAATGGTTTGGCATTTTTTTCTCCCTTGGATCATCTTTTGTTAGAATTCTCCACTATGACCTTTCTTTGGTAACTTGCATGGCATAGCTCATCGTTTTATTGAGATATCTTTCTTTACCATACAAGGCAGTTACCCATGGAGTGTTGGAATCTTTACAAAGTGTTAAGACATTGGAGTTAATTTAATATTAGAAAGAGTTATTTTGGGCCAGAACTTGAAACAAGGTACTAAGTGGAACTGATTGAACAATGCTTGTGTTCACACCTTTAGAGAGCTTATAAGTATCTAAGAACTCAATGGAGTTCACATGTTTGGGAGATTTCAGAGAGCATGCTGGGAGATATCCCACAATCCCATTCTCAGAGAAGTAGCATAAATACAGTTCCAGTGAGTGACTCAAGAGAATATTCTCTGATTATAAAGAAGGGAAAGGGACCTGTATGTGAACGAATGTTTGTGGCAGCCCTTTTTGTAGTGGCTAAAAAATTGGAAACTGAATGAATGTCCATCAGTTGGAGAATGGCTGAATAAATTGTGGTATATGAATATTATGGAATATTACTGTTCTGTAAGAAATGACCAACAGGATGATTTCAGAAAGGCCTGGAGAGACTTACACGAACTGATGCTGAGTGAAATGAGCAGGACCAGGAGATCATTATATACTTCAACAACAATACTATATGATGACCAGTTCTGATGGATCAGGCCATCCTCAGCAACGAGATCAACCAAATCATTTCTAATGGAGCAGTAATGAACTGAACTAGCTATGCCCAGAAAAAGAACTCTGGGAGATGACTAAAAACCATTACATTGAATTCCCAATCCCTATATTTATGCCCACCTGCATTTTTGATTTCCTTCACAAGCTAATTGTACAATATTTCAGAGTCTGATTCTTTTTGTACAGCAAAATAACGTTTTGGTCATGTATACTTATTGTGTATCTAATTTATATTTTAATATATTTAACATCTACTGGTCATCCTGCCATCTGGGGGAGAGGGTGGGGGGTAAGAGGTGAAAAATTGGAACAAGAGGTTTGGCAATTGTTAATGCTGTAAAGTTACCCATGCATATATCCTGTAAATAAAAGGCTATTAAATAAAAAAAAAAAAAGGTCCTACCCCTGCTGAGAAAAATAAATAAATAAATGAATGAATAAATAAATAAATAAATAATAGGGCATAAAAAAAAAAAAAGAATATTCTCTGGAACATCAATGGGGCTCAGAGTCAGAACACTCTGGAAGAAAAGCCTACAAGCCCTATCTTCGAGGCAAGAGAGATCCATTGCATCTTCCAACTTGATGCTGGCTGGAGGCTGAAGAAAGCAGAAGCAGAAGCCAAGGACAAAGCTGCAAGAGCTCAAGCAGAGAGATAGGTCTCTGAACTAACCGGGCTAATTTGGAAGGAGAAATAAACGTTTGAATTTTTACCAGCAGGCTGCGATTTTGGAGTAATTATTTATTTCAACTAAGACTAAGGCTGCCTCCAGAAAACCTTCACAATGGAGGAACTATTTTGCTATAAGAAATGATAAAATAAAAGATGTTAGGAAAATCTGGGAGGAGCTGCATGGACCAAACAATTTCATTGACAATAATATTGTATAAATATTTAGGAATGATTCCTAACTGATTCCAGAAGACTCATGATGAAATATGCTATTTATAATCTGATAGAAATGCAATAGACTCATTGCAGATAGAAACATATTTTAGGACATTTCTAAAGCAAGAATTTTTGTTTGACTATATGTGCTTGCAACAAGGTTCTCTCCCCTTTTTTTCCAAAGGTAGGGACAGGGGAATTGGATGGGAGGGAGAGAGGAGTTCAAAGACAATTTTATTTTTTAAAGGAACCAAATACACGAGTTTTCACAGGATTTTTTAAAATAGTGAACCACATTTCTACCAATATATCTCATAAAATAAACATTCTATAAGATAATTTTGTTTTTGTTGTTGTTTATTGACTCCCAAAAGGTTGGGCATTTCTAGTGCATTTCTATTTCCATGAGTCTGAGAGAAGGGTGGTATTAGTTGTTCAAGAAAGGAAGAGTTAAATGACATTGCTGATATGTATTTATGAACGCAACATTCAATTATTTTATAGAAATAGGACTTTGTTTAAGTTACCTGCATTTAAATAAATCTGGAACACTTAGGCTTGCCAAAATGTTCCAAGGTCGTATTCCTCCCAATTTTTTTGTTCTCAGTGATATATCTCATACATTAAATCATCTTGATTGCATGAACATAATACAAAAGCAATCATTTTCCTTGTTTCTTATACAGCTTTATATTTAATTTGTAGATTTCACTGATTCATTTATTCTAGTTCCAGACATAGCTGAAGAAGAAAAGGCCCTTAAGTCTGTGAAAGGGAAAGAAGGTGGGAGGAAAAGGAAAGAAATAACAATACAGAACATTTGACTACATTATAAACACAGATATAGAAAGTCTACTTGTCTCTCAATGTACCTGCTTGAAATAAGATTTGGTGAATTTTTTAAAGTGGCATTTGTGGTATTGTCCTGAATAAGGATCTTAAATTAGAGGTAAAAACCTCCATTACAGTTGTCATTCACTAATGCACTTACAATTCAAGGAAATAGACATACAGATATGTACTTCCAAGTTTGACCTCCTCAAACTAATGTTTGGAACTTCTCCCAAGGCAGCCCAGTTCCAGCCAAGAAACTTAACAATGTTTCTTAACAAGGATTTTTTTAAGTGGCTAATTTAAAAGTTTGTCTTTTTGCAGCTGGTTGATAAAATGCAGTCTATTAGAATGGACTCTTTGAAAGGTAAATTTTACTTTACAAAAAAGCATGAATTGTTTAGAAATTCATATTCCTTCACATCCAGGCTCATTTTTCATGTGCAAAAGAAAATTGCAGTGGAAAGCATTGATAAGAAAGTAAAATGCCCAGAGATGAGGGGGGGGGGAAGCAGATGGCAGCTAGAAAGTCCAAGAAAAGGAGTTACTTTCCTCCATCTTCAGCTATTAAGCTAAGCTCCACTATGTTGCTTGAAGAGTAACTTCAACAATGACAAGGTAAAAGTTTTTCCAAGGATGAAGTTATAAAACTTTATAAGAGAGATAAGACTTTATGAAAATATTATAAAATCGCTAATCTAAATAATACTCTGTCACTAAGGTGAGAGATCAAAGAAGAATAAGTGGAACAACGATCCTGTCATCGGACAGATACATGATTATGAATCATAACTCTTGTTTCAGGTTCCCCTCCACATTTTCCAATTGATGTGAAACTTTTATAATCTGGGAATCACTTAAATGAAGAAAAAGAGAGACTTTGGCAAAGTTCCTGGAATATTTTGAGAGTTGAAATATAACAGAAAATCAAATCCAGGACAGTTGTCTGTTGAACAAAGAAAAAGGATGGCAGAATAGCTACTCTATTATCTAGTTCAGTGGTTTCCAAAATGGAGCTGGGTCGTACCTAGAAGGTATTATTCCATAGAGGTCATACATCGATTCTGAGGGTATGTGATCAAGCAATTTGTGACTGAGAAGATGGGTTGCATCTTATCCCTGCTGCTCTAGCTAATCTTAGAGCTAGTCTTCAGCAAAAATCGCACCTATCATTTTTCACTGACCCCCAAGGTCTCCTTACTTCACACAGTCCCTCTGTTGTGTAAGCTTCCAGTCTTCTCTGAACCCCGATCCCAACCTTCCAGGAATCCACAAAAGCAGCTGATGAAGTGCTCTTGGGAAATTACACCATTTACCAGCCCTTTTCTTCATCTTGTGGCAATGGAAGTCCCTCAGATGGGGAGGGAGGTTGGAGTTTTTTGTTATAAGGTACTAATTAGTGAGTAACAGACATTCCTCTGTTTTTTCTTTGTTTGTTTGCTTTGTTTTGTTTTTCTTTTTGTTTTCCATTTTGTCTGGGACAGTGAGCCACAAGAGATGAGCAGAATGGATGGGTAGTATTTACATCACACATATCATTATATCCTCTTTCCACCAAAGATTTTCCTATTACTGTCTTATACCTCCAATTCTTCTAGTCATATAGGTTCCGAAAGCCTTGAGGTCATCTTTGTCTCTCTACCTTTCTTTACATCTCACATAAAAAATGGTATCAAATTATGTCAGTTTTACTTCAATGTCTCTCGCACTCTCACCTTCTCTCTACTCATATAGCTCTCCCCGCCGCCCCCAAGTTCAGGCTCTCACTGACTGTTGCTTTGACTACTGTCATAATGATCTCTCTACCTCAAGTTCACCGCCTCTCCAACAGAGTTATATTACATATAACTGCCAAAGTGATTTTTCTTAAAGTGAAATGCTTATGTCACTAATCTAAGAAAAGTCTCCATGATTCCTTATTGACACTAAGGAAAAAAAATTCACTTAATCTTTATCTCATCCTATTCAATGTTTTATGAAGCTGTACAATGTGCACAATTACTAGCACAGTGCTTTATATATGTATATATGCATATATATTTTACCTCTAAATATGTTAAGTGCACACATATTAGAGTATCTGCTCAAAGTGTTTTGATGATCAGTATACATTATTAGAATATTTGGAGAATATTACTGTAGTTTTCAGAGAAAAGAAAGGAGCTAGCCCAAAAAGCAGAATAATTGTCTCTCACTTAGAGGGTCATAATGCATTTTCCTTTAAAGCAATCACCTGACTGTTGGACTTTTCAAATGATACTTCCAAACTATTTCTGAGGCTTGAGTATTTTCTCCTCTACAGGACTTGAAGCTGTTAAAAGTTTTGCCAAAGTGGGCATGAAACATCTGAGACCTTATTAAAATTGGGGAAAAGATAGAGATAATAATAATAAACTCAAAAAACTTGGACAGGGAAAAGGGAAGGAAGGAACTAGAGTTTATAATGGGAGACTGGTTTCAAATTTATGTAAATGAAACAAAGGAAAGGAACCAAAGTGATTTGAAAGAGGGAGGGGAAGGAAAAATAATTAAATGGTGGAAAAGAAGATTTAACAATTATAATTCTATATGGAAATGGTTTAAATCCCTCCAGCAAATGAAAAAGAGAGATATAGTAAAACGTGAAACAAAACATTATGATTTACCACAAAAATATTTACAAAAATATATGGAAATTATCAAGAGAAATAAAAAATAAAAATTAACAACATTTGCTTTATGTGAATTCAACAAAGCAAGAATTATGTCCAATTCTACATGACAGTAATTGGGATTTTCTTGGCAAAGATACTGGAGTGGTTTGTTATTCCTTCCCCATCTTATTTTATGGATAAAGAAACTGAAGCAAATAGGGTTAATTGATTTGATTTGCCCAGGGTCATATACCTGTTAAGTGTCTAAGGCCAGATTTGAACTCAGAAAAATGAATCTTCCTGTCTCCAAGTGTTACTCTATCCACTGCTCCATCTAACCACTCAGACATAAATAAACATATCATGTTTAAAGGCCATGATAATAACATCTCAAAATATATGTGTACCAAATAGCAGAGTCAATATTTTATAAGAAAAAAAGTAATCTAAATTCAAAAAGACAAAGTAGTATAATAATCTCAGTATTGTTTAATGTTCTTCTTTAGAAGAATCCAACAGAAATACATACAAAAGACCAAACATGGAAATAGCTTATTGATAAATTAGACTTTTAAGATACTATTAAATGAAGGAAAAAATGGAGTATATGCATATTTCTCAGTATTAATGATACCTTTACAAAAACATATCACATTCTTAGAAATAATTAAATCATAAATAAATATAAAAAGGTAGAAATATTAAGCAAAAATTGGAAGCATAATAAACAAAATATTAACGTAGAGAATGTCAGTAAAAAACTCAGATTTATGTGAAAAACTGACATATTGAATAATGTCTGTTTCAGAGAATTAATCATACAAATATTAAGTAACTGTAGTAAGTAGAATGATAAAAGGAAAATGAAACAATCATTCATTAGGTATGTACCATGTGCCAGGCCCTGACTTAAATGCTTTGCATGTAATATTTGATTACAATGAGATATCATACAAAATTTGGGGGAAACAACCTAAATAGTCCTCCAAAGAAAACATATTTAAACAAAATAGCAAAAGAGATTAGTGAACTGTGCATGCAATTAAAAAATCACTAGAAAATAGACAAATACAAAATAAATAGAAAAGAGAGCATATTGAACATTAATCAAGGAGAAAAAATTGAAAATATAGATTATAACAGAACTGATAAAACTCTTAAGTTGAGGAGAGGAGATGAGATACAAAAAATGATAGCTGAGAAACCTATTGGATCATAAGAAAGCAAAGGGAAAATAAAAGTACCTCTAATTTTTAAAAATAATAAGATAAATTCATGTTAAACAGAGGAAATCAGTAACTATCAAAATAATATGACAGCAAAACTGAAAATTTAAGGAAAAAGTGATTATCTACAAAAATACAAAATGCTCAAATTAACAAGGATGAAGTAGACACTTTAAATAGCTCAAAGATAGAAACTAAACATTTGGAACGAAAGGTGTAAAAGCCCAGCTGCAAATGGATTTAAAAGTTAATTCCACTAAACAGGTAAAAATCATCATTGATTCACATATTTAATTTCATTAGTATAGAGAATTCCTCTTCCAATGCAGTCTTATCATATGTATAATTTACCCGTGTTAGAGAACTGCATAATGTATAGAGTTTAAGTGACTTGAGCAGGATCAAACACTATATAAGAGATGGAATTTAATTCCAGATTTTTCTCATTTAAAGCTAGAATTTTCTACCAGCTTCAGCTAATTCCACTACATTTTTTTAGTTAACTAAAAAAGAAGGTATTCTAGCAAATACCATTTATGAGACAAACATTGTCATTATATCAAGTTCAGAGAAAAATAAAATGGAGAAAGAAAACAGACATTGTTTTTAATTTTATACATGAAATATTAGCAAAGAGTCTATAATAATATTTTCTCCCTACCAACATATTTCATTAAACTAAATTGGATTTTTACTATGGATAAAAATATGGGTTCAACTGTATGAAAATTATGAGCATAATTTCTCATAAAAACAACCTCAATCCTCCACATTTTTATATAAGATGATATTTAAAAAAGCTGATCAAATAGCACTCATTAACTTAATCAATGACATCATGACATCAGTGACAACTGAATGATAAAATGAATCAAGAAAATGAAAAACTTTAGTAAAATAACAGAATACAAAAGAAATCCACAAAAATACCAGCATTTCTACCGAGGAGAAATAATAAAAAATTTTGAAAATCTTCACCATCACCACCCTGAAGAAAAGTTGTGGTCAAACATATTTTATTTTTATTTGGGAGGATATTTAGTACTTCTTGTTTTTCTATCAAAATAAAACCAAATAAAAATAGTCTTTCCAATAGTGGATCACTGTATGAAAGCATTACTGGTTTTAAGCAGGGAAATGAAAACTGAGAATTAAAAAAGATACACAAAAATTAACCAGACTGATTTTAACCAAAATTAAATGTCTAATATTTAGCACCTTATAACCTAAATGAGACTGATAACTGTCTATAATTCACTTTGTTGTTTAATTTTTCATCATACCTAATTGCGAATATATTCATGTTTAGTAATACCCATTACCAATTCTGATATTATTAAAGTTTTTAAAAAGGAAACACTTAAATTAGGGCAATAAAATAAATAAATACTTATTGACTTAGCAATACTTATGGTGGGTCATCTGATATATATCAAGTGATTGGTAAGTGGCAAACCTGGTATATGATCAGTGCCTTTGCAAAGAAGGATATATTTCTCTTTTGTTGAGAGGGAAAAACACAAGACACCTTGGAGGTGGGGATAGGGATGAGAAAATAGGCTTGGGTGGTAAAAGCAGGGGTGCAACAGGAGGGAGACTTGAAAGCAAAGAGCAAACATGGTCATCTGATGAAGTGGGAGGAGGAGAAGGCTTAAGGTCAAAAGAGATCACTAGGCATAGAGAAGGGCATCAGGTAACTGTTAGAATTACCATGCCCTGAGTGAAATGTGAACCTCAAGGAGGGAGAAGACATATTTAAGGTAGTTCAGGGAGCTGAAAAAGGGAATTGGATATCAGAAAACAATTTCTAATGCTGTAATAAGATCCATGTGTTGGTGTAATAGTGTCCTGAGGAATACAATGCAAGTTCTCCCATCTAAAGCATGTTGAATTAGAGTGCAAGAAAGGATCTAAATATACAGAAGGAAACAAACCCTTAAACCCCATATCATTTTTTATCATGATGAAAGACTCAGTGAATTCCTATGCTTCATGTCCTTTATTCATTAGGCATGATATCTAAATAAATGGACCAAGCATATGTGATTTAAAGAAATAAAAACAAATGTGTGGATTTAAAGACATGTAGCCACTTTAAATTGCTTTTTTCTTTCCATGGAATCACATAGAGCTAAACCTAAAAGAGACCCAAGAGGCCATCTCATTATTCTCCTCTATTTTACAGATGAGGCAACTGAGGACCAGAAGGTTAAGCAACTTGCCCAAACTACAAAGAACTTAGGTTTGTAACAGCCATAGTTTGAATCTAGATTCTCTGGGCCTATTTCCCCTGTATTTTACTCTTTCACTTTGATTCTAGCCAAATTCAGTCTCTCTCTAGTATTTTTGATAACTGTCTGATAAAATGCAGGCATTTAAGAAACTTGCTTAAAGCATCTCAATAATTGAGCCTTTATTTTTAACTGAATAACTTCAATATGAAAGAGATGATGTAACCAACTCTTGGCTGGTTCCTTTAGCCATCTTTTGATTTTCAGGGCTCCCCTTTCAGAATGCTATTTGTTTTCTGACTGTCATCCTAAATCATGGATTGTCTATGTCACTCATCACAGAGGGAGTTTTCATCTGCCTAGGGATGGAGATTTGTGCATTTCTTTTTAACACAGGAGAAAATTTGTATGCTTACAATTTTTCTGAGGAAGAAACAATGAGAAGGCAGCTGACTAGACAATGAGTTTATCTTAGAGACTACAAAATGCAATTTTTTATTTTGACAAATGGTGTTAACTATGTTTGAGAATTTTTACAAGGATGTAGTGCTTTACATGATTGCAATTTGATTTTCAGTCATTTTCTGTTAATGAATTCAGCTGCTTTTAAGTACTAGTATACTTTAAACAACCAGCCTTTCTTTATTTTGGTTTATGAACTTCCTCAGATTTTCCTTATCAATTGCTCTTTCCTTTTTTGGAGCTTTAGGTTCAGAGCATTTTAGATTTAATGCTAAAAACCCAAGAGTCTGACTTCTAGTGCCACATGGAAATAAGATGGCATTGAAACACCTTCTGACCCTTGAAAGTTATTGAATGTTGAGCATAGAGAGTGTTGTTTCTGGATGATATTCAAGCTTCTTCTGCTTACATGGGATCATAAGCTATTAAGCTTTTAGCTGAAAGAGACCTTAAAGATTATCACATCCAAAGTCCTCAATTTCAAGGTGAGAAAAATGATGAAGCCTGGAGGTAAGGGATTTACTAGATACAGAGGTAATAAGTAGTAAATCCCAGATACAAATCTAGGTCAGCTGACTACAAATCCAGAGTATGTTCCCACATATCATGTTGGTTTCCCCTGTCTTAGTTGTAATATTGGAAAAAAATGGGGGCAGAATTTATTATGATAAATTGGTTAATTTTTCATTGTTGTTATTTTGATATTTAATGTAAAGGTAGCAGATATTCTTAGGATGAAAACTTAAGAACTACTTATGGTTTCTTAAAGTTACAGCTTTAAAAAAAGCTTAAAAATCATACAATAAAACTCAATCATTTTATAAGTGGGGGAATTAAAACCCAGGGAGGTTAATTGCCTTGCCCTGGGTCACAGGTTATAATTAGCAAAGCTAAGATTTGAATCCATATCTCTGACTCTATTTTTACTGCTCATTCCACCACTCTACTATTAAATAACAGAGTGGTATAGAATCATATAATCATATAGATGTCACTTTGGTATTATCGGATTTAATTCCATAGTTTTAAAAATAAGGAAACAGTTTCAATGAGGTTATACAAGTAACCCATTCTCAAACCCAAATCCTCAAGGTACATGGTTGGAAATAATTTAAGTTTCCTATGCTGTCTTTCTTAGTTGATTCTTTCAAAAGGAAAAGCAATTGGATGATTCCTTCCTCACCTCATGCATATCCATGGCCTTTGTCTTCTGAGAAACTGACTCAAATGAATTAAAAACCTACTTCATTGAGGTAAATTCTATCCTTGCCAAGGATTTCCCCCATTCCTCTGCCTACCTCTCACCACCACCACCAAAAAGTAGAGTGAATATGTATCCATAATTTCCCTTAAATTGTTATGTGTAGAGCTTGGCCCTACACATATGTCCATATCTTTCCACACTGAAAACATGGACGAGTTTCTCTAGAAGTCCCTTGCCAAGAGGGACCCTGTCTTCCCATGTTCATCATAGTCTGGGCACAATAAGAAGATGATCTCCTCTAAAGGAGCATTTTTGTCTAGTCCCCATATAATTCTTTTTCAAACCTCAATGGCATTTTCCTTAGCCAGATGTCTGGTCATTATTTCTGTAGCTGCATTATCTCCAATGGTTCTTGTTACACCTGATGCAAATGTCCCACAAAATCTGCATAGGACATAAATGTTTTTGAATACCAATTCCCCAAATTGTACATGTCCTAACTTTGTTTCAACTCTTGCCTCATAGTTCTGCCAAATTTATTAACAGTACACTCTCCTTTGTCTTACCATTAAACTGGTATTGAAATTTGCTTCATCAATTGATTTATTAATATCATTTCTTCAGAAATGAATCATTTTCTTCACAGGCTTTTCATTATTTATTATTTCCAAGAATCAAAAATACATTCTATTCTGTGAAAAAAAAATTCTCTCTGACATCAATTTCCTTGAAACTTCTACATGGATTTTTCTTTTTTTCTGCTTCACCTAAATCCTTTCTCTAGCCAGTCTTCCATGTTTATGTGATAATGCATCTTGAGGTTATGGAAAATGAAATCCTCCCAGGATTTCTGGCATCTGCCCAATGAATAGCTAAAAATTTTCCATTCAATACATGAGCTCTGTGTGACCCTGTAGGATCTAAAATATTACCTTCCACACAGTGAACTCTCAAAAAATTTTAATAAGACTAAGAATATGAGTTTGGCAAGCACAGAAGGAATATTTTGTCACCCAGAATATTGCCCATATTACTGTCACAGAAAGGGAAAAGTGAATGGGCTACCATTATCATGATCATGTTAACTTTCTTCTCCCTGATTTTAATATCTTCACTAACACAGATGGCACATGCTACAACCTTTTAGGAAAATTATGAAGATGGGATCCAAGCAATTGTAATGCAATATATTTTGTTCACTTCTTTCCCCCCCCCATCATTGATGCCTCAAGAGTTAATCAGATTTCTACTAATGGTAGCTTTTTCTTCATGTTTCCAGCTATCAATGCAAAAGAAATCAATTCAGAAGTAATTTATGCTGTTTTGTATATGCATCTTTCTTAAAGAAGAAAGTCCACACACCAAGGAGATTTTTACACTATTGTTGATATTATCTTCACTGGCAGAATTTCATTTCTATTTAGGGCTTAAAAGATGTTACTTTCATATACTGATAAATGTGATCATCTCAGCAAAAGCAGGTGGACTGGACCCTAAATAAAACTACCCCGAGCAAAAGCATCAGCTTCTGTGTTAGAATAGTTATGGGGCTTACAAGGAAATAAGGAAATAGTTCATTTGAGGAGGTTAACTATGTACAGAGGTGAGAGAATGGATGAGAAAAGGACAGAAATGCTAGAATTTTGATAAAGTAAGAAAAATTTGACCTTGGAAAGAGAATTAAACCAAAGAACTAAAGACAGAAAAAATATCAGCTATTATTTTTCTCTGGGTCTTCATGAAGGTAATACAAAAAAGACACAAATTCTGTGATTTTTCCTTCTTTCTTCCCTCCATCCCTCCCTTTCTTTCTTCCTTCCTTTCTTCCTTTTTCCTTTTTTCCTTCCTTCTTATTTTGCTCCCTCCCTTCTTCCCTTCTTCCTTTCCTTCCTTCCTTCCTTCCTTCTTTCCTTCTTTCCTTCCTTCCTTTCTTCCTTCCCTCCTTCCTTCCTTCCTTCCTTTCTTCCTTCCCTCCTTCCTTCCTTCCTTCCTTCTTTTTTTCTTCCTTCCTTTTTCTTTTCTTACCTTTCTTCCATTCTTTATCTAATAATGATAATCTCCAAAATAGGCTTGGAATAAGAGTAGAGTGAAAAAAGACTGGGACAAATAGCTAGAGAGAATGTTTTGGGAAATCTGAGGGATTTGAATGGCTGAAGTATCAAATAAGAGTAAGATAAATTTTCATTTTTCATAAACATCTTATACCTATCATCTATTCATTTTCTACCCTAAAACAATGAGTTGCATTTGAAAACCCGCAGTGTTTTGTTTGTAAATGTCCTTTTAACTTTGCTGAAACCATGAAAATAATTTTGAAATTTGTTCACATAGCACACACTGTCCATCAGGCTCACTTACTATGTTTGAATATGTATGTAGTATTTATAATTTCCTCAGCATAAAGTTAGTCATGCCTTTTATCCATGTTTCTTAAATAAACTCATCAAAAGATATGCTTAAACATGCCTTAGTTATAAACTTTTTATTAAATTTATCATGCTCATAATAATAGTAAAATAGAAAACCCAACCATACTCATATCCTGTGTTTTATTCCCCCCTCCCAACTTTTAAAAATTAGTCATAAAAACCTTTCATTAGTTTCTTTTCCAAAGATTACCAACCTACTTAAGAATAGGTCAAGATCTGGGAAGTTCAGCTGCCATTACTACCTTAGTTGACCAGTTGACCAAATTAAGATTACTTAATTAACTTGTATAGTGTGTGTGTGTGTGTGTGTGTGTGTGTCCTTTTGTGTGTGTATGTTATACTTAAGAAGAGTATTTTCAGTAGTATATACTAACAGTAATTGGGGCAAGGATTACATAGTCATATTGGACAGATGCCACTGTTATCCTACTTAAGCCTGTTCAGTCATCTTGTGCATTATCTATATCTATATCTATATATCTATATATATTTGGGGGGGTGGAAGGTGTGAGGGAAGGGGAGAGAGGAGGAGATGTGATTAATAATAACCTGAATGGGTGTAGCCTTCTTAACTTTGAACTGTATTCACCCTATAATCTGTTTGATTTTCTTTTGGGTCAATTAAACATATCAATAACTTGTATACCCAGGCCTGGACCCAACCCCAAAAGAGAACAATTTCATCCTTGAAAAATCTGTCTTAACTTTCTGTCCCCCTTGACATACCTACTGGAGCACTCTTGTCAGGGAACGAGTGCCATGTACTTCTCAAACATCCTTTATATTCTAAAGTCACTAAATTATCCTTCACCACTAACATTCCCAAAACTTCAGTGTACCTATCTAGTCTGCTGGAAGAAATCGAATCTGAAATATCCTGATAATAAGAAAACATATGACAAGTGTCAAAATGGATAAGTGTAAGGATGTTGCATCAGACAATCTGCTTTGAAATCCTGCCTCAGGAACTTAATAGTTTTGTGATCCTGAGTAAGTCATTTAAACTCTCTGTTTCATTTTTTTCATCTAATAAAAATGAGAGCATTAGACTTGATACTTTGTAAAATCCCCTCCAGTTTTATAGATGCCTTCATATGCATATGTATTTTAAAGTTTTTTTTGTCGATGACAAAACATATGTTGAAGACTGGATGGGAGCCAGAGGACCTGGAGCAGAGTGCAGTTCCAACATCTATCTACTTGCTTTGTTACCTTGGGCTAAGTTATTTACTCTCTGGGAACTTCAGGTTTCTAATCAACAAAATGAGAATAATAATATATTTATATTAATTTTCTCAGAGGGTTATTGTTACAATTAAAGGAGAAAACATATAAACTGTTATGTAACTTTAAAGCAATGGTTGTGTGTGTGTGTGTGTGTGTGTGTGTGTGTGTGTGTGTGTTTAAGGGAAGAAAGTCTGGAACTATGATTTCCTTGATGTAGGTGAGAAATCTTCCTCTACCAATGCATATCATCAGATTCTGTCAATTTATAGTTCTTGAGAGTTGCTTAGGGTACTGAGAGGTCAATTGATTTGTCAAGGGTCACACAGTGAGCATGTGTTAGAAGTGGTACTTAAACTGAGACTAACCATTATATGAAACTATCTCTCACTGTATAAACACAAGCTAATACCACTATTTTAAACCAAAAGATTGGAATCCAGCTGTGGAATTTTCTGAGTGACTGGACAGTAGGGGACATATTTTGGGGAAAAAACACCCCTCAGAGCTATCCATTCCATGACCCATAAAAATAGCCCTACCTGATCTGCATACTGTTCTCAGAATTTTTAGTCACAAGGCTAAAAATGCAAGGATTTTGCCATTGAGACAAGCCCGGAACAATCTATAAATAAAAGAAATCACTTAAATCATTTATTTCTCTGGGGAGCGTTATTGCAATTCTTCAATGTGTCCTGGAAAAGTTAGGACTTCAAAATGTTAATTGTCTTTTAAAAGAAAACAAAAGCTATCACTTTGTCCCACTATGTCTAGCAGCAGAGATGCCCAGAAGTTTTCCTGAACATTGACCCACCCAGTCATAGAGTGCGTTCTGGACTTATTGATGTAACACTTCAATTTTCCTTTTTTCCCTCTATTTCATGTCATTTCTTATAAGGAGAAAAGAATGCAAAAAATTTGAGTGCCTAAAAAATCATGGAAGTTCCAAAAGTTTATTTTGGTCAGGTAGCTTATACTTTCTACTTCCCTTTCCCAGCCCTCCAATGAGGAGAGAACCCTCACATAGATAAACCTATTATATCTTTTCCAATTTAAATATTCTTTCACATTCCAATTTGTGGCTACTTGATATGGTTAAAATGACAACCTATTGTGGCTTTTATTGCATGTATCTGTTTACAGAAAATTCTATCATTCTTTTGTCCATTCATATTATATGCTATAATGAATCTGTTAAAGGACTGTATTGTAGCATAAAATATTTCAGTTGTGAGTCATATTTGAATGATTTTTAAAAATTTACCTACAGAAACATTGGAATCACTAAAAGGAGAAGGAAAATCTACTAGCTTATATTATTTATTAGACTGTCACCTTTCTGCTTCTTCAGCCTAAAATGAGGAGATCTAATCTTTAAGTTCTCTTCCCATTTTAATATCCTGTGATAATTTTTCATTTTTAACCTGCCCATTGATTTCAACAAAAAGTAATCATGTGCAGAATCAAACTTGCCCCAAAATGCCCTTTGAATTGATAAAAAAGTATTTTATTCTTTTACCATCCTAAACAATGGATATACAATCACAAAAGAAAGGTTAACAGAAGCCCTGCTGTAAAAGAATATAGCACATAAATAAATCATTGCAATAAAGGGCAAAGAAGCAAGCCAAAGTAGTATTTAATTATTTCCTCAAAGTAAGAGGTAGAGAGTTTGAGGAAGGTGCACAGAGGAATAATATGTTGAGTGGCTGGCATAGTGAACTATGAAGAGTTTTCTTCAATCAGCAAGGCTTCAGAGAGAGACTTGTTGTTCCCATTGTGATGTTTTGCTAAAATAAGAAAGATGCAAAGAACCTGAGAACACCAGAAAAGAAAGGGGCTTTATGAAGCATCTGTCCATTTTATACATCCCTCATACTTCAAAGATAAAGAAACTAAGTGAAAGAGAAGTACAATAAGTTACTAGTAAATGGCAGATTTAGGTGATGAATGTAACTCTTCTGATGTTAAGCAAGTGTTCTTTTCACTATGTGATTCCTTTATTTTAAAGTGTACCTGATAAAATCCAGTCATCTCTGTTTTGTGGACCTCCAACTGTACTTAATAATTGGCATCAGTTCTGTAGTCACTGGCCAGTTACTTCCTAATAATGTTAGATAAAAAGCTATCCTAGGTGGGAATAAAATAGTAGAACCATAAATGACATATATCATTGTCAAAACATATTTTTATCCATGTCACCCAGCTATGTGCTATTGGAGATAGTTCCATTAGCCACCCAAGATAGTTCTCTTAAGGGTGTATTCCTTGAAATAATGTTTCACTTTCAATTAGGATGGTCTGCCTAGGTAGAAGTTACAATCTGATTAGCTGCAATTCCCAATTTCTAAAATGAAAAGAGGCCTTACAAATGCCTTTTTATGTCTATGCAAACATGACTACTTTTCCTTCACCCTTAACAGTAGGAAGAAAAGGGAAGAGGGAATTAAATGAATCTTATAAAGATATTAGGATTAGTGAATTATTGGATGTTAATGAGGTGAAGCCTATTTACTTCTCTTAAATATGGAGGCTTGGTTAATCTCAAAATATTTTGCTTTAGGCATTTGTTAAGTATCAGCTGAATACACTAGATAATACACTAGATAACATCCTAATGTAGGCAGGTGATCTTTGGCTTCAAATGACCTTTAAGCACATCCCAAAGCTCTGCATTATACTATTCACTTAAATAATGCTAATGAAATGATCTTTTTTTTTTTTTTTTTACCTCTCTCAGTTATTCTCTTTTATAGATATGAGGGAGTCTTAAATGTTTTCTATTATTTGATAATCCTCTTCTCTCTGGGATTCTCATTTTAGATGAAACATGAAGAAAAGGCCATCATTTTTTTTTTTCATTCTCATGACAGGACTTTATATCCAAAAGTACATTTGTGTCAGAGCTCTAAGCATTGGAAGGAATTTCAGTAAATAAACAGTGCAATCTGCCCAAACAGTCCCAGTTTTGCAGGTTTGTTTTTTTTTTAAACTCACTGGCAAAAGAAAAGAAAAGAAATAATCCAAACAGCTGTGGGTAAGAAAACAAAAGAGTTTCTTTTTCTCTTTAGTCTTACTCAATATTGGGGTTATAGCAATGCACTTCAGGGAAATATTAAATCTATCATAGGTTCACATTCAGAGATTAGAAGTGGTATCCAAACAATATTATTAATAATTTCTTGGAGCTCAAAGCATTTTATTGACATTATTTAATTACAACAAAACAAGTTTTTATAAGAATTTAAGCCTGAGTTGGCATTTTCACTTTTTGTTGCTCTTTGCTTGCATTTTGTTTTCTTTCTCATTTTTTTCCTTTTTGATCTGATTTTTCTTGTGCAGCATGATAATTATAAAACATGTATACATGTCGGTTTTAGCATATATTTTAACATATATTGGATTACTTGTCATCTAGGGGAAGGTGTGGGGAGAAAGGAGTTGGAAGGTAAAGGGAAAAAAGTGAAGTCCAAAAGATGAGCAGCTAAGAATAAAAGAAAGACTTATAAGGAAGTAAAGAAAACCTGGATGTGATGTTCTTGTTGGTTTTGTGGAGGTCTCTGGAGCAGCCTTTGTTTCATTTCAGTAATGTCCACGAGAATAGCCAGGTGTTAAAGCCAAATTCTTCATTATCTCCTTCAAAGTCCTATCTCCTTCACTCAGTGGTGGGCTAGTTTTCTGGAGGGCTTTCAGATGGGACTTGGTTTCAGTGCAGGAAATGCAGGAGCTCAGGCCAGCCACCAACAAGACTGGTGAAGACAGAATTGAATTTGTCTCTCTGTCTCTCAGGATCCTGATTGAAGATCAAATGAATCTCGTCCAGTCCTTGTTGGCTGTTATATACTCCATTATCATAGGTATGAATCTTGTGGAACTATATTAAGTACTAAATACATGTACTGAGCTAGAGAACTTTTAAGCATCACACTAAACTAGATAGCCATTGTCTTTATCAATTTCACTGATTTAATATCATGTAAGAATCCTTGTTTCAAGTTCAGAGTTCTGGCCCATAACAGACGGACACAACAAAATAACTTCGAAATTCTACTTCATAAGCAGTATGTCTTCAAACATGGATTTTGTTGTTCCTTTTTCCTTTTTTTTTCTTTTTTTATTGAAGCTTTCTACTTTCAAAATATATGCATGAATAATTTTAACATTAACCCTTGCAAAACCTTGTGTACCAAATTTCTACCCCCTTCTTCAAGAACCATGAGCCCTCCTCCCCTCTCTAAGTCTCTGTGCCTATTCTTCTGCACTTTATTTGTATAATGATTACTATTTTTATCTTAATTCTGCCCCAGTCTTTCTTTTGAGCTCCCTATTGTTGATGTCAATCATAAGCATATGGTATACATTTCCCATTTAAAAAAAAATTGTCCATGTTGAGTTCCTTGAAAGAGATCTTTGAAATCTCAGTCTTTGATATTGGCTCTTATATGTTAAATGTTCAATTAAGTTTGGCTTTGGTTGATACAAAGTGCTGAAAATCTGCAAGTTCTTTGATAGTTATAGATAATTTTACTAGATATGATATTTGTGATATTTTTGGTTGCAGGCCTAATTCTTGAGATTGTCAATGGAAATGATTCCAGTACCTGTGGTCTTTTATTGTGATTGCCGATAAATCCTGTACAATTCTAACTGTAGCTTCAGCATATTTGAATTTTTTTTCTTATTTTTTGCAAAATTTTCTCTTTGATCTGGGGGTTTCAAAATTTGGCAAAAATATTGCTAAGGGTTTTCCATAAAGGATCTCATTGAAATGATGATTGGTGGATTGTTTTTTTTTTAATTATTTCTATTTTCTCCTCATGTTCTATCACTCCAGAACAATTTTCTAAGATTATTTCTTACATTAATGTGTAAAGGTTCTTTTTTTGGTCACAACTTTTAGGCAGTACAATTATTCTTACATTTTTCTCTTCTTGATCTGTTCTCTAGATCTGTCATTTTTCTTTTGTTTCACATTCTGTTCCATTTTTTCACTCTAGAATCTCTTTTATTTTTTCTTGGTCTCTCATAGCTTCACTGACCTCCCCTTGGGTAATTCTAATTTTCAAAGATTTAAATTTTCATCTTTGAGATTCTGTATCTCCTTTTCTAGTTGGTTAATTTTTTTTCATAATTTTCTTATTTTTCTTGGATGACTTTTATGTATTTATTTATTTATTTTACTTTTTCCTCAGTGTCTCTCATTTTATTTTTAAATTCTTTTTTTGATTTCTATAAATTCTCCCTGGGCAGGAAGCCATTTCATGTTTCTTTTTGAGGTAGAAATCTTTTTTACTTTGGTGTTCTCTGAAGATGAGCCCTGATCTTTTCTGTTCCTATAGTATATTTTTATGGTGGAATTCATTTTTTAAAATAAAAGGTATTAGTATAAGAACCTCTAATCCTGGAGTGAGGGGGTTGGTGTCTCTGACTTTACTTCAGCTCTCTCCTCTGACCAGGAAACCCAGACCGAAAGCTCCACCATCTAGCAAGTGCAAGCAGACAGCTGTGTCCCTGCCCCAATGCATCTGCACTCACTGGATGTGCTGGTTCCTTCTGGCCCAGGGCTGCCTCTCAGAAGCACAGCTGGGCCTGGCATTTACCATGGGTTCACCCAGTGTTCCAGGGACTCAAACCTGACTATAAACTGGAGGTGAAAGTTTCTGTGATTCCTGCTGAGACTACAGTCACACTCAGCTAGCCCCACTGCTCTCCACTTGATATTTCTTTGGATTTAGCCCAGAGATGTTTGCACTTCACACTGGCTAATCCCTTGCCCTTCAGATCTTCTCGTTTGGTATCCGGGGACCGTTGCTTATTTTGAAACTGAGGGAATTAGAAGCAATATTCTAGTAAAATAAGGGGTCAGAAACATTTTTGATGGAAAACAGAATTTGCTCCTGGGCTGAAATAACTATTCTATATAATAGATATAAAGCTGGGAGAGATCTCAGAGGGCATCACATTCACCTCTGTCATTTTATAGATAAAAAACTGAAAATCAAGGAGAATTAGTGGTTTGCCAAAGATTTTACAACTATCATATGTTTTGGTTCTCTTGTACTTTTTGGTATTTTAATATAGAGGATTGATTCTCACCTGATAAATGTATCAGAGATTAATATCTTGACCCTTTAGATGAGTAGAACAAGGGACCACTCCCTGGATATCATATTACTGTAAAATAATGTAAGTTAAAAGTATGTTAGAGTTATAAATATTGTATATGCAACACAGATTACCAGATTTAGTAAGGAAAATTTTGCTAAAAAGTTTGTTAAAGTTATAAAGTATTACATTTTATAATCTGTGTTGCATATTCACATTTCTTATAACTTTAAAAACATTTTTGACTAGTGTCAATTCTTCAGTTTATTTTTGAAAGGGCTTATAATGCCACATGCCCTAGATAAAATTATACTACTGGGCATCAAGGTGACAGCAGATAGAGCATTAGGACTGAAGTCAGGAAGATCTAAGTGCAAATCTAGCTTTAGCGGCTTATTAACTGTATGACCCTGGCAAATCACTGAAACACTCTCTGTCCCAATTTCCTTAAAGATGAAATAGTTACAGTGATAACACCTACTTTCCAGGGTAGCTGCAAGGATCAAATAAGATAAAATTTTTTATTGTAAGTTTATTTATTTTTATTCACATTGCTTTATGAAGCATATTGGGAGAGAAAAATCAGAGCAAAAGGGAAAAAAATGAGACATAAAAACAGAAAAAAGTGAATATAGCATTGATTTAAATTCAGTCTCCTTAATTCTTTTTCTGGATGCAAATAGAAGTTCCTGTCCAAAGTCTATTGGGCTTACTTTGGATCACTGAACCACAGAAAAGAACCAAGTCTTTCATACTTGTTCATCATACATGTCTTACTGTTATTGTGTACAATGTATTTCTGGTTCTGCTTGTTTCACTCAGCATCAATTTATGTAAATCTTTCCAGATCTTTCTATAATAAGCTTATTAATTTTTAATAGAAAAGTAATATTCCATTACTTTCACTTACCATAACATGTTCAGCCACTCTGCAATTAATGGGGAACCACTCATTTTCCAATTCTTTACTGCCACAAAAAGAGCTCCACATGCCCTAGATAAAATTATCTATTTTATCATTTTTGCATATTTCTGACCAAAGAACTAGAGAACATTATATAAAACAAAATGGGCAACTTTGCATTAAATTAAAAAAGGTTTTGTACTAACAAAACCAACAGAAACAAGATTAAAAGGGAAGTACAAAGCTAGGAAAAAATCTTTACAGCCAGTATTTCTGATAAAGATCTCATTTCTAAAATATATAAATAACTGTGTCAAATTTATAAGAATACAAGTCATTCCCCAATTGATAATCAAAGGATACAAACAATTTTCAGATGACAAAATTAAAGCTATGTATAGTTATATGAAAAGTGCTCTAAATCACTATTTATTAGAAAACATTTTTGCATATGTAGGTCTTTTTCCCTCCTTTAACATTTCCTTGGGATACAGACTCAGTAATGGTACTACTGAATCAAAGGATATGAACAGTTTTATAGCACTTGGGCATAGTTAGAGATTGTTCTCCAGAATGATTGGATCATTTCACAACTCCACCAATAATGCATTAGTATCCCAGTTTTCCTTAATCTCCTTCTAGGCAGCATGAGAGGTATGAGGTGGCACCTCAGAATTGTTTTAATTTGCATTTCTCTAATAAATCGTGATTTAGAGCACTTTTCATATAACTATAAATAGCTTAAATTTTGTCATCTGAAAATTGTTTGTATCCTTTGATTATCAATTGGGGAATGACTTGTATTCTTATAAATTTGACACAGTTATTTATATATTTTAGAAATGAGATCTTTATCAGAAATACTGGCTGTAAAGATTTTTTCCTAGCTTTGTCCTTCCCTTTTAATCTTGTTTCTGTTGGTTTTGTTAGTACAAAACCTTTTTAATTTAATGCAAAGTTGCCCATTTTGTCTTATATAATGTTCTCTAGTTCTTCTTTGGTCAGAAATTCCTCTCTTCTCTAAAGATGGGTACATTATCCCTTGTTCTCCTAATTTAGGGGATCATTCCCTATGTGCAAATCATGGATCCATTTTGACCTTATTTTGTTATGTGGTGTAAGATGTAGATCTATGCTGAGTTTTCTGACATGTTATTTTCCAGTTTTCCCAGAATTTTTGTAAAATAGTGAGTTCTGATTCCAGAAGTTGGAATTTGCTACAGATCTTGATTATTGTGTCATGTGTGTATATAATCTATTCCTCTGATCCACCACTCTGTTTTTTAGCCAGTAATAAATGGTTTTGATGACTGCTGCTTTATAATATAGTTGTAGATTTGGTACTGCTAAACCAACATCCTCTGTATCTTTTTTTTTTTATTAATTCCCTTGATATCCTTGATTTTTTGTTCTTCCAGATGAATTTTGTTATCATTTATTCTTGTTCTAGAAAATAATGTTTTGTTAGTTTGATTGGTATGGCACTGAACAAGTAGAACCAATTTAGGCAGAATTGTCATTTTTATTATATTAGCTCAGCCTACCTATGAACAATTGATATTTTTTTCTATTGTTAAGATCTAATTTTATTTGTGAGAGAAGGTTTTGTAATTGTGTTCATATAGTTCTTGAGTTTATCTTGGAAGGTAGGGAGCCATGTATTTTATTTTGATTACAGTAATTTTAAATGGAATTTCTCTTTCTATCTCTTGATGATGGGCTTTGTCAGTAATATATAGAAATGCTGATGATTTGTGTGGATTTATTTTATATCCTGCAACATTGCTAATGCTGTGAATTGTTTCCAGGAGATTTTTTATTGATTTTCTAGGATTCTCTAAGTATATCACCATATCATCTGCAAAGAATGATAGTTTCATTTCCTCATTGTCTATTCTAATTCCTTTATTTTTCTTTTCTTATTGCTAAAGCCAACATTTCTAGTAGAATGTTGAATAATAGTGGTGATAATGGGCATCCTTGTTTCATATATGATCTTTTTGGGAATGTGTCCAGCTTCTCTCCATTACAAATAATGCTTGTTGTAGGTTTTAGATAAATACTGCTTATTATTTTAAGGAAAACTCTATTTATCCATATGCTCTCTACTGTTTTTAATAGGAATGGGTGCTGTATTTAATCAAAAGCTTTCCACATTTATTGAGATAATCATATAATTTCTCTTAGTTTTATTATTTATATGGTTGGTTTCTGATAGTGAACCAGTCCTGCATTCCTGGTATAAATCCCATTTGGTAATGCTACATTATTCTTCTAATAAAAGGTTGTAATCTCTTTGTTAATATTTTATTTAAAAATTCTGCTTCAATATTCATTAGGGAGATTGGTCTGTAATTTTCTTTCTGTTTTGGCTCTGTCTGATTTAGGTATTTGTGCCATATTTTGTCATAGAAGGAATTTTGCAGAACTCCCTCTTTTCTTATTTTTCCAAATAGTATTGTAATAGTTGTTCTTTAAATGTTTGGTAGAATTCATTTGTGAATCCATCTGATTCTAAAGATTTTTTCTTAAGGCATTCATTAATGACTTTTCAATTTCTTTTTTTTTAAATAGGACTATTTAAATATTTTATTTCTTCTTCTGATAACCTGGGCAATTTATAATTTTATAAATATTCATCCATTTAGGTTAGATAGCCAGACTTGCTGCCATAGAAGAGCTAAATACCTCCTAATTTTTGCTTTAATTTCTTTGTCATTGGTGATAAGTTCACCCTTTTCATTTTTGAGACTGGTGATATTTTTTTCTTTCCTTTTTCTGATCAAATTAACCAAAGGTTTATCTATTTTGTTGGTTTTTCATAAAACCAATTCTTAGTTTTATTTATTAGTTCAACAGTTTTCTTCATTTCCACTCCTTTGAGTTTCAGAATTTCTAATTTGATATTTAAGTGGGAATTTTTAATTTATTCTCTTTCTAGCATTTTTAGTTGTAGACCTTATTCACTAATTTAATCTTTCTCTATTTTATTTATGTATCTATTTATAAATATAAAATTTCTCCTAGGAAATGCTTTGGCTACATCCTATAGGTTTGGGTACATTGCCTCATTATTGTGATTTTCTTGGAGGAATTATGGATCATTTCTGTGATTTGTTGTTTGACCCACTCATTCTTTAAAATTAGCTTACTTAATTTCAATTGGTTTTTAGTCTATCTTTCCCTGGCCTTTTATTGAATATAATTTTTATTGAATTGTGGTCTGAAAAGAAAGCATTTACTATTTCTGCCTTATTGCATTTGATTGTGAGGTTTTTATGCCCTAACACATGGTCTGATTTTGTGTAGGTGCCATATGCTGCTGAGAAAAAAAGGTGTATTCCTTTCTGCCTCTATTCAGTTTTCTCCAGAAGTCTGGAGAATAAATTTTGTTCTAGCCTTTTACCTTTACTCTGTTTGTGTCTCTGTGTCAAATGTGTTTCTTGTAAACAACATATTGTAGGATTCTGTTTTTTAAGTTTACTCAGCTATTTGCTTCTGCTTTATGGGAAAGTTCATCACATTTACTTTCACAGTTTTGCTTACCAGCTCTGTCTTTTCCTCCATCTTATTTTCTCCCCAATATATGCTTTTGTTCTCTTTTTACACCCTGTCTTCAGTCATGTTTTTGTTTACCCACCCCACATACTACCTTATCTCCTTTCAACCTTCCTCCTTCTCTTTCTATTGTTTTTTAACCCACTCTTTTATCTTCCATCAACCCTTACACCCTTCTCTTACCTTTTCCCCTAGTGTTCCTGCCCTCTCTTCTATCCTTCCCCTCTCTTTTCTTTTGTTTTTTCTCTTCCTGTTTTTTTATAGAGTTAGATAAATTTCTATATCCAAATGAATAATTAAAATATTCCCTCTTAAAGCCAAAACTGATGATGTCAAGCTTCAGACAATGCTCACCCCCATCCCTTCTTTCCCTTCATTGTAATAGGTCTTTTGGGATTCTTCATGTGAATTACTTGTCCCATTATGACTCTTCTTTCCTACTTTTTCTAATACAGACCTTTTCCCATCCCTTAATGTCTTTTTCTTTGATGTCATCACATGAGGGATAATTCATAACCACATCTTCAGTCTATGTGATTTCCCCCTCTGTCTTCCCCAGTGACAGATACAATTCTCAAGAGTTACAGATATTGTTTTCCCATCTAGGGATGTAAACAATTTAACCTTTAAATAATACATATTTTCCCCATTTACCATTCTATGCTTCTTTTGATTCTTGTGTTTATAGATTAAATTTTCTGTTTAATCCTGTTTTTTTTTTCAATAGAAATGATTGAAAGTCTTTTACTTCATTGAAGCTTCATCTCTTCCCCTGAAAGATGATGCTATGTTTCTGGGGGTGTTAATTCTTGGACTGTAACCCCAGGTCCTTTGCCTTCTGGAATATGGTATTCTAGGCCCTCTGATACTTTATTGTAGAAGCTTCCAGATCCTGGCTAATCCTGACTGTTGCTCCTTGATATTTGAATTGTTTTTGTCTGGCAGTTTGCAGTAATTTTTCCTTCAGATTATAGTTCTGGAGTTTTGCAATAATGTTCTTTAGGGTTTTCCTTGTGGGATCTCTCTTTCCAGAGGTGATTGATGGATTCTTTCAATATTTCCTCCTTTGTTTTTAGAATATTGGGACAGTTTTCCTTAATGACATTTTGTATAATGCTGTTCAGGCTCTTTTATTGTTCATGGCCTTCAGGTAGACCAATAACTTTTAAATTGTTTCTTCTGGTTCTATTTTCCAGGTTGATTGTTTTGCCAATGACGTATTCCACATTTTCTTCCTCTTTTTCATGATTTTTAGTTTGTTTGATTGATTCTTATTATCTTCCATTTGCCCTGTTCTAGCTTTTGTGCGATTTTCTTCAGTTATCTTTTGTATCTCTTTTTCCATTTGTTTTATTCTACCATTTAAGGAGCTATTTTCTTCAGACAATTTTTTTCCTTCCTTTTCCAAACTATTGGTTCTCTCATATCTCTCTCTCATTTCTCTTCTCATTTTTCTTCTACCTCTCTTATTTGCCTTTTGAAGTCTTTCTCTCTCTCATTTCTCTTCTCATTTTTTCTTCTACCTCTCTTATTTGCCTTTTGAAGTCTCTCTCTCATTTCTCTTCTCATTTTTTTCTTCTACCTCTCTTATTTGCCTTTTGGAGTCTTTTATGAACATTTTCAAGAAACCTCTTTGGACTTGAGTCCATTTTATCTCACTTTTGAGATTTCCTCTGTGGATATTCTGTCCTCATCTGAGTTTGTGTTTTGGTCTGTCCTGTCACACAGCACCTTTCTATGGTCAAGGCTTTTTTCTGTTTCTTGCTCATTTTCTTTCCTTTTGGTATTACCTCTTTTTTTTTTTTTTTTTTTACTTTTAAGGTGGAGCTCTGCTCCTGAGATATAAGGGGCACTGTCCCAAGCTTCCTGTGCAACTCTAAGCTTGGTTTTGAACACAGAGCCCCAGCTTTGCCTGCTCGGGTTTCCCAGTTTGCCTTCTGAGCTGGGAGTGAAGGTTTCCCTTCTGACTTGCTCCTCTACTGAGACAAGATTGAGGGCTTTGGCTGCTGATTTGCTGTGATTAAGACCCTTTTCCTTGGCTTTCCCAGAATCTGTCTGACCTGGGCTGAACACCCTTTTCACACAGTCAGACTGACCTCCCTCGAAGCTCTTTCAGTCTATCTGAGCTGGAGAGAAGTCTCATTCAGTCAGACTCTTCAGAAGATTGGTTTCATGTGGTTTTCCAGGGAATCTGGGAGAGAGCCTGTGAATTTAGGGCTTTACTCCACCATCTTGGCTCCACCCTTCTCTCTTCAGGATAAAACTTGTAAAAAAATTTTTTAACATATCTTTAATAATAATTTAATAAATGCTTATTCCCTTTTTTTCTGCCATGCTGCCAATTACTTTTTTAATCTTGTACTACAAGCCTAGAACTCAGCTCAATCAGGGTCTTTCTGTTTCTAATTATAACTACTTCCTTTTTTTTTTTTTTTTGATTGATTTCCCTAACAAGTTAATATAAGCTCCCTTCCCCCCAGATCCTCAGTTTCTGAAGACAGCATATTATCCTTAAATAGTTTAAAAGACTACACATGTGTATATGTATGTGTAGATTTCTCTGCTTCTTCACAATGATTATTTTCTGGAATTCTACCCTGTCCCTTCCCTATCATCTCGAAAGATATTGGATCTGAACTTTGGTACTATTTTCATTCTCTATTTAATGTTTTAATAGCATTTTTGCCATTTCTAGGTGTCTTTTCAACCTGTACACACACACACATTTATATTATATATTATATTATATATAGTCTCTATACAGACCTATATACATATGCAAAATTGATTTATTTCATATATACATATATATTAATTTTACTTCTTTATTTCCTTTCATATACTGATATTTCATTTATATATGGCTCTCATATATTTGTGTTTATGTATCACTATTTTAGAATATTTATGTATATTTTATTTCTAGGTTTCTTTATATATAAATGTACATATGTATATTTATCTGTATCTAATTTCCTTGAATTATAATATTTCACAAATATTAGTGTATACTTTGTATTATACAGACCTGTCATTCAGTTCCAGCTTTCTATCCCAATTGTAGAAGTCTAGAAGTAGCTCTTCCTTAGTATCTTTCCTTACTTTCTAGAGGATCATCTTATCTCCTAGATCTCATTTCAAAGTGAAGAGCTATAGGTGCCGTCGCAAATGTCAGTCTCAAACCAATAAATTGATTTATAAAACTGTAGATGCCTTTTGCAATCATAGAATCCATTCCCTCAATCTTTCTGGAACTCAGATTTGAAAATAGTCTTTTCTTGTAATAATTTCTTTTGGAATTCTGATCTTCTTTCCTAACTTGGTTAAATCCAACTTCACCACAAACTCTTAATCATAAAGACAATGATCCTTTGTTTTCTGTTTTTACAGAACAACAAATGCTTTTTTTCTCTTCCTATTCTAAGATTTCTTCTCTTTGGGTATAAGTCAACCAATAAATATTTATTAAGCAACTACTATGAACCCAGCACTATTCTTAATGTTGTATGAGGTTGTCTACTCAAGCAGCTGTTCATTTTATTTCTTATAATTCTGGTTTCTGAAAGCTCTAAACTATGAGAAGTAACTAATTTATTTGCTTATATATCCTAACATTTATCTTTGTTTAAAACGGATTAATTTTTGAGTGCCTTTTTGGCTGTTTAAGTACCTTCTATGTCATATGATATAGCCTACAGCATCCAACATTTTCACCTCTTCTTCATTCCTTACATTTCTATTTAGTGCTATTCAAGTGTTGTAAGATTGAATCAATAGCATTTTAAGGTAGAATTCTTACCCTTGAATCACATTACCAATGAGGAGATCAAAAGAATTATGAAGGTAAATGATATTAGTTATTTGATCTAGGAAGGTGATCTAATGATTCTTTTGATCCAACAATATAATATTTTAAAAAGAGTTTAAGTTAATTAATTAAGTTAAATCAAGTTAAAACTTAATTTTAAGTTAAAATAAATTTGGTCAAATACTAACTTCATATGCTACTATACCATTTTCTTTATCAAAAGTCTTAACAGGGATTAAGAGATAAGTGCATCTGAGATACATTCACTTGACCAGAAAGACAAGAATGATATATATATATATATATATATATATATATATATATTTTTTTTTTTTTTTTTTGGTTGTTGTTCAGTAGTTTAAATCATGTATGACTCTTTGTGATCCCATGTCCGGTTTTCTTGGCAAAGATAATGGCATGATATATCATTTCCTTTTCCAGCTCATTTTACTGAGAGGAAACTATACAAATAGGATTAAGTGACTTGCCCAAGATCACACAGGTAGTAAATTGTCTGCAACCAAATTTGATTCAGGAAGATGAGTCTGTCTCTAGTCCCAGCACTCTGTTCACTGTGCCACCTAACTCCTCAGGGATAGAGATAAATGAGATTTACAAATGGAACACTAGCTAGTTACTCCACTCTTCTGCAGTGGTTGCCATGATAAGAATCCAAATAGAACTCTATTTGATTTCCCAATAAATATTAGAAAAATAATTTTTCATGGTAAGTGGGATACATTGAAAGACTGACATACAGGGATGAAAATTAGTAGAAAGATAGTATGTACTCTTTTCCCAAAAAAAATACTATGACACTGAGACAAAGCTCTGGGTAACCCACTCTAGTTCTAGTTCTAGGAAAAGATGAACTTCAGAGATGTTTCTAAAAGTTATCAAAAATTAACAAAAGGTTATAAGAGAACTATACTTACCTATAGAGATGCCTTATTTTTTGGGATATACAAAATTTACAAGAAAGTTTTATCCATCTTTAATAGAGACCCTTTATAAACCAAATTGTTATAGAAAGATAGATTGATAGCTAGCTAATGGTATTTTAAATGTAACAAATCCTATTTCTGTAAAAGTATTCTCAAGCTCAAACCCATCATAGTCACATTGTATTGTGTTCTATTTTGATTAAGAGTAGGTTTAGGTTTGGTGGCATTTTTTATTAGGAAACTCATGCAATTAGTCTCTCTCTCTCTCCCTCTCTCTCTCTCTCTCTCTCTCTGTCTGTCTGTCTGTCTGTCTCTCTCTTTATATATATATATATATATATATATATATATATATATATGTGTGTGTGTGTGTGTGTGTGTCTGTGTCTGTGTGTGTGTATCTCCATCTCCAGTTGTCTTAATCTATATCTTGACACTGGAACCAGATAACTCTGAAAGGGAAAATGAGGCAAGTGACTATGCACAGCCCTCCCTCACTTAAATCTAACTCACTCACTTGCATGTCATAGCATCACCTCCCTGATGTCATAGTCCTCTTCAAGAATGAAGGATAAACAACAACCACAATCTATCTATCTAGATATCTATAATATATAAATACACATATAAATATGTGTGTAAATATATAATGTATATATTACATGTATATACATAAATATGTATGTATAGTAGCTACCTCATCTCTAGTATATATTAGAAAAGATTTTTTTAAAGTAAGCTAAGTAGAAATGGCAAGCATATCAGTGTGTCCTAAAAATGATACTGATTCATTGAGTATTGAAAATGTGTCAAAAGAAAGGTACAATAAGAAATGTCAAATAAGAGTTGTCTAAACTGAATTTTTTTCACTTAAATCCTTAGGAAATGACCTCCTTATAATAAATCTTTAACCCAGATTTTTCTTTTTAAAATCTTAAGTAGAATTTTTAAGCTTTAAATGAAAGAAGGTCTAGATATGACATTAAAAACATCGGTTTGGAGATAGAGATATCATGAGTTCAAATTCAATGTCTTTGGGGGTGATTGGAAAGGGAAAACTTTAGAAAATATTAATTCCAAGAAAAGAAGAAAAGAGATAATACCTGTAACATTTTTTTAAGTCATGAGATTTCTCTTGTCACTGACATCTCCTCCTCAGTATCCTGCAGGGTAAGATCATTACTTCCATCTCCTGAATATCTTCTGCCAATTTGCTATCTCAAAAATACAACTAAATTAAAAACACTGAATGTCTTTTTTTTTTCCCTGCTGTGCATTGGGACTCATCTCCCTTTGGAGAGCTCTGGGCTTGTTCAATGAGGCATATCTCTTAATTTCAGCTGTGGAATCACTACTATTCAACTTTCCACAAATTAAATGAGACCATTCATTGCTTCTCCCGTAGGCTAATGAGTCTTATATTGTTTGTCCATATTTGATTTTTTTTAATAGCTCAGTTTCATAGTCCAATGTTTAATAACCAGTGGTAATCTTTAACATACTATTAAAAAAGGAAAACAAGAAAAAGAATAACAACCAAAACTATAGAATATCACAATTAGAACTAGAAGGGACCTTAGAGTCTTCTAACAAAAGCCCCAAATCCCTTCATTTTACAGAGGGGTAAAACTGAGGTTCAGAATTTTAAGTGACTCATCTAAGGTAATAAGCATAATTAATTACAAAGATAGAACAAAAACTTTACTCACAATGTAGTATTGTTTCCATTGTACTAAGCCTGATTCTCTGTTCCTAAAGAATGATAGGAAAATCACAAATTATAGCCATAGTAATGGTACAGAGAGCCCAGTTCCTGTGGCAACAAAGAAAATTATAATAAGATATATAACATCTGACATTCTTTTTTAAAAAAAATTTTAATAGCCTTTTATTTACAGTTTATATGTATGGGTAACTTTACAGCATTGACAATTGCCAAACCTCTTGTTCCAATTTTTCCCCTCCTTCCCCCCACCCTTTCCCCCAGATGGCAGGATGACCAGTAGATGTTAAATATATTAAAGTATAAATTAGATACACAATAAGTATACATGACCAAAACGTTATTTTGCTGTACAAAAAGAATCAGACTCTGAAATATTGTACAATTGGCCTGTGAAGGAAATCAAAAATGCAGGTGGGCATAAATATAGGGATTGGGAATTCAATGTAATGGTTCTTAGTCATCTCCCAGAGTTCTTTCACTGGGCGTAGCTGGTTCAGTTCATTACTGCTCCATTGGAACTGATTTGGTTCATCTCATTGCTGAGGATGGCCAGGTCCATCAGAATTGATCATCATATAGTATTGTTGTTGAAGTATATAATGATCTGGCTCTGCTCGTTTCACTCAGCATCAGTTCGTGTAAGTCTCTCCAGGCCTTTCTGAAATCATCCTGTTGGTCGTTTCTTACAGAACAATAATATTCCATAATATTCATATACCACAGTTTATTCAGCCATTCTCCAATTGATGGGCATCTACTCAGTTTCGTTTCTGGCCACTACAAAGAGGGCTGCCACAAACATTCATGTACATATAGATCCCTTAACATCTGACATTCTTTGACAGGACAGATGAGAGTGCATTTTGGGGAAAAGAAAAAGTTGGCATGGCAGTGAGGGAAAGCAAAGAACAGTAAGTCATGGACAAGGATTCAGAACACTGGTAACATTATGTAAGCAAAATGAGAGCTAGATAACAAGGTGACCATTCAGTAGGGGATCTGTGTGGTAGGTCTAGCTGAAATGATGCCGCTAATTAAAGTAGGAAAGTCAACTGCATAAACAAGAGAGCAGGGAGGTCAGTGAGTATGTAAGGAAAGTTTAAGGATAGATGATTCTGCTGGGATAGAATGCTGTTAAAAATTATGGCCTATAAAAAGAATTTATTTTCTAGATTGTAGCTTAAACCCAATGTGTGACAGCAGAGCTTGCCAAACCACTGGATTCCTGACTTAAGTTGGCTAGTCACAGGGACATTTGAAGTCCACCTTGCATATGGCTTCAGTAATTAGATTGTAATGCCTGTCATGAATTTAGGAATAGGTAAAGAATCCCATGTTGCACTTAAAATTTATAGTAAATAGTACAAATGATTTGTGGAGGTAGGAATAAGAAACATCCAAAGATTTAATACAAATATGTGTGGTGGAATTAGGGAGATAGCAAAGCAAAGTACATAAAAAGGGGATTAGGGAACACAGGATATAGAAAAAACATAGAAACAATTCATTTTAAAAGGCATTTTAAGATCCATGCTTACGCTTATCTTCTAGTCCTACTGCATCTATAACAAATTACTGTGATTTTACAAAAACAAACAAAATAAAATAACACTAAAATAAGGTATTTCTTATTTTATAAGTTAAAGGAAAATTAAAGGGTTAAGAATTAAAGACAAAGAAGAAGATCAAAATCCATCAGGATCCATTTCCCTCTCACCTTTGAACCCTTGTAATTTAGACTAATTCTGTCTATAAACAGTAGCAAATCTATCTTCCAGATTTGCTTGATCTAGGGTGATTATCTCAAGACTTTTTCCTTTGAAAAGTTTCCTGATGGGCTTTGACCTTTTTGGTCACCTCAGAGTATAAAAAGGCCTTCCTACATAAAATCAGGATTCTTGAGGCTTGTTGGCTATATCAAGAACACTTGCATTATCACACCCTGCCTTGCTGAGAAATTGAATTTTTATATGGGGCTAAAGGATAAGTTCAACACAGCTATCACAGTAAAGCACTACAGTAAAATAATTGACTAATCTTTCTATACTATAGTTAAGTAAACTTCCTTTTATTCCCAATTGAATTATATACAAATGTTTCATTTTATTCCAATATTGGACCTAAAGTACCAGAAAAGCAGCTTGGGTCAGCCCCCCTCCACCACCACCCTCACTATAAGGCATAAGCATTTAAAGGAGAATAATTTATTATAATGCTTATATCTTAAAAGCATTTAATTGGCTGAGGCACAATTATTCCTTAAGTGAAATTTGTTCCTTAACAATATTCCTGCAACAAGGTTATTTCATGTTCATTTCACGAACATACTGAATTTCTCTAAAGCAAAATGACAGAGGAAATATTCCTCTAATAATTAACATCAAGGATGGCGTCAAACAGTAAGATGTATCCTAGCTAAGAGAATTTTATATACCCATGGATAAAGTTGAGGACAGAGTTCAAATAGAACAAGGATTCATTGTGGATAGTGAAATACTCACAATAAACTTATTTTTAGATAATATTATGTATAAAGCTTTGGAATATTACCTAACCTCCTATACCATACCCCTAAACATTCTAAAAAGTTCAATTTATAAATCTAGGGGGAAAAGTGGATGGAAAGTGATAATTTTTCAAACTGTGTCCTGTATTCAGGGGGACAGATCATAGAATTGGCCCCTTATTACTCAGCACAAACACTTTTGATGGATAATAGATTGGCCTGAGAACTAAATAGGAAGAAGAGAATAGCCTTACTTGTATTGTCCATACTCTCCCACTCATCCAGATGTTAGTTGTCTCTAGTTGTTCAGACTTTCTCCCTTTTCAAGGGCCTAATCCTCAATTACATATCAAATGTAGCATCCCACCTCCCTTTATAAACCATCTGTTTTTAACCATAGGAGCATTCATCAATGGAATCATTAAAATAAGGTCTCTTTCCTTCCCTTCGGTAACCCCTCTCTTCCTTCTCCATTTCCCTCTACTCTTCTCCAATGACCATGACGGCTTTTCTTTTCCTTACTTTTCTTTTTTTTTTCTTTTTTTTTTTTTTTGAGATGACCTTCCTTTCATTATTAGCTTTGGATTTGACCCTAGCAGACCACATATGCCTCTATATCCCCCTGCTCCCTTACTCCTTTTTATGTACTTTTTCTGTTTGTAATGTAGTCCAATAAAAAAAAAATATCGATTCATCTAGAGGCAGGTATTGCCAGGTTCTGTCTATAATGCTGCACAATTGTCACTCTTTCATTTCCGTCAGATTTCTACTTCCATTCCTGTCTCCTTGTGTACATTTAGGGAAAAAAATTCTTGTTGATTTCTCTCTCCTGTCACTGTTCCTGTGGTATCCTTGTCTGTTAACATTTTTCTAATCCTCTTGCATTTCTGTAGTTTGAGAAGCTAATAATCTTGCATTCTGGTTTTCTCTCTAAAAATGTTTAAAATACCTCTATTATTTAATATTAATCTTGTTTCATATATTCTTGACCTCAGATTTGCAGGTTAGGTCACTCTGGGCTATGTCCTGAGGTCCATTGCACTTCAGAATTCCTTCCTAGATTTTTCCATTATTCCATTCCTTCCTAGATTTTTAGGGGTTGTAGAATAATCTTGAATTAATCTAATTTCCTTTTCTTTATATTTGAAATTTTTTTTCCTTATGAATTGTAGAAATTGTTTCTGAATTAAATTGCTAAATTTAATCACTATGTATCTTGGAGTTTGCTGCCTTGATCTTTCTTGGAGTTAATCTGTGAATTCTTTTAATCTTTATTTCACTTTCTATGATCAGAAATCCTGGGCAGTTCTCTTTTATTATTTCCATATTATGGTGTTAAAAATTTTTATCCTTTTTTATCTGATTTTTATCATGCTCTTCTTTAGGGAGATATATGATTCTTAATTAATGCAACCTGTCTTCAAGATCAGTATATTTTGATTATATTGTAAGTATATGTATATGTATATGTGTATATATATATACACATATACATATATATATATATATATATATATATATATATAATGTTATTGTTATTTGCATCTCCTCTTTTAGGTTGTTCTCCATGCTTGTTTATTTACATCCCCAATATTTTCTCTCTTTTGTTTCTTTGATAAGACTTGTCATTGTAGATTCCAGTTGTTCTATTTTGCCCATTATTTTTGTTATGCAAGTCATAAATTCTGATCTCAAAAATCTCATTTCTCTTTTGAACTACTGGCAACAGCATGTTGTAATTCCACGTTTTCCTTAAATTCTACAGGATCTGCTATTTCATCAAAGGTTGGATCATTTTCCTTTGTTTTATACTATGAATTCATAGATGCCTGAACTCATTTATTAGAACTGAAGTTCATATTTCCTTGCTACTGTTTTTTTCTGCTGATTTATCTGTTATGTTCAAAAATTTTCAGTTTTCTTTTTCCTAAAATCTTTGATAATATCATTTTCTTCCAATATTTTCCTTATCAATTACTTTCTAACTTTTACTCTTGATTGGGCTTACTTGAAGGCTGCATCTCAAAGCTTTTCAGCCTCTTCTCACACTGGGAAATTCATGGTTTACTAGCATGAGTATCTATCCCAAATAACTTTTTGTACTCAAAACCTGGCCCCAGGTGGTTGTGCTCTTTCCCTCAGGCTTGAGGGAATACTATACAAATCCCTGTCCCATACACATAGTATTCTGTACTATTACCTATGTTCCTTAGAACTTTGGCCTGACATCAGCAGTCCAAAACTTGTCACACTGGTGTTATAAGATTTTGACTCTAGTAGGCTTTTGGTCCTCGATGACTAGGGCTGCATTTCTACCTGGAGTCAGGTTCTCTAAATTGAAAGAGAGAGATAGACAAGAATGTGTGGTGCGTTTTCATTATAAATCTGTCCTGTTTTGGGGGCTACAAGTGCAACTTTGTTGTGACAAATGAGAGGAGAGGAGTGCTAAGTGAATTCAGGGTCAATGAGCATAGGTTTATGGATTTTGAAGAGGGATTACTTTTGTTTTACCTTCTTTTAGTTTCTGGATTTACTAATTCATAAAAACAGCTGCAATTGCTTTATTTTTGATGTAAAATTTCTAATTTGGAGAAGTTTAAGAGATCATGAAGATCAGAAAAAATTTCAAGTGACCTAGAAGTATTTGTGTTTCCTTGTATACAATATTCACTTTATCCCAACAGTTAAATATATAAGTTCTTTGTGACTAAATATTGTTTAATTTTATGTATTTATATTTTCTGTGTCAAGAATAGCATCTTGCCATTTTGTTTTGTTTTATGAACTTGTGTTTATATTGGTAGATATATGAATGGTAGTATTCCCAATGAGGAAACTCCTTCTATAAATGTAGATTGGTACCTGCTCTGAACTTATGGTTTTAAAATGTTGTCCAGAGCACTGAGAAATAGTGATTTGTACAGTCTCACAGCCAATATGTATCATAGGCAGAATTCGAATCAAGTTTGCTTTTGTTTTTGTTTTTTTGGTTGTTTGTTTTAATGACTATAAGGATGGCTCTCTATCCACTATGGATTTCATAGTACATGTTTAATAAATGATTGTTGAATTGAATTCAATTAGAGAAATTACTCAATGTTTTTAATTAGTCCACATGTCTCTAAAACAAAATTCTTTATTTTTATTATCAACTTTGTCCCCATTATACTATGTTGCTTCCAATCATGGAACATCATTCTCCAAAAAATAAGAATTATATTCCATCCAAAGACACATAGAGATATATAGCATAGCTATAAAGAGTCACCGGCCTATTATCAATGAAAGACTGTGACCAATAAGGGTCAATGTTATCACCAAGAAAATACAAAATTAGAAAATTTCATGAGCTTCTCATATAGCAAGAATGAGAGATAAGAAATAAATATTTTTTAATTCCATTGGCAGAGAGCTAATCCATAAACATTTACTGAGTACCTATTACATGTCAGTCACTCTGTGAAGTATTGGGGACACAAAGAAAGGTGAAAGAGAGTCCCTGCTGTTAAGAAGCTCACAATCTAATAGGGGAGACAACATGCAAACAAATAAGTGCAAAAAAGCTACAAGCAGGATAAATTGGAGATAATAAGGAGAAAGTACTAGAATTAAGAGGCGTCAGAAAAGGCTTCTTGTCAAAGGTAGGATTTTAGTTGGGACTTGATGGCTACAAGAAGATAGAGAAAAATCATCCAAAGCATGAGGAGTAACCAGTAAAAACAAAAATACCCAATTGGGGAATGGAATATCTTCTGTGAGGACTATCAGGGAGACCAGTGTCATTGCACCACATTCATATAATATCAAAAAATCAGAGGAAAAGTCCCCAAAAATGAACTTGCCATGAATGAACATCCAATCAAGGACTAATGGGAAGTCATGAATAAAAATTACATACAATGAGAAGACATTATGAATTTCTATCTCATCAGATAGAAAGGGTGGTAATCATATCCAAAGGAGCTTATGGCTCCTTTGAGATATTATAATAAACTATTGTTTTTATTTTCAGCAATTTTATCTTGATAGTCCATACTGGCAAAGCACTTAAACTCCTCTCCCTCTCCCTCTCTCATTCCTCCCTCTCTCTCCCTCCTCTCCTCTCTCCCTCCCTCCCTCCCTCATTTCTTTCCTTTCTTTCTCTCTCTCTCTCCCTTTTTCTCTCTTTCTCTACTCGTCTTTTTATATTTTAAGACTGAGTCTCCCTTTCTACCAGACTGGAAGTGTAAAGAATAGTGACCACTCTAATTCTGACTTTAGTCAATTTGTCCTCCCTGCTTCCAAGGGACTTACCATATTGGTGCAAGACTTAGTATAGACATCCAGTCAGTTTTATGCCTATTACTCAAAACTCCCAAGCTCAAGTGTTCCATTGGCCTTAAACCCCCAGAAGAAGAGATTACATCTAAAATTCTGAATTAATACACAATACTAGTTAGCTCTTGAAACAATTTATCTCAATCACACACACAGAGGACAAATTGTTGTTGTTGTCATCATAATTATCATTATATGATATGGGGCTTCTGCCCCAGAGCATCCTTACCTTTATCCCTGGAGGTTAAGGGGGCTGGAGTGCTTCCTTTTCATGAAGATAACTTTAGTCTAAATAAGCACTTTCTTCTTCCAGGAACAGAATGGCTCCTGGTACTTGGTCCTTAAGCAGAAGGTGACTCTGGTGACTACTTTCCAGTTTGCCACTTGTCTCCAGACTTCTTGGAGCTACATAGCCATTTTCCTCAGGAAGAATTTGATCCAAAATAATTTGATCACTGCTCCCCACCATTTTCCAATGAGGAATTTTGTACTCCTTCCTGGTTTGGAAGACTATTATCTCTATAATAGGCCTTGTTCTTACCTGTTCCTTATCTTGGGACCAAGTCACTGGAATCTGGAATCTCCCCTTTCTTGAACATAAGACTGGCAATAAGAAGGAAGCAGTGCTCCCAAGATATCAAAGTTTTTAGACAAACCCTAGCTCTGTTTCGTGGAGTGTCCTTGGGATTCACCCTGAGATTTGAGCCATTGAACAAGTTTGTCAAGTTCTTAGACAAAACTTAAAAAAATAATCATCTTTTTAATTCCATTGATCTTCCAGTGGCGCTTTATGATTAAGATAATGTGGTTGCATAATCTCTAGAGAATCAAAGTTGTGGTTTTGCAAGGGTCAATGTTGGAAAAATTGCCCATGCATATGTTTTATAAATAAAAAGCTTTAATAAAAAAAATTTAAAAATTTAAAAAAAGAATCAAAGTTATAACTTAAGCAAAAGGGGATGGAAAGGTTGTAACACATGATCAAGACTGAATTGCGAATAACATATCATAGGAATGGTACATGATTGGAAAAAAAAAAAGAAGGTAAGGCAATCATAGAAAAAGCAAAGAACAAAAACTATTGTCAAATATTTGAAAGGCAGTCATGAGAGAAAGAGTAGATTTATTCTGCTTAGCCTAGAGAGCCAGGAGCAGTAAATCCAAGTTATAAGTAAGTACATTTGAGTTCAATGTAAGGGAGGGAAAATAAAAAATAAAAAAAAATAAAAAACCTTCCCTTGCAAGTAAAGCTTTCCAATAGTGAAATAACCTGCCAAGGAAGGTAATTAGAGTGAATGAGCCCCCTCTAGAGGAGTTATTGGAACAGAAATAAGATTGCCAGTTGTCAGCAATATCAAAATGGAGATTTTGGGTCAAGTGCAGACTTTGCTAGAGGATACTTCCAACTCTTAAATATATGGGGAAAAGAATATTGTTTCTAATTAAAAAACATTTTGTTTTTGTTGTTATGATGAAAGAATAAAGTTATTTATTAGGTC
This sequence comes from Sarcophilus harrisii, assembly GCF_902635505.1. Classification (NCBI taxonomy): domain Eukaryota; kingdom Metazoa; phylum Chordata; class Mammalia; order Dasyuromorphia; family Dasyuridae; genus Sarcophilus; species Sarcophilus harrisii. The sequence continues at coordinate 406,976,120 of NC_045428.1, read as the reverse complement.
TTAAGAAGAAGTGTTATGATCAAAGATTCAGAGGTTGAAGGGAGCTCAGAAACCATTTAATCCATTCTCTTAATTTTACAGATGAAGAAATTGAGATCCAAAGAGATTAAATGACTTTTCTGTCATAGGTTATCCAATATTTGAACTCATCTTGCCTTTATTGCTCTCTTTCCTGCATCACATTGCCTCAGGGTTTCATTATCTTCCTGATAAAAGGGGATATTGGCAACAAATCCAGAAGAACAAGGAATTAAGTGCCCCCTTTTTAAAGAATTGTTCAGTCACTCAAAACAAATTTTATAAAAACAAGAGAAGATAGCAACTCAAAAAGCTTGTTCTTAGACTTCTGTCAAGAGAACTTAAGAGAAAGCACTTTTTACTTGGCATGCAAAGTTATGTAAAATAATAATTATTTAATATAATTATAAATTTCACAAAAAGAGAATTTAAGAACATTTAGTGCTCCAAATAATTAGCTGGGGAGGTGTTAATGAGGAATTTTGTACCTTTTCTGTAAATAAATTTAGCCAGGCAGCCAGAAACAATGGCCTAAGGTACCTCCTAGCTAAGATAAAGGTAACCACATCTCTTTCCGTTAAGCCTTGGCATCTTAAGAGTCACTAGTGACATAGCAATGAAACTTAGGTTTTGTTTCTTAAAGCATTTGCTCTCTTTAAGGCATCAGATGGCAAAGATGCTGCATGTGATAACTTGAGTGGTATTTGGGGTAGTTTTTCCCAACAGGGTTCTGGACAAAATTGCACAGTGCTATCAGTTTCTTCTTGGTATCTTTGTACCAACCTTTATAGTCTTCTATCCAAGCATGCCTTTCTCCCATCTCCCAAATACCCAATGTGCATATATTGTCTTCTATCTAATAGATTAATATTATCTATCAAAAGTCACCTATTGGAGTGTGTCCACATTTCATTTGGAATTTCATTTTACTGAATGACTCATGCCTCTGAATGACCTCTCTTTACTTCACCTTCCATCGTCATCAAAAATTTCATTCCATTACTTCACAGTGTCAAATAAGAATCATAAGATTTAAAGGAAGAGGACACCTTAAAGACTATCTGATCCAATGCTCTTATTTTACAGATTTATTGAATTGTTCATTGTATTCACTTCTGGCTGTTCTCTATGTTTGTTTTCTGACTTTTCTTATCCTGAATTTGTATTCTTCACCACCATTTTACTACCCAAAGAAATACCATCTTGATTCTGGAACAAAGGGCCTAGTGAGTTCTTTTTCTTTCCCATTGTCAGAAATTTAATTCAATTCAACAAGCCTTTATTAAATATCTACTCTTTGTTAGGCAAAGTATTAAACAGTGTTCTATGGAGACAAAATAAATGAAAACACAGCCTGTCCTCAAGTATCTTATGTTCTACTAAGGATTAAAAAAACGGTGGTGAAGGTAGAATTAAAAAATAAATAACTGTGGACTATGTGCAGAGCATTTATAAGGAAATATTTGCAGATAGTATGCTAATAAGGGATGAGAAGGGGTGATAAATAAAGATGGTACCTATGCTGAGTCTTAAATAGAATTAGGGATTTAAGAGGCAAGACAGACAAAAGAGAGCCTTCCTACTGTGAAAGACAGTCCATGAAAAGGCACAGGGACAGGGGAGTGAATATCACATTTCAGGAATTAACAACAAAAGTCATCTGATATGCATACATTAAGCTCTTATTGTATGCACTGGACTAATTTAGATAGATTTGGAGAAAAATAGAGTGAATTTTGGATTAAAAATAGAGTGAATCCATTTTCTTTCATTTTTGATCTGATTTTTCTTATGCAGTAAGATAATTGTATAAATATGTTTACATATAGTGGATTTAACATATATTTTAATATGAATAACATATATATTGGATTGTTTGCCATTTTAGGGGAAAGGGTAGGGAGAAGGAGAGAAAACACTCATTTGTATTGGTATTATTAGTACAATAACTTTTTATTTGATGCCCCTGTTCACAGTCTCCTTATTCCTTTGCTTAGCTACCAAGGCAAATTTTCTAAAATGTAGATCTGACTGTGTTATTCTCCTGCTCCTTAAAAGATAAGACCTCTTTAATACCAGTAGGGGAAAATAAAAACTCCTTTGACACTGAAAACCTATATAAATCTATACCCAGCCTACCTTTCTAATCTTCCTATACTTTCAACATCCATGAGCAATAGTGACTTAACTTTAATTCCTTGAATATAATAGTATATCTCTCTTTTCCACTTATTTGTACAAGATGTTTCCCATCTCTGGAATGCTGTACTTGTTAACCTCTTCCTTTTGGTTTTTCTTTCTTTCTTTCTTCATTCCTTTCTCTCTCTCTTGTTTTAATATTTTTATTTTTCCCATTTACATGTAAAACAATTTTTACAGTTGTTTTTAAACTTTTGAGTTCCAAGTTCTCCTCTTTCTTCCCCAATTGAGAAGGCCCATGTGAAACTGTGCAAAACATTTCCATAAAAGTCATGTTACAAAAGAAACTGTGTATTGTATATCTCATATATGCTTCTGCTCTCAAGTGTTATTTCTTATGCAGCACCAAATAGTTTTAATGATTATAAATTTTTAACAGAGTTTGAAATCTAGAAGTACTAGGCCACCTTCCTTTATATTTTTTTTCATTGATTCTCTGGATATTCTTAATTTTTAAAAAATTTTTCCTGATGAATTTCAATTGAGCTCCAAACTACAAATATATATATATTTTTTCCCTAGCTCTATTAAATAATTCTTTGTTATTTGATTCGCATAATATTGAATTACTTAAATAATCTAAGTAGAATTGTCATTTTTATATTAACAAAGTCTATCCATGAGCCAATTAATATTTCTACCCACCTGTCTTTCCCTCCTTACAAAAAAAAAAAAAAAAAAAAAAAAGGGCTTCAAGGAAAAAAAAAAGAAAAAAATGTATGCTTCAGTCTGTGTTGATACACAATCAGTTCTTTCTCTGGGTATAGATAGGATTTTTTCATCATAAGCCCTTCAGCACAGTCTTGGATCATTGTGTTGCTGAAAATAGCAGAGTTATTCACAGCTGATCATCCCACAACTCTGCTATTACTTGTATGCAGTGCGTTTCACTTTGCTTGAGCTCATGGAGGACTTTCAAGGCTTTTTTAGTATCATCATTTCTTATAGTGATAATATTCCTCCATAATCACATAAAATAATTTATTCTTTCATTCTTCAAATGACATCCCTCAATTTCCAATTCTTTGCTCTGAGAAAAGAGCTGTTATAAATATATTACACATATAGTTTCTTTTTCTTTTCAAAAAAATCTCTTTTAGGATTCATGCCTAGTTCTGGTACTATTAGGTCAGAGGATATGCATGATTTTATAACCCTTTGAGCATAAATCTTATCTTCTAATCATTTATCAATTGGGAAAGGGCTCTTTTTAAAATATAAATTTAGCTTAGTTTCCTATACATTTGAGAAATGAGGCTTTCATCAGAGAATGCTTCAAATTTCTTTTCATAATTATTGCTATGCATATTTCCTCACGGTTTCTTCAGTTCTCTCTTTCACTCTGTTCCTTCTCAAAAGTATTTTGCTTCTGATAAACCCCTCTTCCAATGTGCTGTCTCTTCTATAACACCCTTACCTCTTTTTGTATCTCCATTCACTCCTATTTTCCTGCAGTGCAAGATAGATTTCTATATCATTGAGTCTTTCAACCAATTCTGATGAGAATAAAGTTCACACACTTCCCCTTATTCCCCTCTTCCTCTCCATTGTAAAAGATTTTTCTTACCTTTCTTATGGCAGATAATTTATGCCATTCCATCTCTCCCTTTCCATTTCTCCCAGTACATTCCTCTCTCACCCTTTGATTTTATTTTACTTTTTGAGATATTTTCTTTCTACATAGGAATGCAAACAGATAAACCTTATTAAGTCTCTCATGGTATCCCTTTCCTGATTACCTCTTTATGATTCTTCTGAATCTTGTATTTGAAAATCAAATTTAATATTCAGCTCTGATCTTTTCATCATGGATGCTCGAAAATCCTTTATTTAATTGAACATCCACCTTTTACTCTGAAGGATTCTACTCAGTTTTGCTGGGTTCTCTGTGGCTCTCTGGAATATCATATTCTACGTCCTCTGATCTTTTAATATGAAAGCCACGAAATCTTGCATTATTCTGACTGAGCCCCCACTATACTTGAATTGTTTCTTTCTGGATGCTTTCAGTATTTTCTCCTTGACCTGGGAGTTCTAAAATTTGGCTATACTATTCCTAGGAATTTTCATCTTGGGATCTCTTTCAGGAGGTGAATGGTCAATTCTTTAAACTTCTATTTTATCCTCTAATTCTAGAACAGTGTTCCTTGATGAAAAATGATATCTAAACTCTTTTTTAAAAAACATGGTGGGATAAAAACAAATAATTTTAAAATTATCTCTTCTGATTCTATTTCCCAGGTCAGTTGTTTTTTTTTCAATGAGATATTTCACATTTCTTTATTTTGGACTTATTTTATTCTATCTTGATTTCCCATAAAGTTATTACTTTCTACTTGCTCAGTTCTTATTTTTAAAGAATTATTTTCCTCAGTGAGCTTTTGTACCTTCTTTTCTCACTTGGCCGATTTTGCTTTTTACAGAATTCTTCTCTTCATTAGCTTTTTCCTTTTCTATCACTCGTTTCTCTTCCCAATTTTTACTCTACATCACTTACTTGATTTTCAAAATGCCTTTTTTAGCTCATGCATGGCCTAAGGGCAATTCTTTTTCTTGGAGGCTTTGTATATAGAAGTTTTGATTTTGTTATCATCTTCTGCGTGTATTTTGAGCTTCCTTATCACCATAGTAATTTTTATAATCAAAACATTGTTCTATTATTTGTTAAAATAGGGCTCTGTTTCAAGTGTGTAGGGTGCACTTTCTCAAATTTCAAGGCTTTTGTGCAACTGTTTTCAGAGATCTTTCTACGAACCTGTACTGTGAGACAGCACTGCTATCCAGATCTGAGTATGGACAAAACAACAAACCCCTGCCACAATGCCAACAAAGAGGTCCCTCCAATCTCCCTCTGACTAGCTCTTCCAGCCCCCCTCAGAAACCCACTGATGTTACTATCTTGGTCACTATCACTGCCATGGTTATTGCTGCTTCTGCAGAGTGATTCCCAAAATTTGATCTTGAGCTGGGACTCCCTTCACACCTTCGTGCACCAAACACTATGCTTCTGAGTTGCCCTTGCCTTTTGTGGGCTGAGCCTACATCACCACTACTGCCACAAAATTAGAGGCCCCATGGTCTGGATTGAGCTGGCAAACTTTGAATTTCAATTGAGCTCCAAACTGCTCTTGTCAATCTTCCAAGCTGCTTTCAGCTGAAAAATTATTCCATTCCATCTTTTTGTGAATTTTGATGCTCTACAATTTGTATAATAATTTAGAGTTCCAGGGGCAGAGATAAAAGGATAGAGCTAAGCCAGGAAGCTACTTAAGCTTTCCAGTTTCTCTCAAAAACTATGAAACTAAGCTCTGAACAAAATCTAGAATAACAGAGCCTATTAAATGATGGGATGAGTCTATTTTCCAGCTCAAGATGGAATGAAAGGACTCAAAAAAGCATAGAAAGATAAGCAGGAAAGACAAGAAAAATATATTATTTAAAGGTAAAACTGTTTATAACCCTAGATGGCAAAATTATACATGTAACTCTTGAGAACTATTGCTTAGAGGGGGTATACATAGACAGAGGGTATAGATATAAATTGATGCTGATGTGATGATATTAAAGAAAAAGACAAAAGGATGGTAGTTGCAAGAAAAGAGAGGGGAGATAAAATGGAATAAATTAGGTGACATGAAGAGACACCAAAGATCTATAAAAGAAGAGGGAAAGAAGGAAGGGAGGTAAGCATGGTTGAAGCTTAATCTCATCCGTTTTGGGTCACAGAGGAATATCATATTTACTCAGTTAGCTATGGAAATTTATTTTATACATGTACATGTATATATATATATATATATATATATATATATGTCTATTTCTCTATCTATATCTATATATCTAATATAATGAACTAAAAGGAAAAAGGGGAAAGTGAGGAGCTGGATAGAAGAGAGAGCAGAAACACTAGGGGAAAGGGATAAGAGAAAAGTGGAAGCGTAATAGAAGGGAGAACATGTTGAATCAAACATGTAGTTGGTCAAAAAGAAAACACTACTAAGGAGGGACAGTTTAGAAAGAGAGAAAAAAAAGGTGTATACATAGAGAAGAAAATAGGTTGGAGAGAAATACACAGCTGGAAGTCATAACTATAAATGTGAATGGGATAAACTCTCCCATAAAACAGAAGCAGCTTGCAGAGTAAATTAAAAAACAGGATCCCATACTTGCTGTTTATAAGAAACACATTTGAAACAGAGAGATATATGCACAGTAAGAATAAAAGGCTGAATCAGGATTTATTATGTTTCACTTAAAGAAAATAACAAAACAAAACAGGGTAGTAATTCTGCTCTTAGAAAAAGCAAAAGAAAAATAGATCTAATTAAAAGAGATAAGGAAAGAAAATACATCTTGTTAAAAGGTACCATAGACAACGAAGCAATATTGAAACTAAATACATATGTATCAAGTGATACAGCATCCAAATTCTTAGAGAAGTTAAGCCAATTACAGAAAAAAATAGACAGAAAACTGCAAAATAAATGAGAAAGAAATTAGAAAGGTTAATAGAATCTTAGAAAATTCATTTATGATAGACCTCTGGAGAAAATTGAATATGGATTGAAAAGAATATGCCTTTTTTTCAGTAGTACTTGGCACAAAGAAAAAAAAATGACCATATATTAGAGCATAAAAACCTCCAATCAAATTCAGAAAAGCAGAAACAGTTAAGTGCATCTTTAGATCATGATGCAATAAAAATTACATTCAATAAAAGGCCAACAAAAGAGAGACTAAAAACTAATTGAAAATTAGATAATCTAATTCTAAAGAACAATTCATAGAAACAATCAATAATTTCATTCAAGAGAATGAACAATATTAAGACAACATACTAAAACTTATGAGATGCAGCCAAAGCAGTTCTTGGAGGAATTTTTATATCTCTAAATAGCTACGTGAATGATTATTTACTTTATTATCTTCCCTCCTACTTCCATTTCTTCTACCTCATTTCCCCCAAGCAGTTTAACTCAGATGTATTATACACACACATGCATATATACCATATACATATATATATATATATATATATATATATATATATATATATATACATGAATTTGTACTACTTTTTTTTTCTTTTTCTCTGAAGGTGAATAACATCATCCTTCTTAGGTACAAGTCTTAGTATATTTTTTCTAAATCTACCCATTCATCATTTCCTACACCACAGCAATATTTCAGTCTTATAATATTTAGTTGTTTTAAATAGTTTGAAATAGTATTTATTGATATGGATGACAAGGGAGTTTCCCTATTTTTCTATTTTAATTGAATCTGTTTAACTTTAACTTTGAGATCAATGATTACTATCCCTATTTTTTCTAATAAATTCTATTTTTGATCATAATTACTATCTTTGTGTGTGTCTTGTTTCATATCCTTGCTGATTCCTCTACTTTACTTCTACCCACTACCTTGCTCTGGTATTATTTAACCTATCCTCCTCCAAGAATTCCTCCTTTATCCTTCCCTAGCCTTTTCTCCCATCTTTTCCCTCCTTTTTTACCTCATCCCCATTAATCTATAAACCTTTTTCTGCCTTCTCTTTATCCTATTTCCTCCCATTCCTATTTTTCAATAAATTTAGGAAATGTTTAGAACCTTTATAGATTTATTGGTATTGTTCCCTCTTTAACCCGTTCCTCATGTGAACAGAATTCCAGAACTACCAGCCTGCCTTCCCCATCTAACTCATCTGTGTCAGTTCTTATTCTCATATATCTTTTTTCCCTAATAAATGTATTTATTTTAATATATATTATTTTATGAATCATATTGGGAGAGACAAATCAGAATAAAAGGGAAAAATCATGGGAGAGATAAAAAGAAGTGAATATAGCTATTAATAGCATGTATTGATTTACATTCAGTCTCCTAATTCGTTTTCTGGATGAAGATGGCATTTTTATATCCAAAGTCTATCAGGATTGCTTTGGATCACTGAATCACTGAGAAGAACCAAGTCTTTCATAGTTGATAATTGAACATTCTTGCTGTTATAGTTTACAATGTATTCCTGGTTCTGCTTGTTTCATTCACCATCAGTTCAAGCAAATCTTTTCAGGACTTGCTAAAAATCAACTTGTTCATCATTTTTATAGAAGAATAATATTCTACTATCTTCATATACCACAGTTTATTCAACCATTCTCCAATTGATAGGCATCTACTCATTTTCCAATTCTTTGCTACCACAAAAAGAGCTGCTACAAACATTTTTTTGCACATGTAGATCCTTTTTTCCTCTAACATTTCTTTGGGATACAGACCTGCTGGGTCAAAGAGTATGCATAGTTTATAGCCATTTGGGCACAGCTCCAAACTAACCTTCAGAATGGCTGGATTATTGCACAATTCCACCAACAATGCATTAGTGTCCCAGTTTTACCATATCTCCTCCAATATTTATCATTATCTTTTCCTGTCATCTTAGCCAATCTGAGAGGTGTGAGGTGGTACCTCAGAGTTGTTTTAATTTGCATTTCCTAATCAATAGTGATTTAAAGCATTTTTCATATAACTATAAATATAAATAACTTTAATTTGGTCATCTCAAAATTATCTGTTCTTATCCTTTGACTGTTTATCAATTGAGGGATGACTTGTATTTTTATACATTTGACACAGTTCTTTATATATTTTAGAAATGAAACCTTCTATGTCCATAGGGCTATCAAACTGTATATACCATTTGACCCAGCAGTGTTTCTACTGGACTTGTACCCCAAAGAGATCATAAAGGAGGAAAAGGACCCAGATGTGCAAAAATGTTTGTGGCAACCTTTTTGTAGTGGCGAGAAACTGGAAAATGGGTGGATGCCCATCAGTTGGAGAATAGCTGAATAAGTTATGGTGTATGAATGTAATGGAATATTATTGTTCTATAAGAAATAATCAGCAGGATGATTTCAGAAAGACCTAAAGAGACTTATATGAACTGATGCTAAGTGAAATGAGTATAAACAGGAGATCATTGTACACAACAACAACAACAATATTATACAATGAGCAATTCTGATGGACATGGCTCCTTTCAGCAATGAGAAGATTCAGGCCAGTTCCAATGATCTTATGATGAAGAGAGCCATTTATATCCAGAGAAAGAACTGTAGGAACTGAGTGTGGATCACAACATAGTATTTTTACTCTTTTTGTTGTTGTTTGCTTGCATTTTGTTATCTTTCTCATGTTTTTCCTTTTTTGATCTAATTTTTCTTGTATAGCATGATAATTGTAGACATATGTATAGAATTTTACATATTTAACATATATTAGATTACTTGTCATCTAGAGAAGGAGGTGGGGAGGAAGGGGGGAAATTTGGAAAACAAAGTTTTGCAAAGATCAGTGTTATAAAATTATCCACGCATATGCTTTGAAAATAAAAAAATAAATAAATGAGAACTTTATCAGAAACACTGGCTGTAAAGATATGCATTTCCTTTTTAATTTTGTTTTTGGTGAAATTTTTTGTTTAAAACCTTTTTAATTAAATGTAATCAAAGTTGTCCATTTTGCATTTCATAATGTTCTCTAGTTCTTCTTTGTTCAAAAATCCTCGGTTCTCCAAACATCTGATAGGTAAATTATCTCTTGCTTTTCTAATTTGTTTATGGCATCATTCTTTATACCCAAATCATGCACCCATTTTGATCTTATTTTGGTGTGGGGTATGAGATGCAGATCTATGTTGAATTTCTGACACATTATTTTTCCATTTTCCCAGCAATTTTTGTCAAATAATGAGTTATACCAAAAGCTGGAATTTGGGGATTTATCAAATCTTACATTACTCATACCTTTTTTGTATAATCCAATTACTTCTTTTCCCTTTTTTCTACATTGTTTTATCTATTTACTACTGAGAATTTTAGATATATAATTTACATTTCCACATTTGTCTTTATTGAGTTCCTTAAAATTAATTCTTTGATGTTTGCCTAATATCTCTCTTGGATTTTATATGTCAAAGTTTTTATTAAGTTTAGGTCTTTTGCAGCAAAATCCTGAAAGTATGATAATTTATTGAGTTACTTTTTTCTTTTTTTAAAAATTCAAGATTATACTTATCTTTGCTGGTTACATTTCTTCAGTCCTAGTTCTTTTGCTCTTCAACATACTGTGTTCCAAGATCTGTGGTCTTTTGATATAACTAGTGATAGGTTTTCTATTATTCTAATTGTGATTCCATCATATCTGAAATTTTTATTGCTCATAATATTTTTTCCATGACCTGAGGGCATTAGAATTCAGCTATTATGTTCTTGTAGGATTTTCTCTTCAGATCTCTTTCAGGTAGTGATTGGTATTTTTTTTCTATTTCTACTTTCCCCACTTATTCTAACACTTCAGAATTTTCTTCATTATTTCTTGTATTATTTTATAAAGATAGATTTTGGTCATAGTTGACAGGAATCAAATTATTCTTAAATTTTCTCTTCTTGATCTGTTTTCCAGATCTGTTGTTTTTCTTCTATGTCTCTTCTGTTTCTTCTGTGTCTCTTCTGTTTTTTCATTCTTTATATTTTGCTTTATTATTTTGTGATCTCATATTTTTGCTGGTTTCTGCTTGCTTAATTTTAGTTTTTGAGGAGTCATTTTCTTCCTTAAAGTTCTGGATTTCCTCATAAAAGATGGGAAAGTACATACATGTGTGAGAATGTTTGTAGCAGCTCTTTTCATAGTGGCAAGAAATTGAAAAATGAGTGGATACCCATCAATTGGGAATGGTTGAATAAATTATGGCATATGAATGTAATGGAATATTATTCTTCCATAAGAAATGATGAGCAGGCTGATTTCAGAAAGGTTTGGAAAAACTTACATGAACTGATGCTTGAGTGAAGTCAGCAGAACCAGGAGAACGTTGTACAATGTAAGAGCAAGATTATGTAATGATCGATGATAGACTTGGCTCTTTTCAGCAGTATGGTAATTTAAGACAATTCCAATAGACTTGGGATGGAAAATGCCATCTGCTTCCAGAGAGAGAACTATGGAGATAGAATATGCATCAAAGCATAGTAGTTCTACTTTTTTATTTGTGTTTTTCTTTCTTGTAGTTTTTCCTTTTTGGTCTGATTTTTCTTGCAAAGCATTAAAAATATGTAAATATTTAAAATTATTGAAAAAATATTCTGGATCTCCATTTCCAGTTGATTGACTTTCTTTTCATAACCTTATTTTTCTTGGATATTTTTACTTTTTAAAGTTTTTCCTCACTTTCTTATTGATTTTTTTCAGTTTTTAAAATTACTATTTTTATTTTCCCCAGTTACATGTAAAAATATTTTTTGTTATGAATGCACTTCATTTTTTACATATTTCCATAATAATCATATTAAGAGAGAAAAATCAGTACAATAGGGGAAAACCACGAGAAAAAAAAATGTGAAAACAGTATGTGTTGATCTAGATTCAGCCTTCATATCTCTCACTGATTTTTTTTAGTCTTTTTTTTTTTTTATGAATTCTTTTGGAGCAGGTGAGCATTTGACATTACTCTTTGGATTATAAGAGGCTTTTTAGTTTTACTTCAGTATCCTCCTCTGAAGACAACCCTACTTTTTCCTATTGTTATCGAATATCTCTATGGTTGGGTTCTTTATTCTTTGCTAATTTTATAGCAGATTGTGCGTGTAATCCTTTCTAGTTCTGAGGGATAGAAATAGTACCTCTGGCCTCAAGTAATCCTTCAGTTCTCCCCTTTGGCCTGCAACACAAACCAAAAACTCCATCCTCCTATAAGTGCCCCCAAATACCAGCATTCTTACCCAACTGCTTTTGCACTCCCAGGTTTGGGCTGGTTCTTCTCATCCAGGGCCAACTTTCAGCAGCCCAGCTGAGCCTGGCATTCCTTAATATCAGAGCTTTCCTCAATCTTTCCGGATTGGGACACCTGACTCCCCACACTATCTGGGAGGTGAAAGTTCTTTGGCTGGAACTGGAACTACCTCTTAACCCATATAACTCAAGAGCTTTCTGCTTGTAGTTTCAGTGGAACTACCCTGGAAGTTTTTATACTTCCCAGAGCCAAACATATGTCCTGATATCTTTCTTTGGATCTTCTCCAATTGTCCCAAGAAAACTACTGTTTTGCTTCAACTCATTCATTTTTTAACTGCTCTATCTTTGCCCTGAGGGGCAATCTTTTTCTTTCTGGGTGTGTGTGTATGGGGAAATCTGGGGAGCTTGGAAATTTCTGACCTATTCCACCATCTTCCTATAATCTTCTAAACTACATTTTTAAAGAAAATTTAATTGTTAAAGGGAGGAAGGATACAAACTAGATGGGATAACAGAATCAAGTGAAAGAAATTATGAGATAAATATAGGAAAATGCTAATAACTAAAGAAAGATCAAAATTTAAAGAGTGATAATCAAAGGGCCAAGGGAAATAGATGGGGTCAAGGGCAAAAGTAGGAAGGCTGGATTTTACAAAGAGAAGTATTATGTCTTTCTCTAAAAGTGGAGCAAAGAGATCATGTTGAAGGGATTTGTATTTTTGAATTGGGGGTAAAGAAGTAAATCATAAGAGAGTGCCTCAGCTTTTATGTAAAGTATGGAATCATTCTGATTAAAGATAGGAAAGAGGAGTAATATATATAGTTTAAAAACAGAAAAGAAAGTTGGAAATTGGTGCCTGCAGTGAATGTGATAGTCAATAAGCAAAGAGTAAAAGTATAGTTATGTGGAAGAAGTACTGGATAGAGAAGTGAATACCAGACATGTAATAGATAGTCAGTTTGATTGTATACGATTCTCTAGTATCACTATGATTGAGGACCATGTAGTAGAAAGCTTTAAATGCTAAACTAAGGATTTAATCATTGACCCTAAAGGTAATAGGAAACCACTGGACTTTTAATGAGTAGGGAGGGAAATGATATGATCAGATCTAAACTTTAGGAAAATCACTTTTGAAGTTAAGTGTGGGATTGATTGGAGAGGTGACAAACTTGATGCCAGTAACCAATCAGAAACCTCTTGAAATCACAGCCACAGAATTGCCAGAGCAAGTTTTTCTCATGTCAGCCTTGAAATGAAAGAGATGTTTAGTGGTGTGTGTGTGTGTGTGTGTGTGTGTGTGTGTGTGTGTAACACGATCATTTGAGGAATCTCTGAGATCCAAGTCTCAAGATGCTAGGGTCTTAAAAAATAACAAACACCAAAGTTTGAGTGACCTATAGATTTAACTGTTTTAAGTCTCTTTTCATTTTTAAAAAGGAGCTGGTCAAAAATAATTGCCAGTAGATTGGATAGGGAAACATATTTTCAAATACAGGTATTTTTGCCAACTCTAATATAAAGTCTTTCACCTTTCCATTTGTTAGACAAACACAAATAAACAATTCAGCATCCTAGTTCTAAAGTGTTACTAACCCTTTTCCATATTACATTTTACAGTTTAAAAAATATAGAAAAAAAACAATTCATATGTCATCATTTAAATAAAAAATTATTTTTCTTAGAAAAAAATAACAAGTTAATATATTCTATAATATGTCCCTAATTTTCTAATTTGTCCATTTTATTAAGCCTGAAAAACACCATAATACAATGGATATAAAGCTAGCCTTGCAACAAGGATCACTTGGGCATAAGTCCTGTCTTTAATACTTGGGTGTATAATTATGGGCTCTAAGAGCCCTGTTTTGGTAAAAGGAGTTTTTTCAATAAGGATTTATCTATGTTAATGCTAGTGAATTTCACATGTCCTATCCCTATCCTTAAATTAATATTATGCCTATGCTCATACCACCCTAATGACTTGCTAATGCTTTCTTCCTTCTTCTCTTCTTCCTTTTCTTCCTTTTCATTTGCCTTCTTCTTCTCTTCTTATTTCTCTTATTGCTTCTCTGGTTTTTCCTCCTTTTCTCCAATTCCCCATTATTCAGAGTGAAAACGACTGAAAGTAAAGACTGAAGACTTATTAAGATTTTAAAGCCTTCTTAGGCCTTCCTATGAATTCTTAACTCTTTTTAAATGATGGAAATGTCTCATTTGGTCTAACAGAACAGAACAGTGTCTAACACTGACATCTTTTTAGGGCTTGTGCAGTTACTGAGGAAAGGACAGGCTTGTTAAAGTTTTCAGAAGATGATCATTCTCTACCCCAAACTTATTGATAATACTGTACTAATGGTACACTCACAGATACTGAAAGACCATCTATTGCCTATATTGCATTATAATGGCCCATAGTTGCCTTTCAATTCTGAGGAAGATTCTGTTTCTTCTAGGTTTAATGGTCCACTTTACTGGTAAGAAAATCTTGATAGAATATATATTCAACATAGTGCTCAACAGTTTGTCAAGCAGTATGGGAAACATAAAAAGAATATAAGAATATAAACCTATTCTCCAGTAGTTTATAGTAGTGTTGGGGAAAAAAGATAAACATCCTTGCAACAACTTAATCAAAGCATAAATTGATGTTAAAATAATAAACAGTGCTGCTGGTTTGAGCAGCAACTTGGTTTTTTCTCTCTCCATCCAGAACTAGATTAGTTAGAATAAGTTTGTTGAGTCATAGGTATGATTACAAAAGGCAGGGCAGTGAGTTATTTACTTTTGTGCCTTTGTGTGAGGAGAACAATTTGTTCCGATGGTCAGCTTTAGCAGATGCTGTGAAGCATCTTAGAGCTTGGTCAGGCATCAAAGATGGGACAACTCTCAAATTCAAATTACTGACCTCAGCCTTCTCAGTAGTAGCAAGTATAGGTGAACACTATCATTCCTGGCAAGGTGTTTCTCTTATCTGTAGCACTAAGCCATAGGTCTATATACCTGGTGGATTGATCTAATGATCACAATTTGTCTGACAGAATGATAGCCATATTCAATAGGGTTCAACTCAAGAAACAATTCAACAATTCAAGAAAAATTGTCCAGTTGGTAATGTATGCCTTGGATATTCCCAGTATTCCTTTGTGTATTTCTCAGTTGTACCTCTATTAGTGGTGGCCAGTGACCAAATATACTTTGCTATATCCACTCTACTTTCAAAATCTTCTTTCAGCAGTTAATTTCATGAAATCATATATGTTAAGCTGTAAGTGATTGATAAAACTATATGTTACCTTTTCTGGGGACATTTTCATTTTAACAGGACATAGACTGCCTTTGGAATTTCAGACACTGGAAAATACTGTGGAAAGAATTGTTTTTATGAGTTAGGAACATAGTACGATGGGGATTACTAATACTTTTGAAACTGTGTTATTATTTATTTATCTGCTCCTGAGGGGTTTATGATGCGTAGGTGCTAAGTTTATAGTTGTCATCCAGAAGGTGATTGACATTTTAGCCCACATTTCAATAACTGTCGTTGTGTCTATCAAAACCATAATGCATCTCATTTTAAAGCCCAAGCATTCTCCAAGGTACAAAATGAATCATCAAACAGACTAATGTAACTTTACATTTTTGGCATGAATAAGAATACACTGACAGATGGACTTGTATTGAGGGAAATTAATAAAGGGAAGTAATGGCTTGAAGAAAGTTGGAAAGGAAGTGACTGCATCATCTACTAATATGCATTAACCAAAGGAGAAAATCTTCACAAAGAAAACTCCCACATTTGATAATCAATAAGTGGTTAATAATTGTCATATTCTTTATGGAATTCTTTCTTGAAGACTCCTTAAATTTCATTGGAAGCATGAATAGGGAATCTGGGTATGACTTATCAATTATGTAATAATATAAAATAGTGATTTACTCCTAAATTTGTAAGTTATCAACCAATATCCAAATGATTCTAGCCCCTAAAGGCTCTCCTGTCTTAACCCAAGAAAAGCAAAGACTTCCTCAGTGAAAAACTCTTGATATCTCAGATTCTTATGGCCCTAATCTAGTAGTCCTCTCTTAATTTGTGCCAAATTGGAGCCAAAAATAAAAATGTGAAAGGGGGGAGCTAGATGGTGCAGTGGATAGAGCATATTAGCCCTGAAATCAGGAAGACCTAAGTTCAAACCGGGACTCAGACACTAAACACTTCCTAACTGTGTGACCCTGGGCAAATCACTTAACCCCAATTGCCTCGGGGGGGGGGGGGGGAATGCGAGTTACATTTCTGATATAGGAGTAGTTATGATGCATTTGCTTTCTTCTTGTTATATTATTCAAACATTTTCTCATACACTAACTAGAAAACTTTGACAACCTTAGCTCAAAATCACAGTAGTATATAGAATACTTTTAGTAGTTTTCTAGAAGAATATATGAGGCTGGGCTCCTCCTTTTATCCTATTCTAGACAGAATAAAAACAAGTAAAGAAAAAGCTTAGACTTAATGGTGGTTAACACACATATTAAGGAAGTATAGAATAAATATAATAAAGATTCATTGTTAAGTTGTTATTGAGAATTCTCAAAGAAGACTTTTCAAATCATATAGTTGTGCCAACAGCCTCCTTATTCTTGCAAAGCAAAAGAGGGCCAAGACAAACCAATCTTGGACTTTACAACAGATCTGTGCATATTGCAAATATCCTAGTAGTTATTTCATGAACTGAATAATTACTTTAATAATTCAAAAAACTTTGCAATTTTCAAATAATTTTTCAAAATAATAAAAGCAATTAGAATGCTCTCAGAAGATTATGGGCCTATGTAGTTAAAGAAGTAGGTATATTTTTATCTAAGCTCTTTTTTAGATTGGCACATTGAAAGTGACATTCAAAACTAAGTTGAAATACAATTTGAATTCAACCTGATTTCCACTCTATAAAACCTGAAGCTTGGAATAGAACATCTCCAATTTCTTTTTGATAACTAATATCTAAGGGTCAATTCAATTCAAGCACATTTCTTAAATTCTCACTGTGGACAAAGCATTATGTTAAGTTCTAGAAGACATGCCAAAATTAAATAAGACATGGTACTGGGAGATAGGGATGTGCCAGGGCTGGAAATCAAAGAGGGTTTTTTTTCTTGCCCTAGAAGATTCCCTTCCAGGAAGCAATAAGCTGGGAAAACATTTTTACAGTTAAAGGTTCAAAGGCCTCATTTCCAAAATATATGGAGAATTGTCTCTAATTTGTAAGAAATCAAGCCATTCTCCAATTAATAAATGGTCAAAGGATATGAACAGACAATTCTCAGATGAAGAAATTGAAATTATTTCTAGCCATATGAAAAGATGCTCCAAGTCATTATTAATCAGAGAAATGCAAATTAAGACAACTCTGAGAAACCACTACACACCTGTCAGATTGGCTAGAATGACAGGGAAAGATAATGCAGAATGTTGGAGAGGATGTGGGAAAACAGGGACACTAATAATACATTGTTGGTGGAATTGTGAATACATCCAGCCATTCTGGAAAGAAATTTGGAACTATGCTCAAAAAGTTATCAAACCCTTTGATCCAGCAGTGCTATTACTGAGCTTATATCCCAAAGTGATCTTAAAGAAGGGAAAGGGACCTGTATGTGCAAGAATGTTTGTGGCAGCCCTCTTTGTAGTGGCCATAAACTGGAAATTGAATAGATGCCCATCAATTGGAAAATGGTTGAATAAATTGTGGTATATGAATATTATGGAATATTATTGTTCTGTAAAAAAAATGACCAATGGGATGATTTCAGAAAGGCCTGGAGAGATTTATAATAGAGCAGTAATGAAATGAATCAGTTACACCCAGTGAAAGAACTCTGGGAAATGAGTATGAACCACTAGATAGAGTTCATCTTATTGTTAAAGAGGACCACGTCCATCAGAATTGATCATCATATAGTATTGTTGTTGAAGTATATAATGATCTCCTGGTCCTGCTCATTTCACTCAACATCAGTTCATGTAAATCTCTGTGTCTCAATTTTCTCATCTGTAAATGGCAAATCATTCCAATATCTTTGCCAAGAACAACCCAAATGGGGTCACAAAGAGTCAAACATAACTGAAAAATGGCTAAAAACAATAAGAACTTGTAGATTTTAACCACTTCCCAGAGCACACACCATTATAGAATCAAAATTAATGAAGAAAGGAAATAAAGAAGCCTTTATTTAAGTCCCTACTATGTGCTAGGTACTTTACAAATATCTGATCTTTACAGCAATAGATGCTATTATTCTTCCTATTTTACAACTGAGAAAAGTGAGGCAAAAAATGGTTAAGTGACTTGTCCAGGGTTACATAACCAAACAGTGAGGTTATGAGACTGGCTCTAAATTTGAATCAGATCTTCCTTCTTCAAGGACCTGGGTTCTATCCAATATGATACCTAATTATATCTATTTATAAGAGCTATAAGATTTTATAGCTCTGAGAATTAGGTAATAATTTTCTGCTTAGTATAGGTCATCTGAGTCATGAAAAGCTGAATTTGCTTCTGAGTTTCTGTTTCTAAAGAACCTTCAAAAAATAATAAGAACTTTCTAAAATTATAAAGCCCTTGCTCTTACATCACTTATATTCTCATACAACAGAGACTATCATAGCATCTTATATCATGTTCAATTGTGTTAAAAGTCATATCTAATATATATATATA
Organism: Sarcophilus harrisii; assembly: GCF_902635505.1. NCBI lineage: Eukaryota > Metazoa > Chordata > Mammalia > Dasyuromorphia > Dasyuridae > Sarcophilus > Sarcophilus harrisii. Next base: position 406,957,388 of record NC_045428.1, on the reverse strand, counting down.
TATATATATATATATATATATATATATGTGTGTGTGTGTGTGTGTGTGTGTGTGTGTTCCTATGTATGTGTCTGGACCTGTTCACCAGAGGTTTAGGTACCTGATCATGGGTGAAGAGTGAAGGGGTAGAACTCACAAATATGGTCAAATAGGAGTCTATTTATTCAAAATTTTCTCAGCTTTATATACCATAATACACTTATATAACTATAGCAACACTACACCTGCACTAATTAAGGATACTGTGCATGTGGGACCACATAAACAACTTGCTATTGTGTGTAGATGTTTCCTTGCCATTTTAGTATAACTGATTTAATTATAACACAGGATGTCAGGCCCCCTGACTTCTCAAGAAAGGAGATATATCCCTAGTGGAGTTGGGGTGCCAAACCAGACATGTCAACATAGTTCCTTATACTGGACTAAAGGGTCTTATACCTCACCCAGGGTTTCCTACATCTGTGGCCCTCTACATGTATGTATATACAAATTTGTATGTATTGTATATACATATGCACATGTACACATACATACATATATATGCATATATATGTTTGTTTTATATACCTCTTCTCTTTTGATCCTTATAAATTTGTGAGTTAAGAAGTACAAGTATTATATATATTTTACATTTGAGAAAATTGAGATTCTAAGAGACTGTGACTTTCCCTAGTTCAGAACTTGAATATAGTTGTTGTGTCCAAATCTAATGTGGTATTCTCTTTTTTGTCTGAATTAAATGTGTTCTTGTGTTCATGGTAGCTGTTTTCCCTATAATGATAATTTTAATTGAATCAATGGGTCAATTCAGTGAAACGAGCAACTCAAAGTTTTGGCATAATACTGAGTGTATATAATGGATTGGTTGAACATTTACTTTTCAGCCAACTATACTGAGAAAAAAACATATAGGAAATCTCTAATACTAATATATATTATAGAAGAAGAACTATACCTTATAATATGTACTTCTAGGTCCAGCATAACCAACCCTGTGGCTTCAGTTTCATGAGAGCTGTACTTCAGACATAGCAGAGCAACTTGACAAATTGTCTCAGATTCTTCTGTACAAATTTCTTGTTCCAATCACAATCATATTTAGGAAATATACTTGCATTTTGATGAGTTTGGAAAGTAATTTGAGAGAAGTGAGATAGGTGGATCCTTAAAAAACCTCCTTTCTCTTTGTCCCAGAATTCAATAGAATGAGATTTTACTACATCTCAGATTTAGATAAGACACAAAATGATGGGCAGAGCTCTGGTCTTAAGAGTTAGTACACTATTTATTTCCCTTATCCTTGCTCAGGAAGACAATCAGGCCTTTTATTCTTCAGCCTTTGTTAAGTACTCATAGGTGCTACCCTAATTAAGAAAGTCACTTTCTGATTGAGAGAAAAGACATTTTAAAACCAGGAAAATTGTCTAGATGTTTTTGCTTTAAATCGCAAGCATGAAAATACTTTGATGACACTCAAAAAACTAATAAAAGCTCCATGCAACTTTCTCTCTTGGATGTGAAAGCAAGCATGAAATACTAGTAATTTTGAATTTTTTCTTTTATATTTGAGTTCTTAAGGTCTAATCTTCAGAATATTCCAGAACACAATATAAAAATTAGTAAATGGGACTTTGATTAAAAGACTGAGAACAAATGCCTCTTAGCAAACCTATAGGAAGCAAAGTAGCAAAGAATCAGAAATTATTTCACTTATTAAACTAGGTGTATGTGGGGGGAATAAAGTAAACCCCATTACTTTCTTTAGCCTGTGGATAGTAACATTAAGAGTAGTATGCATCCTTTGGATTCTCTTATCCACTAGGACCTAAGTTTAAAAAAAATACACATGGAATGAAAAATAATATGTATATTTTATTCTTTGATGTCTGATTTGTAGGATGAAAAGGAATAGATGTAAAGAAAAAAATAAAAAAGTTAGATTTTTGGTAACTCTCAAAACCTTTAAGGCTGTGAAAAAGCTTTAAAAAATGAAATAAAGTAGCTTTGGGGGGGGGGGGGAATGACTGGATTGTTTTAATGCCAAGGAAAGCTGCCTTCAAAAGCATTTGAAGTTTGAAGCTTTAAGGTGAAATTCAGATGTAAAACCAAGTCCACTAAGAAACTATTTTACAATGTGTAAATATTCATGGAGCTGCTGTAAGTACATTTTATAACATATTTATTTTTACAACTATAGTCAATGAACATCTTTCACAAGACCAGGAACCAGAAGATTCTGGCTGCAGCATCTTTGGGCCTCATAGCTTTTCTAAAAGACTAATACTGAGAACTTCCCTGTCTTCCCTGTAGGACTGTTGTAAGAATGAAATAGCAGTTTATAAATCCTTTAGGAAAATGCTTTGGAAAGTGTGAAAGGCCAAGGAAATGGAAAGTAAGAGCATATAGTATGGGCCCAGGAAAATCTTTGCATTTCAACATTTTCAGAATTTTTTATTTTTAGCAAACTTGTGGTGTATTACTTATCTAGTGTAACAGATGAAAAAACTAAGACTCATGGGTCTTAAGGAATTTGTTCTTTACCACATACCAAAATAAATATTAGAGCTAACCAAGAACTAAGAAATTCATCTCTACTGTGAGTTTTGGTTTTCACACAACATGAAACAGGCTTTCTTTTGTATCCAATAATGTTAATACAAAGGAATTGAACCTGAGGTACACAAGTGACTCACTTAGGGTGACAGAATGGTACAGTCTGATACCAACTACCAAGCCTATTGGTAAGATGCCTAGGAATACATATCCTCCAAAGAACTGACTTAATAGGAGATTTTCAATAATAACTTTCTAAAATATTGTATAATGAAATTAGGAGAATTGTAGCCAATAACTACTTTGATTTCCTGTTCAGTTTCTTAGATTATCAAGTTTAAGATTGTTTGCTCCTGAAAACTTAGATGTAGGAGTTTTGTAGCAAGTAAATGCTACATGTATTATGAACTTTTAAAAGTTTCTATAGAGATGTTAGAGGAAATTTACAATATAGTCTCGTTACTATACAAATGACCCCTTTAAAAGAAAGACTGGAACTAGGATTCTATTAATCCACCAAATGATAATTACAGAAAGTTAATCAGAAACATTTTTTCCACATTGACAAAAAACTTTGTAAATGTCTAAATTAAGTGTCCAGATAAATTATATAACTAGATGGAAACCAGATAAATGAAGTAGAACAATAATTTGAAAAGTCACAACTCTTAAAAAATGAAATATTTCCCTTCTAATTACTGATATTTGGACACATGAATCTTCATCAATTACTATTTATTTTTATGGGGAAAATAGCAAACCTATAAAATTGGTAATATTATTAATAAGAAGTCACTTACCTGCAACTGCATCACTGAGAGAGAGAAAGAGGCAGACAGATAGAGACAGAGACAGAGAGACCGAGACAATGACAGAGATAGCAAAAGACAGAGATAGAGAGGGAAAAAATTTTTTTTTAAAATGTCTCACAACAACAGAAAAAATAGCTGAAAATTGATATTGTCTTATTTTTTCTGTGTTTCTATTACTCTTTTCATTTATCTATCTGTCCACTTATTAAACAAGCATTTATTGAGTACCTATGATATGTCAGTCACTATGTTAGTCATCAAGATTAGAAAGACTCACTACAAAAAAAAATCAACCAAAGTAACCCTAACTAGTATATTTATCAAGGGAATTATAATAATAATAATAAATTATTGATTCAATCAATTTAACTTAATTATTAAATAAAATCTGAATCAATAATTTATCAAGGAAAAATGACAGCTCATAAATAAACATTTATAAGGCAGAGATGTACTAATAATTATGGAAGTCAGAAAAAGTCTTCTGTGTAATAGAAGATCCCATTAGAGTTTAGATTTAAAGGAAGGTTGAGATTCTAAGAGGATGGGTAAGAGTTTAAAAATTGGAACAAGAGGTTTGGCAATTGTTAATGCTGTAAAGTTACCCGTGCATATATCCTGTAAATAAAAGGCTATTAAATAAAAAAAAAGAAAGAGATTCTAAGAGGATGGAAGTTAGAATGTGAAACATTTTAGGATTGGCGTATCCTATGCAAAAAAAGTACAAAAATGAAGAAGAAATGTTGTATAAAACAACTAGTATGCTGAGATTGTATGAACTTTAGTAGTGGGCTGCTACTTGACATCCCTACCATAGGCATCTCCTTATTCCATTTCATCTTTAACTCATTGGTAAAGTTCATCTTCCCAAAATACAAGTCTAAGCTTGTAAACCCTATCTCCCTCTTTTCTCATTCACTAAACTTAGAATTTTCTATTTGGTTTTCAGAGGTCTTCTCCACTTGGCCCCTCCGTACTTTTTTTCCCTCTTCTCCTTTCTTGGTTTCTTTTTTCAGTCTTTTAACTTTACTCCCTAAGCCAGAGTCCTACTCAAATTACTCTAGCTTCATTGCTTTTCCTCACACTGGAGATCCCATTTCCTAATTGCAAGAATTTTCACTAATTGTTCTCTATGCTTGGAATGCTCTCCTCATCTTTATCTCCTATCTTCCTAGACTTCCTTCAAGTCTCAGCTAAAATTTTACCTTCTGCAAGAATTCATTCTTTCTACATCTCCCCTCTGAGATTACCTATGCCCCACCCCACACCATTTATCCTGTATATATCCTATTTGTATATAACTGATTGCGTGTTGTTTCCTATTAGACTGAGTTCCTTGAGGGAGGAAAAGGACTGTTATTTGCCTTTCTATGAATCTCACATCTAGCAAAATGCCCAGCACATAGTAAATACTTAAGAAATGCTAATTGATGTTCAATGATGGACAGAAGCAGCTACAGACAGAGAAGGAACACTGGGAAATGAGTGCAAACTGTTCATATTTCTGTTTTTCTTCCCAGGTTATTTTTTACTTTCTGAATCCAATTCTCCCTGTGCAACAAGAGAACTGTTCGGTTCTGCACACATATATTGTATCTAGGATATATTATAACATACTTAACATGTATAAGACTGCTTGCCATTGAGGGGAGGAAGTGGAGGGAGGGAAGGAAAAGTCAGAACAGAAGTGAGTGCCAGGGGTAATGTAAAAAATTACCCAGACATATGTTCTGTCAATAAAAAATTATTAAAAAAAAAAAAGAAATGCTAATTGACTAATTGACTCCCATAGACTATCTGAAGAGGAGACATGTTTAATAAGTCTGGAAAACTAGAAAGGAATCAGATGTCTGCGAGCAATAAATACCAAACAAAAAAGTCTGCATTTTATGCTAGATATAATAGGATGCCTCTATCCTATCTGATAAAATAGGTTACTGATGCTTCTTGAGCATAGGAAGGATATAGTGAAATCTGTATTTCAGAAAAATCAATTTGTTAGCTTTATGGAGAATAGAGTAAAGAGGAGAGAGAGTGGAGAAAGGAAGACCAATGAGGAGGCTATTGCATTGTTTCAAAGAAAGAGGTGATGAAGGCCTCATTTTAAGTTCAATAACATTCCCTTAAGGTAGCAGCTTTGTTTTAGATAGTTAAATTTTAGACTTTACTAAATCTCCAATAATTTTCATGTTTTGTTTACTAAATGTCTAGTCATTACTCTTTCCTGAAATCTTTATAAGTCTTCCAAATTATACTTCAATTGTAGAACCTCCTATTGGCCAGAAAATACTAAGATTCCTGGAAAATGCTGAATTCAAGAATAAAATTACCTCAGTTACTAAAATTGCAATGACCTTGGTCACTATAATACTATTTTGCTCACTTCTAATTACATTGTGGTTTTCCTATGATCTTGTAATTTGTTTTTTTCCTGGTATACTTCCCAGAAGGGGTCTTGCTCCACCTTACATTTGTTTTCTTTCAATCAGTTCTCCAGTTCCCTATTAAATTTCACTCTATTTATCTTATCCCACATCTTCATCTTCTATTAGTTATTTTTGATTTTCTTTCAGTTTTCCAAGGTTGTGTCCCCTTCACCCTTTGTCCAATCCAACTGACTATTATGAGCATATAGAACTGATTACAGTCCAATAAAAATGTGTTAAATAAAGCAAAGGAAAGTGACCTAAACCCCACTTTATAGGTATCTTTATGAGCATTTCATGTAGAACTCACTCTATATCCTTACTGAAGTCAAAATATATTATGTCTATCAAGTCCTCTAGAACGACCAGGCTTGTCACTCTGTCATGGGAGGAAATTAAGTTGATTTGACAGGATTTATTTTTCACAATGCCAAGTAGATTTTTACCCAGTACCCCGTGATTTTCTAGGTGCTTGCAAATTGATTTTGTGATGATACGTTTCAGTAAGTTTCCAAGTAGTGAGTGAATGGTGACAGGTCTATAATTTCTAGGGTTACCTTTTTTTTTCCTCTTAAAAAAAATAAACACGAAGTTGTGGCCTTTGTTGTTCCTTTGTTAGTAATCAGGCATCTATCTGCCTAGTACCTCATGAATTCTCCAAGTGAAGATTGAGTGGTAATGCAGTAAAATGCAGTTGAAGCCATTAGGGATCTGAATTTTGTCCAGGTAGCATTGAATCAAAGGCTTACCTCTCTCATAGTTATAGTTATTCCAACTTAGACAGTATGTGTTTTTACTTCACAGCCATCAAAACAAAACAAAAACAAACAAACAAAATAAAACAAGATTTCTTCAAATTAGTGTGCTAAAACTTTGGTTTGTGAAAACCAGATGAGGAGTTAACAACTCTGGATTGCCTGAACAAAGTGTATTACAGAAATGTAAAGGAATATTATGGTGATGGGAAAAAATGAATATGAGGACATCAATGAAACCTAAGAAAAATGAATTTAACCATTCAACAAAATTCATTCATTTTGAATTAAAAATATATTTGTAATCTTAATAATATCAACAAATTAAAAAAAAAAAAACATTGAATGGAGACTCAGTTCTGAGTGACTAGAAAAATCAATATTGGACCTGGGAATAATATCATGTCCTCTCAGAAGAGAAATGGAGGACTATGATGGCAGAATGTTGCATATAGGGTTGGATAATGACAATGCTTGCCTCTAGATAATTATTTTTCCTCTTTTTCCTTACCTATAAGATTTTAACAGGGGTGGAATGGGATTGTGAAATAGAACAGATGTAGGCATAAAACAAAAGAGACCAATGTAATATAAAAAACAAAAGACAACAAAAAATATCATTTAAAATAAAACTCTTACTTTGTAGATTTTGTAGACTTGCTAGCTACCTCTTTATTCATTCTATTCCAATTAGATCAGTTTTGCTAGTTGAACATTTAAAATTTTAAATACTAAATTAAAATGTATTTCTTCATTTGTCCTGAACAGCAGGAAGCATTATAGTAAATCATTAGAGCCATAGGACACAGAATTTTCCATGGCTTGAATAAAGAGATTAGAGAGATCAAATATGACTCATGTTTAATTAGATTTTGTGATTATAATTTATGAAGAAGAATATTAACAAATGACCTGAAAAATTAATTACTTGAAAAATCTCTCTTTATATATAAATGATAAATGTAAATATTTTATGAATATAGAATACAGATAGATAATGAGAGTGATACCATTAAAATATAACTATGTCAACTTTTTGTGTATAAGCTAAAATTTTCAACGATCTCATAATTGCTAGATCTAATGGTCTTCTCTCAATCCTCCTCCTTCTTGGCCTCTCTTCAGCATTTGACACTGTTGACCTCCTTCTCTTTCTGTATACTCTTCCTCTCTATTGGTTTTTGTGATATTGATCTCTCTTGGCTCTCCCTTTACTCATCTCTATGTTCCTTTTCAGTCTCCTTTGCTGAACTTTCAATCATGCTATTTCTCTAAGTATGGCTGTTACTTAAGACTCTGTCCTGGCCCTTTTTTCTATATATCCTTGCTTGGTGATTTCATAAGCTCTCATTATGGATTCGATTATCACTTCTATTCAAATGATGGCTAGATTTCTATAACCAGTTCTAGTCTCTCTCCTGAGATCCTATCATGAATCTCTAAATTCTTATTGGACATTTCAGAGTGAATTTCCATTAGGTAAATTGAACTCAACAAGTCAGAAATAACACATTTTATTTCTTCCCTCATTTTTTTTTATTCTGAACTTTCCTATTACTGTCAAAGGTAACATCCTTGTTCCAGTGTCACAGGTTATCCTCCCCCTTATTCTTACTCATTGTTTAAATCCAATCTTTTGACAAATCTTATAGTTTCTTTCTTTACAACTCTCAAATATATTTCCTTCTGCTACTTAGTTGTCATCCTAATCCAGGTTCTTGTCATTGCTCATCTGTTTATTGTAATAACTTCTTAATTGTTTTCCCTGACTCACATCTCTCCTCATTCCAAGCTATTCTCCACAAAAATGGCATTGCATTCCCCAGATCTATAAACTTGAATGATTTTATTACCTCAAGGATAAATCTTTTGCTTGACATTCAAAAGGCTTTATAATACAGCCTTATCCAACTTTCTAGTCTTCTCACACTTTACTCCTTTCCAGAGAGAGAGTGGGTGTGTGTGTATATATATAGGATAATGGGCTACTTCATTTGCTCTTCCATCTTCTTGTTTATGCACTAGTAATACTCCATGCTTTGAATGATTTCCCTCCTCACCTTTTCTTCTCAAAATTCTTTTCTTTTTTTTCTTTCAAATTTTTACTATAGTCTCCCCCCCCTCCCCAGGTTATTTTCCACCTATAGTTTAAATTTTGTATACACTCATTTACAAACATATTATCTTCTCTATTTAAATGTAAACTACTTTAGAGCAGGTACTATTTTTGCTTAATCCCCCCTCCCCAAAACAATAAGGACTAAATAAGTTTTTGTTGATTACATGATTTATTGATAAAGCAAAGAGAATATTCAGAAATTTTCTTTACCTTATCAGGCTGAGATCAGAAACACAGAGACCAGAAGCCAAGGAAAAAATAGACTGAAAACATTATCAGCACACAAAAGATGAGTTAGGTTACTGAACACAGGAACATAAAGAAGAGTCTATTATAAAAGCAATAACAGGAATACAGGAATCAAAAGTCAAGAGGGGTTGCAAGAAATGCTAAACCTCTAAGATTCATAAATTGAGACAGGTTAGGCTAGATAGGCTGATCAACAGCATAGAGAAAGAATACCTTGGAGTCTTATGCTCCCAGACATATATCTGGGAAAGCATTCTCTACCTGAATTATCTCATTCAGCCTTATTCCTTGATTCAATATCTAAAACCTGGATGGAGGTCAAAAAAAGGATAAGTTTTTCTTCAAAGATTATATAGCTAGATTTGGCCTTTTAGTCAAACCATAAATTAACAAATGAATATTCATCACCTATAATTATTTTTTTTTAAAACACCCATGCAATTTATTGACACCTTTTTGTTTTTACATGATACCTTCCAACTCTGAATTTCTGAGTTCAAAAATTATCTTGGATTTGGGGCCTTGATACCTCTCTTTTTCGCCCTGTCTTGAAAGTCTAAAGCTCTGGTTCCATCAGAAACTGTTTGCCTCATCCTTTTAACTTTTCTGATAATGTTTTTCAAGGTGATTTCTTTTAGGTAGTTCAAAATTTGATGAACTAGGAAACATCTTTTACATGTGCCCTCTGGAATTTAATTGAGGTGCCCTTGTAGGCCAAGAGAGACCTTTCTGAATCTAAATTTCTTTTTTCTAGATATCATTATAATTAGGGAGGTCAAGGATTTGATCTTCAGTATTGGAAAGACAATAGCCTCTATCAGTAGATATCATAAATTAATTGGTCTCTCTTCTAACTTAAGGCTATTTATAAGCTATGATATTCCAAAAAGTTCAGTGTTTTGATATTTTGATATAGGGTCATGATACTGTAGCTGCCAATCTGGGTATGTTGGGAGGAAGGAAAGTAATACTGACAAACTGAGACCTCTCTTGCAAAATAGTAGACTCTCTCACCAAATACTCTGGCAAATTATAGCACAGTCCAAAGCATTAGGTTGCCCAGGGGATCTTACAATATGAGGATACAACATAGAAATAGAGCCAGAATATTTGGTAGAGAATATTGATAAGACAAAATCTTTAACAGCATCTTTTTAGTCCTTCCCTAATTTATTGAGGAATCTTTCAGTCTGTGGACTTGGAGAACCAGAAGGTAATACCAGCATCTTGTGTTGTCCTGCCCCCTTTCATATTGATAGTTCTATAGGGTATTACAAAATGTGGAGGTGTAAATGTAAAAATTTCAAAGTACTGACTAGCAAAATTATTCTCATTAGGAATTCCCCTATGGAAGTTAAATTCAGAACCCCTCCTATGCTTTCCACACTGGTGACTCTCCTGCCACCTGAGACTATAATTGTATATCCACCTATTTTCCAGTGACTACAGGAAGATATATTGACCTTCCTTAGGCAATGTCACACTTAGCTTTGCACTTTATCATCATACCAGATACAGTTGGTGTTCATTACTGAGAAATTGAAAGAGATTACAACTTGATTGAGTACTGCCCTTAGTACAAGGAACATGCTTTGTTGGGAACTAATATTGCTTTGAAGCTGATTTCTGGCTATGTTCTGGTTATCTTAAAGGAATGAACGTATTAGTTTATCCTAGGCATAAGAAATGGAGGAGGCCCCATTACCTATTCTAACTAATAAACTTTTATCAGTTAAATTCCATATGGAGCTAGAAGAAAGTAGTGGAGATGGAGACTTTTTCTTTCTTTTTTTTAAGTGTTAAAGTAGGAGATCTAACTAGTTAACAGATACATCATTCAAATGATCTTTGGAGTATGATGACCATACTTCTCCAAATGAAAGACTGAAAAACTTTCTTCAAAGTGATTTCAGGAAGAGTGGACTAAACTGATAGAACACAATCCAGGAAAAAGTTAGTTTATCAGTGATTTGGAAGGCAGCAGATGTTGTTTATAACCCTAATAAGGACATCAGGCCCTTTCCCATAAGAAGGCTGCCTATGGGCTTAAGATATCTGAGAAAGCTAGATCCTTTGGGTTTTTGAAGCTTGCCCATTTTTACCAAAAAAAACAAACAACAACAAAACAAAACAAAACAAAACAAAACAAAACAAAACAAACAAAAGCAAAAACAAAAACAAAAACAAAAACAAAAAAACCCAAAAGCTCTCTGTGTTGAAAGGAGGGAGAGCAAAAGAGCCAGGCAGGGACTTCTTGTGTCAGGGATACATGTGTGCTTTGAGAATCTAGGGTTCTTGGGTTACTTTCTCTGGTTGTATGTGCTATTCTATATTCCGCATGTCCTGAAGTCAAGTTATCTGTGTCAGATACTGTTGCTAGCTGTTCAAAGCTATGGGCATAGAAAATATTAAGGGACTTTGGATGACATCTCTGTCAGAAGACTGGTGACAGCTATGCTCTTGGCAACTTATAAGCTGATTCCTTTTGAGGAGGAGAACACGCCTGAAACACAAATAACTAATATCATGGCACTTTATTTAGACTAACTTACTAGCTTACCTTGATTCTCATCTCATAAATGGGCATCTTTCTAGCTCCCCACTATTGCCTATTCATAAAGCTTGAAAAAACATTTCGTTGTCTAGCATTAGAAATATATTTACTACCCAATCTCAGAGCTGACTGGGTGTGGTTCCTGAAAATAATATTTGCTATTAATTATAAATGATAAACTATAAGCAAATAAAATATTGATATATTCTTGTAATTCCCCTAGTTCCACTGAACTAGATAAGAAACTTAGACATAGCTCCATTGCATGAGTAATAGGGAGCCATCAGAGACTTATTTTTGCTAAAAGAGTAGAATGACATAAAGGCATGTTTTAGGAAGTTTATTTTAGGAGTGGAATGCAGACTGGATAAGAGAGTCAAAAGATTACAAATATGATGGTCAGTTGGATAATTATAGTATGTAAAAGTGGCTCAAACATTGGGTCCTGCATTTGAACTCAGGATGATATTTACTAAGTTTGTGACACTGAGTCAAGTCATTTAACCTCTGTCTGCCTTAGTTTACTCTCTTATAAAATGGGGATAATATCAATTACCTCACAGGGTTGTTGTGAGGATCAAAAGAGATAATTTTTGTAAAGTTAATGTCCTTAATAAATGTTTTATTCTCTTCTTCCTCTCTTCAATCCCTACTCTCAGTCAGGCATAAAATGATAATGGCTTAAAATAGGGTAGAGACAGTGTAAATGAAAGAAAATACCAAATTTTAGGGATATAACACTTATCAGACAGAAAAATTCCCCCACAAGACTTGGAGATTACTGGATACAGAAAGTAAGGGAGAATGAAGAGTTTTGGATGACTAAAGCTTCAAGTTTCAATGACTTAGAACGATGATAAGAGAAAAATAGGGATTTGGTTTTGAAGATGGTGACTTCTGTTTTTAGTATGTTGAGTTTGAGGTAGTGGCAGGATAACCATATGATTGTCATGGCAACTTCCCATGAGATATTTAAACATGTAGACTGGATCTCTGGAGAAAGAGCAAGGTTGTAGATCATAAAATTCCAGAAGAGGTTTCAGAAATCAGCTATTCCAAATCCTTGGCAGAAGCATAAACCATCTCAGAAGCATGTTATGATTGACTGCTATGCAGCTTTTGTCTGAAGTCTTATAACATCAGAAATGTGTATTCTTTTTGATCAGTTTTATCACTTTTGATCAGTACTACTGGCTAGAAAATTAGTCTTACAGAAATTTGAAATCTCCCTCTCAGTAGTTTCAATCCATTGATTAAAATTTTGTCCTCTGAGCCAAATAGAGTAAATCCTTCTGCATGAGAGCCCTCAAATATTTGGAGGCAGATATTATGTCCTTTCCATATAATCGTTTCTCCCAACTGAAAATCACTAGTTTTTTCAGTTTGTACTTTTCTAGTAGTCAGTGATGTAAAATTTGAAACCACCAAAATGGATCAGGTCTCTATCAGCATCTAAAATTATTTTAACATTCATTCTAGCATTATTTTGACATTGGTAAGCTTTTTTGTTACAATCTATTTACTATTTAATTACTGCCATGAAATGTTATTACTCTCAGATAATGCTCTTGGTAGACTGATATTAATATTACACAAATTATTACCACCTTTATAATTTTTCTATTGGACTTATTTTCTATCTAGTATATGAATTAGGTCCCTTGATCCTTAAAAATCCTTTTAAAATGGTTCTTCTTCCAAGAAAATAGTCTTAATTTACCTCATAATTTAGATATCAAAAATTAAATTAGCTAAGATTTCAATAATATTGGCGGCATGCTGTTTCTTGGATTTTGTCTATTTTGTCTTCAAGAGTTGTAATTTCATCACTCTGAGTCAAACAGGATAATAAATTCTCTAAATTCAGTTAGGCTGGTCTTTAGATGATACTAAGAAAGTAGACATTGCTAAGGTCATATTCACACTTCATCACATAAGTAATTATTTTGGTCTGTATACTATTGTCACTCATGTTCATCAGTTATACAGCATTAACTCCTTTAAACAGATGATTATTGACATATTTTCTTTTCCCATTGTATCCCTCTCTCCACTCCTAACTCAAGAGCTATCCCATAAAGACAAAAAAGTTAACCAAAACTTACCTAATCTGTCACAAAGTCTGAAAATATACAAAATGCTCCAATCCTATGGATCTACCACCTCAGCTAAGGGATGATGATAGAGAATGTATCTTTTTTTATTCTTTTTTGGGGGTTGTTTATTCATTATAATTATGCATTATTCTGTTTTGATTGTTTTGTTATTCTTATTTACATGTTGTTCTTATTCTTGTCATGTATGTATATATATATATATATATATATATATATATATATATATTCTCCCCACCCACCCCCAGCTCCTTCACTTCACTTTTCATCAGTTCATATTCACCTTTCCATATTTTTCTGAACTCATCACCTCTCATGGCAGAGTAATATTTCATAACACTAATGTACCACAACTGACTTAGCCATTTCTTAATCATTGAGCATCTATGCTATTTCTACTCCTTTGCTACAATAAAATGTGCTGCTTAAAATACTTTAGTGTCTATACTGTCTTTTGTTGTTGTTCTTGCTAGTGATGATGGTAGTGATAGTTATGCCCTCCCTAGAGTATTTGCCTAGCCGCTGGGTTTACTTTTAAATTTTTATTTATTTTTAATACACATAGCTTTATGAATTATGTTGGGAGAGAAAAATCAGAACAAAAGGGAAAAAAAAACACAGGAGAGAAAAAGAACAGAAAAAAAAAAAGAAGGGAACATAGCATATGTTATTTTACATTCAATCTCCTTAGTTCTTTTTTTGGATGCAGATGGCATTTTCTATCCAAAGTCTATTGAGATTGCTTTGGATCACTGAACTACTGAGAAGAATCAAATCTTTCATAGCTGATCATCCTACATTCTTGCTGTTATTATGCACAATGCATTTCTGGTTCTGCTTGTTTCGCTCAGCATCAGTTTGTGTAAATCTTTCCAGGTCTTACTAAAATCAGTTTCTTCATTATTTTTTATAGAACAATAATATTCCATTACTTTTATGTACCACAACTTGTTTAGCCATTCCCCAACTGATGGGCATCTACTCCTTTTCCACTTCTTTGCTACCACAAAAAGAGCAGCTACAAACATTTTTGTACATGTGGATCCTTTTCCCTCCTTTATGATTTTCTGGGGATACAAACCCAGTTGTGACACTGTTGGGTCAAATGGTATGCACTGCATTCATTTTTGAACACATTTTTATCTCTTGGTAAGTGTGCTATAATATTTTCTATTCAGATATTTTGTCTCCAACTAGATTATAAACATTGTGAAGGCAGGTATCATTATTCTAAATATATTTACAAAAACCAGCATTCAGCATGCTGCTACAACACACTGCATATACTCAATAAATGTTGACTGACTATTGCCTCATCAAAAATTGTGTTCCCTGCTTTTAATCCCACCCAAGATAGTGCTAAGATATTTGCTTTCCTAATATAATATTCACTGTGTGTGTCATAAAAATTTACAAGGCTGTAAATCCACCATATAGAAATGCACTAAGCTCAGGCAAATGAGTTTCAACTAGTTCCACAACTTGTCATAGATAGTCCATGAACATTTAACTGTATTTCCTTATTGCATACTAATTATCTCCTCCTTCTAGGACTCCTTCCAGGCACTTTGCAAGTTTGGGTCATCATTGATGGTTCCTCTTTGTTCCATAGAATTTTGAAATAAAAGTAGCTCCCTCAGCCTCAGACTGTTAAACCTTGTAAGCAGAGCATCTAGTTACAACCAGGGGTTGTGGTTGAAAGTGCACTTCTGTCCTCCGTGACTTACTAAATAATGTAGCTCCCAGAGCTAGCAATGAGAGATTTGCTGGTGTCTTGTAACTGCTATCAGGAGACGTATGTCCATCATGCTTGATGTTCATTAGGTAGATGAGATCAGTGAGTTAAAGAACTGTTAAATTTGTATTTTCCTTTAAGAGACACATGACTGTTGTAGCCGAGTCTCAGAACAGAAACTTGACAGAAAAGACCACAGCGGTAAGATAAGCCTCTTACAAATATGTGAGTTAATGGATTTTTTTTAAAGTAGAGTTCCTAGTGAGCTGCCTTATCCTGTTTACTTAATAATGTGAATAAGGAAAAAAAAAAAGAAAGACATAAATAAGTGCCTTATTCTTTGCTTGTTTTCGTGTATATGAATTATGCATATATCTTAGTTATTTCCTAGATAATTGAAATGTTAGATAAAATTTGGGGGAGAAGATTAAATGAAAATGTTTCAGAATTAGGAGAAAAAACTGGCTTGGCAACACCTGACATGATTACCACATTTAAGACTTCAGGTTTTTTTTACATTGAAAACTCTGTTCCTTGGAGATTTTTAAATTATTCCTTTAAATTAACATCAGAGAGAAACTCAGCATCTAAACTGTCTTAGGAAAAAAAAAACTAATTAAGTTTACCACAAGTGAAGATTAGATCTATTAAGCCATATTTTCTTAGTTCTTTAATGGATAAAACACATTAAGTTAATAGTCCTTATATTTTGACTTTAAGAAATACTTGTGTTTCAATGTCCAAGGACATTTTTTCATGAAAATGTTAGAATATTTAATATAGAAAAATGATCAGAAATAGAAGTTATAAGAAAAAAAAGGTTCTCTTGATATCTAATTTATAGGGAGAGGGAAGGGGACATTGCATTGCTGGCATATGTTCCTTTGCTTTTGCCTCCTTCTTCCCAACATGCAAGATTTCCTAACCCTCCCACTTTCTGTGGGTGACAGACCACAGGTTTTCCTGACTGGGCATTTGGCTAAATGACAGCCTAAATTTGGCAGGTTCTTGAAAACCTTTTGTTTAGTAGTTTGAGACAGCCAACACAGCTTGTTGATGCTAATGTGTTTTTTCTTAGTCTCCTCTCATTCCTATCCTTACCCTGGGATACTTAGGGTTCAGTGGATAGCTATGACTTCTCAAGAGACTATTTATTTGTCATCCATGTAGCCTGCTTCATTTGCAGAAGAAGTTATTAAAAGTCTTATCCAATACTATCTTTTAGCTTCAGTCTGATTACTCTCCTCTATCTCCTTTTATATTAGAAGGAACCACCCCTTTAAAAAATTCTGTATGAAAGTTTATTTTTAACAATTTTTTATCAAGACACTGAAAAGGCACAAATATACTGATAATTGTTCATGAATTTCTCATGGAATTCATAATTTTCCATGAAAAATAAATTTCCTTAAAATAATGAGTGACCATTTTTGAGTCTTAACTGGAGGAACTCATTTGAGAATATTCATGAGTCTTTTGGATCTTAAAAAATGAGAGGGGAGAAGGAGGAAGGGAAGGAAAAAGGAGGGAGGAAGGGAGGGAAGCAGAGAGACTGAGACAGAGAAACAAAGAAACAAAGAGACAGAGTCAGAGAGCCATACAGAGAAAGACAAAGAGAAACAGACAGAAAATGAGGTAAAGAAACAGACAGAAGCTGAGAGATATAGAGAGATAGAAGAAAATTGGATTTTTCTGCAAAAAAAAAAAAAAAAGACAACAGGTTAGAACAGACAGAGAAGGAGGGATGGAACATGAGGTAATTGTGGAATGCCTATTTAACATTAGGTAATTATTACAAAAGACAGTACTACATGAAGATTATTCTAAAGAACAGCTGATCCAAAATCCTATATATCTCCATCATAGTAGGAAGTGGAAAAAGGTTTGCAAATAGTGTATCCCCTATGAAAAGCAGAGATAAGGGGAATTTCGGAGCAAAATTGGAGAAAAAATAAAATCTATTTTCACACCAAACAATGACACATGTAAGAAATATTGGTACTATTTACATGATTTAATAGGCATTATTTAAGAAAAAAGTACTAATATTAAAACTTGGAGTAGATAACCATAAAGGCCTTTTTACTTCCAGATCTCTGGTACTATAAACATATATCAGTGCTGAATGCCAAGTCTCCACAAACCTAGATTAAATGCTGGTTAAGAGCTCTTCTATCCCAAAGGTGATTTGATTCTAAACTATCTGATAGAATGAGAAGATGAGAAAATTCAACAGGTGTGGAATTTCACAAGGAAAAGTTGTGAAAATGAGTGAAATAAAGATGATTAATACTAAGTTAAGTCAAAGAATGGAAATTATTATATAATTGCATAATTACATAATATAATAAATATATAAAATTAAAATAGTTGTATAATAATAATGAGCTAACATTGATATGGTACTTTAAGATTTATGAAGTTATTTATCTGGATTGTCTTGTTTCCTTTATAACTTTACTTATTTAACAACTATTTCAAGTTTTCAGAATTAGTTTAATGGTTGTGTTCTTTTTTGAAATGTCTCAATGCTTTCCATTAGATAAATGCAGTTTTGTCATAGTTTTGATCTGACTGAACATAGAATTATGTTCTATAACTGTGATAGGAGATTTACCTGAGAGACTGAGGAGTTAATTGATCCATCTATGATTTCATAGTATATTTCAGAGGTAAAACTTGAACACAAGACTAACACTCTATCACGCCAGTAGTGTCAAGCTCAAGTGGAAATAGGGTCCACAAATGCAGTATAAAAATCCTAGAGGAAGCATATTGACTTAGGAAATCATTTTCAATCATGGCTGACTATTCATGATACATTTGAGGTTTTCTTGGCAAAGATACTGGTGTGATTTGTCAATGCTTTCTCCTTTCACTTTACAGATAATAAAATTGAGGTAAAACAGGGTTAAAAGATTTGCCAAGGATGATACACCTAGTAATTTTCTGAGGCCAGATCTGAAGATAAGTCATCCTTACTTCACTGTCCACTGCATCATGTAGTTTCCCCATATTAGTATTATGTATGTTCTATTGCACTTTTGTTTATTTTGCTAAATATTTCCCAATTACATTTCAATCTCATTCATTCTCTACTCAAGTGTTTCAGGCTTCAGTGCTACCCAATGGCCTAGCATTTGACACCTCTACATTATACTCTGAGGTTTCCTTAAGGTACTTTAAATAGAATACCATATTATTAAGACTTGAACAGTCATGATAGCATTATTTGTATATTCAAGTATCACATGATTACATGAAGTCATGCATTTTTACTTGTAAAATATATAATTACACTCAGGTAAAAAGGCAAGGATATCTTTAGCCTCCCTCTGTGGGGTTTGCTAATCATTGAAAACAAAGAGATGCTATAGTAAACTGACTCTTTGGCTTAAGTTACCAGTCAGGTTCATTCTGTGCACAAGCTAAAAAAAAATAAAAGAATGCATTACAATTTGATGAAAGCATGAGCAAAATGGAAGATAAATAAAAAAGATTGATGCATCTATAAAATACATAGGAAAAAAATCCAAATTTGTTTGATAAAAATATTCTTTCTTTCTGTCAATAAGATGATTTAGTGAAATGTATAAAATAAAATCTTGTCAGGTTAAAAAAAATTAATACAATCTCTCTCACTGGGATTCCATAGCAATATGTATTGTTTGGATTGAAGGCATCCAAAAACAATTTTAAAATTGAGGAAAAAATTAATTGCATATTCTATTTAGGTGACTATCAATGGAAGATTAAAATAAGTCAAATTAAAATAGATGGAAACATGTTTACAGACATTTGTAAAATATTTTTCCAGAATCTTTTTAAAAGATACTTTTAGGAAATTTCATTTGTAGGAAAATACAAAGCTTTTTATTTCTTCATTACTCTAGTTTGTCTCTATACATTGATGAGGATGATGTCATATGAAACTTTTTTTCACATGAAAGATTTCAAGTATATAGGGAATTCTTTTCTTAACTAGAATTAAGCTGTCCCAGACAGATAATGGATAAAACAGCAGTGGTAGAAAGATTCTTACAATAACAGTTATATCAAAATATGTTTACCTCTAAAATTGTGAAAAAAATTTGATGTATTGATTATCTAGCATTAGACATGAATCCTCACCTGCTTAAAAATTCTCCCCATATACACCTGATACTGTTTCACATGAGATAGTGCAACACCTAGAAACAAGAAATATAGTCTCTGTACTTTTATGATCCCTGTGAATGTCAGCTAACAAACATACATACTAAACCCTTTTAGATTTTGCCTGTCAAAGATCCTAGTGAACAGCAAGGCCATTATATAACTTAAGAAGATAAAAATGCCATACATGTATAGTAGAAATTGACAATAGTTTGGTCTTTATAAGCAGGCAAATAGGCTATCTCTTTATCTCTTTGCTTGAAAGTTTGTTATTATTTCAGATGGGATTTTGTTTTTGTTTTTGCCTCATATGTCTGTCACATTGAAACCACTAGCAAATAGCAGGTCCAAGATAAAGAAAGCATAACAGTTTGGAATGAATTTCACATCAATCATGGTGTTCATAAAAGTCAAGTGAATTTTAACCCTGAAAGTCAAGTTTTTTATTATCCTGTTTTTATACTTATGGATGCTTATATACCCTGCTTCTGCATTTCTTGAATTTCTTTTCTCTTACCTCTAGAGACCTGACTTACATAATTTTAAATATATATACATATATATATATACATACATATATACATATATATGTATGTGTATATATATATATATATATATATATATATATATATATATATGTTTGGCCAAAAAGAATCCTCATAATTAGAGCTGTAAGAGATCTTAGAGTTCATTTAAAATTCTCCATTCTACAAATGAGAAAACAGAAACCTAGAGATTTTTAAATGGAGAACTTGAGAGATATGTTTAAGGATGCAAATCTAGTAATCAGGGAGGGGAACTGAATCTTTTGTTATTTGACAGAACCCTTGTAATATTGTAACCTCAGTATTTAGGATAGGAAATGTAATATATACCAACAACCATTTGTTGATCAGTCTTCAGAATAAAGTGAAAAAATGGAGGGAGAGGGAAATACATTTTTCTTCAATGATATTTTATTTTTTGAAATACAAATAAAAATCCAACATGCAGTTTTGGAAGATTTTGTGTTTCAAATTTTTCTCCCTTCCTCTATCCCTCCCTCTCCAAGACAATAAGCAATCTGATATAGATTAAATATGTACAATCCATTTAAACATAAGTCCATTTTTAACATGTTGTACAAGAAAAATCAGACTAAAAGGAGAAAAACCATGAGAAAAAAATAAACAAATGAATAAAAAAAAGATGAAAATAATATGTTTCAATCTATGTTCAGTCTCCATACTTCTTTTTTCTGCATGGTATTTTCCATTCCAAATGTGCTGGAATTGTCTTGAATTCCTGCGTTGTTGAGAAGTCAAGTCCAACATATTACACCATCACATAATCTTGCTCTTACTGTATATAATGCTCTCTTGGTTCTGCTCAATTCACTCAGTATCAATTCATGTTAAGTCTCAGGGAATAGATTTTTAACCTGTGTATAAACTTTTGAAAGAAGCCATTAATCTCTGAATTACAAATAAGAAATCTGCTAGTCACGTGTGTAATAATGAAGAGTGATAGCAGGAATACTGGATTAGGGTATCAAGAAACTTAATAGAAATGTCTTAAGTTGCAGTTGACTTTTTAGATATATGGCAAGAGATGTTTTTTAATATAAAAATTACCAACACAAAGTATCAAAAAGCAATTCTTTATATCTCCCTTGACTTCCAAATAGATAAGTGAAGGCCTACCTTACTTGTCCTCTTGGGAGAAAAGCAAAACATCACAGATGATATATTGAGAGTGTGTCTATTGCAGGGATGAAATTGGGTGCCACTTATAAAATTATTCCAAAAATTTAATTGGGATAACTCCAATATTTCAAAATTTTAATTGGGATAACTCCAATATTTCAAATTACAACCGATCTTTAACTTATAGTGGTAGAAGACTTATTAATAAGATCAGAAAAGTTAAAGGGCTTATCCATTGCCAAACTACAAATAAGAGTCAGTAACAAGGGTTTCTGACATTATCACAATGACTAAACACATTGGTTTATAGTATGAATGAGCCTTAGAGTGCTATTCCTTATTTTAAAGATTAGAAAAGTGAAACCCAGGAAGAATAATTGAGTTGGTCACATGAATCATAAATGTCAGATGCAGGATTTAAACACATATTCCCTGACTCTAAAAGCCAGTTCCACTGGAACATATTGTCTTCTACCACCAAAGTTGTTTAGGCATTGTACTGTCAGTCATTTCAGTCATGCCCCACTCTTCATGGCCCTATTTGGGACAGAGATACTATCGTAGTTTATTATTTCCTTCTCCAGCTTATTTACAGATGAGGGAACTGAAACAAATAGATTAAGTGACTTTCCCAGGGTCACATAATTGCTAACTGTATGAGACTGGGTTTGAACTTGAGAAAATGAATTTTCCTTTCTTTAGGCCTGGCTCTCTATATTCGATGCCACCTAGTTCCACTATATATTTGACCATTCCAAAGTTATTTAATATCTCTGAACTCTTGCAACTTCCTATGAAAATTAATTATAGGTGAGTTATAATTAGTTTTTTTTTTTCTGATTTTAAGATCATTATTCCACTGCACCTTACTTTATATTCAAAACACTTTCAGTATGTTGGTTATAGAGTAAGAAGACCTTTAACATCCTTATAAATAAAACTAAAAAGACAATTTAAGAGACTTGTTTATCATAATTGATCATAACAAGAAAGTGACTGTGATTGTGTTTCCGGAGATAGCTCTGGGACGTGTTACAATCTTAAACCATTCATTTTTCAAGATTGCTCTGGTAGGCTGAATTAAGGTCATCCAACTGCAACAAGTAGTAATAGAGTTTAAAAGTAGAAAGGTGAATGACCTCTAATTAAATTCAAAGCCCTAATTTGCTAGTTGATGAAACTGAATTTCAGAGAGATTAAGTAACAAAGCTGGTAAAACAGAAGATGTTTGAGTCCAGGACACAAGATTCCAAAACCAGTGCTCTCTTTGTCTACTAGGCCACAAACAAATTATGCTTGAACCAAATTTTGGTTCAATGGGCACTGAGAAACAAGATAATGTATTAAAGTAAAATAATATTATTTTTAATAAGATAAATGATCATAGATTTACCAATATGACAAGGTTCTTCACTACATCACATCTTAGTGGATCGAATGACATTTTTTTTGCCTTAGTATAACAATCAAAAATATCCTTCAGTATTTAGAAATGCCTGGATTTTGAGGTATCTTTAATAAAATATAGATGATTAAATGTCCTCATTATTTTATTTTTTTCTTTTCAAACACAGATATTTTCAATTTTCTTGTGAACTTGATTTTTTAAAGACTCTCCATGGTCTTCTTTTGTTATGGATAGGGATGATAACCAATGACTTGTGAAAATTTTTGCTAATATTCTCCTTCCTCAGCTCCTAACTTCCTTTGTTTTCTAACTTTCCTTAGTCTTTCTTAATCTTATTGTTTTTTTAATATTCTGCCTCTGCCCCTCAATTTATTAATTTTATACATGTTCTGTTTGCACACAGTTGTTTGCATGTTTTTTTCTCCTTTAGACTGTGAGTTCCTTGAAAGGTGATTCCTATTTTTTTTTTCCTTTTCTTTGTGTCCTAAGCATTTAGCACAGGGCTTGACATATTTTTTGTTGTTTCAGTCATGCCTACCTCTTTATGACCCTTTGCGGGGTTTTCTTGGCAAAGCTGATGAAGTGATTCAATATTTCCTTCTCCAGCTCATTTTACAAATGAGGAAACTGAGGCAAACAGGGTTAAGTGTCTTCCTAGGAGTCACAAAGCTAGTGTTTGAGACCACATTTGATATCAAGAACATGAATATCTGACACATCCACTGCTCCATTTAGGTGCCCTTCATGTAGAGTAGGTGTTTAACACATGACTGTATTACCTTTTTAAAAAAATTTCTAGAATTTTTTATTCCTGAATATTTTGGCTTTTTACTATTTTACTCCTTTGTCAAACATGGTGCTATTTTTTTGGTGAGCTAGTGACGGTGAAGTCAATATAGAAGAGAAAAGAGTATGTCCACACTCTATCAATCCCAAAGGTTTGTTCTAGAAAGTGATGGCATGGGAGAGGGAGAAGCCATAAAATACTATTGAAATCATTTTAAGAATAGTATAATAAGAATAATAATGAATTTGAAAATAGCAGACCTCAGTTCAAATTCTACTTCTGATGCTTACTACTTGTCTGATACACAGTTTTATGGCTCTTTAGTCATAGTTCCAAATTGTTCTACAAAATAGCTGGATCATTTCACAACTCCACCAACAAAGCATTAGTGTCCCAACTTTCCCACATTTCTTGCAACATTTATCTTATCTTTTCCTGTCATCGTAATCAATCTGAGAGATGTGTGGTAGTACATCAAAATTATTTTAATTTGCATTTTAATAGTGATTTAGAGCATTTTTCATATGATGATAAATGTTCCATCTTTTCTTCCTTCTCCTCCTACACCTCCCCTGTTTCTCTCACAAAGTTCCACATCTCCCCATACTATCCTGAGCCCTCTTTTCTTCCTTTTATTTACTATTTCCTTTAGTTATCTTATCAGCTTCCATGTTTTCACTTTTCTCTCTATTCAAGCAATAGCTAGAGTGCCAGGTTTGGAGTCAGGAAAACCTGAGTTCAAATTTAGTCTCAGATCCAGCCTTAGAAGGTATGTGAGCCTAAGCAAGACCCGTTTGTCTCAGTTTCCTCATCTGTAAAATGATCTGGAGAAAGAAATAAGAAATCACTCCATTATCTTTGTCAAGAAAACCCCAAATGTAGTCAGGAAAAGTCAGACACAATCAATATAACTAAAAAACAATAATAACTCCTCTCCACATATTAGGTACATAATGTTTGTTGAATTTAATTTGCAGACTTGAACATGAAAATATAAAGAGATGAAATAACACTCAAATTCACCCAAGCAGCAAATATCAATGACAAGATTAGAACCCAAGTTCCCTGCCTTCAAAGCCAGAATTCTTTCTACTATACAAAGTAAGAGTCTCAATTCCTTTGCCTTCTGCTGTTCCTTCTCTTTCCACCATCTCCTTCCTCCATATTCAGGGTTGGCTCTGAATCAATGTTCTCATTAAAAACCCTCAAGAGGTCACTATTGCCAGCTGTGACAGTGAATGAGCCAGTCCCATGTTAATACAATCCCTTCTGCAGCCTCCTGGTACATGATACACAGAATTTTGTAACATATGTTGACAAATTTTTAACATATGTTGATCAATTCCACAAACACATTTACCAGTTCTGTTCTGTGCCACCATTTTGTTGTATTAATAAAAGGAAGTTTCATGTGTATTAATTAGCAACATGATAGCAGTCACCTATTAAGTCTATAAGGTAGCTGCTTAAAATGGACACATTGTTCCTCATGTATTCACGTGAATATTTAGGCAAATACTTTTTTTGTCTAAAAGGATCTAGATGTCCTTTTGATTTGAGATGGAGACTGGATTATATGAGAACTTGAAATTCCTTCTAGGTCTTAGTGTGGGTAAATCTATATCCTATAAGTCCTAAATGGAAAGTGTTTCAATAAAAAGCATCATCCTTCAAGACTCAGTAAATATATAAATGCCAGACTTCTGTAATGTTACACCTCTTGGGTAGAACCAAAGCAATTTGGTTCTGACATAGGCCTAGATAAGCAACAAAACTTTATTTCATGATGCTTTTCAGATAGGTCACAGAAAACTCTGACATACTCTTCTTTAACCTGAGATTGTTGGACTAAGCCACAAGTCAGGAGGTCATGATTTAAAGAGGGTTAACTGTGCCTTGTTTAACTGTGATCTATGTTCCACCAAATTCCAAGAAGGTAAAAAGAATCAACATCTAATTGGAGTAGTTTGGACTCTTACAGATAATACTATTTTTATTTTTAAATTAAGGAGTTTCCAGTAAAGCAATCATTCCAAAGGAAGTCTTGGAAGTATTGCAGACAGGAAATTAAACTTTTTTATTTTTGTCTTTGGGTGTTGAGTTTGTTGAATGGCCCTTTTCCCAGAACATATTTAACAATGAATGAAATGTGTCCAACTTTCCGTAGAGTAACTATAAGTTGCTTTTCCATAAAAGGACAGGAGAAGGAAGTAGCCCTTTCCGTCTTTTATTTACTTTATGTTAGAACTTTTTGACTGTATGTGCTTCTTAGAATGCCAGCCTGCCCCTTAAATATGACCAATTCCAACATGCTTCTAATTGCTCCAAGTTTTCATTGCTGGATATTATCACTGAGTCCAGTCTCTAGGGCCTAGAGTTCAGCATACCTAGTGTCACATGGCTTGACTAAAGATTTGTTTACATTACAGAGCAACCTGGAGTCACCCAAGTATCCAATGCAGAAGGGCTCCCTGAACCTTCTGAAGCAGAAATGGGAGTCCAATGATGGCCAGAAAAGTGAATGTAATACCTTTGGCAGTCGCTGTAGGCATTTCCAACCCAAAGAGGGCAAATTACTTGAGTCTAGAAATGCTACAGATGGGTCAGCTGGGCCTCCCATAGCTCCCAAACTCATCACAAATCTGGGGGAGCAAAAGAAGAACATGGAGTCAGTGAAGACTACAGAGTGCAAAATAAATACTGGACCTGATGGTGGCCAGACTGAAGTACTAAAAGAGGATGCCAAGGGAGCTCGCCGCAGGATTGAGCACTTTGCAATTGCCCTAGAAGAACTGAGGAGTATATTTGAAGCTCCAAGGGGTGGAGTTGGCCTGGTTGGGTACAACAAGAAGGTAAGAAAGTCACTTGTTATATTGAATTTACAGCCATAAAAATGGAAATCTAGAGAGAGATTAAGTAATTTACTCAACTTCACTCAAGAATCAAGTATTAATGCCAAGATTGAACCTGCAGATAACCAACTAAACTGCTAGTCACCTTATAGTTTATTAGGGATTGTGTACTCATTGTCTTGATTCCTCAGTATGAACCAGACAAATTTCCTGGAGCAACTATTTAATTCATGGGTTTTAAATATGAGGCCCGCAGGCCCATTCAGTGCATACCCCAAGTGTGGACCAAAAAAAGATTAAAATGTAATTAGGAAAAAATAGATTAAAATGCAATAAAACATAGGAAACATTACATTCTAATACTAAGTCAATAATGTGGCCCATGAGGATCCTTATGAATGGATTAGTGGCTCCCTTTTCTATTTGAGTTGGTCATCCATGCTCAAATATACTGATATATGGAATCTTGTATTATTGATTCACCTTTTCCATGCCCCATTACTACCATGGCGGGGATACTCTAACTCCCACAAAGGAGACTCTGATATGGCATCTAATACTGAGAGCTTCTTGAAGTCAGGGTTTTTTGTTTTGTCACTCTTAGCATTACTAGCTAATCACAGGGCCCAGCATATAATAGACTTGATTGATTTCCTAAGTGGGAAAGCACTTGGGGAATTCTTGATAAATATTTAATGATATTGATGGTTATAGTATGGCTAGAAACCCGTGATATAATATATGTATTTATGTAGTAGTATATATATAAAGAGAGAGACAGAGGGAAAAAGAGAGAGGTGCAATAGCATATATAATATACATGTATTTTTTGTTTAATACAGATAGTAAATATGCCTGTGTATTATCTAGCATTCATGCTAATGCTTGGGACAACTCAAAATCATTAATTCGAATCCTATTTAAACTGCCCTGGTCAGTGAAAACTGTCTATTTGTGGTCTCCTTGAGGTATTATAATCATTGCTACCTTGAAAAAAAGAAATTTTAGAATGTTGTAAGTAGATGACCTTTATAATCCTTTCCAATTTTTGATCTATGATCCAAGTTTATGAATTTTCAGGCCTAAAGTAAAAGCATCTCTCTGTGAAAACTCTCAGAGAACAGCAATGCTCAAGAAGAAACAGCATCCTACTTAAGCCAATAGATGATTATCTTTCACAATAGGAATATTAAAAGGATCCAGATTAACAAATTTTCTAGTAGTTGCTCCCTGTCAACCAACTGGAACATATACAACTGGGACTCTTGAGACAATTTTTATACATCAAGTGATTAGAATTACAATAATAGAAAGACAAGAAATTAAATGGCATTTATAAAATTAATATAAATACTTCTCTTGACTTGAAAATAAATGTCCTCAACTCTGTTCACTTCTGCAGATGCTTTCTCTCAATCCCACTCAATCTCTCCCTCTCTTTCTCACACTCTCTTTCTCCTCCCTCCCTCCTTCCCTTCTTTGTACCTTCCCTCCCTCCCTCCTTCCCTCCCTTCTTCCTTTTCTCTCTTTCTCTATCTC
The DNA here is from genome assembly GCF_902635505.1 of Sarcophilus harrisii. Classification (NCBI taxonomy): domain Eukaryota; kingdom Metazoa; phylum Chordata; class Mammalia; order Dasyuromorphia; family Dasyuridae; genus Sarcophilus; species Sarcophilus harrisii. Next base: position 406,929,642 of record NC_045428.1, on the reverse strand, counting down.
TTTCTGTCTCTGTCTCTCTCTCACTTTCTCTCTCCCTCCCTCTACCCTCTCTCTCATTTTCTCTCTCTCCTTTCTCCCCCCTTCTTCCTCTCTCTCTCCCTCTCTCTCTCTTTGTCCCTCCCTCCCTCTCTCCCTCTCTCCCCACTCTCTCCCTTCCTCCTCCCCCCTCTCCCTCCCTGTCTCTCTTTCTCTCTCTCTCTCTTTCTCTCTCTCTCTCTCTGCTCTCTCGCTCTCTCTCTCTCGCTCATACACACACACACACACACACACACACACACACACACTTTTATTAATTTGCCTAAAGATGTTATGGTACTTTAGATTATATTCATTGTAATCTTTCCAGAAATGTGATAAATAAACTGAGGGAAAGGGGCTTCCCCCAATCTTTCTTAGTTTGTTTGAGGCAGGAAGAATGGCCAAAATAGGGCAAAATAAAAAACAAAAATTACTGAACTAAGGGATATCTCAAGACTATACTACTTTTCTGAATGCAGTTTAGGTGCTTCAAAACAATGACAAAAGTACACTTTAATAGAGTTTCTTCTGGGATGCATTATTCTATTAAGTAACTATGCTGTTTAAATGACTGTGATATTAGAACCCAACTCTTGTTAAAAGAAATGAGCAAAACTTATATATACTTATCAGTACCACTATTTGACTTACAAATTGAAATTTTATTTTTAATATATTATAATTTTAATATATCCTCTATTCTGAAGGGTTTTATCATGCTGAGTCAATGCTCTGAAAATATGAAATATGCAATTGCATTCAGCATTTTCTCAAACAGACTTGGGATTTAGAAACTATTTTATGGAAAGTGAGAGTCAGGACAAGACAATTAGACTTGTTTACCAAACATGCTTTTGTAAAAAATCCATTTGATCCCCACTTATTGAAAATAAACCAGGGGAGCTAGAGGAGAATTATCTTGTTTCCTCCCTAAAGAAAACACTTTATATAACATTCAAATAAGAAGAAAGACCTATGATTTTCTTGATGTTTATATCCGCCTGCAGTGAAACAGATCACAAGCTACCCATGCCTGCTTATCCTATCATGTCTAGCTCTTGCCTATTTCCTACCTGCTGTTCTTTGGAATGTCTATCTAAAATTCTGGGGCTTTCATTGCATTTTCTTAACACTAGAAGGATAATAATTGAGTTCATCATTGCCCAACAGTTATGCTATTCTCCTACTACATGACTATTCAAGTCAACAAGCATTTATTAAGCACCTAGTATATGTCATGTAGTGTTCTAAGTGGTATTGATACAAACAAATGCAAACAACAATCTTGTCAAGGAACTTCAGTTAAATGGGAAGACAACACATAAACTGTGTACAAACAAGATATATTCAGGGTAAATTGAGGATAATCTCAGGGCAAAGACCCTCTTTCTTAAAAGAGGATAGGAAAAGGATTCATGAAAAAAGTAGAATTTTAGTTGTTACATCTTTTATTATCATGAACTCTCTAATAAGCTCTTTTTGTCTCCTTCTCTCTGTGTTTCTCTCTCTTTCTCTGTCTCTCTCTTTCTCTTTCTGTCTCTCTCTTTCTTTGTATATAAATTTTTATGTTTACAAATATATTTCTATATCTTTTTTAGTTAATATGTTTACATACATCATATATATATGCTTGTATATATATATACTTTTATACTTATGTTTTTATAATTTTCATATCTATATATGTATATATTCTGATATAAATTTATATATAAATGTAAATTATGTATGCTTACAGAAAGAGAAAAGAGAATTTGAATGCTTCTTTTTTTCCAAGATTCAACTCTTATATAACTTTTATGACAACTTCTTTTCTTCACCCAATTTTCAGTATTCTCTCCCAAAATTAACTTATTTATATATTCTTAACTTAAGGAGATTTTAAGCATCAAAAATCAGAAACCTATATTTTTGTCTTTGTACCCTTAACAATTACCACAGTGTTTTACATGGAGAAGGCAGTAGATGATGATGTGCTGCTAAACTTAAAATTTTCTGACTCAGAAAACATTCCAAGAGGGAAAAACATGTTTTTTCACCTCTCTCCTTTTCCAAAGTTATCACTTTCTCTTAAAGATACTAATAGAAAGAGTGAGCAGTAACTATGAATGATTTCCATAAGCCACATACAAAATTAACTCAAGAATTTTTTCAAGGGAGAATAAGAACAAAATTTTAAATGGGAAAATTCATGAATATATACTTCATGATAATGATGGAAGAATAAATACACTATATTATTATTAGAGAAAGAAATTTCCAAAAGGATTAATAACTTACTGAAAAGTTAAAATTCTGGGGCAAATATAGAGCTTATTTTAAAGAAAAAAAGTCATGCTCCACAATATTGGGATATAGAATTGGTTTGTGTGCTATAAATCCCCTTTTATAAATATTTTTTAGAAAACATATAGGGAAGGTGAACCCTCATTTCTCATAAAGTATCAACTTTAAGACTCATTTATCACAATATACTTTATAAAAGTCTTAAATGCTATCAAGAGATTTTTTTTTTTTTGCAGCATTTTCTTGATATCTGTGAACTCATTAAAGGGAGACTGGATCAGCTCCTCAATTGTTTTCACTGTACTCTAGAGTCTCTGTTAAAATAAGTCATCATCATATAATTAGAAAGAAAAATTAATGGAGTCTTAAAATAATGATGCCTGCTTATGTTTTATAATTGTCAAAGAGGGACATATGCTATTGTCTACATTTTTTAAAACAGGCTCTAAAAGGAGCATAGAAAAGCTTTTTAAAATGTAGATTTTTTTGCTTATAACCCAGAGCATAATTCAAAGATAAAAATTCACATCAGCCTTATCACAAATAAATGGTGTGGAACATGATTTTTTTTAGCTGTATTTAAAGTGCTTATAAGAATCCATTATGAGACCACAAATCTTTAAGACAATGAAGTACCCATTTATATTGTTGAGAGGTAAAGATTATTAAGCAAGACAGTTTACCTAAATGTATGCTGAGATCAAGGCTATATATAATAGAATACTAGTTATTCAGAATGCCACTTTTTTTGGGCGGGGGAGGGAGGGGAACCAAGTTAAAGCAAATACTAAAATAAAATCAGTTCTGTTGCATTAGGGGCAGTGTCAATATTTTATCTTATGCTTTACTCAGTGCCTAACTAGCACAAAGATGGGTGAGTAGTATGCAGCATTGAATGAATTCTTGATTATAATGTAGTTTTAAAGGAATCAGAGACCTCCTTGGAGTCCACCAAAGTTCATAGATACATATTGTAGAACCCTTTTTCTATATATTCTTTATTAACTAACAATGTTAATAAATCATGGGATATTTAATCTGGCGTATACTTTGTACAAAAGGTTTATTTAGCTAGTCACCTTACTGTTATGAAAGATCAACTTCAGTTGAAAGATAAGTACTTAGATGCATTTGTGAGCTCATGTAGGGGGATAAATTCTCCAGTTGTGCAGATTTCAACCTATGTTTTCCCATTTTAATGAATTAGTTCTATATTCTGCCAGCAATCTTTCTACAATGTATATAGGGTGTTCTAAAAATTGTTAGTGCAGTTTTAAGCTTAAACAACCTACAATACACTGAGACTCTAGAGACTGTGTGTGTGTGTGTTTTCTACCTATGATCTATAAATGTAATCTAGGAAAACCTAGTATAGATATGGGCAGTTTATTAATTTGTTTACTTTCTTATCTTGTTTTGTTTATATTTTCCTCCTTCAGAATTTCAGAATTCAACTCAGAGATAAATCTTTATACCTTGCTAATTATTTTGCCCAATATGGTATCTTCACAGAGATATGATAATTCAAAAATCAATCAGGCAGTAATCAACATCTCTAACTGCCTCACAGTTTGGTAATAAAGGCCTAAGGGTCAAATGCCATGCCTGTGGAAGCTGATAGGAACATTTTGGGGATGTTTGCCCACCTGGTACTGGTTTTAATAAATCTAAATGGGAGTGGTCAAAATTAGAGTTGTAATACATTGCTCTGGCAATATTGCCAATGACCAAAAAATGTTGATTATAATCAGTTGAGGGAGTAGAGCAATAAGTAGGAAAACATAGAGATATATTATGCTAATAATTGAATAGTACAAAAACAATTAGTGCAGCTAGGTAGTGCAGCAGATAGAGTACTGGGCCTGGAGTCAAGAAGAGCTGAATTCAAATCCAATCTCAGATATTTACTAGGTGTGTGAGACTGGGTACATCATTTAACTCTGTTTGCCTCAGGTTCCTCATGTGTAAAATGAATTGTAGAAGAAATTGGCATACCATTCTAATATCTCTAATATTTTTGCCAAAAAATCCCCAAATGGGCTCATAAACCTGGGACACAACTGAAAACAACCAAACCATGTATGATAAAAATAAATCAAGTTCTCAGAGAAAACACTGTTTTTAATCCCTACTTGTAATGACAGCTGTAACCTTGCCATACAGACAGGAAGACAATATATCTATGTTTTTTGGTTTTCATTTAGATAATATTTTTGGGATAGGAATTTACCTACTTTTTTCAAGATACAGTTTAGTTGGAAGATTAAACCATTATTTATAAAGCCTTGAAATCTTATTTTAAAAAATAAGATAGCAAAAGGAACTAATGCTCTTCAAAGCAACCTAGGGATTCTTCTGTCTTTTTATTCTTCCTTGTCTATTTACTTGAGGTTCAAGGAGATAAAATGGTTTGCCAAAGGACCCTGAGATCCTAAGTGGAAAATATAGCATTGAACTCTGATCTTTAGAATTCATGTATGGGGCTGTCTTTCTCAGAAATCAATATTAACTAACTTGCCTAGGATCACACAGCTAGTAAGTATCTGGATACTGGATTTAAATACTCATCCTCCTCACTCCAGAGACAACACTCTATCCACTGAGCCATCCAGTTGCCCTGAGTTCTGAAGAATCTGTAGTGTAGGAATTAGGAAATTGAGAGATATTTCCAGGATTTGCCATTTCTGGATGGGAGACCTTAAGTAATGGCTATGCCCCATTGGATTTTTTTTTATTTGTTCAATGAAGAGTTAAATTCTTTAGTTTGATACTCTGAAGCATCTATAATCTCATTATCATAGACATTCTCATACAAAAAAAATGCAGCCTGCAAATCATCCATATCCTCTTATCCTGAGCACTTCACATCCACATTTTTTCCATAAATCTCTCACTTAATGTGTTGAATACATTCTTTTATTTGCTTCACCTTGTAGATTTCAGTGTAGCATATGGATTGTCCATCAGTTATTGCTGTCTTTTTTGTTATTCTTACAGTTACACAGTGATTTCTGTAGGAAATAACTTTTTCACCTTTGTAAGCTATTCTGCATAGAAAAGCAAAATAATCAGAGAGGTGACTTTATAAATGGTTTTCCCCCAAATGACCAGGCCCAGTGCTTCATAAGGCAAAAATTATAGGAGTCTCATTAAAAAGTCTGCACAAAATTGGTTGCTAGCTCTTATTATTTCTTATTAATATTCATTGGCACCTAAAGAGGGCTATATACAGCATAGACAGAGACATTGTCCCTCTTGTTTAGGGATTTGCAGTTCAGGGGAAGTGAAACAAATGAAAACATATGGCAGGTGTTTTGTTTAACTTGCACACACACACACACACAAAAAAAAAAAGCAAAGAAAAACATAAAACTCAAGGACATTGAAAAGATGCAGCAATAACATTTGGTCTTATTCTACACATTTTCCCTGGTGGTATCATTTGTTTTTTGAATAACTTTAGCGTTTGTTGGCTGTTCTATTTGCCTGTTTAGAAATTTGTTATTTTACAGCCTCCTGTCCAGTGTTTTATTTTAGTTGGAAAAAATTGCTCTATGAACTAATGGCAGACTTCCCAACTGAACATATTTGCATGGCCTTTAAAACTTTCAGAGGGAATTGCCATCTCATCTCATTTATGTGTCACATTGATTTTTGCAGCAAGAATATGACATTGCTAAAGAACGTAGCTCCAGAAACCACAGAGAGATGTTGAGCAATATTGACTCACCTTCAACTGGGAAAACTATTGTCAGTTCCTGGATTGGCATTCATTGACATTTTATGTGGGAGACCAACGCTGTTCACACTTCTGTTGTAAGAGTATCTTGGCCAATTCAGATGTCTCTGCTGTTAACCCACTTCTTTTGCCAGGCATCTGCTGCTCTGGTGGTTTTTCAATATCTTTACAGACTAACTGCATGAATATGATTTAGAGAATCACAGAGATGTTTCCCTCCAATAATATACCCTACTCACACCCCAGCTGTATATATGCCTTGCTTTTTGAAGAATCCCTTAACATCAGAATTGCACTAAGTGAAGAAATAGAAATACCAGGAAAAAAATTCTAGCTTGCATTGATTCCTTGAAAATGATTTGACTAGTTGGGAAAATCTCTGATCCTGAACAATCTTCTGGCCTTCATGGAGCAATCATATGTCCTAATAAAAAATCCCAGAACCCCCAACCCCCAGCGTCAAAAGATTTCTTATTCTGACCTTAAATTCAGCCTTCCTCAAAAGCAATCTCACCTAATGCTCAAGATATTCAAAAGGAATTAAAAGACGACATTTTAGTGTCTCTCTAAATAACTGAAATTGGTTTTCTTTTGGAGATGGGGGATGAGAGGGTGGGATATAAGGATGAATACCTTGTAACTATAGATGCCTCCTTTTGCTAAATCAGTTCTGCTGCTTTTACTGTTTTGTGGGTGAGTTCATTGCATTTTCATTAACAATATGATCCACAGTTGTTTATTTCTCTTCATCTTAATCTCTTTCCTTTTTTGTTTCCTTTCTTTATAAAGGTGATAAGACACAATTGTTCTCAATATTTGTGCCCTAGTTTTGATGCAATCTCCTTCTGCTCCCTAGCCTCTTCCCCTACCCAGAATCCAATCTAGTTTCTTATCCTTTATTTCTTTTTTAAGCCCTTCATTTCTAATTATCCTCAAAATTAAGTTGTTGTTTTTTTTGGTTTGCTTGTTTTGCTTAAGATTAAATCTTATTGAATATGCCCTCCATCTTATTTCTGTCTTCTTTTGAGATGAAGCAAGACTTCCCCTAAATTTTCTGTCTTCTTTGACTTAGTCTGTGACCTCAGATGATAATGGGGTTCCAAAGGAACACATGAATCATCTTCTTCTATGATTGCTCATTCATACTTACCTTTTTTTGTATTTGTCGACTCCTTTTTTTTTTAATTTCATAATTTTTATACAGCATAGGTATGTTTTTTTTTTCAGGAATGCTAGGAAATTTTCTATTTCAATAAATGTCATTTCTCCCTGTAGGCTTATGCTTAGTTTTGCTTGGTAAATTATTCTAGGTTATAAACCCCATTTTTTTCTTTAGGAATATTACATTTTAAGGTCTCACTTCTTGCTAGTAGAGTCAGAAAGACCTGATTTCAAATCTGACCTCAGGCACTTGGACAAATCATTTAACCTTCAAATGAGGATAATAATAACACTTGTTAAGATTTTTGTAAGGATAAAATGAGATAATATTGTAAAAGACTTTTGCACGACTTTGAGCAATTCACTTGCCCTCTGGCTTCATTTTTCTATCTGTAAAATGAGGATAATAATAGCACCAGTGTCTCAGGATTGTTGTAAGCACAGAATGAGATGCTATTTGTAAAGCACTAAATAAATGTTTGCTATTTCTAGTACTATCATCATCGCCATTATTGTTGTTGTCTGGTCAACTAATCAGTTGCATTAATTTACAGGTATTGTTAGGTAAAAACTTAACAGAAGAATTGAGGATTATGAATGACCTCTAGATAAAATTGCAGTGAGAGTCATGATTAGAGGTAATAAATCATCAGTGGAGGGAATTTGGCTTTAAATTTTACCTCTTAAATGTTATCATGTCCTATGAGCTAGGAGTACACATTAAAAGAGAACAATGCCTTCCTTTACCCCCTTAAGAAGTGAGAGCAAAAACTTCACTTGATATCTATCAAGCATCTTGTAATGAGAGTCTTATAGATTCAGTACTCTAGGCCTGTTTTATTCTGCTGTACTTTTAGGGAATTTAACATTTTGCAAGAATCTATGATTAGAGTAGGTGTTGCTAGCATGAAGAAACTAAAAGAAACTTTGTTGCTTCTAGAGAAATCAATGAAAGGCTTTTGCTGCTTGCTTTTACAGGTCTTGATAATCCAATATCCATGATTTTGCCTTTTCTTAAATATTCTAGGTAGTTAATATGGGTCTTGTTGAGCCTCAGTTATTTACCTTTTGTCCAGACCTGCTCACTAGAGGACTTTGGTACCAGCCTAAATCCTGATCTTGGGTGAGAAGCGAAGGGGCAGGACTCACAAAATGGTCAAACAGGAGTATATTCATTGAAATTTTTCTCAGCTTTATTGATATAACCTAATACACTTACGTAACTATAATACACTGTGCATGCCCTAACTATAAGATACTGTACATGTGGGACCACATTTGCTATTATTGTATGCAGACATTTCCTTGACACTTTAGTATAACTATGTTTTAATTATAACACAGATTGTCATACTCTCTGACTTCTCATGAAGGCTGAAACACCCCTAGGAGAGATGGGGAGCCAAACCAGACATGCCAGCGGAGTTCCAGTGGACTAAAAGGTCTTATACCTCACCCAGGGTTCCCACTATCTATGATCCTCTACAATCTTTGTGTAAATGCTAGAGGCAATAAAGACCTACACCAAAGTTTCTTGAGTGGAATTATGAAATTATACTGGTGATTTAGAAATATCAATTTATCAGCAATGTGGAAGATGAACTAAAGAAAAGAGAGACTAAACGAAGAGAGATACTAATTGTGAGTCAATTTCATAACTGATTTTATAGATTCATTAATCTCTTAAACTACTATTCTTCATATTCCCTATTCTGAGGCTCCTGTAATTGTTTCCTTGAAATTTCAAAAGAAAGGAAGGAAGGAAGGAAGGAAGGAAGGAAGGAAGGAAGGAAGGAAGGAAGGAAGGAAGGAAGGAAGGAAGGAAGGAAGGAAGGAAGGAAGGAAGGAAAGAAGGAAAGAAGGAAGGAAAGAAGGAAGGAAAGAAGGAAGGAAAGAAGGAAAGAAGGAAGGAAGGAAGGAAGGAAGGAAGGAAGGAAGGAAGGAAGGAAGGAAGGAAGGGAGGGAATGGGGTGAGGTAGGGAGGGAGGGAGGGAGGGAGAGAGACAGACAGACAGACAGACAGACAGGAAAAAAAAAAATTTGTGTTGCTTTACCTATTGAGAGAATATTGTTGTCCAGACCAGATTTGGAGTCTATAATGCAGCTCTTCCATATGACTAAATGTAATCAATAAAAATAATGTATCTTGTCCATGTAGTTAACAGAGTATCGGTGAGTTATTTTTTCTAGCAATCTTTTAAGAAGAAACATTTATTCTCTAAGCCTCTATCAGTGGAGTTCAGATATTCTACAGCCAACATTACATATTATCTCTGTAATCATTGCAATAAATTAAAATAAAAAAAAATTCTAACCTAGGCAGTGCTTTCTCTAAACCTAAGACATTTTTACTTCAATCTGCTATGCCTAAATCCCATGGAATGCTATGCCTCTGCTCAGGAATGAAAAATTGTCCTATTTATCTGTGCAATGTTATCAAATATTCTTATAATTGTGAGATCTGTGGTGCATATTAATGCAGGGTATAGGTGAATCAAAATGAGTTTAATTTTCATCTCTATGTAGATAACTCCAAAATCTACATATCCAGTAATTTCTCTCTCCTGAGCTCTAATCCCACATCTCCAAGAAGCTAGTTAATATCTCTACCTACATTATTTATACATCTTAAAATTAACACCACCAAATTAGTTTTCCTTCATTCCTTTCCTAACTTACCTATTTCTGTCAAAGGTACTATTACCATGCTTATAGTGATGCAGGTTCACAATCTCTGGACCATTTTTGACTTCTTTTCCCTTTTTCTCACTCTCCCCTCCCCCCATATCCAATCAATTAATGAGTCTTATCTCTCCTACCTCCACAACATCTTTTCTATCCATCCCATTTTATTCAATCAATCATCAACACAAATTTATTAAATGTCTCCTTTTGTGCCAAGCTTGGGCTGGATGCTTAGTATGCAAAAATAATGAATGAAGGAATTCCTACTCATAAGGAGCTTATGTTCTTAGTGGGAAGATGATGAATACATCTATTCCAGATAAATGAACCTATTTGTTATCTCTTTCCTCCCTGTCTGTGTTCTCCCTTCTCCCCCACTCTCCTGCAAACACACATAATATTCAATTTCTTGCCTCCAAGCATTTGCACAGGCTGGCATGTTCTCCTTCCTCACTTGTGTCTCTCTAGGATTCCCTCATAACCTTCAAGTCTTAGCTCTTTTAGGAAATCTTTCTAACTTTCGCATTTATTCCCTATCTCCTATCCTCAGTTATCATTACTTTTCTCTTTCAAAATTACTTGAGATTTACATATCACATCTGCCCTTTGGACTGTAAGCTCTTTGAAAGAGCACAGTGCTTTACACCTAAAAGCCTATTAAGACATTTTTCTTGAATTAATATCACACTCAGATAATCAATAAAAATATAAGAACCTACTTGTCTAAACAAAAAGAATATTAAAGCATATATTATATACTGACAAGCAAATTTCAAGGATGCAGTGAAATTAGAGATTGCTGTAAGAGAGCAAGTTTTTTTTTAAATCATATTCCCTGATTTTAGATTCTCTAATCTGTGATCATCTTTTATATACCCCAATCTAATCTTTCTCTGCTCCTGTAGACCTTTCTAGGTAGTTCTACAAGTACAAAACTACTATATTGATAACTTGTTGCTCTGGTTGCTCTTTCCCTAGACCCTATATAGAGATAATCATTATCTCATTTTACATTCATAGATCAGTCCTTTTGTTGTGGTGGTGGTGGCGGTTATTAAGTTTCTTGGTTTGGTTGATAGAAATACTCTACTGGTTTATCAGTTTCTTTTCTAGCTCATTCTATAGATGAGAAACTGAAGTCGCACACCTAGTAAGTGCCTGAGAAGAGATTAGAACTCAAAGTTGAGTCTTTCTGACTTCAATACATTGTGCCATGTAGCTGCCCTAGATCAGTCACATCTTCCGATTTGCCTTAAAGCTGATAAATGGATGCATAGGGGTTATAAAAGCCTAGTCAACTAACCCATAACTAGTTTACCTCCTAATAAATGAAAACAGAATGATGGCTCTGTGGCCAGAAGGTAAAGGAGCATGATATAGAATGAATTATACAGAATTCTAATAGTATTCTTTTAAGAAATGAGTATTTACAAGTTCCTTTTTTTTTGTATTTTTATTTTTACACTTCATTCACTTCTGCAATTCACACTCATACAGAGTTTCCTATGGCATTGAGACAGCCATAGATTTGTCCAGGGTCATGCAGCTAGTGTGTATCAGAAGTAGATTTTGAATCTAGATCTTTCTGACATTAAAATAACTCTCTATTCAATCTCCCACCCTGCTTCTTTTAAATGGTCTATAGATACAGTACATGGAAGACAAGTGGTTAATGTATTTTCTTGCTTGAAAAGGTGTATCTTTTCCTTCATGTTTAATGTGTAGTGGTGAGTGAATTCAATGAGTTTTAAGCACCTGAAACAAATTCAAGCCCCATTAATGTTTCTCATCTGTACCAACTACCAAATGCTGGTGATTTATGAGACTTAATGGTGTACTAACTTGCTTTATGTCAATGTAAGTCATTTATGGTATGCCATGAGACAAATTGCTCTAAAGTACTGTAATGCATCATCATGCATACCGTATTTTCCAAAATGGAGGAAACAATCTAGGAGTGCAAGTTTAAATTAATCAAAATACCATAAGCTCAACCTTGTTCGAATGTCAGAAGTTTTCTGTGAAACATGACAAAACTGTACTAAGAAAATGTTAGCATTTCTATTCAAAACACTAAATAGTTAAGGGACTGTTCTCTGTTCCATTTTAAACCTCCAATTTTAAGCATTCAGAGTCTTTTCTTTCCTTATACCTTGAAATTAAAACCATCAGATTCTCATAGGGGCCAAGTTCAAGCTGCTAACCCAAGAAGCCAAGCCAATAGAATAAAGTTTATACCTAACCTGCCATCCTTCAGGTTTAAAGAAGGAATGGTTGAGGAACTGAAGGTCAAGCAGACAATATAAATGGAAAGAAAGGGATGAATTTGGGAAGCATTATGAAAGAAACACTGGCAAAGATTGGTGACTGATGTACAAGTGGCTATTGAATCCTGTTTGTCATTTCTAAGTTGACCTTTGATATGCTGCTTTAGTCAAACATGGTTTGAAACTCCTCTTGAGTGCATTGAATCATTTATAACCTTCCCAGAATCCAGGTACTACTGGAGGAAGACAAAGAAATGTACAGAGATTGCAAATTCATAACAACCACATATAAATAGAACCATCAGGATTTCAGCAATTCTATCATCCATGGTGTTAGTGATATTTATGAGGGGTACATTATATATATATATTCCTAGGAATTAGTCCTCAAATGATAGCAATAGTCACAATTGATAAATGACTTTGGAAGGACCCCCCCCCCAAAATCAAGGCATTTAATATGAGGTTTAAGTCAATAATTGCTTCTAGTCTTGTTAATAGATATATTCATTTAAAATAACTTTTAACAGCAAAAAATTTTCACAAATCAGTGACAAGCATTCTAGCAATGGTTGATTTGATAGTAATAGTATGCACTTGAGAAAATTATTTTGTCTAAGTGCTTCTATGAAAAAAAGAAAATTGATTTATGAATTAGATATACAATTAAAATAGAAAAATAATAAACAAAAACTAACTCAACATAAAAATAATATTTATGTACAACAAAGAAGAAAAACAAACTTCACAACAAAAAACAAATTGATAAAACTGTAAATATTTTGGCAGAAAAATTTTAAAAGCCATTGGGCAATTTGAATTTTTTAAAAAGAAGCAAAAACCAAATTACCAAAATTAAAAGGAAAATTCATAACAAATGAAGAGAACTTAAAGGAAGTTTTTAGCAATTTTTTAGCTTAATTATATGCCAACAGAACTTTAGACAGATAAAATGGACAAAAATTTACAAAGTATGTAAAATGTTTTTAGTAGATTAGTAGAATAAGAAAAAGAGAATATAAAACAATACTCATTTTTCTATCTACAGCTTTTATTATTACTTTTGTTAAATCTAGCAAAAGACTCAATCACAGGGGCTTTAAAACACTTGTGAGTCATTGTAGGAGGTTACTAGAGAGTCAGCCAGTTTGGGATTAGGAAAGGTATTATCTACAGACATGTTTAGGATTCTTTCAAATCTACTTTTTTGAATTTCTTCAAATCCTAACATGTCTTCAGACTGTCATTATATGTCTTTTCATTTTTTTTTCAATACTAAATTCATGGAAAGATCAGTCTGTGCCATACAATTTTCTTCAATTCTTCACCATTTATTCCCTTGTCAATGTCCATGTCCTTTTTTTATCCATCTTTCTTCTGACCTCAACATTCTACTAAAGCTTGTCTTAAAAATGGGAGATGATCCTTTAACTGCTAAATTAAGTGTTCTTTTTTTAGATATCCTCTTCCTCAGGTTCTCTGAAACTTTAGACACAGTTGATCTTCATTCTTTGATAACTATCCTATTTCCCTCGAATTGCTACCACACTACTTTTTCTTGCTTTATTCTTACCTAGACATATTCCTTCTCAATTACTTCTTCAGTTTTCCATCTATCTATTTCTATCTATCTTTAGGAATGGATGTTATTCAAAGCCAGAGGTGTGTTGAATTTTCGGAAAACCAATTGTTAAATTTTCAGCATGAACATTTACACCAAAAATAAATAAATCTTAAGGACCAAGGTTCAAATGCTTGTTTTTTGTTGTTGTTGCTATTGATTGTTTAAACTTAAGAAAGTGATGGGAAAAGTAATAATGTAGATTAACCTTTAAAAGTGTATAGTTTTTTTTCCCCTTTTGGAAAGTCACCTGTTAAACATTTGTCAGCAAATTAATGCCAAGGGCCTTCTTTTCCTTTTCTATATTCTATCCTTTTGTTATCACGTTGGCTCCCCCGGATTCAGTTATCATCTCTATGAAGAGGCCTTTGAAATTTATATTCTTTGACCATAATTTCTTTCCTAAACTTTGGAACAACATCTTCTATATCTGATAAATGTCTCTTTCTGGACATTCAATATGTATCTTAAATTCAAGAAAGACAAAATCAATTCCATAATTTTCTTCTTTAAACTAACCTCTCCTTTAACATTTGCTATGTTTGTTGACAGTGTCATAATTCTCTAAGTAATGCAAGTCCAAACCACTGGTCAGTTGTCATTTCCTCCTATCTGTCATCCTCCATATCCAAATGGTGGCACAGCTCTATTGATTCTATCTCATTAGTATTACTCATGTCTTCTTCCTTTTCTTCACTCACTCTACTACCAACCTGCTTCAGGCTTCATTACTTAGACTATTATCATTATCCCTCCCTTCCTGCATTGTTTTTCCTGCCTTCAGTTTCTCTTTTTTTCTAAGCCATCATTCACACAAGTGCTAAATTTGTCTTCTTAAGGCAGAGATCTGACCACATCACTCCTCTGCTCAAAAATCTTCAGAATATATGGAACAATGATTTGGCATTTAAAACTCTTACTCAGTTGACTCCAGCCTAGTTTTCTATTTTTATTTCTTTGACTCATCTATACTTTTCAGGAAAATGTGACCACTAGCTGATACTCATACCCAACATGCCATCTCATTCCACTAGACATTCTATGCTGTCTCATTTTTGTATTTCATGATCCTTATTTCCTCCCCAAAGTTTAGCTGAGGTTCTTCTTGGTAGATTGCCTTTCCCAATATCCCAATCAAAAGATAGATATTCCTGAATCATTTTGTCTAGACCTCACATCGGTCTCCCATCACTTTCTATCTTGTATTATATTTGTGTATATTTGAAAACTCCTAGAGATTAAGGTCAGTTGTATTCCCCATCTTTATCACAGTATTGTTCACAGAGAAACTATGTCATAAATTATTGTTGAATTGAATTCCTTTTGTCTTCAACATTGCTTTTAAAAATAATTTACCTGGAAACTGAGTGGATGCCCATCAATTGGAGAATGGCTGAATAAATTTTGGTATATGAATGTTATGGAGTATTGTTCTATAAAATACGACCAGCAAGATGATTTTAGAAAGGCCTGGAGAGACTTATATGAACTGATGCCAAATGAAGTGAGTAGAACCAAGAAAACATTATGTACAGCAACAACAAGATTATACAAGGATCAATTCTGATGCACATGACTTTTTTCAACAGTGAGATGATTCAGACCAGTTCCAATGCTCTTATCTTCACCCAGAGAGAGGCCTGTGGGGACTGAATGTGGATCACAACATAGTATTTTAAATTTTTTGTGGTTGTTGTTTGAATTTTGTTTTCTTTCTCATTTTTCCTTTTTAATCTGATTTTTCTTTTGCAACATGATAATTGTGGAAATACTGTTAGAAAAATTGCGTATGTTTAACATATATTGGATTGTTTGCCATCTAGAGGAGGGGAGGGGAAGAGAGGAAGAAAACTGAAACGCAAGGTTTTGCAAGGGTGAATGTTGAAAACTATCTATGCATGTGTTTTGGAAATAAAAAAATAAAAAAACTTATTTAAAAATGATTTCCCCTTAGCATCCACTACAAACTACCCCTCATCAAATAAATATTAATTTAACAATGTATAACTCTGTAAAAATGTTAAGTAAGCACCTATGCTGTCCACAGCACAGTGGCAGGCGTTAGGAGATTATTTTTGTCCTCAAGAAAATCAGCCTTCCTAACATTATTAGAATGACATCATGTCATACTTTTCTACTTCCCATCAGTTTAATATTCAGGGCTTTGAAAAATCTTTATTTAATAATTTTTTGGGTTTTTTTAGATAGCTCCTCATTTTCTCTTCTTTCCTCATCTCTTCACTCCTCTCCTCTTCCTTCCTTTCTTCTTTTCTTCTCTCCTTTATTTTCCTCTCCTTTACTTTGTTTTCTGTGGATAAAGTTGCAGGCCAGCCTGCTCTCCTCAAAGAGAGAGATATCAAGCTAGAATTATCTCTTTGCTCCCTTAAGTGTTTTTAGTTTAGGTGATATGATCAGATTTCATCTAATTTCTGATAATTATTTCTAATTGTTAGAGTGGGACCTTATGCTCTATAACCAAGAAATGTTACTTTCACAACAAATGTCACTTTTACAATGAATACCCATAGAGAATATCAAAGAAACCCATTTATTCAAATTGTAGCAAAACAGAAATTAGAGATGGTATATATAAGAGCTTATGTATCAGACAATGCAGAGTGAAGGAGCTCTCTGTTTGGGAGTGAAATTACTCAGCTCAAGCAAGAGACCTTAATCTCACCCAAGGGGAAACTTTCCAAAGACTATAATGTAACATAGAGAGAATAAAGAAATGATGGAGACTGCTAGTTCCTGTTGTCTTTGCAGAGTTTTTTCCTGCAGCATCATGAAATGAAGTTGGTGCCATTCTCTATTTTTCCTCTATTCTTGAAGTGACTGGAAATGAAGATGAGAGGAAAACATCTGCAGAAATAACAAGACTTCTTTTCCACTCTTGCCAACCATACCCCACCCCTCATGTAGAACAGGGCTTTCATCTCTACCAGTTAGGTAAATAACTAAATCAAAGGAGTCTGTGGTTAAATTCCTCTCTGGATATCCTTGTGTCTCTTTCTGTGTTTTGCTCTGTCTCTCTGTATGTGTCTCACCTTTTCTTCTTTCTTCCCTCCTTCCCTGTTGTTCTCCCTCCCTCTTCTTCCTTCTCTCTTCCTCTCTCTCCATTCATCTTTTTAATCTTCCTATTTCTCCCAGACTGGAAGTGTAGAGGTTATTTAGATATCCCATCCCTCACAGATTGTCACAGAAACTTTGACTTGATCAATTTACAACCTAGGTCAGTTTAGAATTCAATGTTTGCCACAACCCTCCTGTTCCTCCCTCCTCTGCATGGGAGGTATGGGGTCCATGAATGCATACCATTGTATACAAAAATGTAATTTTTTCAATGTGAATGTATTTATCTTTTTGTTAACTGCTTTACCCCTCTCCTCTTTTTTTTAAATCTTTTTTATAAGGACTTTTTCTCTAGGAAGGGGAAAGATGGAAGACGTAGGGAAATGTGATTTTATTTTACTATCCCTGTTCTGAATTCTTTGAAAACCCTTCCTTCAAGTCTAAAATTATATATATATATATATATACACACACACACAGAGAGAGAGAGATTAGACTTTTTCTGTGGGCTCTGCATTTCTCTATCACAAATGCTAAGATTGAATGACCAGTTCCTCTGACTTTAGCAACACAATTTTTCTAGTATTTGAAAACAAGATGCTTAGTTATTGATGCCATTCTTGCAATCTTTATGGCCAGTTCTCATATCTTACTATTTTCCACATCTATTGACTGCTCTGCAGTCTTTATAAGAATTTATTAAATATCTCCACTTATCAAATTCACAGTGGACTGTTTCCTATATATGAAGTATTTCCACCTTACCTCAGTCTCTGATGATTAGTCATTATAAAATTTTTAAAAATTATTAAACATTTACTATATGCCAATCACTGGGCTAAATGTAAGTGATACAAAGAATGGCAAAAACATATTCCCTGCCTTCAAGAAACTTATTTTATATTGAGACAACATTAAAATGACAATTTATATGCAAGATATATACAATATCAAT
The DNA here is from genome assembly GCF_902635505.1 of Sarcophilus harrisii. Taxonomy (NCBI): domain Eukaryota; kingdom Metazoa; phylum Chordata; class Mammalia; order Dasyuromorphia; family Dasyuridae; genus Sarcophilus; species Sarcophilus harrisii. Next base: position 406,911,838 of record NC_045428.1, on the reverse strand, counting down.
TGGAGAAGAGAAAGTTCTTCACTGAGAGTGGTCTTAACTAATGATATTATAGACATGATAAAAATAAAATAAAGAAATTTTATACTTATTTTGTGTATATTTTGTTTCCCCTTATAAAATTTGAGCTCTTTAAGAGCAGAGACTTGATCATTTTTGACTTTGTATCCCTAGTACTTACCACAGTGCCTGGAACATAGTAAAGGTTTAATAAATACTTATTTATAGAGGCTTCTAAATGAGACTTTATTCATTTTAGTGGGCTTCCTCTCTGTTTCTTTTGATAGGCAATTAGCTTATTCCTGTCAAATGCTAATATACATAGAAACTACTTTCAGTTGTCTTCTGCCAAAGGGTTTCAATTAGAAATGTAATTACCAGTAAGACTTTGCCTATTTAAATCTAATTATCTACCATTTTTCTTCTCTTTCTGGCTGATGGACTTCAGAAACCTGTTGGATGTTTCTTTTGTGCTCTCTTAAGTAACTTCAGTTTCTCTCATTCTAATGGTTTCCACTCTCTCCTCTGCTTGAAACTCTTAACAGATATCTCACATCTTGAAAAAAAACAATTGTTTGATCTTACTTGTACCTCTAGTTATCATTCTATTTCTTTTTTTTCCTTATTTTGCCTGAAAGTGGTCTATCTCAGTTGTCTTCATTTCTTCATAATCTATTTCCCTTTTTAACTTTCTGTATCCCAGAGTCACACCTATTGAAGCTACCTCCTAGAATATTGTGAATGCCCTCTTAAAAGACCAAATCCAGTAGTGTTTCCTTGTTCTCTTTCTCTGAATTCTCTGGTAAATTTGATATCATTGACCTGCTCCTGAAACTTGTCTTCTAAATTTCTCTGACATCATACTATCCTTATTCTCCTCCTGCCCTCCGTAACTACTTATTCTTCTTTTTCTCCTTCCCTTTCCTCTTCCTCTTATTTTTCCTCTGTTTTGCTTTAACCTTGGACATCCTTCAAAGTTCAGACTTTGGTTGTCTTTTGAAAATCTCAATCATCACTATGCAAATTATCTAAATCTTCAGTCTTGTGTGTGTTTTTTTTTAATTGTCTGTGTGACAATAACGCTTGGATATCTTCTTAGCATCTAAAATTTAACATGTTCCATCCAAACATCATCCCCTTTTAAAGTAATTTATTTGACTTTACTAATTATGTTAGTTAAATTACCATGTTCCTACATAAAAAAGCTCAGAAACTCAGTCATTGATTTCTCCAGTGCACATCTTTGATACATATTCATTAGTTGGGTGATAGCAATTCTTATTTTATAATCTTTTGCAAATCCCTTCTTTCTTTTTGTTACTATAATCTCCCATTCTCATCCTTAGTTCATCCCTGAATTGGCCTCTACCAGTTGTAGATCTAGGATTCTACAATTCTAAGGGTCTTCTATATGCATTGCACCATTTACACTGTTATTCAAAAGGTTTGAGACATGTCTTCTGTACCAAAATATTAGACTGAGTTTCTTGAAGGCAGGTCTTGTGCCTTATAATTCTTTGGCGACCCTTCTTTGTGCATGAATTAATGTCAGATACACAGCACTGAATTATTGAATAAAAGAATGATTGAATGCATGATTGTATATATTCTTTGCTCTAGATGAACTAGTTTCATCTTTGATTTCTGATTGTCAGGTTTGTCTGTTGTATTTATTAGAATTCCTATACTATGCTTCATCATTTGAAGTGAAATGCTTTGGGTCTTGATAGTGGTACTTCTATTCTTCCAGCTCACAGTTTTTCTGCTTCTGTCCTTAATAAAACAGCTATTTGGATACCCTGATGCCATTTGTTCTCTGCATCTGCTCAACCCAACAGAAACAATCACTTCAATGCTCTAACATTTCTCTCCATTGGTCATCCAATTTCCCCACTTTATATTAAAAAAGTCTTCTAGATGACACTGAAGAAATTGTCCAAGAATCAGATTGAAATAATTACTGCTGCTCTGTAGACCTTTAGTTTGGTCTGTAGTTTGATGTAGCAAGCCGTGTCTGCCAGCCTCACAGAGAATAGACTGACCTTCTTGACTTAGTCTTATTCATTTCAATCAGTACATTATTAGCTGGAGAAATGTGAAGGCAGATAAATTCATTGTCAGGTTTAGCCTCTGCTTTGCAAATTATAATCTTTGGTTTTATGTAGACATTCCCTGTTCCAATCCTGTGTATTTGGCTTTCAAGTTTATTGTCAGCATATATGCAATTCCAACTTGAGGAAGTGAGTCATCTTACTGTGTATCTTCTTTAAAAATATGCTTCTAGCATGGAGCAAACTGCATGAAGAGGTCCATGGGTCTTTTGTGCATGTATGGCCTGATAAATTAAAATAATTTCTTAGAATGTTAGAACCTTCGACTGGCACTAACTTCTGATAGCTTCCCCAAGTGTTCTTGTATAAAGCAGGTCAAAGTAAACTGAACTAATTACATAATTAGAACACATATCCACAAATGCCTATAATATACGCACTTCAGAAAAAAACACATCCCTTAGAAGCCCAGTGCTCTGGTTTTCTTTCTCTTTCTTTTCCTTTTCCTCTTCTTGTTCTTTCTTTAATTTTCTTTTCTTTCTTGTGCACAAATCACTGAGAGTACAGAGGTCATTGATCATACCCCATTTACCATATTTGGTAAATGTTAAACAATCTTTCTCTGAATACCTCTTGCATAGTACAATATGTATCTTTCATTACACTGCTTCATATGTATCTCAAAACCACTTGTTATGGTTACCCTAGATGTAGAAGTGATCACTAATCTTTCAAAGTAGGAAAATAAAAGTGGAGATAGATATTAGGCTGCTCAGAAACAAGGTCCCACTTTCTTTTTTTAAATAACATCTTTTATTTTCAAAATGTATGGTTTTCAATATTTAACCTTGTGTTCCAAATTTTTCTGCCTTCTTCCCCCCACCTCCTACCCTGGATAAGCAAGTAATCCAATATATATTAACATGTACAACTGTTCATTTATCATGCTGCACAAGAAAAATCAGAACAAAAAGAGAAAAAAAAAATCAGAGAGAGAAAAAAAAACCAAGCAAACAATAACAAAAAGAGTGAAAATACTATATTGTGACCCACATTCAGTCTCCACAGACTTCTTTCTGGATGCAGATAGTTTTCTCCTTCAGAAGTCTATTGGAATCAGCCTGAATCACTTCATTGGTGAAAAAAACCACATTTATCAAAGCTGATTATCACATAATCTTGTTGCTGTGTACAGTGTTCTCTTCGTTCTACTCACTTCACTTAAAATCAGTTCATAGAAGTCTCTCCAGTTTTTTTTGGAAATCATCCTGCTGATCATTTTTTATAGAATAATATTATTCCATAACATTTATATACTTATCTAGTCATTCCCCCAACTGAAACTGGAATGGAAACATTCATTTTCCAGTTCTTTGCTACTACAAAAAGTGCTGGTACAAATATTTTTTGTACTTTTCCCTTTTTTATGATCTCTTTGAAGTACAGAACCAGTAGAGACTTTGCTGTATCAAAGAGTATGCACAGTTTGATAGCCCTTTGGTCATAGTTCCAAATTGTTCTTCACAATGGTTGGGTCAGTTTACAACTCCACCACAAAGAATTAATGCCCCACTTTTCCCACATCTCCGATATTTATTGTTATCTTTTCCGGTCATCTTAGCCAGTCTGTGAGATATGTAGTGGTACCTCAGAGTTGTCTTAATTTGCATTTCTCTGATCAATAGTGATTTAGGGCATTTTTTCATATGACTAAAATGGTTTTAATTTCTTCATCTAAAAATTGTCTGCTCATATCTTTTAAAGGTTCCACTTTTTTATAGCAACCACTAATTATAATGGTGGAGAAAGGAGTAGTACATAGGTAATGTAAGTAAAATTAATTCTATGTTGAGTGAACATTTTTAATATTTTCTAAGAGATAGCAGATTTTTTTGTTTTTAATTATAGCTTTTTATTTACAAAACATATGCATGAGTAATTTTTCAACACTGACCCTTGTAAAACCTTCTGTTCCAAAATTTCTCCTCCTCCCCCTAGATTGCAGGTAGTCCAATACATGTTAAATATATTAAAATATGTTAAATCCAATATAGGTATACCTATTTATACAGTTGAGATAGCAGATGTTAAAAGGGAAAGGGGGACTCAATCTAATGTTTAAAAATACTTATACATTCTTTCCCCCCCCATAACAACCTATCCCACCTAGAATTCTCTTTCACTGGAGCTCTCTGATAGATTGCTTGGAAATACCCCACAGAATATTTCTAATGAGATATGTTCCATTCATCACACACTGTTGGAAGAGACTTTTCCAGTGTGTAGAAATTAAAAACTATAAATTCTTCTTGAGAAAGTATTTCAGTCAAAATATGAACATTACTAATAAATGCTCTCACAGCATGTGAAAATTATATTGATTTTTAAGAAGCATATCCATCCTCTGAAATAGACAAACATTAACAACAGCACAAAGGGCATTCCTGATTTTACAAAGAAAAGGATATTCAAAATTATCAACAATTCCCTCCCGATTAAAAAAAAATCTGTAAAATTCTATTCAAAATTATTTTCCTTTCCATTCAGTAAAATACTTACTTACTTTAATGCTAAGTGATTGGTAGTCCCATTAATTTGTTAGGCAATCCATTCCATTGTTGAACAGCTTTGAGTATTAGAAAGTTCTTTATATTGAACTTAAGTCTGTCTCTCAGGAATTTCCACTAACTGACCTTATTTCATCCTGAAAAATAACACAGCAAAAGACACTTAAGGAGATCAGAGAGAATATGGCTTAAGGGTAGCAGAGATATATATGTTCTGAAAAAGATTACTGATCCAAATCAAGGAATTCAAGAATCCCTAATTAACAGGTGAGCCAATTTAACTAGGTCTTCACCCTACACAGAACTTTCCAGGTTTGTATTAAAAACAGGTGTTGACTGAGCTACCTGAGAATCCCATTAAGCAGAGTAGTCAAAGATGTTGTGACTGGGTCTCTTTCCTAAAGTTGTGAGAGGCATTTATGCTTTCCACACCTGACAGTATGACTATGCCCAATATTTTCCTTCATCTTAGTGTTTACACTGTTAACCACTATCAATCTCAACTCAGTTACTGAGATTAGCTACTCTCAATTTGTAACCTGCCATTTCTGGATGTGTTGGAAACCAGAGACTTAAAATTACTTTATTTTCCCAGACAGTTGTTTCTTTTGGTTCTGTTTTTTTTTTCCACTCCCCTTTCAGATGTTGTTCTTTTACTACTTAAAATTCTAGTCACATATAAATCTTCTGAAGTATACTCTGATTCTTTGTTTTCAACGTGATTATGCTTACACAAAGCCCCATCTTCCCATGGCAATTAACTCTTCCATCATTATAAGCAGGTTAAGGACCAAAGTCTAATGATGCTCTGAATGTTTTTGCCCCTGCAATCTCCTTTGAACTAACTCTTTCCTCCAGTGTACAGTTGTATGACACATTGAGCTTGCTATCAACTTACCACTTTCTTATATAATTCTTAGGTGCTTAATTGTAGTTTATACTTACAAGAATAATAGCCAAGGGAAAATATAGTATCTCTGACATTTCAATGAATCATTGAAAACTGGAAAATGAATCAATACTTCAAAGAATACACATGAAAAATGTTGATTTTTTTCATCCTTAATAAAGAAACAAAAAATGGTTTTCAAAATATGAAAATGAAATGGGTGAACTTTTGGTCTTTGGGATTATGAACTATTGTATGTTTATAGAGAACAGGATTTGCTTTTTCATCTCCATTAAGATGGCTTTTCCATGCAGTTTGTATTTGCCCTTAAAAGGATTATAAACCAAATCTTGACTTAATTATACATATTGGGTAGCAGCTATATTCATTCTAAGTCCTGCCAAGTCTAGATGTTAATCAAATGAAAGACTGACATCTAAGTTGGCATTCTGATAGTATTAAGAAAGACAGGGTATGTGGAGGGGATCTCAGTGTTAATCTTTGTGTCATCTATGATGAAGTTTTTTAAGTTTTATTTTCATAAAACAATGAACTTTAGTAATAGAACTAATATTATACCTTCTTGGATCACAAACTCTTTAGGTCATTGTAATTATCAATATTTATTGAATGGCTAGTAATAAATTTAAAAATATGGTATATTTAATGATCAATTCTAGGAAGTGGCTCTTTTTGACAACGAGATGATTTAGGCCAATTCCAATGGTCTTGTGATAAAGAGAGCCACCTGCACCCAGAGAGAGGACTGTAGGATTGAGTGTGGATCACAACATAGTATTTTATTTTTGTTGTTTGCTTGCCTTTTATTTTCTTTCTCATTTTTCCCTTTTTTGATCTGATTTTTCCTGTGCAACATGTTAATTGTAGAAATATGCAAAGAAAAATTGCACATGTTTAACATAGATTACTTGCTGTCTAGGGGACATTTCTATTGGAATTGAGGTCTTAATTATTTAATAAATGCTTCTTGAAATTTTTTATCAATGTTTCCTTACTATTTCAAATTATGCCCATGGTTGGAACTGTTCTAAAGTATAATTGACAACATGAACAAATCTAGAAGTATTTAATGTTCAAGATGAATTGCTCTGTTTCAATATTACATTGTAGGTGAGACCTGGTTAAGATGACCAGCTGGTTAAATATGATGAGAAAAAGGAATTGATGATATTCATAAAATATATATATATATATATATATATATATATATGTAGCTTAATGAGTGAATATGGGAGAAAGGAAGGAAAGTTGTGGAAAGAAAGCCAATACTAATCCATCCAACACTTATTACGGATGTGTGAGATCTCAACAATTTTGACAACTGTTTGGTAGCACCATCCATTAGAATAAAAGTCCATGGAGAACTTAACTCATTCAGGAAATTTCATTCTTTGTACTTTTATCCTTGGTCTTTGCACACATAGTGATACCTTGAGAAATAGTTATTTATTGATTCTCCCTTGACCATTTGCCACTTTTAAATGTCTGATCTGCAAGACAAGATGGAGATTTTAAAAATTAGGACCAAAGTAGTTTATCCTGTTTATCATGCTTTAGGCATTACATTGGGTACAAGACTTTGAATTCAGGCCATTAAGCCACTACTCACAATGTGACCCTTTGATTAAATTTTTACAGTTTCATTCTTGTTCATTCATACTCAGTTCTATTATGTTTTTTATGTTGCTAATGCACCAAAATCTGTCAATGTGAACTTGTGTTATAGGATTTAGCACTGAAAGTGATCTTAGAGATCATTTAATCTAATTTATGGATTAAGATGTCAAGATCTAATAAAGATAAATTACTTGCTTAAGGTCATATATCAAAGATCCAGGATTCGATCAAAAACCTCTGACTCAAACTTCTCACAATTATTCTTATATCTCAAAAAGTATTGGGAAAATTCCCTACTGTTCTTTATGAATCCAGGCCTGAAGAGCAAGTATAGCCTAATCTAGTCTTTTAACCAATGTTTAGCATATAATTTAGACACATATAGTAATAAGACAACATAACTTTTTTATGTAATTTTTTATCATGGATGACTTACCTTAATAATTTTCATGAATCTATTATTACCTTCAAAATACTTCTCAAACTGTGAGGCTCTTGCTCCTTTCTTCCCATAAAATCTACATGATTGTTTATCAGAAAGGAAAAGTCTCTTTTCTGTATCTCTTGATATTGTATAGATATTAATGAAGGGGATACATTGTTAACCCTTATTCTCATTCTGTGGTCTTTCATCAATATACTGATGATATCCATTAAACTAATTCTCTTGTGAAATTCTTTTCAGAAAATATGTTGCAACATGGTCATACCCACACCATATCCCTCTCTTAATTTGCAGTGACTTGCAACTCTATTTTTTATGAGAATGTTTTTTTTTTTTAATACACATGGCTTTATGAATCATGTTGGGATAGAAAAATCAGAGTAAAAGGAAAAAACCATGGGGGAGAGAGAAAAAAAAAGAAAAACAGAAAAATGAAGTGAACATAGCATGTGCTGATTTGCATTCAGTTTCCTTAGATCTTTTTCTGGATACAGATGACATTTTCTGTCCAGAGACTATTGGGATTGGTTTGGATCACTGAACCACTGAAAAGAACAAAACTTTTCATAATTGATAGTCACAATTCTTGCTGTTACTATGTACAATATATTTTGGTACTGTTTGTTTCACTCAGTTTCAGTTCACATAAATCTTTCCAGGCCTTTATATAATCAGCTTGTTCATCATTTTTTTATAGAAGAATGATATTCCATTACCTTCATGTACCACAGCTTATTCAGCCATTCCCCAACTGATGGACATCCACTCTTTTTCCAATACTTTGCAACCACAAAAAGAGATGCTACATACATTTTTGCACATGAGGGTACTTTCCCCTCTTTTAACATTTCCTCAGGATACAGACCCAGTAATGGCACTGCTGGATATATGCACAGTTTTATAACCCTTTGGACACAGTTTCAGATTGTTCTCCAGAATGGTTCAATCATTTCACAACTCTACCAACAATGCATTAGTATCCCAGTATTCCTATATCCCCTCCTACATTTATCACTATCTTTTCCTGTCATCTTAGCCAATCTGAGAGGTGTGAGGTGGTACCTCAGAGTTGTTTTAATTTGCATTTCTCTAATCAATAGTGCTTTAGAGCATTTTTTCATATGCCTAAAGACGGCTTTCATTTCATCATCTGAAAATTGTTCATATCCTTTGACATTTCTCAATTGGGGAACAACTTGTATTGTTATAAATTTGACACAGTGGTTCTTTATATATTTTAGAAGTGAGAACTTTATCAGAAACACTGGCTGTAAAGATTTTTTTTCCCAGCTTTTAATCTTGTTTCTGATGGGTTTTGTTTATGCAAAATCTTTTTAATTTAATATAATTAAAGTGCCATTTTGTCTTTCATAATGTTCTCTAGTTCTTCTTTGGTCATAAATCCCTCCCTTTTCAAGTCTGATAGGTAAACTATCCCTTGTTTTCCTAATTTGTTTGTGGTGTCATCCTTTATGCTCAAATCATGTATCCATTTTGACTTGGTATGGGTTGTGAGATGTAGATCTATCCTGGGTTTCTGACATATTATTTCCAGTTTTCTCAGCACTTTTTGTCAAACAGTGAATTATTATTCCAGAAGCTGGAGTATGGAAATGTATCAAATATTAGATTGGTATAGGCCTTGATTATTGTGTTGTGTGTATCATTTTTAACCAGTATCAAATGGTTTTGATTATTGCTGTTTTATAGTATAGTTTTAGGTTTGGTACTGATTGGTATAGCCCTGAAAAAGTAGACCAAGTTAGGAAAAATTGTCATTTTTATTATATTAGCTCAGCCTAGCCATGAATAATTGATATTTTTCCAATTGTATAGATCTGATTTTATTTGTGTGAAAAGGTTCATATAATTCTTAGGTTTTTCTTGGCAGATAGACCCCCAAGAATTTTATTTTGTAAATAGTGATTTTAAATGGAATTTCTCTTTCTATCTCTTGCTGATGGGCTTTGTAAGTAATATGCAGAAATGCTGATGATTTCTGTGAGTTAATTTTATATCTTGCAACTTTGTTAAAGCTGTGAATTGTTTCCAGTAGGTTTTGGGATGGTTTTTTAGGATTTTCTAAGTATATCATCATATCATCTGCAAAGAATAATAGTTTTATTTTCTCATTGTCTATTCTATTTCCTTTAATCTATTTTTCTTTTCTTATTGCTAAAACCAACATTTCTAGTAGAATGTTGAATAATAATGGTAATAATGGGCATCCTTGTTTTATATTTGATCTTTTTGGGAATGTGTCCAGCTTCTCTCCATTACAAGTAATTCTTGCTTTGGTTTTGGATAGATGCTCTTATTATTTTAAGGAAAGCTCCTTTTATCCTTATGCTCTGAGAATAATATTCATTGCAAATCTTACAGCTTCCTTGAATTAATATTCATATTAAAATTATGGGCTTTATTTAAGGGAAAAGTTCAGAGTTATTAAAAGTACTTCAAAATGTTCCAACTCTAGGTAGGTGATTCCTACCACTTTTCCATTTGATTCTACATCCAGTTCGTTGCCCAACCAAATTGTCTGTTTAATATATATATTTACGTTGATATATATATATATATAATACATACCCATATTGATATATCTATTTACATATACATCGATATGTATATAAATTTATAATCTGTGAATCAGCTCTATTAGTTTTCTATTGAAATGCATATAAAAGTGGGGACAACAAACCATGTTCATTAACTTTTTTATTAGTTTTTCCTGTTTTACATGGTTAGACTAAACTTTTCTAAATAATTATAGATTTTATGAAACCCTCGACCTAAAATCAGAACAACTAAGTTTAAATTTGGCCTCAAATATTTGCAAATAGTAAATGCTAGCCATGTATCATTTACCAGTCACCTAAGTTCTGTATAGTGAAGTTTTCTTATTTGTGAAATGGGGATAATATTATCATTTACCTCCCAGGGTGGTTGTGAGGATAAAATGAGATAATATTTTCAAAACACTTTTCCACCCCTAAGGGCTATGTAAATGCAATTATTCCTTATTATCTTATTTAAGTAATTTTGCAATATTCAAAAGCTTGATAATAGTATAAACTTATCTGCAAAGAGTAGCATGGAAAAGAATCTGAAGAGAGTGGCAAACACTTTTGCTGAGCATATGTCTCTACTTTTATTATTTGCTTATTAATTATCAGAATGTGATTGAAAAAAATTTCTGGTGTTATATCTTTTATGGAAACATTATTTTTAATATGCATAGGATACATTTTATTGAAGAAGAGCCTTTAGAGTGGTGTTTTGCATCACAGAATCAATGTATATATGTGTGAGATGTAGGTCATATATCACTCTTTGAGATTTCTTCTGTGCACATTTTTTCCTTATCTTAGTTTATTTATTGTTGTGTATTTTGAATCCTCCCTGATATTCTGCTAGATACATGAGAATATTTTTTTCTTTTTCTGTCTTTATTTTTCTACTTTGTTTTTTTCCCTTAATTTGCATTCCTTTTAAAAGAAGTAAATATTAAAAAAAAAAAAACAAGAAATATATTACCTACTTGCCTCTGAGGATGTTTAGCATGAACACTACCCAGATGTGGATTGTAAACTGCAGGAAAAAAAAGACTAAAACTTTGAGGGGAGGGGGAGAATAAAATAAAATATCATATAAGTAAACCATGTAGATCTCTTAGAACTAGAGGGCAAATTTTAACAATAGAAATAATTTATTTCATGGAAGAAACTTTAAAACAAAAATTTCTAGGAACATACTAGTCAAAATCTAAAGGTTTCAAGTCAAAGAAGAAATCTTGTAAGAAGCCAGAAAATAATATAAGCAAATCAAGAAAAGTCAGTATTCTAGACGATTTAGTAGCTACCATTTTAAAGGAGGTGAGATGATGAAATTCAAAATTCCAGAGAACATAAGATATAAGTTTACAACCAAGAATGAATTACTCAGCAAAATTCAACATAATCTTATAAGATGGTTAGGTAGAGGCATTAAATGTATATATGTAACTAAAGATTGTACTTCCAAGAATTCATGTTTCTTGTATCATGTAGAAACAAGTAGAGAAGAGACTTTGTTAATTGGGGGGGGTCATAGATTTTTTAAATATATTTTAATGATCTTGAAAGAAGAAAATACAGTTTAAAGAGATATTCTAGAAAGCAGAGGACAAGCAATGAGAGGACTTATTATCTTACATATTTAAGAGATACAACTGGAAGTCTATAGAAGTGAAAGGGAATCAGAGAAGCACCCATAACTTGAACCTCACTTTTGAATTGATGCTGGGGTGAAATGAGCAGAGCTATACAATAACAACATTATAAAATAAATAATTATGAAAATCATAAGAACTCTGTTCAGTGTTATTATTAACTTTGGTTATAGAGAACAACTGATTCAGAATACTGTCTAACTTCTGGCAGAGAATGACTAGATATTCAGAGTAAGACTCACAATTTTAGATATGACCTATGTAGAGATTTGTTTTGATTGACTATATATGTCTTTGCTATAGAGATTTTATTTTGGTTTTGTTTTTCTGTTCTAATGATGTGGCAAAAGCATTAGGGAAAGTATAAAAGATGTTTTTAATTGAAAACAAAATCTAATCTTTAAAAAGAACATAACCTTATATCGTGGAAGATAATTAGCAATTTAGACAATTGTATGAACTCCACATCTTTCCTATACCTTTATCTCCCCCAGAGATTCCCACCCTTGAGTGATGTCCATACTATTTCTGAGGTGAGAGTTATAATTTTATAATATTATTTTTTGACGGAAGTAGAATAGTCCATAATCACTTACCTATTTTATGGTCGGTGGTAAATGTTTTATGTTGTTGTCATTGAAGTATTGTATCAGTAGAGCTAATCTATTTCTCCAGTTATCAGAAGAGATACAAATAATGAGCTTCTATATTCTCCTATTAATGGAGCCATTTGGGAAAAATACAATATCATATGCTACTTCAAGGAAATCAGGGTCCTAGATCTACCATACTCTGAGAAAAACAATAGTACCATTGTCATTAAAGCTTTTATCAACCAGCTCCAGACCATTCACCCATGACTGAAGCCACTCCAAGGTAAATATAATACCAGGTTCCTAATACAATGAATAACATAATTCAGCATAAATATATCAATCAGTGCACAATATATAGAACTAGCTCCACAATCTATATACTAATGATAATAATGCTAGTAATAAGAATAATAACAAAAGTTTGAGTAAGTTTGGCAAGACATTTAACACTTACTATATGTGACCCTGAGCAAGTCACTTTACCTCAATTGCCTTGCCAAAAAATAAAATAAAATAAAAGAGAAATACCTACTCACAGCAAGAGAATCAAGTATGTAGATACTCGGATTGTGTAAGCCAGCACAGACATACACACTTGTGTTTGTATGATAAGGCACAAACACTTCAAATCTCAAAATGGTAACAGTCTTTTGAACTGAAAGAAAACATAAACTTCTGTAGCTGGGCTCTCTGGACAGAGAATCCTAATGAATATATTGTTTTCTCACTTGTATTTTCTCATAATGAGGAATATACTCTTCTTGACTCATCACATGATCTCTATGAGAACATAAAACGGGGGTTATATATTGCTTTTCCCTCTTTCTTTGAAGTAAATGTTGTCCTGGTGACTTGGAAAAGCTGATATTCCTTCAAAAATGCCTCAGTTGCCCACTTAGTATCTAAGAGATTGTAGTACAACATTCATTCAACAGATATCTCAAGTCAAAAGCAAAAACAAAATGGAAATAAAAAACAAAATGAACAATAAAAATGGTCTAGACTTTATTTTTAATAGTTCCCAAATAGGGTTACTATTTGACTAAGATATTCCTCTTCAAAATTGCTCTTACTTGTCAAGTAGCAAAGGAGCTTACTGAGCTTACCCTAATTGATACTACCGTCATTTCCATTTTTTACCTCCTCTCATTGCCATCACTGTCACAAAGTATTTACTAGCATCTACAAGCATTATGATTTCAGAAAGGTGTCAACTCTTGTGGTCTCTGGTTCAATGTAGAGTTTTTGATTTGGAACTACAATAAAAAATAACCAAAGTTGATATGTTTTTAATAGATTTGCCACTAGATAATGAAAATTTTATTTTATATTTTTACTAATACAGAATATTATTCTCAACATTTAATATTTTGCTACTTTTACCATGAAGAAAATGTCTATTTTTTTCTAGAAGAGGGGTACCTTGTAAATTTGCTTCTTGTCAGATAAGGGAACGCTCCTCTACAAGTCTTCCTTTATTTGATGGGGATAGTACTAGAATTTGGTGTGTACAATGTTTCTCAAACTCAGGATGAAGCCCAGGAATCTACAAATAAATAAATAGCAATTTTCTGTTGACCCAGTAGACCATAATATAGTCAGCAGCACTTCAACAGCTCTGTGAACAGTGCTTATTTTGAATAGTTCACAACTATTCCTAATAATGGGTATATCTGAATTTACTGAAAAGGAAAAAAAAAAGTAATTTTTCAAGATTCAGGATAATTTGAAATTTTCCTCCATTATACTTTTTTTTTCCCCTAGGGCTGTTAGGAAGATATTACCTCTTCCTTAGTTGATCAATTCAATTTAACCAATTTTTACTAAATAATTATATGTGGATAATGGGACACCTAAGTGGTGCAGTAGATAGAGCACCAGGCATGGAACCTGAGTTCAAATCTAACCTCAGACACTTACTGGCTTTGTCACTTGAACAACTCACTTAACCTCTTTTTGACTCAAGTTTCTCATCTATAAAATAGTGACACACTGGAAAAGGAAATGGCAAATTATGCCAGTATCTTTGTCAAGAAAACCCCATGCACAAGTATGCATCATACTTGTGGGATCACGAAGAGTCAGATATGACTGAACAGCTGAACAAAAACAACATTGTGGATGGCATTGAGGAGCACATAAAAATTATTGGCATAGTCCCTATGCTTAACAGGTTTAATAGAGGAGAATATATAAATATATAAATATTCACACATATACACACATATTTAAATATACATGCATGCACATACATTTTAATGTGCATGAGATATATGCATATACATATTTGTAGATATATATAAGTAGAATTCACACATTAAACTGCTTACACATGTATAACATTTAAATCCATGCATCTAGAATTATTTTAATGTAATAAAAGTAAAATATCTATTCTAAAAATGTTTCAACTGTGTAGATTTATAGATATTACTGTTGTGTTATATTTCATTTCAGAATTCCCTGATACATATATATCTGATAATAATAGAATGATAATCAAGGATTAAAATTAATGTGTATATAGCTATAATATTTGTTTGTCACTAAAAAACAATGGGAAAAAATTCAAGATTATATGTATGTACATATTTCAGTTATTTGAAATCTTTGTATGCATATATATATAATCATTTATATATTTAAATAGCTATGTGCAAATAATTATAATATTAAGTAGTTTCTAAGTGTCTAAAAGTACAAAGTGCTTTGTGTTTATAAGATCATAGATTTAGAATTAAAAGATATTTTAAAGAATATTTAATCCAATCCCCTTATTTTATAGATGAGAATACTGAAGGTTATTGAGGCTAAGTGTATGGTAATAGGTCAAAATGGTATTAAAGAACAAGAGACATGTCCTGAACCCTGATCCTTTTACTACAAATCCTACTGGTCTGTCTATGCTGTCTCACCAAGTTCTAAAGGTGAGGGAAATGTGCAATGAGCAAGTACAAATAAGAAAGAAGACCCAAGACACTTGATAATAAGCAAGCTGGATCATCAGCTTCTATTTTAATTCAGTTCAACAACTAATGATTGATATCTATCATATACCTAACATTTTATTAAGGACAATCATGTAATATAGCAGAATGAAAGTGGGATCATGATTCAGGAGATTTAGAATCTAATTTGGACTTCACCACTAACTACCTCTGTGATCTTTGACAAATCATTTAATCTCTGACTCTACTTCCTCATCTATGATAAGCATCCCATTTATATGCACAGGTTTCTAAAAAATCTATTTGGTTTATCTATTCAATTACTATCCACAAATCCCCATTTTTTCCATGATTATTCTTCCTCTAACGAGCCAGAATTATGTGATATCATAACAATACAGAAAGTCATTTGTTTAAATTAAAATGCAAGATATATAACAATAGATATGAATTACTCACTATTTTCCAAATAAATATTAGAGAAGATGTAATAACAGATTGAAATCATTACTCATTTCCCAAATTGCAACTTTCTAAACTTCGAGAGAATGTAAATTGTGAGTATTCTCAATTCTCTTTTCCACACAAACAATGCAAGGTAATTAAACAGTAATTCTCTTTTTCTAAACTTGTCTATCAGCTTCCAAAATAGAAAGTTAAGATAATATATAATAACAGTATAAAGTGAAATGGAATATGGAAAAAAATCGCAAGTATCCTTGAAGTCAACAAGCACAAATCTGCAGAATGTTGTGTCTTGCAAAATGTGGGCTTAAGATAACAAGACCAGGTACCTCAATCTCCTTTCATGACTCCCCAACACTTATTTTTTCTACATTCCCTTATCTATGGAATTTGGAACCTTCCTAAAACTTATGTCTTAGCTTTTTAGAGAACTACCCAGACATAGTGTGAGTAAATTCAGAACATGAACACAGACAAAGCAGAGTGATCCCTGTTCTCTACTTCCTTCCTGCCTTATAATTATCTCTGAAGTTCTTTCTTAGTCTATAATTTATATGGGGCAGTTTAGGGGTGTCATTTTTTGTTGTTGTTGTTGTTGATTTGTTTTGTTTTGTTTTGTTTTGTTTTATTCTTAGCATATCTTAGCCATTGCCCTCCAGAAATTTACAATCAATAATTATCTGGATAATTTCTCTTATTCCACAATTCTATGTACATCTATGAATTTGTATGACTGAACCAAACTGAAAGAACATTTAATAAATTTTTTCATTGATCATTATTGAATTGTCATACCTCTAGGTTATAAAGTATAAGACCTGATAGCAATGTTTTTAGAGTACAAATTCCAGAATTTCCAGGGACTATTTTATTAATAGAACTTTCAGATTAAGCAAATATTGTTTGTCCCTAGGTAAGTGTAGAGTGACATTGACTCATTACTTTTATCAGTTAATTTAATGCATTAACTTTGTTTTATTTTGTTAGGTTCAATAGTAAAGTAGTAACAAGACAACTAGTTGGTGTAGTGGATTGAGTACCAGCCCTGAAGTCAGGACCTGAGTTCAAATGTGACTCAGGCACTTAACACTCACTGCCTGGCTGTGTGACACTGGGCAGTCACTTAATCCCAATTAGCTCAGCAAAAAAAAAAAAAAAAAAAGTAAAGTGGTTAAAAAAAAAAACTTAGATACTTTAATACTAAAAAGAAAATTACTTTGCAAGAGTATAGTCATGCATTTGCTTCTTTTATCTTTGAACAGAAAGATGTATAACTTCTAGGATTTAGAAATTGAAGAGATCTCAGAAATTATCTTTTGCATCCCTCTTGTTTGAGGCTTAAAGAGGTCAAATCATTTGCCCATGGCCACAAAAGTGGCAGAACAATAGAGTCAGTGCCCAAAATCAGGTTGTCAGACTCAATGTGGTGCATCATGCTGTTGCTGCCCTTGAAAGATCCATTTATTCTTCCTATACTCAAAATTGTTGAATTTCTCCTTTATATCAAAGGATCTCATGTTCTTGAGATATAATACTTGCAAACTTTAGAAATATACTCATGATTTTTCTTACTGTCCTGAAATAGTACCTCAGCTTCACAATATTACTACTACAAGCACAATGATTGCTAATGTACAGCTCTTTAAGAATTGCAAAGTTTATCAATAGTATCTAATTTTATCCTCACAACAGCCATAGGAGGTAGGTGCTGTTACTATCCCCATTTCATAGTTGAGGAAATTGAGGCAAAGATTATTTTTTTAACTCAGATCTTTTGAACTTCATGTGCAATAGTCTATCTATTGCAGCACCTAGCAGACAGCCATTTATTCATTATCTTAGAGAAATGGACTATTCTGATTCCCACTGAAACCCATCGAAACCTTAAAAAAATTGAGAGCCTGCTTCAATTTAATTCTTTACATGTGCACTATGATGGTAAACATCATTGCAATCATTATATCACATAATCATATCATTATAATCCTCCCTCTCCTTTACCCCACATATACAAGATGCCAACTGGGAATAATTCTTTTATCTAAGCTCTTTGTCACATACCTGCAAACCTATAAACTTAAGCTATTACAATTTCTTCTCAATTAGTTTTTCACTTGAATTTCCATAATATTTGAAAAGCCTTTAGAACAGTGCCTGGCACGTAGTAGATCCTTAATAAGTGCTTATTTCCTTATTTATCCACAGTATTATATATATTTTATATACACACACATATTCATTGGTTTATCTACTTATTAAATGAATGATTTTAGAAATAATTTTGATTATATATTTATATATGTGCTAGCTATAACCCCCTAAAAAAAGAATCTCTTTAGGAATTATTTCATTATTGTATTGACAAAATCAGCATTTAGCAGTGTCTGACATATTTAAGTACTTATCAGATACTAGTTGATCAATTGGATCAGTGTTTTTAACTAATGAATGAGGCACTGCTTGATGTTTTTTTTTTTTAATTATGTGAGCTATTCAGAAGTAAAATATCCTATTTCTAGAGTTCATCTCTGTATCATTACTAATTTGAAAGTGAAAGGGATTTTATAGGTCATATAGTTCACACATACACACACACACACACACACACACACACACACACATCTTTTGCAGATAAGGACATTTAAACTCATAGTGACTGATTGTAGGACTCACAAGTGAGGTGGGCAAGCCAGAAGTGGGATACAAATGTTCTGATCCAAATCCAATGCCTTTTCATGGTTCTATAGTTCTACTGATTGCTATGGTATCATTCTCTTAATTCCATTTCAACTGGTATATGATCTTTTTCTTTTGTCCATCTTCCTTGAAGTTACTTCCCACTGATAGCAAGTATTTCAGAATTGTCCTGCCATTCATCCTTATCACATAGTCAAGAGAACTGGATTGCATTAAGATTATACACCTGGGGCTATAAGACTTAATCATTACCAATCTTTTCATATTTCTAAGGGAATGGTTCAAGAAGCAGGCTATGACATCTAGATAAAGTCTAAAACTTGTCACATCAATTAGACTTAACAACATTTGCCTTGTGACGATATCAAATATTGCTTTTTAATTTATAACACAGAATACTTTATTACTAAAAACATATTCAACAAGCTAACCTCCATTAAATACATATAATAATAAAAGATTATTAAAAATCACATTTTAAGTTTGCAATAAGTTTTAGATATCTCATGCAAAGTAGTATGTTAGTTCCTGTTCTTATGTAACTTTGAGTGTGTCAGAGGTCAAAAGTGAAAGTGAAATATCTATTCAGCAATCCTACAAAATGGGAGTATAATGTATGATACCTTCCAGACAGAGAATACAAAATAGAATAATGAATTATTTCACATTTTAAGAATATGTTAATGTACATGAGTCTTTTATGTTATAACACTTTTTTTTAAGGAAGAAATAAATTGCTGTCATATACTTAAAATATACTTTATATATTGAATGATTTCTCCTTCTTTTAGCAGAGATTCTTCACATCATTTATACTTAAGTTTATTTAAAAAAAAAATATTGGTACTCTAAGAATGGAGGCAATAAAAAAGAAAAAGAGAAAACCTGATTCCCTCTCTTTCACATCCAGCCATTCTTGCCTAGAAAGTACTCAGGTACCCTTGAACCCAAATCTACAGTACTTTAGTGTAAGGGGGCCAGCTTGGCCATAGAAGACATTTTTCCCCTTTTTGGCGGGGTCAAAGGCTTCAGATTTGTGATTTCATGAAGGTTGAGAGATCCTTATGTGATCTTTCACCAGTGCTTATGGACAGCTGCATAAGTCATTTGATTAGATTTTGAAATTCCTTAATTTTGGAATTTTGAAATTCCATTCCATTCCACAATGTCTCAGCTATCTCCTAAATTTTAGGAAAAATCCCAAGCTAAAAGCAAATGTACTTATAGACTTCTGTTTAAAAGAGTGATTTCAATATAGTTACATATCCATAGAAACTTTTGAAAAATAAAAGTAACTGACAACAGAAAACTAAGGTGATATGCAGCTATTTATGCTTTGTATTATCCATTGTAGAACTGTCAACATATAAAAAAATTTCCTGAATGCAATTTTGTTGATTCACAGTAGAGTTCAGTGGCTTTCTTTTATTTCCTATTGTCAAACTATTCTTATCTGTAAAACTTGGGTAGCAGTATTGATTTGCCATACTGAGATACCATGAGATAGCTATAAATAAACCCTTAAACATATATAGTTCCAAGTCATCTACTAGCATAGTTATAATTATTGCTTCTATTCCCTTAAGAATCAGAATTTAGAATCTGATTCTTATAGTTAGAAGAAAGCATGGGGATCCATAAGTACCCAAGACTATCTTCTATAAACAGCCAAAACAAATTTCTTTCTGCTTGAAGACCTCTAAAAAAGAATACACTCTCTCTCCAATCATCTTTGGCTATTTTTGAATAGTTTTAAATGTCAGAAAATTTTTCTTAAATAAAAGTTTTCCTAATTTTTCATCTATTGTCTCTTTTTCTGTTCTCTGTGACTAAGCACAAGTCTATCCATTGACTAGAGAATAACAAATACTTAAAGGCAGCTTTCCTTCTTTCTTCTATTGTCCTTTCTCTGGCTTAAACATGCTTGATTCCTTCAGTTTATCTTTATATAGCTTGGTCTCTAATCCCTTCATCATAATAGTCATTCATATCCAACTATACTCCAAGAGATCAACATTCTTCCTAAAATGTAACTAAGAATTGAATGCAACCTTCCAGATACAGTTTTGAACATGGGAATATAATGAGATGCTTCTATTTGTTTTTTTCCTTGATTCTAGTATCTCTTTTTACTATAATCTAAGATTTAAGTGAACACTTTTCATTACCATGCTATGCCATTTTTTGTTTCATATCAGCCTGTGAATTGGCTAAAATACTAGATTTTTTCACATAAACTGTGTAAAGCAATATTTCAGCCATCCTAATCTTTTGATGTTGATTTTTAAACCAATGAAGTTTATATTTATTTCTAATTACGTATATCTTATAGTAAATTTATCCTATCTTTTTAGGCTACTGAGAGAATAAAGTTTATTTTTGTAATGTTCATTGTTCACCATAGATATCAATGTAGACATGAGATAGTTATGCTATAGTATCATGAATAATCTATAAGCCTTTGACCTCATTCATTTAAAAAAAATTTGACCCATGTTTTCCTACATACTTTTCATAATTTTTCTTATTAACAAAGTTACAAAAAAATAATGTTTTATGTTGTGTTGTTTTAAAGGATCTTCTCTGATCTTTGAAAAAAGAATCTTCGTTATGAATTTTGCTGCATAAGCTACAATTCTCTTATGAGAATTACAAAGTGGGATGGCAAAGGATCCCAGGAAATCATGAATCTTATTGTCACTATATAGACACAATATCAAAGCTGTTCTTCCAAATAAAGCAGGTGGAATGGTTCAGTGGAAATAGTACTGGATTTCAGAAAACTTTGGTTCAGATCCCAGATCTACCACTTAACTAGTAGTGTGACCTTGCACAAATCACTTAGTCTATCCTCCCTTGTCTTCTGTAAAATGAGGGAGCTAGACAAAAATACCTCTAATATCCCAACTAGTTCTCAAACTATAATTCCCATGATCTGTGATGTTTGAAATCCTTTTAATATCTCTCCAAAGAGAACCTCTAAGTCACCCTTTCATGTGCTTCTAGTTTGTTTATATTTTCTGGTTTCATTTCCAGTGAAAATTTCCATGTGGATGTGGTTTAATTCTTCCAGTAGTGTATTGGGTCATTAGTCACTGGACCAAGATTCCATATTTAAACAATGATTAAAGTCATGTTTATAGACAGTCAAATAGTTGTGTATTCTTTACATCCTCTGTAATTTTTAGACCCCCTTTCTTGAAAAAGTGAAAAGGAGTCTCATAAGTCTGCAGGCCATTTTATATTTCTGTTTCAGAGGTTACTGTGGTCAAAATATTGCATTGCCTACTGATTATCCTGCTAGTGAAATGCTTCTTCTTATTTAAACTTATCCTTGGGTAGTAGACACATGCTACTTCAAGACTTTCCAGCTTGCTAAAACTTTCTCAAGTTTATCTTTCAGTAGAGTAGCCTTTGAAAATTCCAAGAATAGTCATTATTTAAGAAGATTTACACTGTAAATGTACTATGTAAAACCAAAACCTGTCTCTGCATCTTCTAATCATTGCTACTGATTTTGTACTCTGATGCTAAAAAAGAATGCTTACATATGGCTAACCTTTGTAGTCTTAAAGTCAGCTATCATGTCTCCATGTGACACTTCCGAGGTAGAGAAATCAGAGTGTATGCCAATTTTAATGATTTATTGAGAAGTCCCTTACAGGAAAAAATGAATAATATAGAAAAGGACCATCTACTCATACATGTCCATTCAACCTAAGGAGACTAAATCACTTTCATAAGGCTAATACAAAATTTGGGGGAAAAAAATCAATAGATTACCATTTGGCAAATAAAATAACCAGGGGGAATAATAACTACAGCAACAACTACACATCTTTTTTTTTTTAATTTCTGGAGATGGTTCACAATTGTCAAATAAAGTTGTAGACTTAGTTTCATTTCCTGTTTTTGTTTATACCATATTCTAATTAATCATATTTTCATATGTTTATTGAAAGTAATTCCTCTAAAATTATAAATAATTGTCCCAGAATAATTTAAGTATGATGCATATTTGAGAATGCTAATGTTCATAATAGTTTAATTTTGATAAGAAATTTGAGGGCAAGTAAGAAAATATATGTGGTACTTAGGAAAAAACAAGATAAAAAATGATCAAACACAAGATTTTGGACAAAGGAAAAAAAAGTTTTTCTATAACATGAAAGAAAGCAAATACATTAAATATGATATCCTCAAATTTCATGCTTTGTACAAAATCCACATAACTGTCTTCACTTTTTTCATATTTATTTATTATAATGCTGACCTAATAAAGAATATGTTCAGTATAATAAAGAATATATTCGGTTAATAAAGAAATCCTATTACTATTTAAAAGACTACATGAAAATGAAAATTAAGTAAAAAAGAACTGATCTCAATGGTGATATTTCAACTTTTCAAACAATTGTTTTCTAAACATTACCCTAATTTTAAGTTTAATTTTTTATTTGTTTTATATTGAGGGGAAAAATACAAACATTAATGGCTCATTTTTTTAAAAGGCAAAATTAAACCCTTGGCAAAGCACTGCTTCTAATTCTGTTCTGTGAAACATCCACTAAGTTGCTGACATAAGTATTAAACATAATTAACAACTTCAAAATCTAACAAATTAATCAGAAATTCAGTAATGGTACTTTGTCATTAGTAATTTAAGTATACAAAATTACACAAATCACAAGGAATTATATCCACCAAAAAGTAAGTAAAATTAAATCCTGTATTTATTCAATTACATTAAATACAAATGAAAAAGGTAATTAATCCCTACTGAAATATTTCTGTAAGAAATTTCATGTTTCCTTAAGCCTGAAGATGGCAAAAAAAAATTTAATCTTGAAAATGTATGAATTTTCATGAAGAAAAAAACATTAATTAGAGAATTTAGGATTATGAGATCACAATTTAGAACTCTAGAAGAGACTTTAGAGACATATTAATTTTAGTAGCTTCTTGGTTTGTCTTTTGTAATCTGTCTTCATTAAAGTCTCTAACACAGTTTATTAATTTTATAGATGAGGAACTAAGACCTAGAGAAATCAAATGACTTGATCAAGATCACACAGGTAGCATGCAAAGGACAGGACTTGAACTAATTTATCCTCATCTCCAAAGCTAGCCTTTTCTCTACTTTATCTTTTTTTTCTCCTCTCTCCTCCCCTCATCTCTCCTCTTCTAATTTTCCTTCCTCTTTTCTCCTTATTCCTCTCTTCTCTTCTTTCTCTCATCTCTTTTTTTTTCTTTCCTTCATTCTTTTCCTTTCATTTTTCTCCCTCACAACTTGAGCCAGTTCCCCCAGATATAATATGAAGATTTTTCAACCAGCAAACAATTCATATGTACTGACAGCTTTGTTCAAAATTTCAGTGACTGGTGTGCTGTTTGTTTTGTTGCTGAAGTTAAACCAGACTTTGAAATGAAGAGAAAGGGATATATCAGCATGAGACAAGTTGGACTCACAGGACACTCAAAAGACACAGAAAAGAGTGAGACCTATAGTACAGATTATAGGAATGGTACTAGGCTAAAATCTTTGAATTAGTCCAGGGATATAGTCACTCTAGTTACTGGAATAAAATTCAGTATCAGGTGGAGAGCAAAATGTACAAGTCAGGCAAGGGAAGACGGTCACAGGTGCAGAAATTAAAGGCAATATGAGTCATGGCAGCAAGAAGGCCAGGCCAGGTAGGTAGCTAAGAAATATCACACAGCAAGCAAGCAAGTTAATAAAACTAGAATAGCAGGGTGAGGCTGGCTTGGACATTTCATAACCAGAGCCAGAAAAATTTCAGCAGGGAAAGAATAATCCAAAATGAACCTATCTATCACAAGAGGCAGAGTTTTGACAAGTTTCCTATGGTGTGTAAAACATTTAGTTTTTGGAAAGTTTAGAGCTCTTCATTTTGCCTTCTCCCACGTAGAATAACATGATATAATGGATTTAGACCAAGTTTAGGTCTTCAGAGTATAAGGAAATCCTCATTTGAACATTTTAATGTTTATTAAAGAGTTACTATGTATAAGAAACTATTTTAGAAACTGGGGAAACAAAATAAAATAAAATAAAACTATCCTGCTTTGTACTCAACTCTATTCAAGCAGCTATGATGACCTAGTTGGACTAACTCAGGTTAGTTACTGTGCCATTCTTGTAACCTATGCTAATATACCCTTGCTGGTGTCTCCTGATTAATATAATGCAACAAAAGAGAAATTCAGAAAAGGGATATTAGAACAATTTGAAAAGGAGAGGTCACTTTCAGTTGTGTGTGTCTATGTGTTTGGTTGCATGCAAACCATGTGCATATGAGTGTTGAATTAGATGCTTGTTCAAGGAAGATTTCAAAGAGGAGATGGCAACTGAGCTGGACCTTGAAAGAAGAAAAAGACTAGATAACTGAGAACATGGATTGTGGTCTAGCAATGGGAACAAATTTGGCAGAGAAGCCAATCTGTCCAATTTGTCCAAGTGGGACAAATGTGAGCATATGGGAAAAGCCATGATTTCCAAGATTAAACACTTAGAATTAGAAGAGCAGAATTTGAATCTAAAGTCAGACATTTACTAGCTCTGTAACCAAAGGCAAGTCACTTATCCCTACTGAGTCTCAGTTTTATCATCCGTAAAATAGGAATACTATCTCTACTACTTCCAACATTGTTGTATGGAAAAACTATGTAAACGTGTTTAATTAAATTAAGAACATATTAATATGGGCTATTAATTACAATAAATAGACTTCTAGGAAAGTAAGAAGCATATTTTAGAGGTTCTTCAATATCCAAGCTAAGATATAGTTTATCCTGATGTTAATAAAGAACCACAGAAAATTTTTGAGAAAGAGCACCAGGGCAGCTTGGCATGTAGTAGATAGAACACCAGAGCTACAGTCAGGAAGTCCTGAATTCAAATGCAACCTCTGACACTTATTAGTTGTGTGACCATAAGCAAATCATTTAAACTATCTGCCTTAGTTTCCATAAAATAATAATAGCACCTACCTCCCAGGACTGTTGTGAGTTTCAGATAAGATAATAATTGTAAATTGCTTGTCACTATGACTGGCACATGTTAAGCATGACCTAAATGTTAGCTATATGATGATGAAGCCCCAGGAGACTTTTTTGAATCTTTTTTTAGAAGGGGAGCCATATCATATGGAAGGATATGGGATTTTCTCAAAGATTTCTTTAGTTTGGCTCTGAAAATATGGTTCTGGTCAGCTGAGAGAGGATTCTTAACTTTTTCCCATTGGCATCTTTATTGGCAGAAGCTCAGTTGTTTCTTTTGTATCAGTTGTTCACTTTTGTCTGCATCTCTCAACAACCAAATTTATTTTACCTAAACCATGATTGCTTCTTGTCCCTGAATACTTCCTTGGATTCACCATTCTAACTCTACAATGACATTGTAGACCTATGAAGACCAGCAAGAGAATATACTGTAAATCTTAGCCAAAGCAGTTAGTCACTAACTCTTAATTTCAACTATAACTCTGTAGGAGTCATTCACACCCATTTGCTTCCAAAGGTAGCAAGGATATTAGACAACTAAAAACAAGTAATCTAAGTTTCATCTATTATTCTTACTGATTATAATTTGGGTCTTCTTAATGTTATATGTTATTTCTTACTAATTTTCATCAAATTAAAATATCCAAATGTAGTTATAACTTTTGTGACATGAGTTCTAAATCTATATCTTTTAATATGACAATCAAGTCTTTATATAAGCCTTTCATTTCAGAGAATCCCTCCTTAAAATGAAAAAAAAAAAAAAAAGAAGAAGCAAAACTCACTGGCACAGTGACTATAACTGATAGTAACAATATCACATATCCATATTCAATAAATTTTCTACCAAGTTCGTCAACTTCCTTCTTGATGAAGATTGAACTCTATTTAAAAAGGCAATTGAATTTTAGTGCCATCTTCATTTACATAATTGTAGTAATTACATACTATTTGTAGTAATTATATACTATTTTAATTCACATGCACTCCATACATTTCACAAAAATCTTCATCCATCTCTCTCTCTCTCTCTCTCTCTCTCTCTCTCTTCCGTTCTCAAAATTAACTTTAATATGTCACTCAGCTAAAATGTAATATATTCATCCCAAGACCTTAGTCCTTTGGCCTTTTATTTCTTATAGTATCTCATAATATTGTATAGCATAGTAGTATATTATAGTCTTACAGTATATTATAGTATTGATTGACTGAGGACAGGTATATATTTTGTTCTGCCTTTGGGACCTGCCTCAGAAGCAAATCTATTGTTATAGGTATAATTTGAGGGGCCTGTGTAATTTTCCCATGTTTATTGAATTGAATTTTTCTTGTCCAGATAATTCTAATTATACCAATAGAAATTCCATTATTTAGCATAAGAGGATATTCTTTTAAATTGTAAATGCATTAGGGAACTTTAATGATTTAATCTAGTATCAATAGTTCACATTTTAGTAAGTATCATTTTAATTGAATGGCTTTTTGCCTAACTGGTACATGAGATGAGTTGTTTTGAGATGGAGCTTTGATGGATAAAGGGGAGAAGGTTGAGTGAGTTGGGAAGTCTGTACCCCCTAGAGTAAACTGTTGTAGATGAGATACAGAAGTGTAGACTCTCAAAACCTAGCCTGTAGAAAGTATTATGAGCCATTTAGCTATTTGGAGGTTGAAAGGCTGCCATGAATTCAATGCAATTCAACATTACAAATTAAATATCATGTGCAAGACATTATGCTAAATGTGAGAGATTAAAAAAATTAAAAAGGAACAAAGGAAAAGAAACTGGAATACATCACAGTTTGGGTTTTCATTTTTGATGCTGGCATCTGTGTCTTTTTTTTTTTTACGTACTGTAACATGCCTCAAGAAGTAGTAGACACAAAGTGGACATTCAATAAATTCTGATTTATTGAGATAAAGCCCTCTGATCAAAAGTCAGACTCTAAGTCATAGATGCCAATTTAATAGAATAAGAGGAGGATAGTAGTAACTAAGACAACAATATATGTTCAGTTTTTCCTAACAAAAACAGTTCAATATCCTGTTTAGGAACAGAGTAAAGCCAAACATACAATTTAAACTGAAAGCACTGGAAATTGCTCTGTAGATGTTTGAATACTAATACATAATTTGAAAAGAAAGCTTCACTCTTGTATTGACTGTTGACTGATGACTAAATGATACTACTTAACCTTTCCAAAATGCTTTCTATTTTCTAAATGCTTAACAACCATTAATCAGTTAATCCATTCAGCCTAGTCCATTGATATTAAATCATTATTTTAAATGGTAGAAAGTAACATTAATTAAACTATCTTCTCTTAAATTTTTTCCAGTTGTTCTTCTGAGCCTTCACCAACCAAGCAAGTCTTTGAAATGGGTCTTTAAGTTGAATTTTTTACATCAATTTAGTATTATTCTTAAGTGTAGACTTAGACTTCATAGTGCTCTGATTTGATGTCCAGTTCAATTATTTCCCATTTCAAAATAGCTCCCACAAAGAATCTTGAGGTTTTAAGATTTAGAGGTTTAGATAGAATGACAAAATAAAGAAAGGAAAAATGTGCTGAATACCACATGTAATTCCTTTTTGACATGATCATTTTTTTTACTTTAAAAAAAGAAAAATTGGTAGAATATAAGCTTGTCTTGAAATTCATTATTATTTCCTCTAATGTTGTTTTTCATTTTGGATTCTCCTCATTTCATCATTTGGACTGCTGTTTATTAATCTGTTCTTTGATAATAGATCTAACTAATTATTTTAATATTTAATATGTTTTAATTTTTATATTCCTTTTTTTTTCTTTTTTTTTCCTATTTTCTTTTTTTGATTTTTCTTTAGTAACCAAGAAGCTGTTCTAGGTTTTCTATTCCTAAGTCAAGTCTCTATATAAACCCCGAGAAGAAGGTTGTTGGTACTATATTGGAGTGACCTGGTTAGAGGCTATATT
The DNA here is from genome assembly GCF_902635505.1 of Sarcophilus harrisii. Taxonomy (NCBI): domain Eukaryota; kingdom Metazoa; phylum Chordata; class Mammalia; order Dasyuromorphia; family Dasyuridae; genus Sarcophilus; species Sarcophilus harrisii. The sequence continues at coordinate 406,883,358 of NC_045428.1, read as the reverse complement.
CAAATCTAACTAATGCTTCACCTGTCTAGGAAGATAGTGGCAGCAAGCAGTTGAATTCTACCTTTCTCCATCAGTTATGACTCTTTACCTTTTGGAATCTTTTACCTTTAAGGGAACTTTTATTCTTAACCCTGTGGAACTATGTATTCTACCTTAATAGCTGTAATGCCAGAATTTGATGCAGTGTGACCCCAGAAAATTTGGATCTTGCCTTCAATGCAGAGTTTAAACTAAACATATTAGATTGTTTTATTTCAGAACTACTTCTTAAATTCTTCCAGAAGTTTGACAATCCATACAAAGAGAAAGAGTAAAATGGGATAGAGTTGGAAGTATATGCATCTCACTAGGTATTTTTAGTAGGCTCTATAGCAGTTAGGTCATGTTTTTGTTGTTGTTGTTGTTGTTGTTGTTTTGTTTTTAAGTTACCATAGGAAATGAGGATTTTTCATGAAGGTTTAGTTCCTTGTTGGAACTAAAGTTGGAAATGAAGAACACATAGGAAGAGAAGGTCATGGATTTAGAGGCAGAAGGAATCTTGGTAGATATCTAGCACATTATTGTCATTTTTTTTTTCAGATAAGAAAACTTAACTGGTTAAGTGGTTCTCATAATTTAACACATATAAGAAGTTTCTAAGACAGGATTTGAATCCAGAGCATTTAGATTTCAATTCTAGCACTCTATCCACAATATCATTTTATATGTATGGAAATAAGAAGCCCAAGAGAATTTCTAAGATTTCTAAGATAAATTTTATAGCATACAGCTATAGAACATTGCATAGTAGAGCCTCAGAAACCTTTTTTTTTCTAAGAACTACACATAGCTTACAACTGTCTCTGGTAGAGTCTAGTGTCTAACAAATGAACTATTCTTTTCCTAAAAAAATCACTGTAGGTTCCTAGCAGTGAACCTTTGATAATGAGAAATGAACTGAAGACTCCGGGTTTTGTTTGTCATCTTGAGACATCCCCTCAAAATGAATAAAGAAGTTTTTTCATCTTGCTCCTATTTGGGATTATGGTATCAATGAATCACTGAATTGTTTCATCAGAAGGGAGCTAAGAAGTCATTTCATTTTTTATCTTTGTCCCCTCTTGCTCCTAGAAGAGTTCTTTGTTGTTAGTAGGTGTTTAAAAAGTATTGGTCATATTAGCTTCATTGAGAGGAACTTATTCCAATATCGTCAGTTTACATATGGGGAACCTATCTGCAACAGATGGGGATGTACAAAAAGGCAAATTAGTTTTTGCGAAAGGTCAGAAAGAAATTTTAATGTATGTCTTCTTTACTCCCGTTCAACACTCCATGACATATTCTTCTTTCTCACTAATGAACTATCAGTAACATAAGTAGTTTCCATTCTGTAATTGGTGACATTATGAAGATTATTATTTTAATGGCACAAACTTCAGTGCTTTTAGGACAAAATGTACCATACTTAAAAGGTGAAATATTTTTGTAACTTTAACTAAACCTAGAAATAATCTGCTCATTTTGTGTTAAAATGAAACCTAATTTTGAAGATTGTACTTGTTTTATATTTGTTAATCTTAATAAATTTAAATTTTATATTATCTCCAATACATTCAGAAGTTGGAAAAAAGGAGAAATAGATTAAGGATTCCTAACCTTTACTAAAAAGCAGTCTACTTTACATGAGCCTGATGTAGAATTATCTGTATTAATATCTTCTCTTACTCAGAAAGCATTGACTTGATTAGCAAAGAAGAGAGAACTTAAGACAACATCTGTAAGCACCATGATCAACCAGTTAAATCTGGAAGATTGACTAATTTCATGTAAAGGATTGAGTCTCATATCTTAGGTTTACACTTGATATACCTTTATGCATTTACAAAAGTCTTAGCAGATATAGTACAAGTATTATATGAAAAACAGAATCTCAGAGCAAACTAAATTACTCAGAGCAATTAAATTACTACTAAGAGGCTGAGCTGGCATTTGAACCATGCATTTGGACTACAAATTTAGTTATCCTTTCTACTACACAGGTGTTGAAGCTAATGCATATAGTGTTCTACATACATATGTATAGTATACATACATAGCAAAGGTAAATTATAGAGTCACTACTTAATCTTTTCTTGGATGATTTTTCACAGAATAAAAATGAGCCATTTTTCTCCAAAGCTAAAAGTGTGAGTGCTAAGCTTTGGCAGTTTTTATCAAGTTGAAAAGGGTTCATCTACAGGACTGACGGCAGACTAGATACCAGGTGATAAAAACTTTTAGCCATATTATCTCAGGAAAGCATTTATTAAGATATATAAAGATTATGATCTGTTCAATAAAGAAAATAGTCAAACTAAACAAATCATTAATCTTTTAAAATAAATATATGATGGGTAGCCAATAACTAAGTGACAGAAATTCTGTATTGCCTCATATAAACTAAAACTCCATGAACATTTTTGCATATATGGGTCCTTTTCCCTCCTTTATGATTTCCTTGGGATACAGACCCCATAATGGCACTGCTAGTTTAAAGAGTATGCACAGTTTTGTAGCCCTTTGGGAATAATTCCAAATTGCTCTCCAAAACGATTGGATCTGTTCACAATTCCACCAAAAATGTATTAGTGTCCCAGTTTTCCTACACCACCTCCAAAATTCATCATTATCTTTCCCTGTCATCTTAGCCAATTTTAGAGGTGCATAGTGATACTTTAGAGTTATCTTTATTTTCATTTCTCTGATCAGTAGTGATTTAGGGTACCTTTTCATATGACTTTAGATGGCTTTAATTTCATCATCTGAAAATTAGATGATCATATCCTTTGACCATTTATCAACTGGGGAATGACTTATATTCTTATAAATTTGACACATTTCTTTATATATTTTAGAAATGAGACCTTAGAAATACTGGCTGTAAAGATTTTTCCCCATCTTTGTACTTCTCATTTAATGTTGTTTCTATTGGTTTTGTTTCTTCAAAAGAATTATTTAATATAATCAAAATTGTTCATTTTGCCTTTCATAATGTTATCTAGTTCTTCTTTGGTCATACATTTCTCCCTTCTCCAAAGATCTAATAGGCAAATTATCCTTTAGTCTCCTAATTTGTTTATGGTATTGTCCTTCATGTCCAAATCATGTACTCATTTTGACCTTATTTTGACTCTTATTCCAGAAGCTGGAGTTTGGGAGGGATTAACAAATACTAGATTACTATAGACCTTGATTATTGGGTCATGTGTACTTAGATTATTTCTTTTTAAAGATATGGACAAAAAATGAGATCAAAAACAGGTTTTATAACAAATAGATTAATACCAAAGCACAATGTGATCCTGTATGTATTAGGAGTCCTGAAGTTCAGATTAAGCAAAGCAAACTAAGGACAGAAAAAGTGTTATTCCTTTTTTTAATTATATAAAAGAAATAGATTAAGAAAGAGATAGAAGATCTACTCAGGATATATGTGAATATGATAATATAAACAAAAGTGTCAAACTTGTCTCCTAGGACTACATAGGCCTTGAAAACTCCACACTGTGACTGGACCTAATTAAAATATAATTGAGAAATAATGATGATAAATAGCTTTCATAAATATATATGTGTATATATATATATATATTTCTTATACTGTGCCAGGCATTGTGACAAGCTCTTTATAAATGTTATCTCATTTGAGCTTCACCATAATTCTGGGAGGTAGTATCTATTCTAATCCCTATGTTACACATTAGGAAACTGAGGCAAATAGCAGTCAAATGACTTACCCAGAGTTCCAACATAGTTAGGTAAGTGTCTAAGGTCAGATTTGTATCTAGGAAAACTTGTGATTCTAAATCCAATGCTCAATCCATTGTGTCACCTAGCTACCCCACTGTGGCCATGAAAATGAAATATTTGACAAAATCAATTAAAAATATGACACAATATAGACAATGTTGATTTGAGTTTTTCTAATTCAATAGATGATCAAACTCCTAAGTGAGTTTGATATCACTGACATAAGAAAGAGAAGATAGAGCTACTGAATTCTGTTTGTTTTTGTTTTCTCTGCCAATAGGAATGATCTTGGGTAAGTATACTAATTTTCCTGGCCATCAGTTTCCTCCTGGGTCAAATGTATAGATTTGGATTAAATGGCATTGGAAGTCATTTCACTTCTAAGTTTGTCTTCTTATATTTGTTTTTATAATAGGAAAGGGCATAATGAATATGACTACTAGGAAATTAATATTCAAGATAAAGAAGAAAGCACTTCCTAGAATTTTATGAATTATAATCCTGTGGACCAAAATAATTGCAGTTATTGAAACAGCTAGAAGATGTAATCTGTTGATCCACCAGCTGTTATCTTTGAAAAAGGATGGAGTACCCAAAAAAAGAGAATGGTTCCCAAATATAAATTCAAGTATCCTCTTTTTTTTTTTTACTTTGTTTTTTCTTGACATTTTCTTTGCTCTGTTTTCTTTCACAACATGATTATTCAGGAAATGTTTTGGATAACTACACATGTATAACTTATAGAATTATATGCCTTCTCAATTAAAAGGTGAGGGATTGTGGAGGGTAGAAGAAAGAATCTGCAACTCAAAATTTTAAAAATGAATGCAAAAAATGAAACTGGGGAGAATAAAAAACTAACTAAATGAATTTTTTAATGAAAAAAAGATGGAGAACAAGAAAGGAGTCATAGGGTTAAAAAATGCAAATATCCCGGTTTTCAACAAAAAGGAACATAATGTGGTTTGCCATCTAGGAGCCAATGAACTTCACTTCTATTCCTGGCAAAATTCTAGAGGTCATTATTAAAGGGATAATTGAAGTTCCTTCAAACACATTGTCCTTCAAATTCATCAATTTTAATTTCCTTTATTTACACCTTCAATCTACTTCAACCATTTGAAGATCATTCCCTTTGATACCAAAACTCTAAAATTTCTCTTTTTCCCACAAACTTTTTTCTCTTCTCTCTACTCTTTCTTTCCATCTACCTCCCTTTTAAGCCTGTTCTATATTTTGTCCTTTGAACCTTTCATCATTTCATCTCTTGCTGTTCACTCAGGTGATCTCCCTTCTCTTGCCCTCACTTTTAGGGCTGCGGCTAGCAACTTTATAAATGAGGCATATAAGGTTAAAGGTCTACCAGGAATGTGGCCACATTCTATAGGCCATTGCATAGGAAATTCCTACTATGTTAGTGACTTGCCAACTACTCATTTTTTTAAATGGCATTCAATTTGACAGAGTAAAATGCTACATTAAGGGTTTTCCTCCATCAGGATATCTCTCATGATTATAGTAATTTCTTCAACCTATGCATGATTTTTGAATTCTCCTTCCTATAGCAGCTAAAGATATAACTTTCCATTTTTCACTTTTATGTTTTAATTTTTTATATTTAGATGATTTATCTATTTGATGATATTTTGTGATATATAATATCAGCTACTAATCTAAACCTATTTTCTGCCATATATTTTCTATTTAATCCGGGAATTCTTATTAAGATTGTACAGCATAGTAGTTTGTATTCCTAATTGATGAACACTATGTGATGGCATTTTCTTCTGGGTTTTATTTTCTAGCATTTCATGCTACTGAGATATATTTCAATTTTTAAAGGATAGTATCAGTTTTTATAATTATTGCTTTGTAATGTAGTTTGTGATCCAGTGATATCAAAATTTCTCTTTTCTAATATGCTTAAATATATATTAGCTACTATATAATTATCCACAAATAATAGTTAAATACTTAATGATAGTTAAATAGTTTAAATAGTTGGAAGGAAATTCAAAAAGTCTTCTTGACCAACTCCAAGTAATTGAGTAATTAAAACATTCAAAATATGATTATTCTTTTCTGAACCACCTCTAAGAACTCCCTCAGAATGGAATTTCTCTTGACTTTGTTTTATGTGTGTATAATTAAATGCTATATTAAAAGAGAATTATTTTCTGAAAAAAAATTAGGAAACCAATTTCTTTAACATGTTCTCATTGGACCCAATTTCTTTTATTAAATACTATAAACCAAATCTATCCTTTTGTTTTGAATATTCTAGTTTCTCTTTACAACATTTTTAAAGTATGATAGTCAAATCCCAAAGTATGATAACATAGTCCTCTAATATGGATTTAACTCTTCTGGGGCACAGCAAGTTCCTTTCTTGGTCTTTATATGTTTTCATACTTCTATTGATTCCAATAATTATCGATAAAATAATAATCAATAAAGCAAATGATTGCTTCTTTTATCATCTATGACCTCTAGTTTCTTTATGCTATATTTTGACTAAATTCATATCTTCCCAATTTATATTTGGGAAGTTGTGAAATATTAATATCCAAGTGTACTATTCTACATTTGTCTCCTTTGACTTTAAGGAATTATCTTTAAAATTCCCAAGTTCATTTTAAATTTTATTCATGCCATCTAGCATATCATCATCTGTATTTAATTTAGCATCACCTACAAATTTGATGAGCACATTTATCATTACTATATTAGGTCATCCATAGAGATATTTGATCAAAACTAAAACTTTATAAAATAGAACTTTTCTACTTTTTGTCTTGCCTCACTTTCACTTATTATGTAATTAATTTTCCTAATGAACAACTTGGATCAATTGATTCCTGCTCAAAAACTTTCAATTGTCTCCTATTGTTGGATGAATAAAATCTAAATTTCTTAATCTGGTATTCAAGATTCCTCACAGTATGATTACAAATTCCCAGCATTAACTTCCATCTCTCTGCCTTATGGTACTCAAATTTAGGCAAAAAGCATGATTTGCTAATGCAATAATAAAGCCTACAGTTTTGCCTCTCTATGAAGATTGTTCCCACTTCCTATAACATCCTCCCTTCATCTTCACCTATTAAAAATCATTGCCAATTTTTCAAAATTCAGTTCAAATGTCACCTTACCCATGACACATTTCTTGATATCTCTTCAGCTCAACTCTAGCCAGAATTGATCTCTCCATGAGCCATCACAGATTCTTTGATTGTGCTTCTCTTAAATCCTATTTTAGTTATATGGAAACAAATTTTATTTTTTCTCATTAAATTATAAGATTCTTGAGGGCAGAAATCCTACCCTCATATTCTGACCATCACACTTACTTGTGTGGTCATGGAAAAGTAATTTAATGATAAGTAATTTGTAAAATAGGATTTAGAAGCAGAATTAGTTGACTTAATTAATAATGTTCATAAATAGTAATAATCATGAATGATAAACTTGTTATTAACATACTATTGTTAATGTATTAACATCTTGTTATTAATATATTTGATGAATTGAATTGAGTATATTTTATAAACTGGACATTTCCCCTCCAAAGGCAGTATGGTATAATGAAAAGAATACAGGATTTAGAATTAAAGATGAGGGCTCCTATGACTTCTCTTCTATTTCTTATACCACTTCTTTGACATTTGTCCAAACATATATAGTCTTTCTTGGATTTAGTCTATTAATCTAAGTTTCCAGATAGCAGAACCCTTGATTTTCTTCTTCCTAACCCCAAGCCATTCAGCACCCATCAGGGCAACACATAACCTGAAGGAATAAACATGAAGGGGTGTGCTTATCTCCCAACTTTTCTGCTACTTACCTCCTCCCAGGTGGATCCCTCTGCATTTTTCTTCTTTTTTTTTTCTTTTTCTTTCTTTTGCATTCTTTCATTCTTTTCATTCTTTCAAGAGAGAATCTAGCATCTCTGATCCTCAGGGATCTTTAGCTCCATTTCCTCCTTCCTTATCATGATAGACAAAGACTTTGAGAGTGAACATGGCAACTAACACCATTTGGATGAATAGAAAGTACCAAACTACAAATATTTCAGTATATAAAGGAAGTCCTTTCTGGTCTTACCATTCACCCTGCAATTGAATCTTAGAGTCATGTAGGTTTTGATTACATGCTCTGCCCCTTTGTCCTTCAGACCACTTCCCCCACCTCCATCTGACATGGCAATGCACTATAATGGACCTCGCCATCTGCTGCATTACCATCTCTTTGCATCCTCTATGAAGCTGTTATTTATATGTTGTCTCCTTCAGAGGGTGAGTTTCTTGAGAGTCGACTCCAATACTTTTCTAATTATTTCTCCAGGTTTAGTGTAGTGTTTGATAAATAGTAAATGCATAATCCTTTTAAAAATTTTTTTTCATTCATTTATTCATTTGTCAATGAGGGAATTGGATAAGATGACCTCTTTCCATTTCCTTGTTCCTGCCTAAACCTCCATTTCTTTTTTTTTAATAGCTTTTTATTTACCAGTTATATGTATAAGTAATTTTACAACATTGACAATTGCCAATCCTTTTGGTTCCAATTTTTCCCCTCCTTCCCCTTCCCCCCTCCCCTAGATGGCAGGATGACCAGTAGATGTTAAATATATTAAAATATAAATTAGATACACAATAAGTATACATGACCAAACAGTTATTTTGCTGTACAAAAAGAATCAGACTCTGAAATAGTGTACAATTAGCCAGTGAAGGAAATCCAAAATGCAGGCAGGCAAGAATATAGGGATTGGGAATTCAATGTAGTGGTTCTTAGTCATCTTCCAGACTTCTTTCACTGGGCATAGCTGGTTCAGTTCATTACTGCTCCATTGGAACTGATTTGGTTCATCTCATTGCTGAAGATGGCCAGGTCCATCAGAATTGAGTATCATATAGTATTGTTATTGAAGTATGTAATTATCTCCTGGTCCTGCTCATTTCACTCAGCATCATTTCGTGTCTCTTCAGGCCTTTCTGAAATCATCCTGTTTAAATCTCCATTTCTTCATCCAAAAATAAAGGTATTTAAATAGATTATTTCTATGTCTTGTCTAGTCTTAAATCCTATGGAAATAAGAATAATCATTATTAATACATGAATAATTCAATTAAACTAAAGTAATTATATTCATCTTATATACAAGATAGTTATATGCAGCATGGTAATGAAATTAATGAAGTGATAGACTTCAGGAACACCTCAGATTGATTCCTTTCTCCAGTACTCACTAGCTGTGTAACTAGTTTAGTTACCTAAACTCTCAGCCTCATTTTCCTCATAGGCAAAATGGATATGATAAAAGCACCAACATGATAAAAGCCTCCAATGAGGTAACTCACTTTTCAAAGCTTAAAACACCATATAGATTTCAGCTATTATTATTATTATCGTGGTATCCTCCAACTTAATATGAAACAGATTTATTTTAACACCATGTGTTACTCTTCAGCTCCCCTCTCATTTCTATAGCCTTTGCTAACTTAAAAGCCATAAAATTGCTTTTTTCTGGGAAGATGTTTACTTCAGAAATTTGGAGAACAAAATCTTCAATGCTCTCCTTTGTTCCCTAAATACTTTTGAACCTGCCATTTTATTTTAAGTGGAAACTAAGAAATAGACACCACCCTTGGATATAAAATAAAGTTCCATAAACAAAGAGTGATGATTAATTACTTACAAGAAGGCTTACAAACAAGATGGCTGGCTGTCCCTTAAAATTCCCAAGGTGTTCCATACTAAATAATTAGAACTGGAAATGCAAACTAAATCCTGAAGGTAACATTTGGCAAAGTTCTTGATTAGAAATTCTGCACAGAGTATTTGTTTAGGAAGCAACTGAAGTATCCTCCCTGGCTGTTTTGCCTTTGAAGGATCTTCACAGAATCTCAAGTACTTGTTGTCACTGAGGCAAAAAAGAACTAATTTGCTTCCCATTATAATATCTGCCTTTCCATTAGTATATTTAATTGTATTGAGGTCTGGGGAGTAGGCTCTGCCCTTTTGAATAAGGAAAAATGAGGGTAGAGTTGTTACTTTTGACAGCTCACAGTTAAAAATATTGATGGGAAATAGGGTTGGACGGCTGAGACAAACCCAAACTATAAAAGCCTTAATTAGCAGAAGCATAATTACAGGGAGCTATTGTGGAATAAAATCTAAATTGTATTAAAATATTTTTCCAAATGATTTGAAGATGGGGAAAGACTTTTACACTACAAGCAATTTTCTCTAAATTACTGCCCATCATTGAATTTCTTAAATTAAAACTGAGTGCAAAAATAAAAGCTTGTTGCTGCCAGTCTTCATGTTGGTTCATCTTGGAGTGATTTTCTTGCACATTTGGGAATTTTTATGTGTTTTCTCTTGTTACATGCTATGAAAACACAAATATCCCTAAATCTCAAAGAGAAGGGCATTGGAATCCATAGAGAACAAAATTCTCTTCTTAATAAGTCATTTATTTATTAGTTGTTTATTCACTCATTCAGTTCTTCATTCAACAAGTATTGTAGGCAGAGCTAGAACTTGACATAGTAAAATTAATCCTTATCCAAAGCTCTTAACAAAAATAAATTTATTGATTTGAGTTTAATCTTGTCTCTGACTCTCCTTACCCTCTAGTGGTGGTACTAGCAAGCAATAATGTAATCAAAAAAATCAAAGAATAGAAGAAAGGAAGCAAGAGAAGAAGGAGGAAGCAAAACCTCTGGAGAATACACAAAGTGAAGTTAGATTGTGAATAGCTAAGAATTATCTCTACAAATGAGTAAGGACTGTGTTTAAGTAGACAAGTCTCTTCAGTATCTTCCAAATATTTGCCATTATATTAGATATTGTTGATGTTGCTTAATTCTTTATGCTTGTATCTCCAGTACTTGGCACACTGCCTGGCATATAGTAGAAGCTTAGTAAATACTTGTTGATTGATTTATTGATTCATCTGCATAATGAAAGGGTTGGTTTCCATTAACTGTGAAGTACTTTCCAGTTGTAAGATTCAATTTGTCTATGTTGCCAATAGAACTTAAACATTACTTCCTGTTCCTTGAAGTATTAACCTCCTATTCCCCAAATTTATAAAATAACTACTTCACAAACACGGGAAGTTTATGCAATGCTTAGTAATTAATTTTACAAAGGCTTTCTGGGATGCTAAGGATGTTTCAGGATGTCTTGAAGTAAATCTCTTTCATCTATCTCCTTAGAACCTCAGAGAACATATTCACAATTTATATGTGGTATCTGTAGATTTGTATGAATTAATGATCTTACAATAAGGGAATTAGACCTCGCTGCTATCACAGATTTAGATGAATATGACTAATGCTGAAAGTATGGATACTGAATATTTTAACTTATGAAAGAATAATTAAATTTAAAGGATGGTAGAAGAGCATCATATTACAACATGTGTTCTGGCTAACCAAGCTATGGTATGGTATGGGATTGTAATGGAATATTTAGCTGCTGCAAGAAATGAGAAGCAAGATGATTTCAGAAAAATCTGGAAAGACATATAAACTCAAGTGAATAGAACCAGGAAAAGGTAATTACACAGTAACTACAATGTTGTTTGAAGAAGAGTTATGAAGGATTTAGCTATTCTCAGCAATAAAAGGATCCTAGAAAATTCCAAAAAGACTAATGATAAAGCACACTCTCTGTTTCTAGAGAAAGAATTTATATTATTTGAATATAGACTAAAGCATGATATTTTTCACTTTCATTCTTTTTCTTTCATCTTTCATGTATAAAATTACTAATATGGAAATGTTTTACATAATTTTAATTTTTTTTAAATATACTTGTGCAGTGTTCCAAAAATCAAAATGTTGTGGGAAAGTACAAGGTAGAGAGCAATTGAATGAGGATCATTGGGAAAAAATTTAGTAAAGATATTGTCATAGAAAAATACCATAGATTGAAAGTATTAAACATGCTCCCAAGTAGGACCTCCAAAAAAGTTAAAATACAATTGAGAAATATTAAACAAAAATACAACATAACATATAGTGTTAGTATGTCATTTTAAAAATTCAATGTGTATTTTATGTAATTGCTATTGTTCCTATTTGAATTTGACACCTCTGTAGAACAACTGGCCGAGAGAAAGAAATGGATGATGTGTTTGGGAAGAATATCAAAATCCTGATACCTAAGCATGATATATAAGTGAAAGGAGACTTCAAATCTACAAGCATCTTTTAGAGCTCTCTCAGATAAAATAAAATAAAATAAGATGATTAATTCTTGACTTGCCTTAATGAAAACTAAATACTTCAAGGAGTGAAGAAAATAATAAGGTGACCTGATTATGAAAATGACTATGATTTTGAGAAATAACTCTTTACTTAGCCAAAAATCAAAGAAATACTGAAAGGGACTACTCTGTCATAGAGTTCATAGTATATTAGGAAAGAAAATATAGGGATAACCTGAACAACTCTTAAAATTTGAGGAAAGCAGATTCCAAATTAGCCAGTTAGGATTTCATATCCTATTACTTTTTCAGGAAAGTCTGTCTAACAGGAATACTACAAACCTTCAGTGATGGGAAATTCACTAAAAACAAAATTGTGAAGACTCATGCAGAAATTTTTTCCTATTTAGAAGAAAAGGAAGAGTTGTCTAAGAAGAAAAATGTAGTTCTACAGTGAACTCATCTACTACTTTATACTTTTAAAAAACCCATTCAGAAAATAAAATTAATGGAAGGAAACAGTTGTAATACGGTCTTTGTATAGTCTCAGGAAAAATAAACAGAGAACTATATAAACCTAGAGATAAATGCTAACAATTAAAAAACCATTTAAAACTATATTGGAGATTGGATAAGAGGGAAGTAAAAAAAAAAAATGACTGAACTAGGTGGAAAGACAAATTATACTGTACAACATAGAAAAAGTAGTAGTAGTCAGTTCTTAATTTTTTCTCTAACAAGAACACTTTTTAGACTGAAAATCACACAACAGTGATGAAGATGAGAGTAAAAATCAGAATAAAGGAAGAGATTATATGAGAATATAATTCAACTGTTCAGATGATCAGAATTAGATGAATTTTAATTTCAAGCTATTTTTTTAAAAAACTGGCAAATATAGTTAGTAAATCACTAGTTGTACTCTTTGAAAAATCAAGGCGAATACAATGGATTCCATAAGACATTTTTTAGTCATGTCCAACTCTTTGTGATCCCATGAATCATAGCATACCAGTTCCTTTAGTACTCTACCATCACCCAAAGTCTGCCCAAGCTTATGTTCATTGCTTCCATGATACTATATATATTTATCTCATTATTTGGAGTCCCTTTTCCTTTTGCCTTCCAATTTTTCCCAGTATCAGTCTTTTCCAAAGAGTCCTTTGTTTCTCACAATATGGCTAAAACATTTAAACATCAGCTTTGGAATTTGACCTTCCAATGAATAGTGAGAGATTATGTCCTATGATCTCTGAGCCTGTCATCTCTTTCCCTGTCCCTCATCAAAACCAATGGAGATACTTATTAAAGTGCTTTCTACTATTCATACTCACCACTGCCAAAACCTCTATTTCTCTATTACTTAAATCTCTTTGACCCTCTCGGGGTGGAGAAAGGGATCCTGCTGCTGGAATCTTTTACCATTACCTCCATTTCCTGAATAACCAGGCTGGTGTGGAATGGGGAAGAATTAAGTTTTTGTGAAGGTAAAAGAACTACTATGCTATCAAGTCAACAAACACTAAGTGCCTACTGTGTGCCAAATGCTATGCCAAGTACTGGGAATGATAAGAAAGACAAACACCAGTCTCTGTTCAAAGAACTCCTAATCTTATAGAGGAGATAACATCCAATAGCTATGGATATAACATGATATAGATAAGATGATCTTAGATAGAAGATGCTACCATGATGAAGAACAGAAAAGAACTGTGATCCTAGAAGGATAAAATTTCTTAATTCCTCATTTATAAGGGGAAAAATATATTACAAATAGTGTTTACATAATATTATATTTTAAAATGCCATGTAGTAATATAACTATACTTAAACACTATTATTTGGGAAGGTAACTATCTATGATTTTATTGGTATAGGAATCTCTCAGTCTAGAAACTAGCTCTACTGATACAGATCTGTACCTGACTAGCAAAATGTAGTTTTAGGCATTGAGAGTTTAAATAATCTGCCTTAGGTCACATATGTGTCAAATCATGGATCAAATATGGGATTTAAAATCATCTCTTTCTGACTTTGAGGTATGATCTGTGTAAACCAAGCTTTTATGAGATAAATGGGATATTTAATCACTTTTTATATCATTATTTCTACAGGACAGTTTGATCTGAGTTCTATCTGTACCTGGGGATTTTCTGGACTAACAGCTTTTTCAAATTAAGATTTATCTGATTAAGTGAAGAGATAAAGACCATTTGTAATTATCCCATTCATTATAGTTTGTGGGAATAAGTGGAGTTAAAAATCTTTTTTTTTCTTTCCTTTGTCTTCCTCTGTTGCCCAACAACATTAATTTGCTTAAAGAATCCTTACCTTAGTGATAATGCCCTTTCAAACTTAGGCAAGCCCATATCTAAATGATCCAAACATTCAATTTTGGAGTGGTCAAAATTGCAAAGATATTTGTTTTGCCTGTCTTTAGCTTCATAAGGTAATGTATTTAAGGAAAAGCCTAGACAAAACCTTTTTATGAAGATATTTGCAATTTAGAAAAAACATGTCTGTAATTGTTGAAATTTCACACTTCTTATTACTGCATTTTTATCATAATGAATATCACTTCTGAATTCCTGTGTGGTAAATGAAATTAATATTCCCACAAGAACTGTAAATGATAATTTATTATTAGCCTCCCTAAGGTTTTGTTTCTTGCTGTGGCTCCTTCAGTGATTTCATCATAATTTAAATGTATTTAAATATAACAATTTATGCTCATCATTACTGTGTTCTTCAGTCAGTCTGTTACTAAGTCTAATTCTAAAAAAAAATTTTCTATATAACCTGAATAACAGACAATGTCTAAGTCAAGACAACAGGAATAAAGAAAGACAGTATAGAAATATACAATCCATTCTTTTAGCTATCTCTAATAGCAGATTAAGATTAGACAGTGAAAATAATAAATATGATTTCAAATCACATATAAATGATGTCATGGATAATTCACTCATAAAGTATTTTCACAAGGATTGTTTCAATTTTAATAAAATTTTAGAATAATTAATTAAAAAAAAGATAGGGATAGGGATTGCAACTGTGATTTCAAGCAGTCAGGCATTAATCAAATATTAAGTGTCTACCATATGCATTATATTAAGTCCTAAAATATCCAAAAGGGCATAAAAACAAAAACAAAAAACAAAAAAACCCACAGTTTCTGCTCTCAAAAAATTCACAGTTTATTGGAAGAGACAACAAACAAGTAGTCATATACAAATAAGATAAATACATATTGGGGGGAGAGGGGACTCAGAGGGAAGGAACAAAGACATAAGGATTCAGAAAATATTATTGTAGAAGATTGGATTTTTGCTGAAATTATGAGGAAGCCAAGAAAACTAAATGAAAACATTTCATACATGGAGACAACCAATGAAATTATCAGGAGTCAGAAGATGGAGTGTTTTGCATGAGAAACCATAGATATAAGAAGGCCAGTCTCACTGAATTGAAGCATATATAAAAAGGTGGAAGATAGAAGATTAAAAAGTTATAAAGGGGCCAACTTATGGAGGGCTTTAAAAGCCAAATGGAAGATTTCATATTTTCTTATTGAAATAGTAGAGAATCCATGGAATCCATTGAATAAAGGATGAGACAATGACATGGTCAGACTTGCATTTTTGAAAGATCATGTGGATAGTCAAGCAGAGGTAGACAGAAATGGAGTAAAACTTCATCGACGCCAGACCACTACAGTGGTCTAGGGCTGAGGAACCTGTGCCAGGATGGGGACATTCAATATCTAGCATTTATTAAGTGACCACTGTGGGCCAATACAGAAAACTCCTGGGTGAGGAAACTCCCTGTATTAATAAGGAGCTAATTGAATTGCTGAGAGTCCCATAACTTATGTGTGTCAGAGGTGGGATTTGAGGGATTCTTGGATTCAAGACCCCTTCTCTATGCATTACATCACATTGCCTCTCTAGGAGTTTTTAGACACATATAGACTTATTATACACAGCATTCATAGCTCACATTTTTACAGTGCTTATGGCTAATATTTTCCTTAGCTCAGACATATGAGATACATATTATAAGTATATTTAAATAAATATTATTATAATTATAGATAAATATTATCATATCTATTTTACAGGTGAGAAAACTGGACTTCAAAGAGGTTAAGCCCATTAGGAAAGTTAGCCAGTCAGGGCGCTAACCATTCATGTTCTAACTCAGATTTCTTTATTCCTGATCTAGTGATCTTTTACAAACCACATTATATTTGGATCTTCAAATAACATAATTTTTAAAATGTGTGATGATTGTCAGTCCCACACTCATGTGCCAGCGAGGGCATTGTTAACGTTTCTTCCCTTTGCATGATATGCATTGTAATAATATTAAATATCCAAACTGTGAAGGACATATTATATCTCAATTCCACTAGCCTAAGAGAGATCTAGGACCCTTTCATGAATTTCAAACAGATTTTAGGTGGTCACTTATGCAGAAAACTCCTAGAAGTTCTTATTAAATTTGAGAATTATCAAAATCCTTAAAACAATCTGAAAATAATGACTAACAGGATCTTGCCTAGAGCCTTTATAGAAACTATCTTTAAGTTTTAAAATCTATTTTATTGTTTTTTCCCAATGAACAATTGTTTTCTCTCACTTTCCTATTCACTTTAAATAATGTATTTTTAATCCACATAATAAACACACATAGTAAAACAAAACACAATTTTACATTGATTGTGTCAAGGTAGATAGAAAGATAGAAAGATAGATAGATGAATGGATGAATGTATTTTGCATTTTGCATTTTATGTGCATCACCTTTTTGGAAAGAAACTGATAGTATATTGCATCGTTTGTCCTGAAATTAACTGTATTGAGCAGTTTTTCAGAATCTTTCAAAGTTATCATCATCTAATTTTGCATACTTAATTTTCAATTCATTTGTAGAACCATCCCAATTTCCTCTGAAACTGTCATTTTTTATGATGAGATAGTATTCTGTCACATTCCTATGCCATAATGTATTTCTTTATTCCCCAACTAATGCTACTTCCTTTGTTTCAAGTTTTTGTTACTACCAAAAATGTTTCTACAAAACTATTTTTGTTCATATAGATTTTCTTCTTTATTTAATCTCTTTGAGGTATATGTCTAGTAATGGTATTGGTGAGTCAAAGAGTATTCATAGTTTAATGACTTTATAATTACACTTCCAAATTACTTTCTGAACTAATAAATCTACAAAAAGCACGTTAGTGTTGCCTTTTTTTCCTTAGCTCCTCCACCATTTGTCATTTTCTTCTTTTTTGTCATCTTTGAAAATTTGATGAACAGGTAATGGAACCTCAGAGTCATTTTATTTGCACTTCTGTAATTAATAGTAATTTTTAGGAATTAATCATAAGGTTTTTGATAGTCTTCCTTTGAAAATTATACAAACATAACCATTGACCATTATTTTATTGCAATTTTTCAGAATCTTTCAAAGTTATTATCATCATCTAATTTTGCATACTTGGGTCATGAAGAGTTGGTTATGATTGAAATGACTGAACAATAACAACAAAATCTAAATTGTCCATTTTATATTCTATATTCCTCCCTATCCTTTATCTTGCCATGAATTCTTCCTCTATCCATAGATTAGAAAAATAACTTTTACCTTTGTTCTTTAATTTACTTTTGATATCAACTTTTATGACTGTCATGTATATATTTTGAAGATTACCTTAGTGTAGTATAAGATATTTTAATACATCCAACTTCATACATTCATGGAAGTATACTATTTTGTTTACTGATGTCTAACTGTGTGTCTATGGAAAATTGTAAAAAGTTTTATAAGGGACAGAACTATACTAGGATCTAAGAGGTATAATCCAAAGGCACTTAAGAATCTGTCATGTGTCAAAATGACTAATGTCAAAATGCTAAAAGATATAACTATGTTTTAGCACAAGTGTAATAGGATAATAGAAGTCTTGAAGTAAAATAATTTGTCAATAGTGAACAGTATGGATAAGAAGGGAAAGAAATTGGAGTAAAGGAAGCAATAATTCAGTGATAAATTTGTATTGTCATTCAGTCATGTCAAACACTTAATGAACCCATTTGGGATTTTTTTGCAAAGATGCTGGAGTGGTTTGCTATTTAGTTCTCTAGCTCATTTTACATTTAAAGAAAGTGGGGCAGAGTTAATTGACTGGCCTAGTGGCACATAGCTAGGAAGTATCTGAGGTCACATTTGAACTCAGGGAGAAGACTCAGGAAGTCTTCATGATTCCAGGTCTGGCACTATATCTTCTATACCACCTAAATACCCTGTACATATGTGGAATAAAATGGCCCCTGGAAACAAAATAGGAAGAAAAATATCACTCTATTCCCATAGACAACAAGAAACATAAAAACACCAAAAAATAAATATAAAATTATTCAATTTAGAAAGTTGTCTTGTGGTCACATTCAAGCAACATTCACTCATTGTGAGGCTAGAGCCTTTTTTATTAACTATTTCTATTTACAATGATTCACAAAGTTCACAGTGTATTCCAGATTGCAGCTTTTATGATACTCTCTTAAAATGTATAATTTCATGGAACCCCAGAGCACCATGGAATTTCCTTAGAGAAAAAGAAAAGGAGGGAGGAGAGAAGGGGAGACACATACACACACACACACACAGAGAGAGAGAGAGAGAGAGAGAGAGAGAAAGACAATCTAATCATCTACATAAGGACTGATTAAGTGGTCAAAAAGACATATCACCTACAATATGATAAACAGTTGAATGGATAGGAAGCTAATTAAATATAATTCAACAGGGATTTGTTAAATATCTGTGTGCAAATAAATATGTGAAGTACAAGGACTACAAAACAAAAACAAACAAACAAAAAAAACTCTCTGTCTTCAGTGAGTTTATAATGTAGTAGATGGGGTCATAAGAAAAGCTGTTCAAGAAAAATTGAGGCCAGAAAGATTACTAACAACTGGAGGGATCAAGGAAGGTTTTGAAGAAGTGGCTTTTGATTTGAACATCAAAGGAAAAATGTTTTGAAAATGGAAAATGCTTTGGATGAATAAAAAATCCAAAGATGAATTACTGAATTTGAGGAGTAGATAATAATATAACATGGATAGGATATAGTAGTTATGAAAGAAAAGAGAATAGAGTTGTATCATATATAGCTTTGACATACATGAATTCAACTATGGAGGCAAAAAGGGAAAAAAATATAAATTTAAATAAGAAAAACAGTTCCATGAACCATTCTGCTCATTGAGCATACTCTGAACATAAGATAGGAAGCATGCATTTGTTGTTCCTTCAGTTGGTCTCAGTTCCTGCATATGTCTCCTAATGTGAGCATCTTGCTATGCTACAAGTAATTTCAGAATCTTCTTTTCATCACATCTATAGCTATTCATTCTGCTTGGGCTCTAAGCTAGTTTGAGACACAGACTTAGCTGATTTTCATAACACTCATGGTCAACTAGAAGGACCCTGTTTAAATACCTTTGATTTCCAACTGTCTTCTTTTGTTTCTTAGCCAAGTTAAAAAAAAAAGAAGAAGAAATCTTTATGAAGTAGTGTGACATTCTGAAATAAAGTCACACTTATGTATGTAACTCTTTCAAGATAGTTTTTCCTCTAATCATTACCAGCAAAATCAGTCATAGAATCTCACAGTTTGAAGTGACTTCAAAAACCATCTAGACCAATCAGTGCCTTGATAACAATTCCATCCATAGCATCCCTAACAAATGATTAGAGTTATCTACTCTATGCTTAATGACTTTTCATACAGATGAATCTGCTATGTCCTGGGGTGACCTATTCCAATTTTGCATAGCATTAAATGAACAGATCTTTTTCCTCATCTTGAGCTTTAATCTACCTGTCTTCAACTTACAGCTATTGTCCTATTTCTGCCTTCCAGAGACAAGCAGGACATATCTAATATTTCTTCTACAAGACAAACTTTCAAGTAATTGTACACAGAGATAATGTTCTCCTTAGTCTAATTCTTCAGGCTAAATATGCCCAGTTTCTTCAACTGGTACTTGTATGGAATGTTGAGAAACTGTGTCATCATTTTGGTCACCATGTAGTTTTTAATATCCTTCCTAAAAGTGATTCCCAGAATAGAACAGGATACTTATATGTAATTTAATTAGGGAAGAATAAAGTGGAGCTATTATATCTCTTCTTCTATACAATATGGCCTCATTCAATAGAACCTATGTTGTCAGAGTCAGTGATATTTTGTTTATTTGTTTGTTTTTACTATAAACTCAAATGACCTAGATAAATACTTTTTTTTAATGTCTGTGTATATGACTGTTATTCTCAAAATGCTATTTATATGTGATATTGTGGGCTCCTAGTGAAGTCTAAGGTCTTTTAGGCCCTGAAGCTTAACCCATTGAAGTAATCCACAGGTGGAAAAATAACCACAAGAACAGATGAGGTAAGTACTGTCAGAAATGAGTTGTCAAATGAGAACCCCGAGATTATGGGATGGTCAAGGACTTCAAGTCAAGTTTTAGAGAAGATAAAGACTGAAAAAAAAATAACTTATAGGTAAATATTGAGGGAACTTCTCTCAGAGCAGAGACGTCTGAGAACTTGTTTCAGTTTTCTTTTATTTGAATAGAAGCACTTGATCCAGTCTTTTCTCCTGACCAATAGCTTAGTTGGATATATATATATATATATATATTTAAAGACAGTTCTTTCTATAGAAACCATTTTGGATATGCCTTTCAAACGGCTTTATTTTAAATAAACTATAATAATTTTTTTAGCTATAATTACTTAAAGGTACTATACTATAGTTTATGGCTAAATAAAAGGAAAATTAAGTGTAGTTTTGACTATACACATTTTTTTTATATTATGCATTGACTTTAGAACCTAATCCCCTTCCCTCTTCTCCCTAAGATCCTATTCAAGTATAGTATAAAATGACTGAAAAAGCAGGTGGGAGTTAGACTGTGGGAGTCCTTAAATGTTAGGCTAAAGAGATTATAGTTTGTCCTCAAAACATTAGTTAACCACTGAATATTTTTTTTAAACAGAGGCATAACATAGTACGAAAGAATTTAGGATGACTTTCGTCAGGTATGAAAAAGGTAGAGACTGGACACATAGAAATTAATTAAGTGATCATTATAGCAATCAAGATAAGAAGTGATGAGAATTCTGAATTAGGGTGGTGATATGTGAGAAGAGAGAAGAGGCCAAGTGTAAGAGGTGTTGTGGAAACAGAATTGGCAAGATTTGATAACTGATTGGTTATGGGTAATGAGAAAGAGGGGGAAGAGTCAGAGAATGATTCTGAAATTACAAACCTGTTTGACTTGGAAAGTGGTGGTATTATGAACAGAAAGGGGGACTTTAAAAGAGGGGCTATTTTCATAAAGGGTAAAAAGAAGGGAATGAGATATGATTTGGACATATTTAGTTTGAGAAGACTGTGGAACTTCTAGTATCATCCAGGAGGCATCCATCAGGAAATTACTGATTCATAACTGGAGTTAATTCATCACTATGTATATTTAGGATGATTTTCTGCTGATAGGCAGGGAAATGGGGTTTGATTGCATCTGGGAAATTATCTTGGCCTTTCATTGATTCCAAAGTGATCACTGACACAAATGACTATCTCTTTAGCATGATATTCTCCTAGTGATTTGGTGGATTTGATGAGATCAGAAAAATTAAAGTCACAGATACCCCAAAGTTAAATGAAAATATGCCTGGTTATGAGCTCTTTTTTTCTCATCAAATAAGCCTCTTTGATATTCTTGATACATGAAAATTCATTTCCCATATCTGAATCTTTGCCCAGGCTTATTTTTACATCTAAAATGTTTTCATTTCTTTCTTCTACTTGGCAAATTTTCTAAAATCTTCAAAGTTCAGTTCAAGGGCCACCTCCTTTAGAAAACCTGCTCTAATACTTCCAATAGTCCATGGCCATCCTTCCAAGAATGTTTTATATCTTCTTTCTTGCATAGATACTGTTTTCCAAATAGAATGGTTGCTTCCTAAAGGCAAAAGCTAGCTCATTTTTTGACTTTATTTTATAGACACCTGACACAATGCGTGGTACATAGTAGATACTTAATCAAAGCTGTAGCATTCTACTAATACTGACTTGCATATAAATGGCAAATGATATCATTAAAGGCACATTTTCTCAGGAAAAAAAAAAGTTTTCTATTTTCATAGCACAAAATGTAAAATATCAAGTGAACTATTGAAATAGTATTCCATACCCTTTGACAATAAAAGAACAATCAGAATGTCTATATGCAATGGATTGAGCACATCATCCAAGGTAAAAACATATAGTACATCCAAGAAAAGACTGAAATACTAAGAAGGTCTAGGGAAGTAACAAAGGAGTATTCAGACTTATCAAATCACAATCTATCACAATAACAAAGAAATAAAGGGGCAATTTCTTGCCTTAATGGTTTCACTAACTGTTACATTCAGTTGAAACCTCAAAGACAGAATTCTATTTAAGTAGGCCTAAATTCAATTTTCATCAGCAGCTACTACTCCAAGTAACTTGACTAGTTTCAGACTCATTCCTATTCCTACATAGATATAAACATGATGACTAGTTTCTGACAGAAATTCCAGACATACAAAGAATAAAATACAACTTTCCCAGGTAGAACAAGGCAAGGGACTAAAATCAGACTGATACAGGAGACTCTGGAGCCAGTTCAAACCAGCTCCAAAAAAACAATTATTTATTTTTTTAGCATGAGCATTTGCTCATACTAAGTTGTCAAATGCTACACATAAGCACTTGCTTTATTGATTTCTAGCCTTAAGAAAATGATAGGGAAAATATTAATAATTCAGATTAAATTAAAAAGCTTCATGCCCTTTTTTTTTTAGAGGGGGACAGATTACTAACATTTACCAGCACATCCTTCATTATAATACAGAAAACTTACTAAAACTGAATGGATAAGGCAAGTCAGTTAAAAAGGGAGACCTCTCCCAGGGAGGGGCAAAAAACTTCTTCCTGAGTTAAGAAATTTCCAGTTTTCTTCTTGAGAAAGCAGGAACTAATCCCAGGTATACCTAGCATAGAGATCTGTAGATTTGTGAAAGTAAGTGAGCATATTTAACTGAAGTGGGAAGATCAAGGGTGAAATACACAACTAACTTTTTCTACCTTCAAGAAAAAATGTTGCTCTGTATAATGAGTTGGCAATTTAAAAAGTTATAACATAATTTATTGAATATATGTATAAATACTTGTGATGCTACAAAATTCCAAACAATTAGACCTGATGATGGGGGAAAATAATTGATGCTTAACACTATTCAAAAGTGGAACAAATGACCTCCGTCATTGAATGTCATTAAGCAGATCTCTTTTTAACTTCTAAATCTGTGTTTTTGTGAATTGTTAAAAGTACTGTAAATTGGGCAATCTTAACATACCTTGAATGGTCAAATTACTCCCAATATTTAGGGGAAAAAATTAAAGTTTGTTTATTGATTGAAATTTGAAAAACAAGTTTGTTAAAATAATACAAATTTCTTTTGACCTTTCAATATTTGATATTAACCATATACTTTTTGGTTATTATTGGATTTGGTCAGCTATTGTAGACACTGACTAGAATTTAGACATTTCTCTATCACATTATATATATATATATATATATATATATATGTATCTCAATATCTTATCTGAACATTTATAAAATAGTCACTAGATTTTATGAGAATTCAGAATTCAAATTGGTAGAGTTGATTGGTTATCTGTTGTCCTTTGTTCTCCAAGAGGAGCAAAACGACATCATCATGTTAGAGTAAAGTTGCAATGTGTCTGACTAAAGCTAATCAGACGAATATGAGCTTGGAATGCTCTTCTACAGGTTGGAGACAAATAGTTCTAGGAACATTTTGGGTGGACTATAATTTTGTACTTCTTGTGTTTCTTCTGAGCTAATTCAATTCTGCTTTGCTCAAAGAGCACAGCATCTTCTCTGATGAGGGCACACCATGCTGTGCAAACCTGACCAATGTCTCTTCATGTCATACAATCAAATCTTAAGTTTTTAAGAGAGACCTTGAGAGTCTTTGTTTGACTTTTTCTGATTACCTTACTGGAATTCTCTGTGAGTTCTCCATAAAATAGAGTGAATAAATCAGTGGACATTTATTAAGTGCCTAATAGATGCAAACACCATAAACTAATTAGTTTGATCTATTGCATCTTCTTGAAACTAAGAAAATTACTTGTTTAGAATATCATAATCAATATAGTATTTTCATTATTTAAAGGTTTGTTGATTTCTCCTAATTAATCTGAATTAGTGAGGTTTAAATATTTAAACAATCCTTTAAAGCAACATGTTATTTTTTTTTTTAAATATAGGCACTCCCTTAGGTGAAAACCCTTAATTTGAAAATTTCCCATACATATAGGATTTCTCATTTCCTTCCCCTTGTTCAATTAAAAAAAAACACCACAATGTATATTAATTAGTATCTTATGTATATCCTTAGTTTGCTCTAACCCCTTCTAGCTCAATGTAATTGAAAACCAATGTAATTGCCATGGATTTATAATCTAGTGGCTATTATGATGAATTGTCTTACCAAAAAGTATATCTCCTACTTCCTTTCTTGCTCTTCAAAAGGATAAGATTTGTTTTAAGTCACGACCAAAACTTTTCCTGACCTCAAATGGGGTTTTCTGCTAAGATACTAGCGTAGTTTACCACTTCCTTCTCCATTTCATTTTACAGATATGGAAACTGAGGCAAACAGAGTTAAAGTGATTTATCCAAGGTTTTACACAGCTAGTAAGTGTCTGAGGTAGATTTTAAACTCAGATCTTCCTGATTCCTGGCCTAGAGCTTTCTAAACAGTTGCCTAGGATAAAGTAAATCCCCAAGAAAATCTTCTCAAAATCTCCTTTAAAGTTTTTTTTTTTTTTTTTTCCCCCTGATAATGAATGTTGGAGGAGATGTGGGAAAACTGGTTCACTAATACATTGTTGGCAGAACTGTGAACAGATCCAGCCGTTCTGGAGAGCAATTTGGAACTGTGCCCAAAGAACTATCAAACTGTCCATATCCTTTGACCCAGAAGGGTTTCTACTGGGAATATATCCCAAAGAGATCTTAACCGAGGGAAAGGAACCCACATGTGCAAAAAATGTTTGTGGAAGCTCTTTTTGTAGTGGCAAGAAACTGGAAACTGAGTGGATGCTCATCAGATGGAGAATGGCTGAATAGATTATGGTTTATGAATGTTATGGAATATTATTGTTCTATAAGAAATGACCAGCAGGATGATTTCAGAAAGGCCTGGAGAGACTTACATGAACTGATGCTAAGCGAAATGAGCAGAACTAGGAGATCATTGTACATGACAACAGCAAGATTATATGATGATCAATTCTGATGGACGTGGCTCTTTTCAACAGTGAGATGACTGATGCCAATTCCAATGATGTGATGAAGAGAGCCATCTACTTCCAGAGAGAGAACTGTGGGAACTGAATATGAATCACAACATACTCTCATTTTTTGTTGTTGTTTGCTTGCATGTTGTTTTCTTACTCATTTACTTTTTTTTAATTAGATTTTTCTTGTGCAGCAAGAGAATTGTACACATATGTTTATACATAATGGATTTAACATATACTTTAGCATGTTTAACACATATTGGATTGCCTTCCATCTAGGGGAGGAAGTAAGGAGAAGGGGGAGAAAATCTGAAACACAAGGCTATTCAAGGGTCAATGTTGTCAAATTATCCCTGCACATGTTTTAAAAATAAAAAGCTTTAAAAAAAAAAAAAAGTTTTTTTTTCCTTTCTTTCATCTTCTCAACTACTTCACACACACACACACACACACACACACACACACATACACACACAAAAAAAAACATATACACAACACATTTCTATCTCAACTTTACTTAAAAAGTTAGTAAATTAAAAATCATAATTTATCTGTCTGAGGGCAGGAAGTTCAGATAGTCTCTTGAGTTTCTTTCCACATATAGTTGAGAGCTCTGATTTTATGATTATACAGACATATCTGTGAGCTTAATAATGTAAATGGACAATTAGCAAATAGATTGTTTCTGTATTGACAATTCTATTCTCACATTAAAGATTTATTTCTTTAGCTGATAGCTTCTATATTTATTATTGAATCTGTCAAAAAAAATTATTTTGGTTTGGACTCTGGTTCCCAAGCAGGGCTAATTATTGGTTTTATGATAGACTAACAGATGTTAAGCAGTTAAGTTTATTAACTAGCGTTTGTCCATAATAATATAAGAAGGCATAACCTATTTATTTGCTGAAAGTTGTAGATGACCATCAGGCCCCAGATGGACTTTATATATGAATAGATGAATATATATGAATGTAAATGTTAGACTCTCTAGTCCATGTTGGACTCTCCCTGACTCCATTTGGTATTTTCTTGGCAAAATTGCTAGAGTAGGTTGCCATTTTCTTCTCCACTTCATTTTATAGAAGATGAAACTGAAACAAATAGGGTTACTTAGTTTTCTCCATAATCATAAGCTAATAATAAGTATCTGAGCCTGGACTTGAACTTAGGTCTTTCTAATTCTTAGTTGGGCCTACTCATAAGGCTAAAACTTGTTAATCTTTGACCTTAGAATAAAAATATTTCCATTCTCACTTCTGTTTTGTATAAATATTATAATTCATTGATTAAAATTCAGTTCTGATGCTTACTCATATTGTGGACATGTGCCAGCGTAGCCAAACTGGAAAGGTTTTATTTGTGGACCCCAAATCATTTTATGCTTTCTGTCTTCAAACAGTTAATTTAGCAAAATTTGGAGAACTTTATATGCCTAAGATTGACCACTAGGTTTTGTTTTTGTTTGCTTGTCATTTTTCTGATCACAGTAACTCATAAAGAAATGCTGATATGTGTCAGTGGAGGTTTTGCACATACTAATGAAATAACAAATTCTTAAAATTTAAGTTATATTATATATTTACTTTCTGGGAAAGGAAACCAATTGCCTTGGTTTGCCCTGATGCTAAATCATTAAGAGAAGATCTCTTGGGCTTTAAATGGTGAATAAAGTAAAAGTCTGGGTTCAGATAATTAAAGGTTGACTCTAATGGGAATAGACCAAGAGAAAGGGAGAGCATATGGATTTGTGAAGACAACAACTGAGAAAGGATTTCTTTTCTGAATTACTAATAGTACTTTGCTAAAAGAAAATTGATTTGATTTGGTTTTGAATGATTCTCCTCAATTCTCTATATATAGCTTTATTGCAGGTAGAGTTCCCACTTGAAAAGAACAAATTTCCACATATGGGCCACAATACATGGGGAATTCGCAGTTATTCTTTATAAGGAAATAAGTTATTCCATATTCCTTTTTCATCTTCAGTGAGGCATGAAGAAAGGTTGAACCTTGCATTAAGTTCCCTAAAATTCCCACTACCAGGTGGCCAATAAATAGCAGGGATAGTTTAATTTCAAATTCTTTGCAAAGCAGGTGGGAAGACAGGAAGTCAACCGACTCAGATTATCACCATTATTCTAGGTTTATGTGTAGCTTCCCATTTTTTTTTTCTGTTTATAAATCTATTGTTTTCATCTCTATCCTCTTCAATGTATTTCTAAAGCAATTACAATCAAGTTTCAAGAAATGGATCTGAGATATTTCCTCTGCTCACACCCCTCAGTTGCCCCTAGAGAAAGACAGAAAAGATTGCTTTTGAAAGACATTCCTTGGATGGGCAAGATAACTTCACTTTATGCCATTTGGAATGCTGGGCTTTATTATTCAGGACTGCAGGTAGTAGTGAAGAGTGGTAGTGTGTGATTAGATTCTTAATCCCATTAACTCTAATTGCTTCTCTGAAAGCAATGTACTTACAGTATGTGTCTGGTTTTTAGAAATACAGGGAACACAATGAAATGCATCCTTCCTTTTGGATATGAGTGGACAAGAAGGTATAGCAGGAAAGCTGGACAATCTACCCACTCAGGGAAAAGTGTGGATAGATACATTTTCAGAATTTATTCATTACTATTTAGTATATTTATGATGTAGAACTCCTGCTCAATACTTTATTTCAGCTCCAGATAAGCTTATTTTCTATCCCTTCAAACTTTTTCCTCTCTGGATGATGAGTTTTGACACCCCCCCCCCTCTCTAGAGCTTGACATACCCATTATTGCCTGGAATATAGCAGAGAGGTTAAATGCCTTCTTGTTGAGAGGATATGATCCAGGCAATTATCTTTGAGATACCAAACAAGGTCTATTAAATGGAAAGCTGACCTAGTGGAACTGATAAACAGGATCACTTAAAGAAATGGAGATAAATTGTAGCTAGGGTTTTGGAAAATGGAAGAACATAATTGAGTAAATTAAAAATAATTGTAAGCCACAGTTCAAAGTAGTGTTTCATTATTTCCCTCCACCAGCTTTCTATTGTATGCTCTTTTATTTGGGAATGTTTCACAGTAGCTGTGCCTATTATTTTAAAGATTATTAACAAATGAATGTTTTAGATGCTACAGAACATCAGTTGTGTTCATGGAACATCAATTGTAAAAGCAGAGAGCTAGTGTATGAGAGCTCTTTTAAAAGTCATAGAAATCACAATCAGGAGGGAAAAAGAGAATCCTAAATATTTAAAGAGAATAAAAGAAGCCAGGTGTGTCCAAAAAAGTCAAGTCCATCACAGTAGTTGCCATACAATTTCAATTGGTACAGTTAGGCATTTTAAGATTATTAAGGGAGATTTAGGTCAGCATCAAACATATCGTGAGTGTTTCTGCACATAATTATTTGGAATGAGGGGGAAAGAAAAAAAAAAAAACACTCTTACTTGGAGCACGTAGGGACAATCTGTACAACCAGAAAAGAAGACAAAATGTCAGGTAAATCAGCAGGGTCTAAATGGTTCTAAACTGTTTCTAAAGTTGTGTTAGATCACCTATAAATTTAGAAGTAGAGTCCCCCGTCTCAACAGGAATGAGATAAGATGCTGAGATGCCCAACTTTGTGTTTTGGAGTTCTATCTTGGACTGAGCTCATAGACAATTATAAACAGAATAAACCTTAGAAAACATCTATCTGAATACCTTCATTTTCCACATGTGGAATGAGTTCAGAGAGATAATCAGCTCAATTCAGCTCAATAAGCATTTATTAAAAATTATTTTTTCAATAATCACAAATTTATTTTCATTCCTCTTACCTCCCTTGTCCCTGTTAAGAAAGAAATAATGAAAAAGAAAACCCTTGCAATAAATATTCATAGTCAAGCAAAATAAATTCCCACATTGATCATGTCCAAAATATGTTTGATTCTAGATGTTGAGCTCATCAACTCTGCCAGGAGATGAGTAACCTTTTTCATCATTGTCAACTATGATCCTGCAATATTATGTGCCAGATTCTTCTATGAGGTACTGGGATTATGCAGATCAAACTGGAACAGTCTCTGCTTTCAAAGAGTTTACATTCTATTGGCAGGAAGTAACAAAGAAACATGTATATAGATAAGTAAATTTTATATTACATAGGTATTTATAGATATATAAATACGTTTCTATCTATATAGAGAGAGAGACAAAGAAAGAAACTGAGAGGGCGGATTCACACACAGACAATATCAAATACGATTAATGGTGCAGCGCTTTTTGTAGAAAGTGGCACTTGAGCTGAATTTGGAAAGGAGCTACATGTTTCAAGAGAAAAAGTCGAAAAGAGATAAAATTCTAGGTTTGGCAGCTGTCCCAGTAAAGGCTGTAAAGAGAGGGAATATCAGGTATGGGAAAGAGTAATGAGTAAGACAATTTCTCTAAAACATAGTGTACATGGTAAGGAGGGACAGGGTTTATGGGGGAAAGGAGATACCTTCATTGTAATGAGCCTGAACAAAAAAATTAGATCCTAAATATGAAGAGATCTAGAAGCCAAAGAGAATATTTTGCACTTTAGCTTAAGGTAATAAGAAGCCATCAGAATTTTTTGAGCAGGATTGACTCTGTATACAGGTTGGATTATAAAGGGAGTGAATATGAATATAGTTTATAGAAACTTACTTTAAAGCAGAAAATGATTTTTTAGAGATTATCAGTTCATTTCTTTTGTTTGTTTTTTGCTGAGACAATTGGAGTTAAGTGACTTGCCCAGGGTCACACAGCTAGGAAGTGTCAAGTGTCTGAGATCAGATTTGAACTAGAATCCTCCTGACTTCAGGGCTGGTGCTCTATCCACTGCACCACCCAGCTGCCCTTCAATTTTTTAATTGACCCAATTTTGCAAATGATACAACTAATGCTCAATGTTGTATAATGAAAATTATATTAGTAATAACTTACAGAGCTTCCTCATCCTTCAATGGGATTACAGCTCCAACAAGTGCTACCCCAACCAGATTTAAACATCATTGGAAAATCTTTTACTAAATAAGTAAAAATACAACAAAACATAGATAAAGCTAGTATTTTGTTTTCTAAGTCAAAATGCAATGCAGTGAACTTTATTTATGGTTTAGTGGCCCCTTTGTATTTGAGTTACACACAATTGCTGCTCTGCTCTGCTGCCATAGTTGATCAGAGACAGGTAGAACCAGCACTAAGGGCAGCTGGTTGACATAATGGGTACAACCTCAAGCCTGGAGTCAGGAAGATTTGGGTTCAAATCCAGTTGCAGTTACTTCCTTGTTGTATGACTCTGGGCAAGTTATTTAATACAATTTCCTCAACTGTAAAATGCTCTATCTTTGCCCTCCCTGCCAAAAAAATAGGGCATGAAGAGTCAGAGAGGATTGAAATGACTTAAAAACAACAGTAGCAAAAGTAAGCATTGAAATCCAGAACTACCTAACTCCAGGTCCCACACTCATTTCATTGTACCAGTCTGCCTCCTCTCTGGGTCAGTGTGAAACTGCCAAGCAAATTCTGTTGGCTTCTACCCTGGCAGTCATGATGATGACTAAGGACCACTGATAAAGGGAGCCAGAACAGCTGCTTGAAAACCAAAAGCCTAGGATGAAATGACATAGCACAACTTGAAACAGAAGGAAAACAAGGTACCCTCTTTTGGGTTTTAGACATTTTTCTTGTAAGTCAGGGAATCAGACTCAGTACTGTGGCTCTCCCAGGAAGTAGAGATAAGAACAGTCAATGTTTGGAAAGTGTTTTGTCCCAAAAGTCAACTGAGAATAAGCACTTTCCTGAAAGATGATATTCTGCTTTCTTTAGAGCTACTGCTTCTAAAACACTTAGTGACATTTGGTAATGATCCCAGCTACTTGCCTCATTCCAGAAAAGTAGATTAAACTCATTTGCAGGACAGTGTCTTGTGTCCCTGTAGGCCCATTAACACAGTGAGGTGGCTAGGTTTAAGTACCATCTTTGCATGGGATTGCAGCAGGCAACTCATTTACATAGTATGAATATGAAGCATCCAGTTAATGTAAAGTGCCACAGTACTGCTTTCTCTCCAGAACTCTGGGGGGAAAAATCTCTCACTGGTAATATTGCTACTGGAGAAATGGACTTGAAGAGAGTAGAATATACCAGCATTCCTGGTGAGAGGAGCTCAGCCATTACCAAGAATGATAGAATCATTTGACTTTCTCTTTTCTAGTCAACATATTCTCCTATGGACCAGAAGAAAGTAGCAAACTCAAAAACACCATATCTAAATCCATCCCAAATATCTATAAACTCCGTCATAAGAATATTTCAATCCAGGTTTTACATCATAATTAATATATAGTAAATTCCAGGGTCGTGAAGTTGATCTGAGTTTTCCTAATTATTTGGTTTTATATTAGCACTCTAAAAATCTCAAAGGAAAACAATTGAAAGAAACTTAAATTGATATAGAAAAGAACAATTGTGCTATTTTTCTACCTGCTTAAAAAAATACCTATTTATCCTATTCAGAAAGAAACATTCCATTCATAAGCGAATACAGCAATATTCATGTCCAAAATTGTTTCTTCCTCACCCCTAATTCCCAAAATGCAACATATAGAAAGAAACATATTTGCTATATGTGTCCAGAACTACATTAGTGAAACAGGCAATCACCTCATAATGTTATGTTAAGAGCAATTCAAAACCTGCCCACCCAACATTATCTTTCACTGCCCCCAACTTGCTATAGAGCAATTACTCATACTTGGTCTGAGAGTCCTCTCATTAGGGTTCTTCTATGTTAAATAAGAGAAATTAGTGTAGTGTGTTCAACATAATAGATATTTACTGAGTATTTATTGAATTTAAATTATTAAAAACAATATTTTTTATTTTGTAAATAGATTTTATTTTATTTAGAATTTTATTTTTAAGTAGATATTTTTATTTATTTAGATTTTTAATGGATATTTCATTTTTAATATATATTTTACTCAGCCAGGATTGGATGGAACATGATTGGCTAAGATTCAATGAAGAAAATCCTGACTCTTGAAACAGAAGACTTGATTTCAATCCTACTTCTGCTGTTTAAAGCCTTTGTGACCTTGCTTAAGTCACTTAAGTCTCCAAGTTTCCTAAAGACTAGGAGGCCCCTTCAAGATCTAAAGTTATGATCCTTAAAAAAATATTAGTTTATTAGAATAGGTATTCTGAAAGACACGGAGAGCCTTAGAGATTAAAATATAGGTCAGGTAAACTAAAATGAGTAAGGAATTTAATGCAATAATTTCAACAATGATTATCTACTCACTATGTGCCATGCACTATGTTAAATGCTTGGGATACAAAGTAGAGGGGAAAAAAGAAATTCCTTACCTCAATGTGCAGTTTCAGAAGTGTTTAGCAATATATAAACAAGTAAATACAAAGGGATAAGCAAAGAAAATAAAACGTTTCAAAAAGATACTAATAAATGGGACAGAAAATGGAGGAGAGATCAAGAAAGATTTTATGAAGGAAATGGTCCCTGAGCTTTACTTTGTAATAAACTAGGATTCTGGGAACTGGATATAAGCATACAATACATCCTAGATATGAAGACATTGTACAATGTCCTGAAGGTGAGATATGGCCTCATACAAGGAACACCTAATAGGAGAATTTGACTACAATGGAGTATCTATGAAGATCAACACGAAATAAGACCAAAAAGGAAAGTGGGAACTAAATCATAGAAGACTTTAAATGCTAAATAGTGATTTGATATTGTATCACAGAGAAACTAAGAAATCATTGAAAAAATTTTGAGTTATAGAGTGCTATGGTATGCTCTATTTTTTAGAAATATCTATCTGGAAGTTATTTCGAAGATGGACTGGAAAAGGAAAAGATTGAAGGAAGGAAGAGAAGTTACCAAACTATTAAAATAGTTCCAGAGAGAGGTGATAGAGATCTAAGTAAGAACAAAGATTATATGAATGGGGGAAAGAAATGGATGTGAGATATGGTGCAGAAATAGATTCAAGACTTGGAAATTGATTGGACATGGAAAATGACTCAGAGCAAAGAGTCAAGGATAACTTTAAGTGTGCAAACAGAGGATGCTGAAAGTTACATGATACTATTAACATAAAAGATAAAGTTAGGAGGAGGGATGGGTTTTAGGGAAAATATAAGTTCTGTTTTGGACATGTTAAATTTAAGATCCTTCTGGAATACATAGGGAGATTTCTAGCAGGTAGTTTGCAATCTAACTCTTCCTCTTTTCAGTCCTTCTCTCTCTCTCTCTCTCTCTCTCTCTGTGTGTGTGTGTGTATAAATATATATATATAGTCATATGTATGTATGTATATATGTATGTATTGCCTATTCTTATAGGCCCAAGAAGATGGAGAAATTCCCCTTTCCTATGAACTATTGATTTAGAAAAGCTGTTGACATTTGTGCAGAATCTACTGGCCTTATATCCCTAAGAGACCATAAGAAAGAGAAAGGATCCCACATGTGCTAAAATGTCTGTGGCAGCCCTTTTTGTCGTGGCAAGAAACTGGAAACTGAGTGGATGCCTATCAGCTGGGGAAGGGCTGAATAAGTTATGGTGTATGAGTGTAAAAGTAATGGAATATAATTATTTTATAAGAAAGGACCAGCATGATGATTTTAGAGAGACCTGGAGAGACTAAGTGATGCCAAGTGAAATGAGCAGAACCAGGAGATCATTGTACACAGCAACAAAAAGATTATAAGATGATCAATTCTGATGGGTGTAACTCTTGTCAACAATGAGGTGATTCAGGGCAATTCCAATGATCTTGGGATGAAGAGAGCCATCTGCTCCCAAGAGAGAGGACTGTAGGAACTGAGTGTGGATCACAACATAGCACTTTTACTCTATTTTGTTGTTTGCTTGCATTTTGTTTTCTTTCCCATCTTTTTTCTTCCTTTTTGATCTGATTTTTCTTGAGCAGCAAGATAATTGTATAATTATGTATACATATATTGAATTTAACTATAAATTTTTACATGTTTAAAAAAAAAAAAACAGAAACTTGCACAGAAAATATCTTTAGTCAATGGAATTGACTCCATTACTTCTTCTTTTTTCTCTCTTTCAGGGGTCACTACTCTTCTAGATACCAGAACTAGCAGGATAAGGATGATTAATGATCAAGCATAGTATATGGAGAAGGGAGAAATTTGTGGTACGAAGCAAAGGAAGGCAACCTATAAAATAGGATACTAACAATAGATGTTTTGAAAGGAAGAAGCAAGAATATGTTGCCATCAGAAGTGCTAAAGACAAACTTTTCTTATTTCAAAATCTGCAGTTAGGGCTTGCTATAGGTTTGGAATCTAGAATTTTTTTAATCTGCTTTTTCAAATTTTACTAAAAAAAACTTTATCTGGATTTCCCCTTTCTCCTTTCCACCTTGTTTCATAATTTTTCTCCTCTTCCTTGTTTCATAATTTTTTGCATACATACTTACATACACTATTCTCCTTCATGCAAATTTAGGGAGGAGTTCCCAGACATTGGGAGGGGTTAAAATGTTTTATTGCTACTTAGAGGCAAGGACATCAAAAGAGAAAACAATAATTTAATTAGAGATATAGTTAAATGGAAATTCTCTTGCCCTGTTACCTCAGGATAACATGCTAAGAAATAGCTGGAAATGGATGAAATCTTCTGTGAAAGGACCAGAGCTCCAGGAAGAGGTCCATGTTTACATAAGATTTTCAGACAGTCTGAGAAGAGTCAAAACTCAGAAGTTTTCATGTTACTAGTGGATAACAACATTAGGGAGCATGAATCAGTGGCAAAATGATTCTTGAAAATTAAGGTCTAGTTTGGATGAGGAAGGAGAATTATAACTATTTAATAGCTATTTAATCAGCAAGTTTGCTAGACAATTTCAGCAGTCATTACATAAAGAATAAGGCTTAACAGAAGCATATCAGAAACATATAAAAATCATATAACAAAAGATCCTAGGAGAATGAACTATAGTTTCCTTTAATTATTCCTTTTCCTTAAGGTATTGGAAGCTCCTTGAAAGTAAGATTTGGTTATTTTTCTCTTGCTTAGCAAATGCTTATTAAATTTGAATTTGTCATACTCCAGAAATGATTATGATGCTTATTAGTCTCTATACTTTTTGGTAGGATGGAGTCCCAAAGTAATCAACCAACATGAAGCACCATATACAGCCCAAATTGGTGTTTTCAATTATTTCTATACCAGACTTTATTCTTATGGTATAGATAAAATGTTTTCTGTCATAAACTCTAGTTTTTAGGCCTGGCATATTATTGCATTTATAGCAGAAAAATCCACATAGAAGAATAATTTGCTTTTAAATAATCTTTTGAACGCCTAAACAAATTTTTCCATGATGCCATTGCAGGTCAAAATGAATGTTGAGAAATATCAAGTCAAATGCAGTCTATGTTAAATTTTCTTTTTAAAAAAACAACTATACTCCTTCCATAAATGTTTGTTTTAATATGAGGTATGCCTAGATCACAAGAAAAAACATTCATAAAATAGTTTGAACAATATCACATGGTTTATGTTAATTTGTCACAAGAAAAATTTGACAATATCACTGGTTGAATTACTATCGCCTTTTTTGATGTACTTGGCTCCGAATATTAATAAATCATTACAACCTAAGCCAGTGTCATTCATCTAAACTTCTCCCTGAATTTGCATGATACAGAATAATATATTTATGGTGGAAAGAAAATAAACCTTGGTATCAGGAAAGCTTGATTTGTGCTGTCAGTAGGACTCTGGTCAGGCACTTAATCTCTCAGCATCAGAGATTGCTCTCTAAGATTATTAACAGCAGAGAAGAGAACCAATCTGAATTGGTGAAAGTTTATTCCTCTGTGAGTTGCCAGTATCAGTGTAATCTAGGTCCAGTCCCTATCCCTATCTTTATCTCATTAGTGGATGTCAAAAGGAGCATGGCATGATGGAAACAACTATGAACTGGAAACAAGAAAACCTGAAATGTATACCTGTCTATGTTCTTAGGCGAGTCACAAAAGCTATCTCTTCCAGGGAGCTTTCTTGGTCTCCACAATTGCTACTGTCTTCCCCTCTAAGCTTGCATTCCATCTATGTTATATTTATTGTTATAAGTATTGACTTCTATAGTTGTCTCCCCCTTTAGATTAAAAACTCTTCAAGGACAGGGGTTATTTTTGTTTGTTTGTTTGTTTGTATTTCCTGTACTAAGAACCATGCCTGGCACATAGTGAGTATTTAATAAATGCCACTGAACTGATTTTTCTAAGCCTTGATTTCCTGATTTGGCAAAGGAAGGGAATGGGCTAGATCATCTTTAAGGTCCTTTCCAAAACTAACATTCTTCTAGCAGTGCCAAAAGAACTTTAATTATACACATATCTCATCCAATTGAAGCAACTCTGGGACTAAAGAACAAGATATTAAATTTTGGTCACTTAGAGATGTATGCTGAGTATAGTCTTTAGGAAGAAAATTCTTTTTTGGCTGGTATTTCTCTTTCAAAACCATTTTATGATCAGTGTGATATAAATTAAAATGTCAATATTCTCTGGTACTAAATCATGCTGATCACATTATTTTTCCATTTCAGCATAAAGAAGTCTTGCATTTCTGGATGTACTTTTCTTGTCAACACTGAAAAGGGGTTTTAAGATCAATGGCAAATGAGATTTCTTGTGAATAAAAGGGTCAAGTCTCCTAAATTTCTAATTACACCTTCATTTTAAATGTAATGGCATTATTTTATGCCTTAGTTATAACTTTGAATAGTTAGCACATTTTCTCTAGTTAATAGGAATAGAAGAAGCTCATGGATATTTAACAAAGAAATTCTGATCAGATGCTTTACTTCAATGGTAGTTATATTCAACCTGATTGCTTTATATAGGGAAAAAAAAACACCTAAGGTCCAACTAATCTTCACTAAGGGTTAATTTTTAAGGCTTCATCTTTTCTAGAACAGTTACAATTTTTTAAAATAACTATTAAGAATAAAAATAAAAATAAAATCAGTCAACCCATCAATCATTGACATAAGGTCATATAGTCAAACATCTTTTAAGTCTTTTGGGGCCAACTAGGACCATATCCCTGATCTAGCTAATTGAACTAGCACAATGGAAATCCGGATATATCAAATGCCTTCTGCTCAAAAGGTAACATCCAAAAGCAAATGGGACAGAGTGATTCTTTCATCCCATCTGCTTTAGAAGCATTTATATAGAAATATACCTAATGAAGATTCCAGGAATCAAAATAAATTAGTCACTGAAATTTAGTAATATTACTTAAGCAAGAAAAAGTTTGATTGGGACATCAAGATCTTTCTTCCCTTTTAAATGCTTCCCTGTTATCCTCCTAGTGTCCACCTCTCCCTTTCTGAAGCTTCTGTTCTTTTTCAGTCCCAGCATCAGGCCTTAGCACTTATCCCATATCCTTTTTTATCATCATTTTTTTAACAAATTCATAGAATCAGTGAATATTTGATATAAAAAATATTGGAGTTGCCATAGTGTGGCAGAAGGTGCACTGGCTTTGGTATCAGAAGAAACTAAGCTTGAAACACAGCTCTGCTACCTACCAGCTATATGACCTAGAAGAGGCCACATTTCCTCTGAGTTTCAATTTTCTAATCTATAAAAAATTGTGCTTTGAATTAGATGCTCTAAAATTTAAAGTGAGAAGAATAGACTTAATGATGATTGATTTGGAGTCTGAATCAATGATCATTAAGTCCACTTCCCTTACTTTATAGAGCAGGCAACTGAGATTAAACTCATGCTCACTAAGTAGTTGATATTTTTTTAAAACAATGTCATCCACAAATATGAAAATATGTTTCTAAGAATTACACATGTTTAACCTACATTGGATTAATTGCTGTGTTGGGGAGGGCAAAAGAAAGGGAGAAAAATTTGGAACACAAGATTTTGCAAAGATTAATGTTGAAAACTATCTTTGCATGTATGTGGAAAAACAAGTCACAATAATAAAGAAGAATAAATAATAAATAAATTATGTCAACCATCCTGAGACATTTGGATCTTAAAAAAAAAAAAAACTTTTAAAAATTAAGTCAATCAATTTGTTAAAAGTACCATAAAACAAGCACTATGGTAGGTAATGAGAATACAAGTATGAAGAATGAGGCCATCAACGCCTAAGGTTTTGGTCTTTCATTGTCTTAACTCTTAAGCATTGTTATAGGTATGAGGCTATATTTTACATGAGGGGTGACTTTATAGCCATTCAAATTATACTATATAACTAGTTACCGATAAGTTCCTTTCCTGGGTAGGGCAGACAGCTTTATATCAATATTAAATTTATATTCTCCATTTTCTAGATTGTATTTTTCCTATCACATATTGGCAGGAAGCTCTGTGACCAATTGTACTTATCAAAGAGTGACATTTTTTGAACTTCTCAGTTATAGTTTTAATACGTCCCTCTACCAATAATATATAGGAAGAAATCTATCAAAAGCTATGTATGGTAGAGGAAATGTTTTCCTTTGGGTCAAGGAGAATTATATGTATATATGCATGTGCATTTGTATGTATTTATATGTATATATGTTGTATATGTGCATATATTATATAGACTTATGTATATATACACTTTCCATCTTTGGTGTCAATCTGATATAAATATATACATATGCGTATGTATTCAAACATAGATCATATACTCATATATACTCAGATGATAGCATATTGCTAATAACATACTATAGATTATCAATGACTATACAGTAATAAGACAGAACCACCAAGTCAGTCATTAATATATAACTATCCTTTTAGAAAAAAGGGATAGTGTATAAACATTTTCATCTCATCCGCTATTGAATTACAAGTGGGAAAAATCTTTGTAAGTAATAGAAATGAGGTTAGCTAGCCAGTGTACTGGATAAAGCGAATTTAGGGTTAGGACCTGAGTTCAAATCTGGCTTCAGGCACTAGACAATATCTGTGTGATCCTGGGCAAGTCACTTAACCCCAGTTGTCTCACACACATACACACACACACACAGGCACGCAAAGTGACAGAGATAGGCAACTTACCTATAATTTGTGGTCCTAGGAGTTGAATTAAGCACTGAGAGGATTAAGTAATTCACCCATAGCCATAAAGCAAGATATATCAGAGGCAAGATTTAAATTAATGTCTTGCTTTCTCCAAGCTGACTATCCATTAACATCATCATGACTCTCTATACTTTCCTATTTATTAATTATATTGGATAGAATCAATGTAAAATTGATGTGGGGGCCTTGGAGGCAGAGCAAGAAAGAAAAAGAATACAAAGGTTTTTAGGCAGTTCTAAAGATCATGTTTCTCTGGTCAGAAGCCATTCATTGTGGATCAGTGTTTGTAAATATAAATATTTAGAGGTGAGTTTGGGGTGAACCTGCAAGAGAAAAGCACCCAGATTGTTATTTGAGGTATTATAGAGCCTTAAAAATCAGATTCAATAATAATGGAAAGTCTGAGAATCCCTGATACCACTAAAACCAAAAGATATGCTCTGAACAAAAGACACTTGGGAAATAGAATAGATGATATAAATTAAAAACATTAGATTGATTACTGTGTTTGGTTTTCAACAAATCATATTTTCAAAATGACCATCATCTATAGAATTCTTCTAGTCATACAAGCAACCTGCTTGCTAGGAGTTCATAAGGACCGTCAATAAGAAAGAAAAAATTATGGGTTATATAGAAGCAGACTCATGGTGCCATATTATGCAAAGAGCTGAGATTTGGAGTCCGAAGACTCAAATTCAAGTTGTGGCTCAAATACTTATTACTTGTGCGTTGTTGAATCCCTTTCATTTCCTGCCAAAATAGAAGAGAGACAGAGAATGACAAAGAAAGAGAGAGACAAAGAGAAAGAGGGAGAGACACACAGAAATAGAGATGGAGATAGACAGAAGAAACAGAGAGAGAAGGAAAATGTTCAAGTGGTCAAGGTTTCATTCACATTGGCACCTGTTTTCATGTAGTATCAAAAGGATTTGTCTCCCTCCAAGAACTGACCAAACTTCATTTTGAAATATTATGACACCGTGACCATTTATAAATTACCTACATGAATGTCGGTGTCAACTAGTGGTTTGCAAGCTTTGTCGTCTTGGATTTTTCATCTGTAAAATGAAGTGTCAGAACTGAAAGCCTTGAAGGTCCCTTCAGGTTCTGCTTTGATGATCCTTAAAGGACTGTTAATAACTTTCACGAAATTACCAGTCACTGGCAAGAATCATAGTTTGTCCCAAACCTCTAACTATTTGAAGTTGATAGAATGAGCATCCTCATATGGAAGAACACCTGCCCATTCATTTGACAGTGAACTTCATAAGAGAGACCAGGCAGGTTCTATTTATTGCTTATGATTATCCCTTTACAACTGGACACCTCAACTTGTTGAGATTTACAGTGGTATGGCACTGACTCTGTACTTCATCTGTAATAGGAAGAAAGCATATTAGATTTCAGGAGTCAAAGGAAAATAATCTTTTAGCTAGAAGACAAAGACCTTTTTCTTTCATTGTGAAGCTGATGTTTTATTTTGTTTTTCTTCCTTAGGATCAAATGTTTCATTCATGAGTTTAAGGAGAGGGTTGTTTGGCTTGAGTTCCCTAACAGTGTGGAATTATCATAGTCTCTGTGAAGAATTAGTTGTTTTTTGGATGAAGGTGGGAGATCGATTATATTAATGAATCTATGGGAAAACTGGTGACCTGCATTGAGGTTGAAATCATATGGTTTTTTCCTATGAAAGGGAAATCTGAGATCCTGATTCTACTTAGCAAAAGTTGTATGTAGAATAGTAGAATAGGTATGGATAGCAGCATGGTTCATTGAAAGCATGTTGGACATGAAGTCAGGAAGTCAGAAAATCCTGTCTTCTATGTGACTATTGTCAAAAAGTATGTTTTAGATAGAGTACAGCTCTAGAATCAAAGATTCTGAATTCAAAAACCTATGTTCTACAACTGCTACTTATATGACTTTGGACAAGTTAACTAAGTTCCCTAGGACTCTGCTTCCTTATGAATAAAAATGAGGGGTCAGACTAAATGACTCTGGAGGTAATTTCTAGCTCTGAATCTATGATTTTAGTCTTTTAACTTTTTAAAGCTCTAATCTCCTCATCATCTGAAAATTGAGGAAAGTCCTTTGCAAAACTCAGTACTATATAAACATAAGCTATCATATGTGTTGGATTTAGAAAAGACTTTAGAGGTCACTTAATACAATTCCCATCATTTTATAGATGGGGAAACTGAGGTCCAGAGGACATAAGTGACTTGCCTAAGGTTATGAGTAATATGTAACAGAACTGGAATTTCAATGTAGTCCATAGCATATTGGGCTTATAAACTCTAGAGACAGATGCTCTCTAGATGACAGAGATAAAGAAACTTAGAGATCATCTGGTCCCATTCATTCATTTTATAGATGAACAAATTGAGTCCAAGAATGATGGGATGACTTACTTAAGATCATGTATCCAATTAAGTCTCCAGGTTTCTGAAGGTAAGCCCATCAAATGAGCTTTGCGTAACTAGAACTATGGGCCTGCCAAAGCAATGGTCTTTGTGATATATGCTTATCTCTGTCATATTTGATCCAATATTCTGTGTGTAGATGAAGATATTTGTATGTTATTATTATTCTCATAACTTTATGGTCTAAGAAATGGTATGACAGGGATTAAATGCTTTTTTTTTTTTTTTTTTACACAAAAACAGATGGAAAATTAGAACTATGATTTCTTTCCTATGTGAAAAATAAGGACTTGTTAATATGAAGTGTTATAATCCATTAAAATAATTTGACAGTCCTGCTGGGCTCTGTAATGTCTTTCACTGTAAGTCATATTGTAATAGAACAGTTTTTTCCATTGTTTCTTCAAGGAAGGTTGGAATTTTAGGAGTTTATGTCTGTTTTTTTCCCCTTAAAATATATTAAGACATCCCAACTGAGAAAGTAATTTCATGCTTACTTTTTTTAAAGAAACTATTCAAAGAACTCATTAAAATCATTCATTTAAATAATCTGGTATATGCTCATTAAGCTGTGTCCTTTGCAGAAAATATATGAATTTTTGCCAGAAAGCAAATGAGGGGAACAGATGTTTAATATAAAAGGTTAAACCTTCATTAAAATTGTTTAAATAAGCAACAACTCCCCCAATGCCCCAAAATTCTTCTGACAAATACATATTATTTTATAAAATGTGATAAATGACCAGATGTGGGAGAGAAAAAAAAAAAAAAAAAACTATTGGTCAGTTTCAGAAACCTTTAGCTTTTAAGATTATTTTTGCTTTCTGAATTTGGACTCTGGATGAATTCAAGGTATGTGATACCCAAACACGATGGGGAATGTTCACAGACAAACAGAGAAAAGTAAATGTACAGGACTTGAACCATGCTGGTCTTCAGGGACTTCTGGACTGTCCATCTTTAGAGTTTGACACAAAATCTATTGGCCAACATACTTCTTCAAGATTCAGTTTTTCAGCCTTAGCTTTCTGGGGAATGCTGAAAAGGTCTTGATGAGGGGAGAAATGAATAATCTAAGTGATTTGATTCATAGTATAAGAAGCATAGCTTTTGTTAAATGTGGCATTTCTATTTCCCATGGTGGGAGTACTTCTCCACGAGTTTGTAAATCTATGGTAATTATGCCTGATTGGTAGGTATGTCTTAAATGCTTTGAATTCCTAGGGAGGCTGATCTCCTGTTGCTTTTTTTCATTTAGTTCAATTGAATGGCTTTCCCCCTCAACCTTTTCACTTTCCTTGTAGCTTCTGTGATAATTGACGCTGCAACAATACAGCACGTTGGACTAAATGTCTGACCCTTTGGCACTCTCTTCGAATGCATATAATTTGGGGAGCTGTTCTCATTTCTCGCCCTTTCATTTAGCTTAAAGGATGGCTCTCTGTGCACACTCTGTTTCTATGAAATGTCTCTACACTTTTTCTCTCCCCCTAATGGGACTGCTTTGTCCTCAATTGTTAGAAGTCTCCAGAAGCATGTTTCATTAGGCAGCTAGCTCAACCCTCAGGATTTCCATGGTATAATTTGCATGGCTTCTTAGAACAGTGTTTGTATTTCATGTTATCATGTCTTTTTATGCATAGTGTTGCTTGTTGAAGCCCTATAGCAATAAATATATCTGCAGAATACAATTTCAATGATTTCTATCTGCAGTGGTGTTGCTTTGACTAAGACAATTGCCTCCCTGGCTCAGAAAGCCTGTTCATTTTTCTAGATCTACATTTATATCCAGATCCCCCGTTTATTATTTTGCTGAAACTCATTATGGCATCTACATATCAAGTCACCTCAAAATGTTGATGTAACAAGGCGTGACTCAAACAATGGACTTATAACTATAATTCTTGTAGACTGAGAGATAGTTTCATGTTCCTTTTTATTATATTTTCATGGAATCTGACTGCTAAGGTTCTGACATTGGAGGACAAAATGATACCGCATCATATTCCTATAAACAAAATATTTCAGAAGAAATAATTGAAATTCCAACTATGCCAGGATTGTTATTTTTCCTTTCCCTCAATTTTACCCAAAAGAGATCAAGTTTGTACTTATGGATAGAAATGTTTCTTTTTTTTTTTTTTTTTTTAAATAATCCCTACCCAAAAAACCCCCTAAAAAGCCTTTTTTTTTCCCTAAATGTTTATTATTTACTACATCTCCAACATGTGAAATAGTGGTGAGAAATAAAGGAGAAATATAAGACATGTTCCTTGTCCTCAATACCTCTTGTAATCTCATTGAGAAAACTCACATAAAACAACAGGAGGCATTGCAATACAACATTACTAATTGGCTTTGTGGTAGAGGTAGGACTCTATGAGCTCAATAAAAGAAGTTCTATCAGAAATGACATAGTCAGGATAGTATATTATTTATTCTAGTTGTTGAAGAATGGATGATGTTTGCTAGGAAGAGGTCTATAGGGAGACTTCCATTTAATTAATTAATGGAAAGTATAAAATGAATGGATGGATGGATATATAGATGGAAAAGTATTTGTCAAGTATTTATTACATGTTAGCATTGTGCTATATCCTAAAGACAACATGGATGCAAGTATGACTAGAAAGTAGGGTATACTTATGAGACAATGAGGATATTAACCCTGACTAGAACAGAGGGTATACTTTGAGGAGTCATGAAAAATGAGAGTGGATAAACAAAGTACAATGAGATTATGAAAAGTCTTTGACAGTCAAGTGGATTTTTGTATGTGTGGCAGCAAAAATTAGAAGCAAAGTAGTTGCCTTTGGCTTCTGAATAGCT
Source organism: Sarcophilus harrisii (assembly GCF_902635505.1). Taxonomy (NCBI): domain Eukaryota; kingdom Metazoa; phylum Chordata; class Mammalia; order Dasyuromorphia; family Dasyuridae; genus Sarcophilus; species Sarcophilus harrisii. The sequence goes on along the minus strand of NC_045428.1, from coordinate 406,838,545 downwards.
GAACAACTTGAAGCATATAAAAGTAATGGGCTGTTATTGTGCCATAAGAAAAAAAATTATAATGAGTAAATAGAAAGCTTGTTTGTTGTCCTTTGTTCTTCAAGATGACCAAAATATGATGTTATTATGTTAGATTCAAGGTTTGCAGAAAAGATATATATCCATATACACAGTCATATATGGTTTATTTGTATCTGTATATATAATATGTGTGGAGATATATATATATGCATATATATATATATATATCCCCACACATATAATATATATATATATATATATCCACACATATTATATATATATTATAAATATATATGTATTTATATATTTACATACATATATGTGTGTTTCTGTGTGTGAGAGTATGTAAAACACACTTGTTCACATATCCTCACAAAAATCATATGAGATAGTTGCTATTGCTATCACTATTTTATAGATGAAGAAATAGAGGTTTATAGATGTCAAATAACTTGTCTGGGATTATATACCACAAACATCTAAGGGAAGATTCAAATTAAGTTTTTCCTAATATCAAATCTAATACTATATGCCATGTCATATCCAATACAAGGAATATAAAGAAACATAAAAGACATTGAAATAATGCAGAATTATATAAAGCAGACACAAGATAGAAATGTATATAATTTCTATAGGTTTGCTATCAAAACATACTACAAAAGGATAAGTAAACTCCAAGTAGCTATAATAACCAATCTTGGACACAAAAGATAGATTTTGAAAATGAACTCTCTTGTTTTGGTAGGAAGGAAGAAGCTTTCAATATGAGATATTAAATGTATGCTTGTGTATATAATATGTATATATAATACACATATATGTATATGTGTATTATATATACATACATAGATAATTGTGTATTCATACAAATACATATATCACCTACATGTATATATACATATATATCCTTTGTATATCCTGTCAGATTAAATCATTGTATAGTTATTTTAATATAATTTTAATAAATATATTAATTGCAATAATTTGATTTATACATATAATTTAAACAATCCAACTTATTCTTTCCCAGTAATCATTGACAAAAATTATCTCTTCCTCTCATGGAAGATTAAAAAAAAAAAAACAAACTAATCTCTTACAACAAATTTGCATTGTCAAGCAAACCAATTCTTACAAAGGCATGAACAAAAATGTATGTCTTATTTTGCCTGCGGAATTTATTACCTTTCTGGCAGGGTAGCAGTCTTCATTGTAAGTCCTCTGAAAACATGATTGGTCATTACACTGGTCAAAATTCTTAACTCATTCAAATTATTAGATCTTATACTATTGCTATTACATAAATTACATTTCTGGTTTATGACAATTCATGCAAGAATTTCTAGGTTTCTCTAAACTCATCCCTTTTATCATTTTTTTGGTCTCACTAATAGAATTCTATTACATTCACATATCATAATTTGTTCGGTCATTCCAATTGATGGGCACCCCCTTAGCTGCACATTCTTTTCCATCATTAAAGGGGCTAGTATATATATTTTTGTACAAATAAATCCTTTTTCTCTTTTTGTGATTTACTTCAAGTATAGGCCTACTAGTAGCATTACTGGGTCAAAGAGTAAACAGTTCATTGACTTTGGGGACATAGTTTTAAATTGCTATTTAGAATATCTGAAACAATTCATAGCTCCAACATGAAACTGTGTTTCTGTTTTCCTTAAATCTCTCTAATATTAACTGTTTTCCCTTTTTTGTCTTCTTTGTCAAGCTGAGATAAGGTATAAGGTAAAACGTATTTTATATTAGGAAGACCTAAATTTGAATTTTCCCTTAGATGTTTGTTGCTATGTAATCCCAGACAAGGAGATTATGCTTAATTATTTTTCTTTATCTTAGATAAACCCCCTTTAGGGGGTTAAAGGTAGACAGAGGGAAGGGGTAATACAACCAGATATGACTTTGATATAAAAACAAAAAGTAATTATAAAACTTTGTGTGTGTATGTTGGGGGGTGGGGTGAGAAGTATCAAACAGTTGAGAAAGTCCTAGATTCAGGTTTAATGACCTTGGTTTAAATCTCTGCCCTGCTATTTGCTACCTGTTGTCATCTTGGAGAAAGTTAGCAAGTTATTCTTTCTTTCTTTCTTTTCTCTCTCTCTCTCTCTCTTTTTTTTTTTTTTTTTTTTTTTTTTTTTTTTTTTTGCAGGCAAGTGGGGTTAAGTGAGTTGCCCAAGGTTCCATAGCTAGTAAGTATAAAGTGTCTGAGGTTAGATTTGAACTCAGGTCCTCCTGACTCTAGGTCAGTGCTCTAGGCCCTGTATTATCTACTTGCCTCCAGCAAATCATTCTTTATGTAGTTTCCTCTTCTGTAAGATGAGAGTCTAGGACTAGATAACCTCTGAGGTTCCTCCAGATTCAAATCTATTGTCTGTGATATGTTAACATCAAGTCACATTTATAAAAAACAAGGATAGAAAATACATTATAAGACAATAATAATGACTATTATATAGTTTCTGTACTTGATGATTTAACAAATTTCATCACTGGGATATTAGGACAGTCCTAAACAGTCGGAGGTCAGAAGCGGAAAAGTTCCCCCAAATTTGGCTGTCTCAGTCTCAACCATGATTCTAAAAGGGTAGTGTTCTATAGATTCAAAACTCTTCTCAAATGACCAAGATTAGGTTGCCCTTTCATCACACACCAAAAGGGAAGGAAAAAAGTAAAATAAACTGCAAAGGCAAGTGTTCTCATTTCCACATGGAAGGAAGAGACCCAGGAAGAAAAGGCCTCTGTTGGTGGATCAGTAGACTAATCAGTAGATTCACAAAATGATTATTGATACTTAATCTTTCAGTAAATTAGCTACAAATAAGTGAGGTTATTTAAATAGAAAATGCTCAGCCTAGTTTTGAGAGCCCAAAGGGAAAAGGATCCCATAGATCATACACGCACACTACCCCTTACCCCAAAGTATGAGAATAGACAATTTACAAATACATTTAACTATTGTCAAGCAAAAAATTTTGATGATGTACTTGTGCTTGATACAGATAAGGTAAAAGAGGAGAAAACATTGAAGAAGACCAATAAAGCTGCCCAGAACACTCATTCTGCAGCTCTAGTTTGAGATTTTTAAAGAATAAGTACAAATAATAAGAAGACAATAAGAGACGAGAAATACCAGAATCACAAGTCCCTTTAAGAATAGTGTGCTGGGGATGTTCATAGAGAATTAGCACTGAGAGCTTGATGAACCCTTTAGTAGAGCTACTTATCCACCCTTGATATCCACCCATATCCAAATCTTACCTGTGACTCCAAGAAGCTGTAGCATGCACAATTTATCACAACCTAATATAAAATATCTCAGCAGTTGGGCTAAACCCTGCTGATGGTAACTAATGGACCTCAAACCCATCCAAGAGTTAAAAGGAGGTCTACCCCAAGCATGACAGTAGCAGTAGAGTGGGTAAATGAGAACAAGTTGTTCCAAAAGACCATGAAGACATCTGAAGGGGGTGCTGTGGAGCACTTGGAGCACTTGATAAATCAAGCATCAAAGATGGCAAGGTCATCCACTGCATCCCAGGCTATCACCAGTCATCTTGACTTTTGTCCTATCACTGAACTCTGATGATTCTGGAAGAGAGATGGAGCAACTCTGCCTCACTTAAATCCAATTCACAAACAAGTCAAGATATTTCTCATTGTCATTCATCCTTTTTGAAAACAAATGAAGAACAACAACAAGGTGTGGTAGGTTTTCAAACAAACAGACTTGGCAAAAAAAAAAAGAGAGAGAGAGAGAGAAAGAGACAGAGACAGAGAGAGCACTCTTTTATAGCTATATCCCAGCAAGAAAAGGAACAAAAGCCCTTTAGTAAAGACAAGTGATACAATGATAATAAAAGACAGGCACAATTCAGAACTCCTCATATACTATTTTGTTTCTGTCTTCTTCATCAAGGAAAATAAACTTCACAGTGGAAAGAGTACCATATTGATCAGATCCCATCTGGAATGTTGAGTTCAATTTTGGCATCATATTTTTAAGAAGCATGCTGACAATCTGGACAATATCCAGAGGCAGGTAGTAAGGATTCTGAGGAAAGGTAGGAAAAAAAAGTAATGTAAATATCAGGGCCTCATAAGACTAGAGCTAGAGTAGACTTAAGAGGCCATGCAGCCCAGTCCCTCATTTTACAGGTGAATAGGTTAAAGCCTGTGGAAGTTAAGTGATATGAAAAGTATCATGGAAGATGGAAAACAATGTTTCATATGGAGTCAGAGGATTTTAATTTAAAGTATCAAATCAGCATTTTTGGATTTGAATCCTGAATCCAATATTTACTAGGTATATAATCACGAGTAATTCATATAAGCCATATATTTCCTCACCTGTAAAATGGGATTTATAACAATAAAATATTTGTTAATATAATAATAAAAATGGTCATTTATATAATGTAATGTCCGGACTAGCTCTCTGGAGGGCCTGGAGATCAGCCTGAGTCCTTGGTCTTAGTGGAGGAGTAAAAGAGGCAGGAGAGCTATCATGTGGCTGGTCAAAGATGGAGTCTGGTCTGGAATCTGGCATCTTCTCTTGTGTCTCTGGTTGAGAGTTGTGGCTGAGAGAGCATTCGCAGTTGTCCCAGCCCTTAAATATTTGAGTATGATTACATCACTACACCATACTGAGCAAGCCCACCATTACATCACCATAGAGAACCATTATGTCATATTGAATAGGTACTTAATTATAAGTACTTTGCTGACCTAGATTTAAGTATACCTTTTCAGAGTTCCAGCAGTCTACAATATAATATATTAAAATTTGTAAAATACAAATATTTCATTTTACAACAACAATTCTGAGAAGTTGATGCTATTATTATACCTATTTTATAGATGAGGGACTGGGGCAAAGGTTAAGAATTTACCATAGGCCAAACTGGGGCTAAGTAATTAGGGATGAAAATAAAAACAAGGAATATAGGTCCTACCCTCATAGAGCTTACATTCTGGAAGGAAAGATAACACATAAAGGGGAATTGGAAAAGGTAGAGTAGAGAAGGAAGAGAGAGAGTAAATTAAGGAAACTTGAAAGTGATGTGGAGACCTGGATGTGGACAAAAGCTCATCAATCAGAGCTCAGAAATATTTCAGGGGCAAAGTCCAAGGTTCTAATGGGGTGGAAATGAGGAGGACTGAGAAGTAACTAAGTCTTGGTTCTACCTCATAGAATTGCTGTAAGAAAAGTGTCAACTTCAAAAGCATTATATGTTATTAATAATTCAATAGAGATAAAAATATTTTCTGTTGAAGCAGGACTGCCAACAATAGCTTTCAGAGCTCCCACTTTAGTTTTTTTTAGTACTACTTTGTGGCTTCTCTAAGCTTCAGAGCAATTTGTAGTTTTTGGTATTAGTCCTTGGAGTGTGAAAGATGATGGGAGTTCAAAACATAAATCGAGAAGTATATGAGTATTTTTTCCTAAGTTTTAAAGACAATCATTTAGACGTATTCTCTAGAACTTGGGTAGCTAGCTGGCAAATGAATAGAGTACCAGACCTAAAGTTAGGAAGGCTTAACTTCAAATTCTACTGCAAATATTTAGTAGCTTGTGACCGTGAGTATCTTAACTATTTCCATCAAATTCTTCCAACTATAAAATGTAGATAATAATAGCACCCAGCTGTCAAGATTATTGTACACATGAAACAAGATGATGTTTGTAAAATATTTAACACAGTTCCTGGTACCTACTAGACATTTAATAAATAGTGCCTATTATTGTTTTATTTTTATTAGTCCCCCCTGTTGGGGTAACACTGTCTAAGGTCTGAAAGAGATTGATTCACAAAAGTAATTGTAGTTTATCTAGTAGTGAAAAACCAGAATCCTCCATTTGAGAGATGAAGGTCACAAAATCAACACCTGATATCCCTAGTTTTGTGTCCTAGATAGATAGGCTTTACTAACAACAAATATGGAAATGAATTGACTCTCTTTGAGGCATAGTGGCAGGAACAATTTACCATAGAATTTTTACTACCACCACTGGCAGCAACAGTAGGAATGGTAATTACAAAGTATAAATAATATCAAACCCAAAATGCCATTAACAGCTGGGATTATCTCTATAGGTCTCTGGGGAAGTTATGATTCACTGGTTAGACCATTTTCTGGAAAATCCAAATTCTTTTTCCACTTTAGGTGAGTAGAGAAGGAGTTGTTCCATTTGCAATTCAGTAATAACTGTTTATGTCTCTGGGATCATTTTCCATCTACTCTGTATATATGGTACTTAGCTGTTTATATGTTATTTCTCCTATTACGTTATCAGCTCCTTTGAGGCAGTAACTATTTTTAACTTTGTATCTTCAGAATCTAGTATATAATAGGTACTTAATAAATTCTTGTTGACTAAATGACATTGGATAACAATAAAATTCTTCTGTTTAATTTTGTTATCTAGAGAACTGAGGACACTCACATGAGAGCTGGAAATGAGACAATTTAGATGTTCACAGAAAATACATTCTCCTAGTGGGGGCACAACTATACAGTATGTTAGTTATTAATGAGTCTTTCAAGTTGAACACAAGTCCATTAGAGCCAAAGCTTTGGTCAATGACTACTGATTACATTTTTATATAAAAAGATATTCTGATAGACAAGTGACAAGGTGACTTAGTGGATTGTGTTGGCCCTTGACTTCAAATCCATCCAATGTCAGACACACAGGTGATTCTGAGCAAGGAACTTAATCCCTGTTTGCCTCAGTTTTCTCATCTGAAAATGGAAATAATAATAGCACTTAACTCTGAGCCTTATTGTGAAGATAAAATCAAATGTTTATAAAATGTTTTGCAAATCTTAAAAGTGTCATATAAATTCTAGTTATTGTTGTCGTTATCCTTCCAGAGGACCAAAAAATATAAACAATGAACAAGAGCAGCAATTTAGTCAATATGTGGAAAAACTTCCTTACAAGAATGGAATGGAATGGTAGAATTGTATGAAAAATATATTGGGTTGCTTTATAGAGTAATGAGTTTCCTATCATTGGATATATTCAAACAGAGTCTTGATGCTCATTTTTAAAGGAAGTTGAAAAGGCATTGATGCATCAGAAAGGAAATTATTTTAACTGACCTATAAGAATCTGAGTCTGCTTAAGCATATCCAATGATATGGAACTCATTTTATCATGAATCAGCCTGATCCATTCTTGAACAGTCCTAGTTAAGAAGTTACAAAAGAAACCACTGAAAGTGTTTAAATTGCATAATAGTCAAGCAAAAACATTTTTAAGAAACAATCATTATAGCTAACATTCATAAAACACTTTTAAGATTTTAATAATGCTATCTCATAAGGCAGCTATATATAGGATAATTGATACTATGGGAATGCTCTGGTAATAGAGCCTACCTAATTACAACAATGCAATAAATGAAGTTACTAAGACTTTCACTTATAGGGCAATAGTCCTGGGAAGTTTCATTGTTGTTGTTCAGCTATTTTTCAATTGTTTCTTATACTTTATGACTCCATTTGGAATTTTTTTTGGCAAAGATACTGGAGTGGTGTGCCATTCCTTTCTCCAGATCACTTTCCAGATGAGGAAACTGAGGCAAACATGATTAAGTAACTTGCCCAGGATCACATAACTATTAAGTGTCTGTGGCCATAATTGAACTCAGGATAACGAGTCTTCCTGACTCTACACCCAGAACTTTATCCATTGTGTCACCAAGCTGCCTCATCCTGTGAGTTAGAAATTATGTTAGATATGAGAATATAGCATGGTTTATTGGAAAGACTATTATTTCCAGAGTTTGAGGTCTAGGGTTCAAATCTTGCCTCTGACATTTCATTACACATCAGGGATGTTTCTAATAAATAAAATGGGTTTGTGATTTTTCTCCTGTCTCCACAATTCTATCAGTCAATTATTCTTTATTAGCCATACTGCATTGGAGACATCAATTTCTTTCCCTGGATAATATGGAATTTGGATTAGACAGACTCCTGAGGTTCCCTCCAGCTTTAGATCTAGGATTATTTAGTCTTGCTCTCTCATTTTACAGCTAAGGAAAACAAGGCCCAAAAAGGAAGAATGACTTACCAAAAGTTATACAGATAATAAAACAAGGATTTGAAACCTGATTTTTCTTGCCTCCAAATTCAATGTTCTTTTAGCTATGCCATTCTGAAAGTACATTACAAAGGAAAAATTCACAGGCTTCAGAAACAGATTTTGAGTGACAAAAAGAAATGAAATATGAGTCATGGCCTCATAGGATCATAAATTTTGAGTTCAAAGAGACCTTAGAGGCCAACGAGCCCTACATCCTTATTTTGTGAATAAGGCGACTAAAACTCAGAATGAATAAGTGAATTGTCCAGGATCATATAGGTAGGAAATGACAGGTTCAATTTAATCCCTGTTCCTCTGATTCCAAATTCAGAGCTCCTTCAATTGTTACATGTCAAAATTTTGAAAGTTTCATTAGTGTTGAATGAATAATTTGCTCATTTTTGCTAATATTTATCTTGTTTAATTCCTTGGGACTGGTGAAAAATGTTGGACCATTTTAAAGGGCAATTGGATTCTTGTCTGGTATTATGTCATTTAACTTGAACTTGCCCCACCCCCTATGGAAACTAAAGGGCTGCAAAAATATGTCACCATTAGAATCCCGTTAGAGTGACCTAAAATTATGGGAATTCATTAGTTTTCTTATGTAGAAGTGATTCAGTTTTTCTGGCAGACAATTCAACCAAAATTTGTCTGGTGAACAATAACAAGTCAACTAACTGTTCATGGAATACACAAAATAGTAAACAGAGCTAAAATAGAAGACGGTTTAAGTACCAAACATTACTATAGGTTAAATATTAACTAGAAAAGCTTGAGTCAGATTTTAAAGGAGATGAAAGAATGGATTGTCATGGAGAAGAAAGGAGGTATCCTTGGAGGTCAGAGGAAAAGCTCTAGGGACAACAATACCAAGTTTAATGTTGGAGATTAGATAATGTATAGATAATTTTAAACAGCTTTCATCCTGTATTAGCTAAATCATTCATTCAACAAATATTTATTAATTATTTGCAGTTTATAAAGCAGAAAGGAATTCAGATATCAGCTAATCCAAGCTTATATCTGACTCAGTCCCTGATGAAATAGGTCCCTAACAAATGGCTATCTGATCTTTGAACATTTCGTGTTGAAAAATTCACTACTATAAGGTTGAACAAAGGGGAGTAGGGTTATTCTATATGCCAGGCACTATGTTAAGCACTTTTAAAAATATTATTTCATTTGGTCCTCAAACAACAATGCTGGGAGATAGGTGTTATTAGTTTCTCCAATTTACAGTTGAAGAAACTGAAGCAGAGAGATATTAAAAGATTTAACCAGGGATATATAACTAGTAAGTATCTGAGGCAGGATTTAAATTCAGATCTTCCTGATTCTAGGCCTGGCATGCTATATCCACTGCACCACCAGATGCCTTAAGCTATGAATTTTTATTTCTGAATATGTCTAATGGTGGGGGGGGGGGGGGGAGAGGAACAGAGGAACCATATAAAACAAACAAATAAAAAACTCTGATATCTCTGTAGAGTGATCCTATTTTTTAAAAAAATAAGGGAAACTAGTAAGTCCTTTCCCCTCCTTTCATCTCCTGTACAAGAAAGAACAAGGTTTGAATCTTTCTTCCTCTGGGGACTCATTGCCACATTTATCTGGTCTTTATTTAAGAAATAGGCATGAAACTTATCAAGTTAACATCTTATTGGTAATGGCATTCATAACACTAGAATTGACCCTTGGGCATAACTTTCCAGGAGAAGGACCCAGAAGGACACTGGGAATTGAAATCAGAGAAGACAGATATCCTCCCACTGGGAGAAAGTACTGAGAGAAAAAAGACACTGATATAGATAAACAGAGAGATGTTAGAGTGCAAGTGGACCTGGATGGAAGCCTATACATTCTTATACCCTCCAGGCAATCAGGCACTTTCAGGGATTTGTGCCATGGAGAGATAGAGAAGAAAAGGGAAATGGAGCCTCAACAAAAGGAAAGGAAAAACCATTCAATACCTTGAAATCAATATAAGTCTATGTCACCTGTGTGGTCTTAGGTGGGGGAAAGGGTCAGCAGGCAGGGAGTCACTTGCATAGAAAAGCAACATAGACCTATCCCTTCAATTATACTGTTTCATATATTCCGTATATTAAAAGAAAAATTGGCTCCCATCAAAGGAGAGAATGACTTGAATCTTTCACAAAGGAGGAGAAGTTTTTCTAATAGTCCAAAATGTAGGAATCTGCTCCAAAGTTTTATCAGGTTAGATAAAACCTGTCCTATACCCAATGTTTTGTTATCCTGAATGCTTGCAGATAATCTAGGGCTCTTAGGGAAATATATGCTAATTTCAGATTTTCCCAAGAAAAGCCCTGAGTGGAAGCACAAACCATAGAGATTATTTATTGAGAAAAGTCTCTAAGCTAAAATCAGGCTGTCATATCTGCTACTAGGAACCAATTGACAACTGAGTTAAATTTAATATAATTGTAAGTTTTACAGAATAGAAGCTATTGCTTCTGTCTTCCTTCCCATTTCTTAGTTTAATAGTGAATTTTCAGCTGAGTCACCTGTATCTTCTCTGTTATTCCTTTAGTACTCTCCATCATATTTTTTATTTTCTCATTACAATGCTTTCTCACAGTTATCTCTGCTGTTACCATTATCAGATCCCCCATTGCTTCCAAAGAATCACCCACAATCTCTTTTTTTCTTAATTTTTTTTCTTTTTCTTTCTTTTTTTTTTGGGGGGGGGGGAGGTCAAGGCATTTGGGGTTAAGTGACTTGCCCAGAGTCATACAACTAGTAAGTGTTAAGTTTTGAGCTCATATTTGAACTCAGATCCTCATCTTGACTAAAGAGCTGGTACTCTATCTATTGTGCCATCTAGCTGCCCCATCACCACTCTATCTAAACTTCTCATAATAACATCATGGCTATGTCATATTGCATCACTGAACCCACTCCTCACTGATGTCATCAGAGAAGGAAGTGTAATACTTTGGCTAGGGCATTGTGTTTCCTTACACAAACTGAAGTCAGTTTTTTCTCCAAGATGAATTTTCATATTAACACCTATTCTATGACCCATCAGTTTAGTTTGCTGTAACAAAGCAGTGGTTTTAGAGTCACAAGGGATCTGAATTTAAATCTCACCCATCACACTTATGGGTTATAGTTATAAGAACATAATTAAGTTACTTAGCTTATTGGAGACTCCCTTTCCTCATCTATAAAATGATGATAATATTTGTTGTATTTACCTAAAAGAACATTGTGAAAATCAAATGAGATGTTTGGTTGAAAGGAATTAACTAATTAGCATAAAGCATTTTGTTAGCTTTAAAATATCATATAAATAGCATCTATTGTTACATGCTTATTAGGAAATGTACATATAATATATGAGGAAGTGAAAAATATATTTTTTATGAGAGGAACTCTGTAAAACCAAAAATATTTAAATGTCAAGATTTTAATAAAGGACAGTTTGGGGAATAAAAATGGAAAGAGATCAAATCAATATTTTAGGAACTTATAGATTCTTATTACTTGAAGTCATTTGAATATTTTAACTCAAATTGTATGGCTCATTAGAAAATGAGAATTAATTGCTTCTGAATGTTTCGACATACATTCCTCCCTCTACCCCCATAAGCCTCTAATTTTTCAGCTACTGAACTGAAACTTTTAGCTGAGTGGGCACAATAGATTCCTTTTAGAAAGAAATTCATTTTTTAAACATTCTATTGAACATTATAACTTGCTTTGGAGGTCATCAAATATCAGTAGATTTATTTTTCATTCAGTAAAAATACAGAATGACCTATTGAGACAGTGATTGGCAATTCTTATTCTCAGTTTTTCATAGATTTTTTTTAGGTGACCTTGAGAAAACTATTCTAGACATCAAAGATTAGAGGAAACAATTTACAAAAAAACAAAAAAATAGATGCTACCATACAAGCTATAAAAGGTACTCTGAAGACAGACATATAAGGATACAAAATGATGTCTAATAATTGCCTAAATGTTAGTTTCCTTCTCCATAATAAAGATCAAACTTCTATCTACCCCAGGACAATTCTGCTAACAAAGCCACAGAAGATCAGAATGGTATAATTGATAGAAGACTAACTTTGGCCTCAGAAAAGTCTATGTTAAAATTATGTTTCCAATTAGTTGGATGACTAAAGACAAATTGATTAATTTCTCCAGAAACTTCTCTAAGACTAAAGATCTGAGAAAAGTTACAAATTTTCATTGGTAGAGTTTCCATATCTCATGTTCTCTACACCAGTGAAGCCATAGGTTCAAACCCTTTTCAACTAACTATCATAAGGAAAAATAAAAAGTTACAGTACAAAATATTGTTATTATTATTATTATTATTATTAGTTGCTGAGGCAATTGGGGTCAAGTGACTTGCCCAGGGTCATGCAGGTAGGAAGTTTTAAGTGTCTGAGGCCAGATTTGAACGTTAAGTTCTCCTGACTTCAGGGCTAGTGCTCTACCCACTGCACCAAACTAGCTGCCCCATTATGTAGAATTTTCAACTAAACAGTGGGCCAGTTCTGTATATGTGGCTTACTATTCTATGATATTAATATATATATTTGGTGAGAAGCATAAGAGAAAAAAAAATGTTGAAGGAAGGAAGGAAAGAAGGAAGGAAGAAAGGAAGGAAGGAAGGAAGGAAGGAAGGAAGGAAGGAAGGAAGGAAGGAAAGAAAAGAAGGAGGGAATTAGGGAGGGAGAAAGAATGTGATCTTATCCTCACAACAATCCAGTGAAATAAGTGCTATATTACCCCTATTTTAGATTTGAAGAAACTGAGATAAACAAATTAAGTGACTTGTCTAGGGTCACATAGATAGTTGGTGTCTGAGTCTAAATTTGAACTCCTCTTCCTGTTTCCAAGTGTATTATTCTTTCCATTGAACTACCTACTTGTACAGTGGACAGAAAGTTTCTTTGGTCTCAGGAAGTCTGTTCAAATCCCATTTCCAGCATTTACTAGATGTGGGACCACAGTCAATTTACTTAATCCCACTGAGTTTTAGTTTCTTCATATATAAAGTAGGGATGATGCTAATGGACTTCCTTTGGAATTTTGTGATGATTAAATTAGATAGATACTCTCTATAAAGCATCTGAAAACCATACATTGTGATGGTAGTTACCATCATCTTCATCATTATCATATCACCACTGCCACTATCATCATTGATCTTGTTCTTCTCAATTTACATTATATGCAGTCTACATAGAGGTAGTCTCAGAACAAGTTTCAATCCCATTATTCTTTTATACTTAAAGTGCAACAGACTATTGTACAAGTAGATGAAATGATCCCTTTTTATGGATTGAATAGAATCACTGAGATATAAACCTATATTTGATAGTTTCACTGAAAGCATCTTTGAGACAGCTCTAGTAGCACAGAAGACGATGGGAATGACTTGTATCCCATCTTGTTCCGGTATAATTTTGAGTTCCTCTGCTAGATCTCTATATTTTGAGAGCAAATTATATATATATATATATATATATATATATATATATATATATATAATTTGAGAGCACTATATTTAAGGTTTATGAGTAATTAATAAGTTATCTGTTAAAACATTCTTGAATTTTTCTGATTGAGTATTGTGTGTGAGTGACAATTTAGTCCAGAAAGATGCTACAGCTTTAAAATAGTTTAATTGTCAAATTTTTGAAGATATTGTGGGTCTGTATTTATAATATGAAGATGTCATCTATTAATTCATAAAGTTCACAGATTTATAATGTGTAATTTATAATTTGGGCCACTTGATCATATATTTCTAGATATTTTGTAGGAGCTAATTTTTTTTCTACCTGAAGTTTAATTTTAGTTGCATAGTTTTTTTTATTGTTTTCCTACAAAATTTCATTGTTTAATAAACCCAAAATTTTTTCCTATAATTTATGGTTTACCTAGTCAGACCTTACTTTCATAAACCCTCATGTTTCTGTAAACAAATCCGTATGATTCAGTGATTTAATCAACTGTTCTTAATCAGCATATTACTGGTTGAGTTCAGGTGAATGTCACCCTTTTAGTTCCCCTCTTAAATCTTAGCTGCTTCATGGACTCTGGCCAGAACTAAATTAACTCATCTATTTTTGGCCTTATTATTGCTTTTTCAAATGATGTCCATTTTCTAAAAAATATTTCTACAAGGTTTTAAAGTTTTTTTTCTTTATTTCTTTCTTGTCAAGGAAGTACTAATTGTTTTTTTTTTTTTTAATAAATGCCTTGGAGTGATGGATCCTGTTGGTTTTATGAATTTTTGATTGGAATAAAATAAAATCCATTGCTGTTCATTTTGCTATAAAGAAAAGTGTATGTTAATACTTATACCATGAACTTATGCCATCAAAAACATTATTCTTGTTTTTTTTTTAATATAATTCATCCTAATTATCTCATCTTCAGTAAAATTCAGATAAAAATAGTATTGGAAACATTGTTATACAACTCTTTTATTTTGATGTTTAACATTCTTAAAATTATTGCAAAGATAGATTAACACATTCAGTTGGAAACATATTTGCCAAAATGATAGCATATTATTTTTAGATATCACCTTCAACTACTAATTCAGTGTTCTAACCAAGAATCTCCATTTCTATCCTTCTTGGCTGTATGCTAAAATGTTTACATTTCTCAAATCCAAATAACTTTTTGATAGCTTTGGAGAAAGATTATTCTTGTCATCTTTTGGAGAAGTCTTTTCATCCATTTTTAATAAAACCATGTATCTCAGTGACATTCGTGTACTTCAAGTAATAAAATATTTTTGTTGGATTCCTTTAATTTAGAAGCCATATTTAGTTCTCTTAAGGAGAGATTTAGGGATGGGCAGAATCATAATGGGATTAAACTGCTTTAAAATGTTTTTAATATCAATTTTTCTTGACATTTTAAAATTACCATTGGGTTTTCAATAGAAAAATTTTTCCAAGTAGACATTAGAAATATTACAATTCTCATAAATTTTTTAAAGTTGATACAATGCCTTTTCAAAATTATTCGAAACCTTGGTGCTATTTTGGACATCTTTTTTCATTATTAGATTAATTTCTGGAGTACACAGCATATTGACTTTGAATGATTTCAAGGTCTGTAACATTTTACCAGCAAACTAGACAAGTAGAGAAAGCAAAATACTCTGAGGAAGAGATAAAGAAGTGGCTTGTGTTAAGTAAGTCAAACCACCACTTCCTCACAGATTACTATTCTAAATCTAAAATTGGGAGTAGCAATGCTCTTCAGAATTCTGGTTCTACTTATATCCCAGGCCTAGCAGCCCTCACTGAGGGCAAAAGGGACTGGGAGAAGGGGCTTACCTTTCTTGTCACCACCAGCACTAACTATTGTCCAACTATCAGCAGTGAACGGGTAAGCTCAAAGTGCCTGAAGTTACAGTATCTCTCTAGACTTGCAAGTAAGATACTTCACACTTGATCATTACAAGGAAGTCAAAAATCTTTGTGAGATTGGTTCAACATCAGAAATCACTGTGATTTTATCAATGGAAATGCTATTTAAAATGAAACATTACTTTCTATTTTTACCATTGTGCTGTAAGGACTGTGAAGTTTTTTTAACTAATTTTCAGCTGAAATCTAGATGTGTTGTCTCCCTGGTTAGAAAGTAAACCTCTGGACATTAGGGACTATATTGCTGTACTTTTTTGTATCCCTAACAATTAAAACAGCGCTTTTTAGACAGTGTTCATTCATTCATTAATTTGTCTCTTATTTGATCTAATCTGGGTCTGGATTGTCCTTTACAAATTCCTTATTGTGGTCATTTCCACAATGTTAAATAAAGAGCAGGGTACCCTTTAAAAAAGATGTTTTCATTTGGAGTATAAAATAGTATTGGTCCATAATTTAAGTAATTGTGTCCATTTCAGTTCATTTCATGTATACTCATGATGTATATACTTTAGTGTTCATGCCATCAGTAATAAAACATTTCCAGCTGGTGCTGTTATTTCTGATTTGTTCCAGTGTATTCTACGTCTTGAGATACCAAATTATGAAGAAATGACACTTGGATCACTGCTTTTGAAGCCAAGCTGCTCATTGTGACAGTTTCAGATGGGGCCAGCCTCCTACCCCTATGTTTCCCATCTGTTTCTCAGATCCACAGGAGCAATTTCATCTCACTGACTGGGGTGTTAATGCAATCAGAGTCACTGGAAGAATCCAGATGTTTAGCATTTCAGAGTATAACCCTCCGTGCACACTCACATGGCTATTGCCTGCCTCCAGCCACCACTGAGACATGAACAATGTTTTGAGTTCTGTTGTTCTTGTTTTTATGAGGAGCTACTTAGGATGCAATTTTTCACAAAGACTGTTCTACATCTTTTGCCATCCAAAGTAGCTTGTTTATTCCTCTGGACATCTCTTCTTATTGCTGAGGTGTAAATCGCAATTAGCTGGAAGTCTTAACTTACTAGGCTAAAAGAGCTTTTGCCTAAAGAAAATGTGCTAACCGATTCTCGTGTTCAGAAGTAATCAAGCAAACATTTCTTTTTCCTCCCACCAAATATCTGAATATTGCTTCCCATATTTTATCGCTTCTCCAATAAGAGCTGAATTATGATAGCACATTCCTTTACTTGCAAAGCTTTTACACTTTTTTTCCCCTCCTCTAAACTGCTTCTACTTTTCAGACTCTTCAAAGGGTTTAGTGGACCTGACTTGAATTATTGCTTGATCTCATACCACTCAGATTTCATTTACTATTCTTCTTGCTCACTATAACTTAACGAACACACACATATAAACACACACACACACACACACACACAGACAATAAAACAAGATAAAAAATATCTTTGAAATAAAAGGTCAGATGATCATCAACGTGGAAGGGAATATTCTGCCTCAAGGAGAAAAATATATTAAAGGAAAAAGGAACTATTTGCATTTATTCTCTCTAGCTTTGTGTGAGAGAGATATCTTAAAAGCTGCATTAAAATATCCTTCTAGTATAATGTATTTTTCATCAATTAGGAGACATACCAGTGTTTTGCCATACTGTATATGTTAATATTTTAGTTCTAGTACTCTAGAATCAAAAGAATCAAAGGAGTACAGATATTGCAAAGACCACAGATAATTTGCCTATATGGAGTAAAGCCTCAGCTCTGTCATTTAAAATTCTTTTATGGATGGTATTCTAATACTATTGACTAATCCACGAATAGACCAGAAAATCTTCCAACATTAAGTCTAAAGGAAAATTGAATTCAATGTCCTCATTATACAAATAAGGAAACTTGAACCTAGAGTTGAATGGCCTCCCCAAAGTCACATGATTTAGAAATGGTAAAGCCAGAATTAGAATCTAGATCTATTTGATTCTTTTCTAGTATTTAAAAGTAGCTGTGTGACCATTTTTAAATTTTGGAAAATATAACCATATTTAATATTGCCAGTGTTATTCGACATTATCTTATTCTATAATATTCTTAATATAGTTTTTATGTGACTTACTCTCTTTCCCTGTCAAGAAGAATCTACCATTAGATATCCCAGACTATCTAGGAAAGAATTCTTTATCAATCCCCAATATCTATCCTCTGACTATGTTTAAACAACCTTTGAGATACTGATTAGCATATCTTTAGGTAACTCTGTGTCCTGATCTGCCAGGTGAATTCAACCTGTCTTCTAGATCCCTCTCTCTTGAGTTCCAACTTTTAGGCTTAGGTAAGCACCAAGGTTTTACTTCCTGCATAAAAGCTCTGTTCACAATGATTTTTGCTGAATTCTTTTTTACTTCCTCTATAAAAGCTCTATTCACAATGATCTTTGCTAAATTCTTTTCAGGACTAAACCCACTATGATGTTACAGTCCTTCCTCATTGCCTTCCCTAGAATGGCCTTTCTCCTTACTCTAGTTAACTCTGATTAGTATAAATATATGCTTTCCCAATTCTATTTCATATTGTCATTCCTGGGTACCTATTTTATCTCATATTTTTGTCCATAACCTCCTCCCCTAAATAATCCTGCCTTTTGCCTAAGAGAATGGCCATGGTGAATTTATCACATGTTTATTTCAAGCTAGGTATCGCTACCCAAACCCCATTAGTTTTAATATGTTTATAAATAATATAAGCAGCTGATGGCCTAGTGCATAGAGTGTTAGAATTGGAGTCAGGAAGAATTGGAAACAGGTTAATAATATCATGAACTTTGCAGAACTCTTGTGAGGATCAAATGAAATACTATTTGTAAAATATTTAGCACAGTGCCTGGCACATAGCAGATGCTTTATAAATGCTTATTCTCTTCCCTAAAAATTAAATTGTGTATGTCAGTATAATATTGTCAATGCCTGATGTTTTAAATTTTTATCATATTATTGTTCTTATATTTTTACAATTTTTAAATAGTGCTTTAAGAGTTGCAAAACAATCAAATTACATTATCTCATATGATCTTGACCTTATGTTGTGCCAAACTTCCCTTTTGATGTCCTGGCCTAGTTTCCCCATGGTCCTATTTATTCTGCCTCAGGTTATAACCTTTCCCTCTTAATGTTTGATGAGATAAAGGTCTACCTCAGTTGCTCTGCCCCAAAACCCCAGACTATAACCATTCCCTCTTAAATGGTTGATGAAATAAAGGTTTTATATCTTTAGCTTATAGACAATCCTTCTTAAGGTTTGACAGGATAAAGATTTATCCATTTTAGATGTCATTAGAAAATCAGTTACCTCCCTCCATTGTGTCATCCTAGGGGCCTCCCCCCCATTAGGTTACCCCCATCCAAGTACCTCCCTCATTATGTCATTATTCTTGTTATCCCATAAAAAACTTGCTCTCTGATACTTAAGGGCTGGACTCTTTGAGATGATAGTCTCATCCAGCCCTGGCACCAAACATGGATCCCTTGGTTCCAGTATCTCTCTCCATTTAATAAACTATTGAATTGGTCTCTAATCTCTATCTTGCTCAGTTTCTCTGGCATTACACTTACTCATCTGAGATAGGTAGTTTTATTCTCCCTTAAGTGACTTGTCCAGGGACACACTGAGGCAATGTCTCATACACACACTCAATTCTTCCTCACTCCAAATCTTTGACTCTCTTTACTATGATATCTACCCAAGTAAGATGGGAATCAGGGATATAATACACAGAAACTGAATTTCTAAATTGTATACTCCTAAATATCTTCGTATATCATTTCTTGGTTTTTTAAGTAAACATGTATATATAAAGTAGAAAATTCTGTGATTCCATAATATCATAAACCTACTAAAGATTTCAACAGGTTCAAACCATTGCCTCCCAATAGACACATTTTATAAATTATTCAATATAAAATGATTGGGTTGTTTATCTTCTTATTGTCTTTTATTATATGTATGGATGCATATGTATACATGTGTACATATACATATATTCATATATATGTAATATAATATATAAATATATTTATATATACATATACACACTCATAAAAGATAGGGCAATTTAACTAAAATGGCAATCAATCCATCAGTAAATGAATTTCTTCATTTGCTGTCTCTTCTAAGTAAATTTCTTAGATCTTAATCTTCTGCAATAACCTTTCTCCTTTCCTCCCTCTTCTGACTCTTCCTCCTACCCACTTCATGAAGCACTTTGATTCACAATTTTCTTATGCATTTATCAGGTTTTGTTTTGTTTTGTTTTTTGCTTTTTGTTTGTTTGGTTTTTGTTTCTTTGCATAAAGGAGTTTGCCTCTATAATGGCTAGAGGTCAGATCATAGAGTTAAGATGATCAAATAGATAAACTTCTAATGCCTCAGGCAGTTCTCTAAAAGTAGATTATGAGAATTTGGACCATAAACTCCTTGGCAGTGACTACTTTTGACTCTTTTTGTTTCCCCAGAGTTTACCACAGGGCCTGACACATAGGAGATGCTTAATAAACTTTTATTTACTCACCCACTGACTAAATCTATAGATCAATAGCTAGTAGTTATGGTACATGGAATTTCCACATGGGGGGTTTCTACATAGATCATGGTACAAGTCTAGATCTCCCTTTCAACAACTATAATAATAAGCTGTAAATTCTTTGAGGGAAGGGACAAGACATTATGTAAACATTGTAACTTTCCCAGAGTTCCCCACACAAAAGAAGATTAATAACATTTGTTTCATGAATTGAATTGAATTACCACAGTTCAATTGCAGGACACCTTTAGGTAGAATTCCATAAATGTCAGGAAGTCATCAGTTGGAGCTATGCTAATTGATTTGACTAAATTTAAAATCAGAATTCTATTCAACCCCAGAATTTATTGAGTAGCAGCTATATGCAGAAGCAGAGGATTCTATGTCCAAACACCTTTCTTTGATTAGTTTTATTCCAATAACTCAAGCCCCTACAACGGTGTGACTTAATTTTTAATTTTAATTGAATTCTCTCATCACAATTTAAGTAATTACTCTTATTATTTCTCCAGTGAAGAAAAAGGAGTCAACATTCACTTTTTTTTTTTTAACATTCACTTTTTAATCATCCTTCCTATAGGTAGAGTCAGTTATAAAGTCACCTTTTTTTTTTTTTTTTTTTTGGTCTAGCAACCCTAGTTGCTTTAACCTTCCCTGAGATCTATTTTCTATGCCCCTTTAATCATTTCTTGCTTTGGAAGCAATAATCTTATAATGAAGCAACCATTGCTAAACATAATGGAAGAATTTTTCTGGGACGTTTCATTTATTTATTTATATTTGTTTGTTTATTTGCTTATTTATTTATTTATTTTGGTAGATTATTTCTACCAGATTATTTCTCTTTTATACTGGCTCCTTAATGACATTATCAGGATCTGCTCACCACAGACTCTTGCTACCAGGTTCTCAACTTCAGGCAAATGCCTTCATTTGCCAGATCTCATCACAGTGCCAGGATCAACTAAACTTGGACTACTTCCTGCTGTACAAGAAGGATATTAAAGTTAAGCTATCCCTAGGATTTAAATCTCCCCAATACTCTGTCTAGCACTTATAGAGATAAAGCTATAAAGAATATTAATAGATTATAAGGATAATTATGAACAAGAAATAAAAGGAATTTTTTTTTTAAAAATAGAACCTAGGATTCTATTTCTATCCCTTTAATGTAAATCCTCAGTAGTTCTGTAAGTATAGTCTTAGGAAGTTGCCCAGGGACACCTAGAGGTTAAATAATTTGCCCTCATGTCATTAAATTAATTACACCAGAAAAGGGCTTCAGTCCAGATCTTCTTGACATTAAAGCAAGTGGGCTGAGTATCCACTAAACAAACCTCTCTGTCATAATCAAAATAACAGTAGCTAGAATTTAAAAAGCACTTTAAAGAAATCACTCAATTAATATCTTATCTGATTAACAATTCTCCAACAATCCTATGAGATAGGTACTATTGTTATTCTCATTTTATAGATGAGAAAACTGAGTTTGGAAGAGAGTCAGTGACTTGCACAAATTTAAATAGCTAGTGATTTATGTTAGGTGGAATATGAGGTCCTGATTTTGTGGTTTACTATTCTAACTTAGGATAATAGAAGCATAGACTCAAAACTGGAAGAGCTCTTAGAGATCATGGAATTAAACCCTTTCATTTTAACTGAAACTCAAGATAAGTGACATGCCCCAAATTACAGAGGTAGTTAATTCATAGAGCTGGATTTTGATCTCAGGTCTTCTTGATGTGATTGATGAGGTTAAACTGATCCCCACCCGTCCCCTTTCTTGCCTGCTTATTAGTACTTCAGTCTTTCTCTGCTAACCCTACCTACTTACTCAGGATCTCATCATTTTGACTCTAAGCCTAGCACTTTTTCCCACTGAATCATGACTTTGGAAAGACATATATCCCATTCCATTTTATCTCCTTTTTGACGTTAGAAGATTTCACAAAAGGGGTGAATTGTCCAATCAGGCTTTTTTAAAAAAAATGATGATGATAAGATGGCAAGATAGGAGATAGAATAAGGATCCAAAAGAGAAATATAAAGTATCAGCAGGAGTTATCAGACTCTCGGCTTAATACGTCAATGTTATACTAAGATATCTTAATTAATAATAATAGTAACTATTTTATTTATATGGCCCTGTGCTCACTGCTTACAAAGCATTAACTTATTTAATTTTCACAACAATCCTGGGAGGTAGGTGCTATTTTAATCCTCTTCATTTTATAGTTGAGGAAACTGAGGCAAAAACCTGAGATCAACTGACTTACCCAAGATCACATAGCTATGAATTGCCCATGGCAGGATTTGAATTTAAATCTTCAGGATTCCAGGCACAGAATTATATCTACTATCATCTAACTCTTGATTCAGCGAGTGGGGTCTCTAAATGTTGTTTTGTACATTTTTGACAGTAATATAATTTGACTCTTGTTAAACAACCGTGATCCAAAGTGAGGTGGTTGTTGAATGCTAATATTGTTGAGCCTTGTGAAATTAAAAGTCTTTTTCCACAATGATTTTATAAAAGTTTGAAGCCAACAGGTCTCCAAAAGCAGTCTCTTCTCAACTCCTGCCATGTGCTTCTGAACCTGACCAGCTGGAAGTAGACACCCTGTTAAATAGGAAAAGATCCAGATCTTTTCATTGGATAGACTAAAAAGAAATAACCATCCTTGACCAATGTTGTGTGCTTCCTATAATTCATGTCACTTCCTGTGGGAGTGATTTCTTGAAGGTCTGACCTTTACAGACCATGCACGTGACTCCCTGCAATCTAGGGTTTAAGACTGGGAATAGGGATCATGTGACTTAGGCCTACTCTCAATACTGAGAAAACTTCATCCAATCCATCCTATTTAATCATTTTAAACATTTTCCTCCTCACTATCTTAAGTCTAGACAATCAACCAAATAGGCCCCAATTTGTGATATTTGCACATTTCCAAGTTGTAAATGAATGTTCACACTCTTGCATGCTAATACAAGCTTATTCCAAAATATTCCTGCATGTAAACCAAATAAACAAAAGCTTTGGAGTCATGGTCCTTGTTAATGTTTAAGAGTACAAAGGAATCTTAGGACCAAAAAGTTAAAGAACTGCTCTTTTAGAATTTAAAAAGATCTCAGAAGACTTATGATAGTACTTAATATGTACTGAAAACATATTCTCTCTATGTTTCTAAGAAGCAATCATGAAACTTTTATTTAAAACACTTTAATTATATGAATTTATAATTTCATAAAATAATCCATTATATTTTTGAGATGAAACTTGCCATAATTAATAGCTACCATGCAGGATTACAATCAGGAAAAACCTAAATATAAATCTGACTTCATATATTTCCTAATCATGTGCCTGAACAAGTTACTTTATCTCAGTTTCTCAGTCTGTTTCTTCATCTCTAAAATAGAGATAATGAAGTCATAAGGATTAAATTAAGATGTGTTTTTTTAAAAGCTTTGTAAACTTTAAAATACTACATAAATGTTAGTTTTGTTCTTTTAAAAGTTGTCTTTGTTAGAAAATTCTTCCTTGCATATGCTCAAGATATTTCTCCATAGTATTTCCAGCTATGAGTCTTAATCCTGCCCTCCATGTGACAAATCTTTATATATTTGAAGACAAGCAATATGTTCCTCTTCTGTCTTCTGTTCTTCAGACTAAACAAACAAAGTTGTTTCATTTGATCCTCATAGACCATGGCTTCAAGATCATTTACAATTCTTATTTCCTTCCACTGGCCATGTTCCTGTTTATCACTGTCTCTTTTGCAATGTGGCCTCAGGTCTAACTGCCATGTTCCAAATGTGATGTGACCAGAAATACAGCAATACTATAGAAGAGAGATGGAAGTGATAGAGAAACAAGAGCTGTCACAATTTATATTTTTGTAGATACTGGGAAAGCACAGACCAGAAACCAAGTTTCTCAGATTAATATTTTTTTCCCACTCAACCACACTTCATCTTATGCTGGTACACCCACATAAGTCCCACCCATCCTAGGATCCACAGGGCTTCCCTTGATCTCCTCATTTTGGATTACGATTAATTTAACAAATCTTTAGGACTTTAGGGATTTGATTAACTTGAGGGAAAGAGGAAATAAGAAATACTGTTTGGAATTCATTAGAATTCAAATGAATCTAAGGTTCCCTCTCAGGAAAAGAGGAAACAAGCATTTATTAAGCACCCACTATGTGCTAGGCATTGTGTTAAGCACTTCCCATTATTTCATTTGAGTCTAATAAAAATCCTAGGGAAGTAAATTCCCATTTTACAGTTAAGACAACTGAGGCAGAGAGCTGTTAAATGATATGCCCAGAGTCACACAGTTGTTTAAAATCAAATTTGAATTTGTGCTTTCCTGACTCCATGTCTATCAAATGCATTATTTCCCTATGTTAGTTTTTTCTTTTTAATAGTTCTCCTTCTCCTAGGAATGGAAAGGTAGACAAATGACCATAACTAGTGCCTAAGATCGCTGTTTTTTTTTTTGTGTTTTTTTTTTTGTTGTTGTTGTTGTTGTTTTTAATTTAAGTATAAGACCCATAATGTTTCATGATGTGTTTGGGGTTCAGCACCAAATGATAAGATTTATGTGAGCACCAAATATTGGGATTTGGTAATGTAAAGAATTCACAATGACCATTATTTTTGACAAAAAATAACTTTATTTAGAAGAGATTACAAACAAAATGAAGAGATAAAATAGACACCAAGAATGGGAGAGAAATAGGTTTACCAAAGAAAAGGGCTTTAACAATTAACAGTTGAAAAGACAAGTTTCCTATTAGAACTTACAATTAACCAGGAGAAAGGAAATAATTCCATGAGGTGGGAGTGTACCATTCATTGAGTGGCAGGCTAAATCTATTAGGGAAGTTTAGAACCCTAAAAGAATTGAGTATAAGGAGAAAGGTACATGAGGTATG
This sequence comes from Sarcophilus harrisii, assembly GCF_902635505.1. Taxonomy (NCBI): domain Eukaryota; kingdom Metazoa; phylum Chordata; class Mammalia; order Dasyuromorphia; family Dasyuridae; genus Sarcophilus; species Sarcophilus harrisii. Next base: position 406,813,496 of record NC_045428.1, on the reverse strand, counting down.
GGAGAGGGATAAAGAGAAAGACATTATGAGGCAAAATGTCATTCCAGGCTTACCCCAAAAGGAGATCAGCAAAGATGGGGTGAGCAAAGATGGAGGGTAGAGAAAATTTAACCTCAAGGGTTTGATGTTCCCTTGCACAGGGTTAATGACACAGCCAGTATGTATTATCAGCAACACTTGAACTCAGCATCCTGACACTGAGGTCAGCTCTTTATTCACTACATCTCTCTAGATTATCTTTTCTCAAATCCATTCTCTAGGCATCTATAAAAATAAACTTTCTAAAGAGACTATACTGCTCTCTTACCCAGAAAGCTTTGGTGGTCCCCCATTGCCTGTAATATAAAATGCCAACTCCTTAGCTGACATTTAAGGTTCTTGTTAGGGGAACAAACTTCAAAATCTGAAATAACTTAGAAAAAATATTTGGTAAAGGGGAGAGCTGGAAGAAGGTGTGACTAGAGATTTATTTTATATAGAGTTCAGACAAGATCATTTGTCTGATTGGCCTCAGGTAGGCTGTAGGTAGTCTCCAGAGAAGATGCATATCAACAGGTTATTCAATCTAATTTGAGAAACTCAAAACACAAGATATGGTGGACCCAAAACAAACAGTGAGTGGAATTTAAACATTTCTTAAACCAATCCTGCTTTCTGGGACTCTCTTACAAAGGCTTGACCTCTGAGGTAAGCTTTTGAATTAGCCAATTTTCTAGCCACATAAAGCTAGGTGCAAACTATTTTAATAAATGATACATAATAAAGTATTTTTCTTACACTTTCTATAATTTAACACTTATCTACCTTTCCAGTTTAATTTCAAGTGTTCTTTAATTCAGATAGTATGGTACTAATATTGACCCCTGTATTTGTCCAGATTTTTGTTGCTTCTCCATGTTGTCATTTTCTGTTTTGTTGTTATCACTGTATGTGTTACTAATTTAGATCTACTTTTCTCACGTGTTCTCATTTTTTGAAATGTCTCATTCTAAATTTAATCGTTTATGCCACAATAATATCCCCTTACATTTAGATATATGATTTGTATCACCAATTTTTAAGTGAGCATATATTTTGTTTCCAGCTTTATAATCACAAAATATTATTGTGAATTTCTTTGTACAAATGAATTTTTATTGTTGTTATTAAACCAACTTGGACTATAATCCCAATAGTGAAATCTCTTTGTCATAAGGCACAAGTAATTTAAGAAATTTTTTTTGTAAAGTTCTAAATTGTTTTCCAGAACAGTTGAAGCAATTCACATCTCTACTAGTAAAAAAAAAAAAAAAAAAAAAAAAAAAAAATTATATTGGACAATCTCTTTTGTGTAACCTTGGATCTCAGTGAGAAAGGCCTATGGTGTCCTAATGCTTATGCAATCATCACAATGCCACAGGCAAACAAGAAATATAGAGAACTTAATCATGTAGAATGTCTTTTCTACATTTTTGTGGGCTTTGAGAGTGATACTGAGAGCTGTTGAACAAAACTATCATCTTTTCCCCATTTTCCAGAGCCAACAATAAGTTTGCATAGGTTGGGTGCAAGGGGCATATAAGCATGTGTGGTCTTTTCAGCTTTATTTTTTTTTATCTAATTTGGTATTGATTTTGCCCTTTGTTCCAGTCAGACTTTCTGACTATATAGAGATGGACAATGATAGTAATAATGATCATAATAATTAATCTACTATGTAAAGAGTTACAAGTTCTTTCTTCACATTTCTGTCAATTGGTAAAGCCAAGGGACAAACGCTGATCTTTTGCCCCTAAGATTCATACTCCTTCAGTCAGAAAAACCTGAATTCTAATACTTTCCCTGTCACAGACGGGCTGTGTCATAACCTTTCTGAGTCTCTGTATTCACAACTGTAAAATGAAGAATAATACTGACATCATTTACCCTAAAATAACTTAGGACTGCTTTATGCTTACCTCAAATTGAGGACCAGATGAGAATGATTTGACAGTACTGTCTCCTACACAGCACCTAGTCTGGGTTGTTTTGAGGATCAGATGAAACAATATTAAAAAAAAAAAAAAAAAAAAAAAAAAAAGTATAGTATCTGTTACAAAGCAGGTGCTATTTCTTTCTATTCTCTTCCCTTTGTAAATCTTAATGTTGCTTAAAGCACCATCTGTTATTGTTATACAATGTTACTATTGACACTGATACTAATGATGTTAGAAACCAAGAAATAGCACCATTTCTTATTTAGCCCTATGCTATGCTTTACTCTCTCATTTCCCTCTTCAACCTTACACACACACACACACACACACACACACACACACTTTTTAATCTCTAGTACTACCATTGCTTCTAAGAATATACTAATCAACTTCCCTATATAACCACTCAATGTTCCTCTGATTTCCCGGTTAAAAACTTCTCTTTCTGGCTAACAGTCACCTATTCCTGTTCTTTGCTTCTAATGGAATGCTTTGTATTTGTATCTCCAGCTTTTATTATAGTGCCTAGAACAAAGTAAATATTACATAAACTCTTTCTTATTTATCTATTCATTCAATCATTCATTGAAATCAATCAACAACCATCAATCAATAAGCATTAATTAAGTACCAACACTGTGCCAAGTGGTAGACACACATATAAAAACAATAGAATGATCACTGCTGTCAAGTAGCTTACATTCTAATGAGAAAGAGAACAAGCATACAATTAACTACATACAGCATAAATTTGAAAAGAATAAATATGAAGTTGTTCAATACAAGGTTTTTTTGGGAGGGAGGGCATTAGCAGATTGGTAGATCAAAAAGGGTTTTTTATCGATGGTAGTACTTGATCTGAGTCTAGAAAGAAAAGAAGAACTATATGAGGCAGAAGTGAGGAGGAATATTCCAGGCATGTGGGGATAACTAGTACAAAGACAGAGAGATAGGAGATGGAGCACAGGACTATTAGAGTATGGTAACAGAAAGAAGGCAAGTTTAGCTGGATGAAAGTGAGACATGGTATACTATTCAGTAAAATTGTAAAATTAAGTTGGGGATAGGTTAAAAAAGTAACAAATATTTATTATGGAAGGATCAGGCATGGAAACAATTTGAAATCTGACAATTATTTGTCAGTATGGAATTGTCAGATTTTCTCATTAAGAAAGTGGGTTACTTATAGGTAATGGCAAGATCTAATGCCTACAGTGTGGCAAAGGGAGAATGAAGGAATAGATCATGAAATTTGAGGAATTAGGAGGTTAAAGAATTGGGGGATCATTCATGGTGAAATCTCCTGGTGTTGAGGGGTGATGATACCCTAAAAACAATGTTGCAGATCAGTGTTGCAGGTTTTGTGAAAGAAAGAATATGCAGTCCTAATCTCCAAGCAAAGTTTTTGGCAGAAACGGATTTATTATCACTGAGAAGTCTTTCAGTGGGCTAGTTCCTGATTAGGAATTAGCAAAGGTTGTGATACAGAGCTTTGATTATATTTAGCTTTCTATGGCCTGGGGCTAGGTCCTAGGAATCAAATAAGAGGGTGGATGCTCCCAAAGGCTAGGAGAGGTTGAGATTCAGGGTTTTTTCAACCCAAGTTCATTCCCTCCCAAAGATCAGGGGTTCTTTTACATGATTTGTATGGAGGCAAAAGCTGGACAGTAGAAGAAGATACTGAATGCCTTGAGAAAGTAGAAAGAATGACCTGGGAATTGTATACAACAACTGTGATTTGTACTAGTTGGAACATTTTGAGTGCAGTTTTAAGGAAAAAAAGCTTTCTGAGCAATAATTGTAAAAAAGACTATATGACAATTACAGTGGGTAGTTAAGTATCTCTAAGAAGAGTATTTGAAGAGAGAGAAGAGAGAAAGGAAGTGGATGCTGGAAGGGGATAACCTGAGATTCTTTGTCTTTCAGCAAAATGATCTTAGTAAGGGTAAATATGGGGAGAGAGCATGAGACAAAGAGGTCCAGAATTATGGGTATTTGTTCACTTATCGAACTGCAATTCAAAGAGCTCAGCCAAGCGATGAGCTCCTTCTGTAAGGTCATACATATATGAGGCAAGATGAGAAGTAGACCCTTAAAGTTTAATGCTCTGTAATAAAGCAAATGGATCACCATAGCCAAAGAATTTATTACTTTTTCTGTATGATTGGCCTACTGGAGTTGAGACTTTAGGTATTTAGAAGACTGGTTCTTAAGATGTGATCTGTTACTATACTTAGTCTTTCCAGTATAGTAGTAGAGGTAAACTTGGCTCTTTTAGTTTATTATTCAAGAATCCAGAAAAACTCCAAGCCATAATGAGACTTTTGAGTAGGACTGAAGATTACCAGGAATGGAATGGAGTGCAGGGCTTTGAATAATGAAGAGCAGGTTTCTAAACTTGCCTCTACCTGGGAGCTAGTTGACACTGGATAAATCTTTGTTTAATTTCTCTAAGATCCAGAAGTGATTTCTCTAAGGAGTCTGAGGTTTTAAGGGAGGAAATTTCCAAAGAGATCCTAATTTTCTGGGACTTAAAAAGAATTGAGACATAGATCTTCAGATCTGTGAAGAAGAGATGCTAGAAGAGATTTTGCAACTAGGAAAAGCTGACAGTAAAAACAATTACTGTCTGTTCTTCATTCCAAAGAAAACACAAATCAATTTCTGTGAGAAACTGGTTGATGGAATGTACTTAACAAACATTGCTACTATTTTTTCTCCTCTTCTTTTCAGAGTTAAATCAATTAGAACAGTAATTAGAGCAATTAAGAATACAACTAAATAGGCACAGATAACAGACAGGTTAGGCAGAGATAATAAAAGAAAGAATAATCTATACAGTTACATAATGGGGGGGGGAACAATGTGTGTTGTAATGCATCTACTAGAGTATTTTTTTTTAAGGAGCTGCTTTTACCCAATAGATCTCCTAGTGACTGGTAAGAAAAGAAGGAAGGAAGGAAGGAAAGAAGGAAGGGAGGAAGGGAGGGAAAAAAGAAGGGAGGAAGGGAGAGAGGGAAGCCTTATTACAGTTGTGTGCTAGGCATTCTGCTAAACACTTTACAAATATTTCATTTGATTCTTATAACAATCTTAGGAGGTAGGTGCTAATATTATCCTCATTTTACAGTTTAGATAATTGAGGCAAACAAAGGTGAAATGACTTCCCACAATCACGCAGCTAGTGATTGTCTGAGACTGGATTATATTTGAACTCTTCTTAACTCTTGGCCCAGTACCTGAATAACCTCCCTCCCCTCCCCCCCCCCCCCCATATAGCATTCTGCCTAAAACATTTTGATAAGTAGACTAAGTATCAGTTGTAGTTTCTATCAATGTAGCCATTTAAGTTATATCTGGGAAACCTAAGTGACAATGATAATCAATACTCACTTTTATATTCATATTTTATATGAGAAATGAGCTATTATTTCTCAGTTCCTGTTTTTTTTTTTAATTTATTGAATTTTTAAAATTTATTTTGGAATCAAAGATTAGTATCTTTCCATAGCTCCATGACATACCTAGAAAGAACTCTCTTCTCATCTTCATTTCTCAGAATTTAAAGTTAACTCAGATGTTATATCATTCATGAAGCCTATTTTGAGGTTTCATTTGTGTGTCTGCCCAGTCCAAAATTATCTTTGACTATGGAAGTGACAAAACATGCATTATTATAAAATTTTAGACTTCAGATGTAAGCTTCCAAAACATGATTACTTGGGGGAAAAAAAAATCTGATGATAATATTTGAATCCAGATTTCTTTCCTGTTCATTGTGTTGACAGGAAAGAAGATTAGGATGAAGTTAGAAGCACAGAATGCTTTGGTATAGGTGACTGTTCTGATTTTCCTCTGCAAAGTTATCTATATTATGATAAACTACAGTAGGCAAATTATCTCCATCCTCTTCTAGCATTAGTTCTTTGGTATTACTGCTGATACAGAAGCATATAAATACAGCTTGTGTGTAAATCAGAAGTAGAATTTGAATGCAAGAAATGCTGACCCCCCAAAGCCAATTCTCTCTAATATACTGCATTTCCTCTGAGCATATCACTTAACTTCACCATAATATAGACTATTCTCCAACTTTCTAGGGCTATTCTCCAACTTTCTAGGCTATATGTTTGCTTGTATGTATATGTGTTTATACACACACACACACACACACTATATATATATATATATAAAATACGTTCACAATCCCCAATATAACATAAGACAAACTATAACCTTCCATATACATATATTGTTATCATTCAGTCTTTTTAATTATGTTTGACTTTTGTGACTCCATTTAAGGCTTTCTTGGCAAAGTTACTATAAGATTGTCCTTTTTCTTCTTCAACTAATTTTACAGATAAGGAAACTGAAGCAAACTGGGTTAAGTGACTTGCCTAAAGTCCCCACAGCTAATAAATGTCTGAGGCCTGATTTGAATCAGGAAGATGAGTCTTCCAAATTTGACACTCTACTGTGCTACCTAGCTACTCTCCACACATATATATGGGTGAATTAATATCTACGTTTGAGAGACGCAGTGTGGGATAGTGAATAAAAAGCCATGAACAGCATGTATTAAAAACTCCCATGAAATTGATGGGCAACCAATACCAATCTGAAGTTTAGAAAATAAGTTAATTAGTTTGTGTTAATAAACTAGTAATACAGCTGTTTTCCAAATTCAACACTTGGATCTTTCTATTTTACTTATTTAATTATTGATAATTAATGTATATAATTATTAGAAAAACAATCCAGTCTAGAAAAGAGATATGGCATTTTGTCAAAAACACATTAATTTGACAAGAAAAATAATTAAGCACCAAGTGTAACTTCTATCATTCTAGCCATGTAGGTCATTTTTAGGAAACCTAAGTGACATGATCATCAATATTCACTTTTAAATTCTCTTAGATTATAAAGGCGCTATTATTTCTAGCAAAAAAAAGAGTTCGTTTCAAGCTCAGGAATTTCTAGATTCAAATTTCACCTGCTATAGATAGAGGCTATGTGACCTAAATAGGTCATTGAATGTTGATGTTCCCAGTAGCTCCTTTAAATTATAAATCACAGAGCAGTTATAAGTTTGAATTGATATAAGAAATTTCCTCAAAATTTAAACCATTGAAATCCGAGGCATGATCTGAAAATAGTAAAGATGTTATCTTAGAAGCAATTTAGAAGATAAGAATTATTAAAGAATACAACTCCTCCTGTTTTTTTTTTTTTAATAAGTATTAATTTCTTAAGCTTCTGAGTAAGGAATAGATCATTTTAGTACAAAACTTGTTAGAATGAGACAATAGGAAAACTATCTCTTCCTGACTGTATACAAGTAGACAAGAGATAAAAGGAATGATAAATTTGGTTCTTGAAAGAATTATTCAATCTCTGGAAACTACATCAATTAAGCCATTATTTTTAAGGTAGTCAATGAAATGTTCCTTTTGAATTTGCCCTTCGTTATGCTTTTAGTATATATTAAGGTATGAATGATAACTGCTTCATAAATCTTCCTATAGTTTACCTGCATATTAAAAGATTTGTATCCTAGTTATTAATGCTCTCCCTACACTCCCTACCTCCCCCCCCCCAATTTTTTTGTATTTGCCTTTCATACATTTAGCATTCACATGTGAGTATTTGTTGTTTCCTGACTCACCTCCCTCTTACCAGAATGTGAGCTCCTTGAGGGCAAGGATTATTTTAATTTTTATTCTTTTATTTCTCATGTCAAGCATAGTGTATAGCACATAGTATACATCTAATAAATGTTTTTATAAATGAATTGAACTGCATTGAATTGAACTACATAATTACAGGAAGCACTAGGAAGAATGTGTTATGAAATGGGTATTCCCAACATCATACCAGTCACTTTATGTGAAGAAAAAAGAAAGGCACAATCAGTCTCTTCAAACATTGATGATTTGTCATCTGAAAGCGGGATTGGAACATGTGAGACTTTGATCAACACCCATCAACTCTCAGGGCTTCAGTTTCCTCATTTGTAAAATGGATATTTAAAAAAATAACTCTACTATCAATTTTAATATATTTTTATTTTCCCCCGTTACATATAAAACAATTTTTTTACATTTGTTTTTAAAATTCTAAGTTACAAATTTTCCCCTTTTGTCACCATTCCTACTCTTTGAGAAGACCAATGTGAAGTGATGTAAAATATTTCCATAAAAGTCATGGCACAAAAGAAAATATAGGTCTCCCCTCACCGCCCTCCCCCCCCCCAAAAAAAAAAAACTCAAGAAAAAAAGAAAGTTTTTGTTTTAAAAGTATGCTTCAGTCTATATTCAGAAAAAATCATTTCTTTCTCTGGGTATGGATAGCATTTTTCTTCATAAGCTCTTCAAAGTAGTCTTGGATCATCATATTGCTAAGAATAGCAAAGTCATTCACAGCTGAACATTGCACAATTTTGCCAATACTGTATATAAAGTACATTTCATTTTGTTTGAGCTCATGGAGGATTTTCCAGGTTTTTTTGATAACATCCTGCTCGTTATTTCTTATAGAATAATAATATTCCTTCAAAATCAAATACCATGATTTATTCAGCTATTTCCCCAAAAGATGAGCATCTCCTCAATTTCCAATTTTTTGCCCTGAAAAAAAAACCTACTAAAAATATTTTTATACATATAAGTTCTTTTTTTTTAAATCTCTTTTGGGATTTATGCCTAATGGTGTTATATTACGTCAAATGATATGTTTTTATAACCCTTTGGGCATAGATCATATCTTTTGATCATTTATCAATTGGGGAATGGTATATATTTGACTTAGTTCCCTATATGTATGAGAAATGAAGCCTTCACCAGGAAAACTTATTTCAAAATTATTTTCATAGTTATTATTGTTACTTATATTTTCTCCCTAATTATTCTATTCTGTCTTTTCTTTTACTCTGTCCTTCCTCAAAAGTATTTTGCTTTTGACCAGTCCCTTTCCCAATATGGCCTCTCTTCTATTACCCTCCTCCCTTCTTATATCCCTTTTCCCTCTTACTTTCTTGCAGGATAAGATAGATTTCTATACCCATATTGAATGTGAATGTTATTTCCTCTTTAAGACAATTCTAATGAGAATTTTTCACTCACTTTCCTTCCTCTCTTCTTATTCCCCATCATTGTAAAACTTTTTCTTGCCTCTTTTATGGCAGATAATTTAAAAAACACTCTACCTCTTCCTTTTTGTTCTAGCATATTCTTCTCTCACCCCTTAATTTAATTTAATTTTTTTTCTTAGATATTATCTTTTCATACTCAACTAACACCTATGCCCTCTGTCAATATATACTCCTAACTGTCATAACAATGAGGGAATTCTTATGAGTTACAAGTGTCATTCTCCTGTGTAAAAATGTAAACAGATAAACCTTGTTAAGTCTCTTATGATTTCCTTTTCCTAATTATCTTCTTATGCTTCTCCTGAATCCTGTATTTGAAAATTACATTTTCTATTCAGCTTTGGTCTTTTCATCACAAATGTTTAAATGTTCTCTATTTCATTGAGTTTCTACCTTTTTTTCTCCCTGAAGGATTATACTCAGTTTTGCTATAAGTGATACTTGGTTATAATCCTAGCTACATTGCTCTCCAGACATCATATTCCAAGCCCTCTGATCCTTTAATGTAGAAGGTCTTTTAAATCTTGTGTTATACTGACTGTGGCTCCATTATACTTAATTTTTTTTTCTTTCTGGGTGTTTGCAATATTTTCTCCTTGACCTAAGAGTTCCAGAATTTGACTGGGAGTTTTCATCTTGGAATTGCTTTTAAGAAATGATTGCTGGACTCTTTCTACCAATCTTTCAATTTCTATTTTACTCTCTGGTTTTAGCATATCAGGACTGTTTTCCTTGATAATTTATAAAAATATTCTGCTTAGGCTTTTAAAAATTATTATCATTATGGCTTTCAGATGGAGCAATGATTTTTAAATTATCTGTCCTGGATTTATTTTCCACATCAGTTGTTTTTCCAATAAGGTATTTCTCATTGTTTTCTTTTTTCTTTTTTTTGGTTTTGTTTTTGTTTCTTGACTTCTCATAAAGTCATCAGCTTTCATTCGCTCAATTCTAATTTCTAAGGAATTATTTTCCTTAGTTTGTGTACCCCCTTTCTTATTTGGCTAATTTTGCTTTTTAAGTCATTCTTCTCCTCATTAGCTTTTTTTTTCTTACATCACTCTTATTTCTCTTCTCAATTTTTCCTCTACCTCTTTTACTTGATTTTCAAAATCCTTTTTGAACTCTTCCATACTCTAAGACCAATTCCTAATTTTTCTTAGAGTTTTTGGTTGTAGGAGCTTTGACTTTGTTATCTTCTTCTAAGTCTACATTTTGATCTTCCTTGTCATCATAATAACTTTCTATGGTCAGAATTTCATTTGTTGTTTACTCATTTTTCCAATCTATTATTCGGCTTTTAACTCTTTAAAAGTATGGCTCTGTTTCCAGGGTTGAGAGGGCAATGTGTTATGCTTCAGGGATTTTGTGCAGTTGTTTTTAAAGATCCTTCTAGGGACCTGTACTATGAACCAGTACTGCTACTCAGATCTAAGTATGGGCAACTAACAGAGACCTGACACAGTGACTGCAAAGAGGCCCCTGAAAGGCTCCTCTGACTAGGTATCTGCCATCATGTACACCTGTGAACTGAGATTTTCAGAAGCTGGTTCTGTGGCTGTGGTTGTCACTGCTCCATATTGCAGTATTGCTGACACAGTTGTGATTTAGTGGCTCCCAAAGTCCAATCCTCGACTGGGACTCCTCCACATCATAGCTTGCCAAATCTTTCTTGCTGAGTTGTCATTGGCCTCTATGGCCTGAGAAGTCTGTAGATTGCTGCAACTTCCTAGTTTGCTGGGGCCTGACAGTCTTAGCAAAGCCTACACTGAAATTGTGCTTCAGACCCACCCTGACACAACAGACTCCTGCAAACCTTCCAAGCTGCCTTTGGCTGGAAAATTGTGCTGTCCCATTTTTTTGTGGGTTCTGATGCCCTAAAGTTTGTTTAGAGTTATTATTTCAAGGTATTTGGCTAGCATCTGTAGAAGAACCAAGGCAAGTATCTATATTCACTCTACCTCCTTGACTCCACCCTCTACTACTAATTATTTTATAGAAATCTTGTTACCATAAAGTACTAACTAAATATAAAGTGTGAGTATAGATTACATTAGCTAGTAGTATATCAATCTATTTTTGTGGTCTAAAAAAGAATCCAAAAACTTCCAACTCAGGACTAGGTCAGACAGTAACAGAGTCTGGCTCTTCATTCATTCATAGAGTGAATTTCATTTACTCCCTTTAGTTTTGTCTCCAGTTATTTCCTCCAAAGAAATATATTCACCAGAAAATGGCAGGTACAGGTGACTTGTGTCAGTGACTGCATTTCAATACATTATATATGCTCTGATTTAAACCAGTGTGGCAATTAAAGTGGCTGATAACTAGGAGCAAACTATGTGGTTAAGGTCCTGATTTTTGTAGTACCTGCCTATGACAGTTATGCCCAAGAAGAGTTACTTTTTATAAAATTGTATGGCTAATTATAAAATGAACAAATGCTTCTATCACCTTGCAATCTTTTCTCCAAAGTACATATTTTAGTCCAATAGATTTAATGTCTGCTATGTAAATGTGACATCTGAGTATATTTAAAAGGGAAATAAAGTTGAAAAAACTTTGTCTTTCTCTAGGTAAGTGTTAACAACAATCATAAGATGAAAGAATTTTTCTGAGGCTATGCAATGTATTAAAGAAAATTAACAGGGAGATAGCAATAAGTACAGGAGTGGAGGAACTCAGCTGAGGAAATATATAATCAAATTAGATTATCAAGTAATAGCCAGATGATAAAAGGCTTTAAAGCAAAATAACGGAGTTTCTATTAAACTCTTCCTACTCCTCCTAAGACTCCACTTAGACCTTATAAGTATTTCAGCCAGCTTTTGGATAGTTTTTATGATTCATATACCTTGGTCAAAAAGCCCTAATCTTGAGAGAGTTTAGAAGAAAAAAGCAAATTCAGATTCCCAGGAGCAGTGTGGTCTGGCTTTTCCCACACATGATCATATGTATTTCTGGATATATGCCTCTGTGCACACCTTAGGGAAAGGATAGTCAGTTTATGTGACATTTGTCTTTTCCTGTGTCTTATGTGGTCATTTGGAAAGAGTTCAGCAAAAAAAAGAGATGTCCAGTGAAGTTAGCCTCAGAACCATTACCTGAACCTCTATAACTAAGCATAATTTCCCAACAAAGTATCACAAGGGAAAATAGTTTCAAAATAGGTTGAAACAGAAAGAAGATGACAAATTTCTTGAGAACTTTTTATTTATAACTTTAAATATTAGCTGTCATTTAACTTGTTGATGTGCCACTCTGAAAAGGGACAGATATGGAGTTTGAAGTATGAAACTTAATCATTGAATTTGAAATGAGCACAAAAAACAAAAGTAATTGGCCATAATAAAAATAAAATAAGTTGCCCATGTCCTAGCTACCCTTTTATTGCAAAAGACCTTTGAATCCAAGAATTATTTTATTAAAGAATGCAATCAACTCTTTTTTTTTTTTTAACAGTAAGCCAACCTGATGTATTTAGGGTAAAGTCATTATAGATTTCAACTGCTACATTAGTCTGCAATGACAGAATTGGAAGGAATTAACTTTTACTAATACTTTATTTCAAGTTTTAAACAACTGATTTTAATAAGGATTGGATAGCAAGTGGGGAATAGTTAAATACATTATGGGATATGCATGTATTAGACTATTACTACAATAAAAGAAACAATGAAAATGATAAATAAAATTGAGAAGATTTACATGAACCAATGCAAAAATGACATAAGTGGAACCTGAATTACAATATATATATATATATATATATATATATATATATATAGGACTGTAACAAAGTAGATGAAAAGAACTACCAAAAAAAAAAAAAAAAGTAAAACTGAAAGCTACAAGTATTCTTGACCTCCAAGAAGAATTGTAAGAATTGACTTCATTACCTTCATTGTTAGAGAGCTATTAAGACTCTACTTGCAGAACTCTGAGCATTATGTCTACCTTAATAGTTTTTCATTGTAGGATTCATTTTTTGTTTGCTTATTTTTCCATCTTACTGATTGTGTGCAGTTATCCCTTCTGGAAGGAAAGTATATGCTGATATTGCTGTTGTTTTCTTCTGATATTGGATATTATGTTATACCAGGCTCTCAGGGATAGCTCAGGTTAGGGACTTACAAACTCTCAGGACTCCTAAAATGGTCATATTGAGAGCAAAATCTGAGTTCTGCAGGTTCTTTACCTCAGAGCAAGAATAGCTTACTGCTAAACTCAACCATGATAAACCAGACAGGAAGCTCTGCTAGTTCAGAGTGATGGAACTGTGGGATTACTTTTACTCTGCAATTCCTGCCCTAGTTATTCTTCTATAGGTTTTAGATTAGGCTAAAAGCTGAAATATATTGTTCCTTACCCCAAGATAAAATGGAATCCCATCCTTAGACATCAGTTGCTTTATCAGACTTCCTTATACTATGACCAAGAACTAAATACTGGGCTTCAAAGCTGACAGTTCAGATGTGTTCCTGTCACAGATCATGTCCTAATATTAAACAGAGACTTCTTCCCTTGATGCACAGCATCTTTGTTTTTACTGTAGGACACTAGGCTGTGGGGTCTGGTCAGGCCCTATCTCCACAGACTTTCTGTCTTTCTCAAAAATTAACATCATCTAGGTGGTGTTGGCTTTTTGTTTGTTTTGTTAAATGTTTCCCAATTACATTTTAGTTTGGCACAAAACACTAAGGAATTTTGTTATTATAAGTTTAACACCCCTTGTAAAGCTTCCTTTTATGGAATAGAATCATTGCTAAAGAAACAAAACATATAGAACAATAATATTCCATTACCTTCATATACCACAACTTGTTCAGCCATTCCTCAAGTGATGGATATCTACTCTTTTTCCAATTCTTTGCTGCTACAAACTTTTTTGCACATGTGGGTCCTTTTTCCTCCTTTAACATTTCCTTGGGATACAGATCCACTAATAGTGTTGCTGAGTCAAAGTATGCAGAGTTTTATAGCTCTTTGGGCATAGTTCCAGATTGCTCTCCATAATAGTTGGATCATTTCACTTTACTGACAATGCATTAATGTACAAGTTTTACCAAATCCCCTACAACGTTTATCATTATTTTTTCCTGTCATCTGAGCCAATCTGAGAGATGTAAGGTGGTACTTCCGAGTTTTTTTTGTTTTTTTTTCATTTCTTTAATCAATAGTGATTTAGAGCATTTTTTTCATATGGCTTTAATTTTATCATCTGAAAATTGTCTGTTGATATCTTTGACCATTTATCAGTTGCGGAATAATTTGTATTCATATAAATTTGACACAGTTCTTTATGTGTTTTAGAAATGAAACCTTTATCAGAAATACTGGCTGTAAAGATGTTACCTAGCTTTACACTTCCCTTTTAATCTTGTTTCTGTTGGTTTTATTTGTGCAATTTTTTTTAATTTAATGTAATCAAAATTGTCCATTTTGCTTTGTATAATGTTCTCTAGTTCTTCTTTGGTCATAAATTTAAAAATTAAATTCTCCAAAAATCTGATCCCTTGTTCTTCTAATTTGTTTATAGTATCATCCTTTATAATCAAATCATGTACCCATTTTGACCTTATTTTAGTATGAGGCATGAGATGTAGGTCTATGCTAATTTTCTGACATTATTTTCCAGTTTTCTCAGCAATTTTTGTCAAATAATGAGTTTTTATTCCAGAAGCTGGAGTTTGGGGATTTATCAAATTATTAGATTGCTATAGGCCTTGATTATTGTGTTGTACTTTTCTAATTTATTCTACTGATCCAACACTCTCTTTCTTAGCCAGTACCAAATGGTTTTAATGACTGTTACTTTATAATGTAGTTTTAAGTTTAGTACTGCTAAACTACCATTCTTTGTATTTTTTTTTCATTAACTTCCTTGATATTCTTGACCTTTGGTTCTTCCAGATGAATTTTATTATTATTTTTTCTAGTTCTATATAATAATGTTTTGGCAGTTTGATTAGTATGGCACTGAACAAATAGACCAATTTAGGCAGAATTGTCATTTATATTACATTAGCTCAGCTTAGTCATGAACAATTGATATTTTCCCATTGTTTAGAGCTAATTTTATTTGTGTGAGAAGTGTTTTGTAATTGTGTTTATATAGTTTTTTGGTTTGTCTTGGCAGATAGACTGCCAAGTATTTTATTTTATCTACAGTAATTTAAAATGGAATTTATCTTTCTATTTCTTGCTGACGGGTTTTGTCAGTAATATATAGAAATGCTAATGATTTGTGTGGGTTTATTTTATATCCTGAAACTTTGCTAAAGATGTAAAGTAGGTTTTTGTATGATTTTCTAGAATTCTCTAAATATATCATCATATCATCTGCAAAGTTTTATTTCTGCATTTACTATTCTAATTCCTTTAGTTTCCTATTGCTAAAACCAACATTTCTAGTACAATGTTGAAAAATAGTGGTGATAATGGGCATTCTTGTTTCACCTCTGATTATATTGGGAATGAGTTCAGTTTCCATTACAAATAATGATTGCTGTAGGTTTTAGATAGATACTGCTTATTATTTTAAGGAAAGCTCCCTTAATCCCCATGGTCACTAGTCATTTTTATAGGAATATGTGCTGTATTTTGTTAAAAGCTTTTTCCTGCATCTATTGAGCTTATCATATGATTTCTGTTGGGTTTGGTTATTACGATAATAGTTTTCCTGATATTGAACCAGCCCTACATTCCTGGTATAAATTTTACTTTGTCATAGCATATTATTCTTCTAATAAATTGCTGTAATCTCCCTGCTAATATTTTATTTAAAACTTTTGCATCAATATTCATTAGGGAGATTGGTCTATAATTTTCTTTCTCTATTTTGGCACTTCCTTATTTAGATATCACTGCCATATTTGTCTCATAGAAAGAATTTGGCAGTACACCGTTTTTACCTATTTTTCCAAATACTTTTACACAGTAATGGAATTAATTGTTCTTTAAATGTTTAGTAAATTTTGCATGTGAATCCATCAGGCACTGGAGATTTTTTCTTAGGGAGTTCATTAGTGACTTGTTTAATTTTTTTTTTCTATTACGGGACTAAGTATTTTTTTCCTTCTCTGTTAACCTGAGTAATTTTATTTTTTTTTTATTTTTGTTTATTATATTTTATTTTTATTATATTACTTTTGTTACTATTCATCCATTTCAGTTAGATTGTCAGATTTACTGCCATGGAGTTGGGCAAAATAGTTCCTAATTATTGCTTTAATTTCTTTGTCATTTATGGTCAGTTCACCCCTTTCATTTTTGATGCTGGTGATCTGGGTTTTTTTCTTTCCTTTTTCTGATCCAATTAGCCAAAGGTTTATCTATTTTGTTAGTTTTGTCATAAGACCAACTCTTAGTTTTGTTTATTAGTGCAATAGTTTTTATTTTATTAATCTCTCCTTTGAATTTCAAAATTTCTAATTTGGTATTTAATTGGGGTTTTTTAATTTGTCCTTTTTCTAGCTTTTTTTAATTGAATGTCTAATTCACTCATCTCTTCTTTCTCTATTTTATTTATGTAGCTATTTAAAGATATAAAGTTTCCCCTAAGGGCTGCTTTGTCTGCATCTCACATAGATTTTGGTATGTTTTCTCATTATTGTCATTTTCTTGGATAAAATTATGGATTGTTTCTGTGATTTGTTGTTTGATCCACTCATTGTTTAATATTAGATTATCTAATTTCCAATTGATTTTTAGTGTATCTTTCCCTGGTCCTTTATTGAATCTAATTTTTATTGTATCATGGTCTGAAAAGGAATCATTTACTATTTCTGCCTTTTTGCATTTGATTATGAGGTTTTTTTATGTCCTAAGACGTGGTCAATTTTTGTATAGGTGCTATGTACTACTGAGAAAAAATGTGTGTTTATTTGAGATCTACCATATCTAGCTTTTCTAGGATCCTATTAACCTCCCTAGTTTCTTGTTTATTTTGTGGGTAGATTTGCGTGATTCTGAGAGGGGAAGGTTAAGATTCCCCCACTAAAATAGTTTTGCTCTCTATTTCTTCCTGTAACTGGTTTAAAATCTTCTCGAGGAATTTGACTGCTCTACCACTTGGTGTATACATATATAGCATCATTATGGCTTCATTAGTTATTTTTATCAAGATGTATGTACTCTTCTTCCTTATTTCTTAATATTGTTATATTAATTAGTCTTTTTTTTTTTTCTTTTTGATGACACAATTGGAGTTAAGTGACTTGCCCAGGGTCACACAGCTAGGAAGTGCTAAGTGTCTGAGCCCAGATTTGAACTTAGGTCTTCCAGATTCAGGGTTGGTGCTCTATCCACTAGGTCACCTAGCTGTCCCCTCCTTATTTCTTTTAATAAGATCTATTTTCACTTTTGCTTTATCTAAGATCAGAATTGCTACTCCTGCTTTTTTTTTTTTTTTTTTTTACTTCAGCTGAAGCATAATAAATTCTGTTCAAGCCTTTTACCTTTACTCTGTATGTGTTTCTCTATGTCAAATGTGTTTTTGGTAAACATCATATTGTATGGTTCTGTTTTTCTTTTTTTTTTTTTTTTTTAATCTACTCTGCTACTAGCTTCCATTTCATGAGAGAGTTCATCCCATTCACATTAACAATTATGATCACCAGCTCTATATTTCTCTCCATCCAATTTTTCTTTCTTGTATATATTTTGTTCTCTCTTTCCACCCTGTCCTCAGTTCTGTTTTTTTTTAACCCACCCCACCCACAACCTTATCTCCTATTACTCTTCCCCCTTCTCTTACTAGTTTTTTTTTTACCCACCCTACTCACAACCTTACCTTCTATCATTCCTCCCCCTTCTTAGTAGTGATTTTTAAGCCCCTCTACCCACTACTTTATCTTCTATCAACCTTTCCCTCCTTTTCTTATCTTTTCCCCTACATTTCTGCCCTTCCATCTAACCTGTTCCTCCATTTTCTTTTCCCCTTTCTTTTCCTACTTCTTTATAGGATTAGATAAATTTCTATATCCAAATGAATGATTTAGTTATTCCCTCTTAGGGTCAAAACTGATGAGATCAAACTTTAGACAATACTCATCTCCCTCCCCTGTATTTTAATAGGTCTTTTGAGACTATTGGTGTGAACTAATTATCCTATTATATCTCCCAATCTTTTAACAGTACAGAGCTTGTTCCACATCTTCATGTCTTTTTTCTTTGATGTCATCACATCAGAATCCATTCACAATCACATCCTTAGTCCATGTGATGGCCCCCTTTGTTTGCCCTAGTGACAGACAGTCCTCAAATGTTACAAATATTTTTTGTTCCCATTTAGGGAAGTAAACAGTTTAACGTTTACACACACACACACACATATGTTGGCATTCAAAACTCTCTATAAACTAAACTCTTTTTACTTTCCAGTCTTCTTATCCCTTACTCCCTAACATATACTTTTCAGTCTAGTGACCCTGACCTAATTGTTCCACAAATAAGAGATTCCATCTTTTTGCTCTAAGCATTTTCTCTGGCTACATTTTATACTTAGTTTGTTTTTCTTCCTCATCTCTATACACCAGTTTCCCTGCCCTCCTTAAAGTCTCAGTTAAACTTCCACCTTCTACAGAAAGTCTTTTAAAATAGCTCTTCATTCTAGTGACTTCTCTATTATCATTAGTTCCTATTTAAATTGTATAATCTTGTTTCTATATATTTGTTTGTTTATCTCTATGAGGGGAGAATGTCTTTTGTCTCTTTGTGTTTCCCTAGTCCTTAATATAATGCCTGGTTCACTGTAAGTCATTAATAAATCTTTATTGAATAATTGATTATATCAAGTTATTTTATAACTTCTTTTATCTAATGTAAATGTTCTTAAATTACCATTCTAGTTTTAATCTTGTGTGCAATGTTAGCAAAACACTCTGCTTCTGACAAGTCTTCATTAAATTGCAGCTAGTCATCATTTACTTCTAACAAGATCTGTTACATAGACTTAAGAAAAATTTAGCATCATGTTAAATTTGTGCTCTTCTATAACAAAGACAGTACTTTTTTTTTTTCATATTTGCTTTCACTTCTTAGGTTGGTATGCCTTCCCTAGAAGAGTGAAAGTAATTATGTTAAAAGAAGTAAATTTATTTGTTTGTTTGTTTGGTTGGTTGTTTATTTTGTAGAGCCTGATAAAGCTAGAAGTGATTTTACATTAAGTTTGACTTTGAAATAGAATCTTTAAAATTAAGGGAGGGAATTTTTTTGATGCTTCATGTGCATGTAAAATTTATGATTGGGGAAAAACAACCTAATATTAGTGCAAAACTTAAATCACCCACTGGCTTTCCCATCTTAAGTCTTTCAAAGTATCAGGTGTTGAAAGGCAGAAAGAATATTCACAGAGGGATAAATCCCTACAACTAGAGGAAAGTAACTTATGAAGAGGCAAGAAATCCATTTCTGGTCATGATGATGTATATTGAATCCCTTTCAGAAAGGGGAGGAAACAATTTATATATGCCTCAGATTGGGATTACTTCATTAAAGAAGCCCATGTTAGGACATCTGTGACTTTCTCAACCTCCTCATCAATGTAGAGAGAAAGGCATTTATTATTGTATCAGCTCCTACATTAGTACAGTATTTTGTACAGGATGAAGCTGTCTTGTTCAAAAACCAATACCATATAATTTATCTGATATTAAAAAGAAGTGGAGAAGGATATATCGGAAGCCTTCTTAAGCCCTAGAGGTACAAAAATCTATGAATCTTTCCTTCATCTTTAGTTCAACACTTGGAAGCTTTTAAAATTCATTATTAACATCTCTGCTTTCTTGTCATTCAGAAGCAATGACATGCACACACATATAGTCTTTTTCTTTGGTTCCTTAGGATGATTGAAGGCTTTTTCTCTGCCTAATTAGATTCTTCAATTGGGAAGCTGATTTGGAAACCAAAAGGAAAACAAGGACTATAGAATATTAGTCATTTAAATTACTTTTGCTGTGCCTGAATTCTCAGCTCCTTCCTAATTTGAACTGACTAGTTTAATAATTTACCCAACTTGGGAAAGAAAAACCATAATAAACACATTGGATTTAGGTTTTCTAGGCTGATTTAAACACATTATATGGTAATTGCTTGAATTTTTGGTGAGGATATTAGAGAAGATGATGAGTGTTATTTTTATTATAAGGATGAGGTACATTTTAATGACTAGGTACTATGGCTTTGAATTAGGAGTTAGCACCTAGCGATTCTGAAATGATAGAAAATCTATGTTCAATATTTCCATGATAATTTTCTTTCCAATATTTGGAAAATGCCTGCTGAACCTGTCTCTTCTTTCAACTGACACAATATTTTGCCCTCATGTTGTCAAGAGGCAATAATTGGAAGATCTAGAGATTATTCAGAATTTGATACCTCATTTGAAAACACCAAGACCTTATTGGTTGAAAGGAGCCAGAAAGTTCATCTCCATAACTAAAAACTGAATCACCATATCCCTGGGAGTTTCAAGGGAGTGACAATCAAATGTTCTTTGGGGCATCTTCTAAAGTGAGAATCCTATTCAACCTCATCACTAGAGACTTGTAACAGGACAAAGGAAACTATATTAAAACAAAGCAATATATGTACATATATACATATATAGACATAATATATGCATGCATATATGTAGAAAGAATATGCACACATAAAATAAAGATATATATGATTATATAGATATAGATATAATATATGTATCTATTTTTTTCCCCACAAACTGCAGGCTAAGACACCTCTCTCATATGTAGTATCAATCAATCAACATTTATTAAATGCTTATTATGTTCCAAGCACCTTAATAAGTTCTTAGAATGAAAAGAAATCCAAAAGGAGGCACACTCTTAAGTTTTCTATTTCCTTATGGGAAATAAATTAAGATGAAACAGAATTTATATTAGAAGGAGGGCACCTTTTGAGAGGTTGGCTGAAATGGCTGTGTTTTAAGTTCCTTGGGTAAAGGGACCATTTTGTATATCTAGCTGTACCGGACATGTAATAGTATATAGTATTCAATACTTAATAAGCACACAATATTTTAAGTGCTTGACTGAAGAAAAATATAGCATAAAATTCACACAATGATATGACCTCTTGGTGTATTAAAAACCCAAATAATTTTAGAGTTTCAGAAAACTATTTGCATATTGAAGTCTTCTTCACTGTATATGTGATTAGTATCTTTCCCCTAAATCTCCCCAATTCCCAGAATATAACTTTACAAAACAGAATGATAAATTTGTTAACTGAGAAGAATGGTATTTAGTATTTTATTTGATATTGTTGCTATCTTCTTATAATTTTTTATTTCAGTCAACCATGTTAAAATAGTTTACTTCATATCAATATATTTGATATAAATATATTAAATACTTTTCTGCATATCAAATGTCATGGCTATTTTCCTTGCCACTCTTCACTCTCCAAAATACTTGACATGTTCATCATTTTGAACTCAACAATGTACAAAATACACAATAATAAAAATAGAATTATCTTAATACATCATTTCTTTTCCATAGAATTATCATCTTTGCTTTATAATAAAAATATCTTTTTTAAAAAATTCTAAATTATTTCCTCTCTCCTTCCCAACCCATTGAAAAGGCAAGAAATTCAATTGTCAGTATGCATGAAATTATAGAAAAGAAAGAAAGAGGCAAAAGAAAAAAAATCAATTTGTACTCAGCTCATCAGTTCTCTGGAGTTCAACAGCATTTTTCAACATTAATCCTTTGAAATCATGGTGGATTGTTGCAAATTTTAACAGCTGATTATTTTTACAATATTTCTGTTACTATATTATACTGTTTTTGCTCAGTTTACTTTGTATGAATTCATATGTCTTCCCTGATTTTTGTGGAAAAATCCCTTTCATCGTTTTTTACAGCACAATAATATTCCATCACATTTATGTACCATAAGCTGTTCAGGCATTCACCAATTGTTGGGCATCCCCTCAATTTTCAATTTTTTATAATCACCAGATGAACCGTTATAAATATTTTCTGTATATATAGATATATATGTTTATCTATCTCATTTTCCTTTATGTGATACTTTTAGGAATGAAAATCTATTAGATATAA
This sequence comes from Sarcophilus harrisii, assembly GCF_902635505.1. Lineage (NCBI taxonomy): Eukaryota > Metazoa > Chordata > Mammalia > Dasyuromorphia > Dasyuridae > Sarcophilus > Sarcophilus harrisii. The sequence goes on along the minus strand of NC_045428.1, from coordinate 406,791,297 downwards.
TTCTGGGTCAAGGGGGTATTTATAGTTTTATCTCTATTTCATAGTACTTTATCCATAGTTCCAAATTGCTCTCCAAAATATTTGGAGTCAGTTGTTCAGAGATTCAACAACAATATATTACTATACTTATTTTCCCAAATATTTGTCATTTCTCTTTTCTTTTTAAAATTTATTTATCAAAATGCTTTTTTGAAAATGTTGTCTTCCCTAGTTACATTTGAAAAACAACATTTGGGGGCTTACATATGTACATTCATTTGTACCTATTTTCATATAAATTATACTGGGAGAGAAAAATCAGAACAAAATAGAAAAACTATGAGAAGAAACAAGTGAATGTGGCTTGTGTTGATTTATATTCAGTTTCTATAGTTTTTTCTCTCTGAGTAGGAAGAGCATTTTTCCATCAAAAATTTATTGGAATGGACTTGGATCACTGAACTGCTGAGAACAACCAAGTATATCAGAATTGATCTTTGGAAAATATTGCTGTTACTGTGTACAATGCTTTCCTGATTGTGCTTCTTTCACTTAGCCTTGGTTCATGTAAATCTTTTTAGACCTTTCTATTTTTTAAAATTTATTTATTTTTAATACACATTGATTTGTAAATCATGTTGAGAGGCAAAAGTCAGAGCAAAAGGGGAAAAAAAAAAAAACATGGGAAAGATATAAAAAAAAAAAAAAAACAGAAAAAAGAAGTGAACATTACATGTGTTGATTAACTTTCAGTCTCCATAATTCTTTTGCACCTGCATCTGGATGCAGATGGCATTTTCTGTCCAAAATCTGTTGGATTGCTTTGGATAACTGAACCATTGATAAGAACCAAGTTTTTCATACTTGACCACCACATATTATTGCTGTTATTGTGTATAGTATATTTTTGGTTCTGTTTGTTTCACTCAGCATCAGTTCACATAAATCTTCCCAGGCCTATCTAAAATCAACTTGTTCATCATTTTTTATAGAACAATAATATTCCATTATCTTTGTACACCATAACTTGCTCAGCCATTGCCCAATTAATGGACATCTACTCCTTTTCCAATTCTTTGCTACACAAAAAGAGCTGCTACAAACACATTTGCATATGTGGGTCCTTTTCCCTCCTTTATGATTTCCTTGGGAAACAGACCCAGTAATGTCACTGTTGGATCAAAGTGTATACACAGTTTTATAGCCCTTTGGGCATAGTTCCAAATTGCTCTCCAGATTGGTTGGATCATTTTACAACTCCACCAACAATGCCAATTTTCCCACATCCTCTCCAATATTTATTATTATCTTTTCCTGTCATTTTAGCCAATGAGAAGTGTAAGAGGATACCTCAGAGTTGTTTTAATTGGCATTTCTCTAATCAATAATAATTTAAAGCACTTTTTTCATATGACTATAGATGGGTTTAATTTTGCATCTGGAAATTGTCTTCATATCCTTTAACCATTTGAACTGGGGAATGACTTGTATTTTTATAAATTTGATATACTTCTTTATATACTTTAGAAATGAGATCTTTATCAGAAACTTTGAAGGTTTTCTGGAGGCAGCCTTAGTCTCAGCTGAAATAAATAATTACTCTAAAATCGCAGCCAGCTGATAAAAATGCAAACGTTTATTTCTACTTCCAAATTAGCCCGGTTAGTTGAGGCCTATCTCTCTGCCTGGTTCCACGAGATCTTGCAGCTTTGTCCTTGGCTTCTGCCTCTGCTTTCTTCAGCCTCCAGCCAGCACCAAGGTAGAAGATGCAGTGAATCTCTTGCCTCAAAGATAGGGTTTGTAGGCTTTCTTCCAGTGTTCTGTCTCCTAAATCCCACATGAAGAAGTTAAGTTCAAGCTTCAAAACCTCCCTATATATGTGATCTCCCAAAGGTTAACTCCGCCTTCTGGAGGGAGAGGGATTCTGGGTTATCTCCCAGAGTGTTCTCTGGCCCTAAGAACTTCAAGGGAGGTGTGAATTCGGACTAAGCCCTACTAAGCCCTGCATCCTCCCAAACATGTGAACTCCATTGAGTACTTAGATACTTATGAGCTCTCTAGAGGTGTGAACACAAGCATTGTTCTATCAGTTCCACTTAGTACCTTGTTTCAAGTTCTGTCCCAAAATATCTCTTTCTAAGCTCAAATCAACTCCAATGGCTTAACACTTTGTAAAGATTCCAACAAGAAACACTGGCTATAAAGATTTTTTTTCCTACTTCCCTTTTAATCTTATTTTTGTTGGTTTTATTTGTGCAAAACCTTTTTAATTTAATGTAATCAAAGTTGTCCATAATTTTCTCTAGTTCTTCTTTGGTCATAAATTTCTCTATTCTCCAAAGATCTGATAGATAAATTATTCCTTGCTCTCCTAATTTCTTTATGGTGTCATCATTTGTGCCAAAATCATGTACCCATTTTGACCTTATTTCAGTATTGAGTGTGGGATATAGGTTTATACCAAATTTCTGTGATGTTATTTTCCAGTTTTCCCAGCAATTTTTGTCAAATAGCATGTTCTTATTCCAGAAGCTGGAATTTGGGGGGGTTATCAAATATTAGACTACTATAGGTCTTGATTATCATGTCATGTGTATTTAATCTATTCCATTGATCCATTAGTCTACTGCTTAGCCAGTACCAAATGATTTTGATGACTGCTGCTTCATAATATAGTTTAAGTTTGGTACTGCTAAGCCACCATCCTTTGTATTTTTTTCTATTAATTCCCCTAGATTCTTGACCTTTTGTTCTAGCAAATGAATTTTATTTTTATTTTTTTCTAGTTCTATAAAATTAATTTTGCCAGTTTGATTGGCATGGCACTGAGCAAGTAGACCAATTTAGGCAAAATTATAATTTTTATTATATTATCTCAGCTTACTCATGAGTAATTGATATTTTTCCAATTGTTTAGATCTGATTTTGTTTGTGTGAAAAGTATTTTGTAATTGTGTTCATACAGTTTTTCTAGGCCTTTCAAAAATTAGCCTGTTCATCATATTCATAGAACAACAATATTCCAAAACATTTATGTACCATAACTTATTCAGCTATTCCCCAATTGATGGGCATCTACTCATTTTCCAATTCTTTAACATTACAAAAGGAGTAACTACAAACATTTTTGCACACATGAGTCCCTTTCCTTCTTTTATGATTTCTTTGGGATACAGACCCAGTAGTGGTACTGCTGGATCAAAGAGTATTTTTGTAGCCCTTTGGATATAGTTCCAAATTGCTCTCCAGATGGGTTGAATCATTTTACAACTCCATCAGTAATATATATGTGTGTCCCAGTTTTTCCACATCCTCTCCAACATTTATCATTATCTTTTCATCTTAGTCAATCTGAGAGGTATGATGTATTACCTCAAAGTTGTTTAAATGTGGATTTCTCTAATCAAAAGTTATTTAGAGCACTTTTATGTGACTATAGATGGTTTTAATTTCTTCATCTGAAAATTTTCTGTTCATAATCTTTGATCAAGTAGGGAAAGACTTATATTCTTATAAATTTGATTCAGTTCTTTGTATGTTCTAGAAATTAGTCCTGTTTCAAAAACACTGGCTGTAAAATTCTTCACCCAGAATTCTGCTTCCTTTCTAATCTTGGCTGCATTGGTTTTGTTTCTGTAAAATATTTTTAAGTTAATGTAATCAAAATTATCCATTTTACATTTTATAATGTTCTCTGTTCTTCTTTGGCCATACATTACTAGCTTCTCAAAGGTAATAGGTAAACTATCCCTTGATCTCCTAATTTGCTTCCAGTATCACCTTTTATGGCTAAATCATGTACTCATTTTAATCTTATTTGCTGTGGGGTATGAGATGTAGTTCTATGTTGAATATCTGACATATTTTCCAGTTTTCCCAGCAATTTTGTCAAATAGTGAGTTCAGAAGTTGAAGTCTTTACATTTATCAAATAGTAGATTACTAGAGTCATTGATTATCATGTCATGTATATCAAACCTATTTCACTGATATACCATTCTTTTTCTTAGCTAGTACCAGATCGTTTTGATGACTACTACTTTAAAATAGAATTTTATGTCTGATACTGCTAGGTCACCATCTTTTGTTTTGTTTTGTTTTGTTTTCATTAATTCTTAACATTCTCTTTTTTCCAGATATATTTTTTTGAATTTTTCTAACTCTCCATTTTTTTTTTTTTTTTTTGCAGTTTGATTGCTATGGCACTGAATTAATAGACTAACTTAGATAGAATTGCTATTTTTATTGTATTACCTTGACTTACCCACAAACACTTGATATTTTCCCAGTTGTTTAGAATCTTGACTTTATTTGTGTGAAAAGTGTTTTGTAATTGTATTCATATAGTTCCTGAGTTTGTCTTGCAAGGTAAATCCCCAAATATTTTATTTTTGTCTGCAGTTATTTTAAATGGAATTTCTCTTTCTATTTCTTTCTGTTGGGCTTTGTTAGTAACATATAGAAATGCTGATGATTTTTGTGGGGTTTTTATATCCTGCAACTTTGTGTTTTTTTTTTTTGTTGTTGTTGTTTTGTTTTTTATTTAATAGCCTTTTATTTACAGGTTATATGCATGGATAACTTTACAGCGTTAACAATCGCCAAACCTCTTGTTCCAATTTTTCACCTCTTACCCCCCACTCCCTCCCCTAGATGTCCTGCAACTTTGTTAAAGCTGTTAATTGTTTCCAGTAGGTTTTTGGATGATTCTCTAGGATTCTCTAAAGATATGATTTGCAAAGAGTGATAGTCTTACCTCCTCATTGCCTACTCTGATTCCTTTAATTTCGTTTTCTTTTGTTATTACTAAAGCCAACATTTCTATACAATATTAAATAATAGTAGTGAGGATTGGTATCCTTGTTTCATCCCTGATCTTATTGGTAATTCATCTAGCTTCTCCCCTTTACAAATAATGCTTGCTGATGGTTTTAAAAAGATGCTGCTTATCATTTTAAGCAAAACTCCATTTATTCTTATGCCCTCTAGTGTTTTTTTTTTAATAGGAATCAGATTTGTATTTTGTCAAAATCTTTTTTCTACATCTATTGAGATTACCATATGATTTCTGTTGTTTTGTTATTGATATGGTAGATTATGGTAATAGTTTTCCTATATTGAACCAGACCTGCATTCCTGGTATAGATCCTACTTAGTCATAATGATGTGGGAAAGATTCCAATCTTTGATTCCCACCCCCCCCCACCCCAGTTAATGTAAATTACCCTTTGACTCACAAATCCTGGTCCCTTTGAATTCCAATAGAAGATCCGGATCTGTCCCAGCCCCACCCGGATCTGAGCCAATTTGGGGCTACACCCTAAAGCCCCTCGAGCTAAGTCTCCTATTATAAAAGGGCCATGCTGGGAACCCCTCTTTGCAGAGATTCCAAACATGCTAGCCATGTGAGGACCCTCTGTCCACTGGACCCTCTGTCCAGTGCCCTCCTTATCTCTACTTTCACCTGTCTCCTACTTCTAAACCCAATAATAAACCTCTTTTATCAGTCTAGCTCTTGGGCTAATAAATGCTTTTATTGGGGACTCAAACTGCTACTAGACCTACCTCATTTACCGCTGTATCCTTGCGCCGAATCCAAGGGGTTACAGGAGAGCTCTGTTTGACTCCCTGTACCCCAAACCTGCCACTAGACCTTAACTAAATTTCATTTAGGTACCCTAAATCTAGACCTCAACAATAGTATGTATATATATATATATATATATATATATATATATATATATATAATATAATTTTGTTGTTGTTGTTGTTGTTGTTTTTGCTGAGGCAATTGGGGTTAAGTGACTTACCCAGAATGACACAGGTAGGAAGTGTTAAGTGTCTGAGACCAGATTTGAACTCAGGCGCTCCTGGCTTCAGGACTGATGCTCTATCCACTGTGCCACCAAGCTGCTCCCATAGAGTATTATTCCGTGAATAAATTGTTGTAATCTCTTTGCTGGTATTTTATTTAATTTTTTTTGCATCAATATTCGTTAGGGGGATTGGTCTATAACTTGCATTCTCTAGGGAGAATCATCCCATTTACTTTCACAGTAAAGTATATTTCCAGCTGTATATTTCATTCCATCCTATTTTCTCCCCTCTCTCTCTATTTTTTCCTCTCTTTGCATGCTGTCCTTCCTTTGTATTGTTTTGTTTCTAACTCACCCTGCCTTCAACCTGACTTTCTTTCTATCACCCCTTCTCTCTTCTCTTACCCTTTTTTTTCCCTCATTTGCTGGCCTCCCTTCTATCCAGCCCCTCCCTTTTCTTTCCATTTTCTCCTCCTACTTCCTTATACAGTAAGATAAATTTTTGTACCCAATTGATTGAATACGTTATTTTCTCTTTGAACCAAAACTGATAAGATTAAGTTCAGACAATGCTCACCCCCCCTCCCTTCTTTCCCTCTACTATAATAGGTCTTTGGTACTTCTTCATGTGATCTAATTTATTTCATTTTATCTTCCTTTTCCTCTGTCTATGTATGACACCTCTAATTGCCCTAATAAAATATATAGTTCTCAAGATTTATATATATTGTTTTACCACCTATGGATGTAAACAGTTTAACCTAAATTATATATATATATATATATATATATATATATATATATATATATATATATCCTTTCCTGTTTACATTTCTGTGCTTTTCTTGAGTCCTTTGTTTGTAAATCAGATTTTCAGTTTAGTTCTGGTCTTTTCCATAGAAATGATTGAAAATTCCTTACTTCATTGAAAATTCATCTCCTCCCCTGAAAGATGGTGTTCAATCTTGCAATGTAGTTGATTCTTGGTTGTAAAATTTTGACTTCTGGAAGATGGTATTTCAGACCTTCTGATCCTTTATTTTAGAAGCTGCCAAATTCTGGCTAATCCTGACTGTGGCTCCTTGATAACTGATTTTTTTTTTTTTTTTCTGGAACTTTGCAGGATTATTTCCTTGGGATTATAGTTCAGGAGTTTTGCAACTATGTTTCTTGGGGTTTTCCTTGTGGGATCTGTTTCCAGAGGTTATCAATGAATTCTTTCAATGATTATTTTGCCCTCTGGTTCTAGTATATCAGGGAAGTTTTTCTTGATTATCTCTTGAAGAATGTTCTCCAGGCTCTTTTTGTGGTCAGGGACTTCAGGTATATCAATAATATTAAATTACCTATTCTGGATGTATTTTCTGGGTCAGCTATTTTTTATCAATGAAGTATTTTACATTTTCTTTCATTTTTTTAATTCATTTTAGTTTGACTGATTCTAGATGTCTCTTAGAGTCATTAGCTTTCATTTGTCTGCTTCAAGTTTTTAATGTATGTTTTTTCTTCACTTAGCTTTCGTATTTCCTTTATCATATGATGAATTCTACTTTTCAAGGTGTTGTTTTCTTCGATGAATTTTTTATTTTGCATTTGACTAATTATATTTTTAAGGAATTGATTTTCTTCAGTGGATTTTTTTTTTTTTTTTTTTGGCATTTGGCCAACCACACTTCATTTCTTTCTCTCTTTCTTTCTTTCTTTTATTTATTTGTTTAATTTTCAAAACATATGCAAGGATAATTTTTTCAGCATCAATCCTTGAAAAACCTTGTGTTCCAATTTTTCCCTCCCTTCCTCCTAACCCCTCCCATACATAGCAAGTAATCCAACATATATTAAACATGGTAAAAACAATTATCTTGCTGCACAAGAAAAATCTAAACAAAAAGTAAAAAAAAAATGAGAAAGAAAGAAATTCAAGAAAACCACAACAAAAAGAGCGAAATGCTATGTTGCAAATCACCCTCAGTTTCCATAGTACTCTCTCTGTGTGTAGATGACTCTCTTAATCATAAAATCATTAGAACAGGCTTGAATCATCTCATTGTTGAAAAGAGCCACATCCATCAGAATCCATCATTGTATAATCTTATTGTTGCTGTGTACAGTGATCTCCTGGTCCTACTCACTTCAGAACTTAGCATCAATTCATATAAATCTCTCCAGGTCTCTCTAAAATCATCCTGCTGATTGTTTCTTATAGAATAAAAATATTCCATAACATTCATATACCATAAGTTATTCATTCATTCTCCAACTAATTGGCATCTATTCACTTTCCAGCTTCTTGCCATTAAAAAGAGCTGTCACAAACATTTTTGCACTTGTGGGTCTCTTTTCTTCCTTTGAGATCTCTTTAGGATATAAATCCAATAGAAACACTGCTGGATCAAAAGATATATTGATAATCCTTTGGATGTAGTTCCAAATTGCTCTCCAGAATGATTAGATCCGTTCACAGTTCCACCAACAATGTATTAGTGTTCCAGTTTTCCTACAGCCTCTCCAACATTTGTCATTATTTTTTTCTGTCATCTTAGCCAAACTGAGAGGTATATAGTGATATCTCAGAATTGTCTTAATTTACATTTCTTTGATCAACAGTCATTTAGAGCACCTTTTTGTATGACTAGAAATGATTTCAATTTCTTCATGTAAAAATTGTCTGTTCATAGACTTTGACCATTTATTGCTAGTTGTATTTTTTTTAAAGGATTGTTTTCTTCAGTCAATTTTTGTCCTTTCTTTTCTGAATTGTTGATACTCTCTTGCATATCTTTTGTTTCTTATCCCAGTTTTTCTACTTGGCTTTCAAAATCCTTTATGAGTGCTTCCAAGAGGGCTCAAAAAGTATTCTGGAGTAAGAGAGACAGAGGGAAAATTAAGAAGAGAAATGAGAGTGATGCAAAAAGAAATACAAAAATTATAATAAAGAGAAGGATTCCTTAAAAAGCAAAATTAACCAAATGAGAAAGAAGTTACAAAAGCTCACTGAGGAAAATAATTCCTTAAAAGTTAAAATTGACTGGAGAGCAAACTGTGCATACCTTTGAATTTTCTCTACTGGGTCTTTATCCCACAGAGATCATAAAAAGGGAAAAGGACCCAAATGTGCAAAAATGTTGTAGGAGCCCTTTTTGTAGTGGTAAAGAACTGGAAACTGAGCAGATACTCATCAATTGGAGGCTAATCAACATACCCACAATCACCTAGCTTATAAATATCAGATGCCAGATTTGAACCCAGACTTTCCTGACTCCAGAGTCAGTGCTTTATTCACTAAGCCACCAAATTGTATCATTTTAGCTTATTAAGCTCTGTACTCTGAGAATAGACAAATATAAATGATGAAAAGTAAGTGCTTGAAACTGTTTTCCATTTTTACAAGATTGCTATAAAGAGTCATCACAGATTTCATTATCAGGTAAGTATCCTTTAAAGTATTCAAATAAGGCAAATGTGGTGTTTATGCATTGCATGAAATCTAGTATATTCCATTTGATGCTTCACTTGTCAAAAACTCATGGTTTATTAACCTGGTAGATTATAGATTTGGTGATAAATAAATAAATAAATGATGAGACCTTTCACAGATTTTATTTGCATATTTCAGCAATGCAATTTCTTTTCTTTATTTTTTCTCATTGCATAATACATTTGCATAAAAAGTCAGTATTGTAGTAGGAGTACTTGTACAAGAGGAAAGAGAAAAGCACAAATTCACATAATTGAAGAAAGGAAATACTCAAATGAGTCTGCTCAATCAAATTGATTTCATCAATCAATCACAGTGCAATCAATCAACACGTAGTTATTGAAGCCTTTTTAATCTGTCAGGCACTATTTAAGTACTAGAGAGACAAAAAAAAAAGCAAAAACATATACTAGGTTGATAGAGAAAATGCAAGCTTTAAAGGAGAAGGCACTAGAAATTACAGGAACTGGTAAAGATCTCCAGAAAGTATTTTTTAAGAAGCAGAAATGAGAAGAGAGTATTCCAGTGATGGAAGACAGACATTTCATTCCATTGCACAAGACATGCAAATGTATGCTTTCTATGTGAGGAAAAATGAGCAAACCAGTATAGTTGGACTATAGAGTATGCAGAAGTAACTAAGGTATAAGTAATCCAGAAAGATAGGAATTTGGGAAAGTTATGAGGTGTTTTAAATGCTAAGCATAAGAATTTATATTTGTTTCTAGAGATAATTGGTAGACTGAAACTCTTCACTTTCTATTCTTTAGAATTTATAACTTTCTTGAATAGCTATTAACAATACTGGGAATATTGATATTTAAAATACAAGCCCTTGTTTAAATGAGAAACTTGGTTTGCTTAAAATTACTTTTCAGTTTTCTAAGACAACCCAGCCTCCTCATCTTCTATTTAATTTTGGACCCAACTCATTTTCTATGTCAGGATTTATCACAAATACATTCATACTCATAGATGGAGAAGCTCTATAGGATATCCATCTAGCTGCATATGGCAGGCATCCTTCATCCACTTTTTTCTGTGAGTTGAATTGTCAGAGTCTATTGAGAGATTATGCATCTTAGTCAGGAATCTCTGCAGTGTCTGGAAGTTTGATGCAACAACACTTTGTCATCCGCCAATAAGAGCATCTAGGTGACCTTACTATATATGTGGATTTTTTTTTTCCAATCTGGATTCTATGTTAGATCTTCTCTATGACAGCAGCAAATGTTGAATGAGCTTTCATTAACCCTTTTGATGCATGCCTCATCTAAATTATCAGAGGATCATCCATCAAAATTATCCCCATTGTTATATCTTTTAAGAAATCCTGTATCATTTGACATCTTTCTTAGAGGAGAACCTTTATAGTGGCATTTTGTTTTGATGAATCAATTGTTCTTTATAGTCAACCAGCAATAAATATAGGAGAATTCTATATCTGTCAGTGTTATGATGGTAAATGTGTAATCTACTGTGGAATATCACTCATGAAAGTCTACTTATTCTGTACTAATTCATTTATTAAATGTTATCTTTGATGAATCTATAGATTATTATTTTAAAATTTTGTTTGGGAAACTAAACATGATTCAGTAATTATTAATGTCCTTTCAGTCACTTTTCTTTCCAGAATAATAATCTGAGGTGGTTTTTTCCTAGATCTTTAGAATCTCTCTTTCTATATACCTCAAGAACTATTGTCACAGTGCTCTCAAAATTTTAATATCCAGTTGCTTTTCCCTTTTTCATATAGTTTTACTTCTTCTTCCTTTAGAAGTTTATATGGGGCTATGGTTTGCGGCTAGATATTGTGGCTTATCTTCCCTTAATGGAGAGAATATGTGGTCTATCTTTCACTTCTATATTTCCTCATTTTAATTTCTTTCTAATGTCTTTATCTCTGTCTTTGGATTGAACCTATTTAGTTGGGTCTTTTGTCAAGGTTTCTTTAAACATTTTCCCCTCCCCTACTTATACTGTATCATGAGACAACAATGCTTACACATTTATGCTATCTTTTTGTGGAAGATATAAAGTAAAAATGATATTCTAGACCAGTGTTGCCACTGGTATCATGTCTTTATATTAAGGTAGCTCAAATTTTTCTAAGGTAATTTTAAAAGTCTTTTGGTCTTCTCATTTTAGCAACTGATACACATCAGTTAAATTTTGTGTGCAAGGTTATTAAAGTTGACAACAGCATTCTTTCCTCCCTTTCTCTCTCTCTCTCTCTCTCTCTCTCTCTCTCTCTCTCTCTTTTTAGCATCATAACTTGTTTGAATAGGTCAGATTGGAGTTGTCTTAATTGTATACAATCTTTTCCTCATTTTTTTGATTGTCTCTCCTAGCTTTGAATTGGTTTTAATCTTTGCTCCAGTGTGTGATTAATCCAGCTCCACATAGATAGCTGATTCCAGAATGAATGATACCAGTGTTAGTAGCAAGTTGTTGATTGATTCTTGATGTCAATTTTATATTGTTATGTTATTCAATAATCATTATTCAATTATTTTATTGAAAAAACATTCATAATGAATAGGCATTAAGCTTCTATATATTCAAGTCTTTGCCCTCTCCTGATCCATACTTTCTGATTTTTCTCTATCTTTATCTATTTCAACTTGTGTATAAAAGCCACGAAAATACTAAAGTTGATGTTGATTTAATTTATAGGATGCTATCAAATTCTTCATATTAATTTTCTTTCTTCTCATCCTGTGCAACCAATGTTGGAAAGCAATGATTTCCAAAATCATTTAGTTAATGCAAATATTTAGCCAATCTAGGCCTCAGTTTTCTCAACTATAAAATGAAGAGATTTGACTAAGTGGCCTCTAAGATCCCTTTCAGCTCTGAATCTTTGATATTATGACTTCAAGATACACACACACACACACACACACACACACATTCATCCTAATGTTCTAGTACCACATCACCAATTCCTTATTGCCATTTCTAGTTTAATACTTGCTACATATCTCATCCTCAACATTTCCAAAATAGAATTCAGCATCAATTTCTGTTGAGTGTAGCATCATTGATGCCATTTTGATCTTCTTCAAAAACAGAGGACAACTATCAACCAACCACCATTGTAACATGTAATCATAGATTTAAAACATTTTTAAAGTCTTTTTTTTTTTTTTAAAGACTAATGATCTTAGTCATTATTTCAGCCAGATCCTTCCTTTTATAGATAAATAAAATAAAGCCTGGAGAGGATAAATAATTTCTCTGGGGTGACATAGATAGTAAGTAGCAGGATTAAGAATTGAATACATATCATTTTGCTCCATATCTAAGACTATTTCTACAACACTGCTATGCTCAGTTTTTCCTCTTTAGAATTATCCTCATCTTGCTACTTTCCCTCAAACACCATGTCAAATCTTACCCTAAAGTTAGATTCTTATAACTTCACATTATCTCTGCATTAGTTCTTTTTTCTCTGTTTTTATGTCTACCACTTAAGTTCAAAGACCTTATTATGTGACCTACTACTGCAACCCCCGCCCCCCCCCCATTAGATTACCAGCTTCCAGTTTCTCCCATCTCCAATCCATTCTTCATACAGTAATCAAATTCTCTACCTAAAGCAGAATTCTTTCTAGGTCACTTGCTTAAGAAAACTTAGTAATCCCTTATTGACAAATGACTCAGTTCAGCATTTCAAAAGACAAATATCCTGGTTCAAGATAGCTTTCCAAAGTTATCATATAATACTTCTCTTTGTGCATTCTCTAGTCCCTTAAACTCTTCTATTTTCTGTTTCCTGAATTGATAATACATTTCCCACTGGTATACCTTTGCAAAGACTATCCACATCATCCCCAGCATCTATAATACATTTCTTTTCCTACATAATAGAATCCTTAAATTCAAAGATCAAGACAGTTACCACCTATAAGGGAAAGATTTCCTGATTCCCTCTACAATTTGTATTCACTCTCTCCTTACATCAAATGGCTTTTTAAAAGTCACTTGTTCACAAAGATTTATTGAACTCTTCTTATGTGCTAGGTACTGTCTTGGGTGTTAGAGATGATCAAGACAAAAAACCAAAACAAAACAAAATAAAACAAATAAACAAAAAACCTCCCACAACTTTCCTTACTTCAAGAAGTTTAGTTTCTATTGTAGAGGAAACTACATGAACACAATTAAGTAAATATAAAAATGGAGTCAGTACTAACAACAGCATTATCAGGATAGACTTTGAATAGGAGGTGGCCTCCAGGGAAACTAGAAGATTTATTTTAATTTTTTAAGAATGAATTAAATGAAGCCATAAATGGCAAGCTAGTCAACTTTGTAGATGACACAAAGATGAGAATAGAGTTCATATGCTGAATATAGAATATGATCTAGATTGGTACAATCATTTTGGTGTCATCTAGTAGTTATGGCAATACTACACACTACAAAGCTATTTCTATTTAAATATTATTGTTTGTGCTTTTGGGATAAAGATAGGAGGAACACTAACTAGCCTTTACCAAAGAAAATGTAGCAAAGGGAATCAGTATTTTAAAGGCAACCAAGGCAACATAGTAATCTACCACCTTATATATCTACTTTCTCCTCCCTGTAAATTATTTTTTAGAATGGCATATGTATACCATGAGTGTCTTTCATTAATACACAACAGGGGAATATGAAGATTTTCACAGATAATTGTCTATAGCAGACTATTTCTTCACAATTACACATTTGACCAAGATGACACAAAATCCTGTTGTTTATAATTTTGATTTTTTTTGGAAAGCATTTATCTTAGGCAGTCTTCAAGATTCTTCTCAAACAAGATATGTCCTATATATGTAATAAAATCAGAAAAGATTTCACGACTATTTCAATGACAATTCTGTTTTTATTTCTGTCATCACCCTATGTCCCATGTTTGTAACCCTGGGATCAATGACTCCTTCATTTTCCACATCTAATGCTCATTGCCTGATGATTTAATCTCCACAATTTTTCTCCACTTCTTTCTATTCTCTGTCATTGTTCATGTTCAGACTCTTATCACATATTTAGATTTCCCAATCTTTTGCAATAGCTCTTTTAAAGGTTTTCCTACATCTTATCTCTCTTTACTTAAAATCATACTTAATATTACAATCAGGGAAAAATAATATTCACAGATCTATTCATAATCTTTGTTCAAAATTCTTCATTGGGAGTTAAGAGATGGGTGATATTCTTTAAAGTATAGAATAGGTTGTTATCTCAATTTTCTTTTTTCTTATGCTTATACCTCCCTCCTAGTTATGAATAGAAATGAATTTTAATGTTCAGGTATTCTTTTGACCTGAGAAAATTTTTCCTCTTTTCTTTTTAAGCGGTTGCATAGTTTGAAAATATAAGAGAATGACTGGTCATCCTGCCATCTGGGGGAGGGGGTGGGAGGGTAAGAGGTGAAAAATTGGAACAAGAGCTTTGGCAATTGTTAATGCTGTAAAGTTACCCATACATATAACCTGTAAATAAAAGGCTATTAAATAAAAAAAAGAAAGAAAGAAAATATAAGAGAATGTTTTTTTTAATTGTTTCTAAGCATGTATAAAAAAAAAAAAACTTGATTCAGATGCAACTTCTGAAAAATAGGTCAGTAAGAACAAACCTACTTTGTTTTGTGAAAGACAATTACAAGTAAAAGAAATAAAACAGGAAAAAAATTAAATATTGTGCATTTACTGGGTACAAGATCCAGTACTATATGAAGTAATAAAAGGATGAATTTTATTGTAAAGTAAGAATTTTGTGAGTTGATAAAATATTTCATATTAAATTGACATATTTTAGAAACATCAGAATAATATAGAATATGAAAATCATATAATGGTCCCCTTTGCTTATTTCCCATTCAAATCAAAGATGCCTGCTAGTTCTTCCCCAAGATGGCTTTCCATAATTTCCTATCTCCAAACCTTTGTACAAATATAATATCCCATCTTTATAAGTCCCACCTTGTCTTTCATGTATGGTTCAATTGTAATCTCTTAAGCAAGATGGTTTGTGAGAACTATTTTTAATACTAGTTTATTAAAACTTTTTCTGTTTTGAAATTTCTTTTTGTTTCTTTGTATTGACTTACTTGCAATGGTGTTACATTATGTGAGCAGAATATAAACTCTGTAAGGATAGAAGTTGTTTCATTTCCATCTTTACATTCTGATAATTTGGCACAGTTCCTAGAAATTCTTGGCTTTTACCTGATTTTATTTGACATTCCAGAGGTTTCTGCTTGAACTACAATCCAGTTGTATTTTCCATATCTTAGGGAGCAAGTGATTGAAGCCATTTGGAAATAGCAGTCAAAATATTTTTAAAACTTTAAAATGGTATAAAAATGACAGGAAGGTTTTTTAAAAGTCTAATTACTCCAGAGTAGAGGAGACAGAAGGATAATTTTATATTGAAATCATATTTATACTGTAGAGAACATAAAATATTTGGGTGTTTACCCCAAAAGACTCAAAGGAAATATATGAACACAATCACAAAACATTTTTCAAAACAATAAAGACAGATTTAAACAATTGGAGATATGGTAATTTTTCTTGGATAGGCTGGGGCCATTATAATAAAAATGACAATTCTACCTAAATCAGTTTATTTATTCAGCACCATGTCAGTCAAACTGACAAAGAATAGATTTTTTTTTTAGAGCTAGTACAAAAATAATAACAAAGTCTATCTGGAAGAACAAAATATTAAGAATATCAAGGGAATCAATGGAAAAAATGTGAAGCAAAACAGCATAGCAGTGCCAGATTTGAAACTATATTATATAGCAATAATCACTAAATAAACAAATCTATCTAGTACTGGCTAAGAAATAAAGTAATAGATCAGTGAGACAGATTAGGTACAAAATTTACAGAGGTAAATGACCACAGAAATTTAGAGTTTAATCATCTTTTAGGGCAAGAACTCACTATTTGACAAAGGCTTCTTAGAAAATTAGGATGTGGTTTGACCGAAATTTGGCATGGACCAATATCTCATACCATATACCAAGGTCAACAGAGGTATACAATTTAGACATAAAGGGTGATATCATAAGAAAATCAGAGAAGCATGGAAAAAATTACATGCTTAGGAACAATTAATTCAATAAACCCATATTCCCTTAAAATTTTAAACTATGCAATGCCATGGATAAGAGAAGGATCCTTGATCGATTAAGGAATGGAGAAGTAAAAGGGATAAAGTAAAAAGAATAATTTTCATTATATGAATTGAAAAACTTTTTTGTACCAACAATGCACCTAAATTTGAAGAAAAATAGAAAACTGAGGGAAATTTACAGAAAATGTTCTTTCATAAAGGTCTCATTTCTTAAATAAATATGGAACTGAGTCAATTTTTTTTTAAAGGAGTTATTCATTAATTGTTAAATGATCAAAGGACACAAACAGGAAATTTTCAGAAGAAGAAATTGAAACTATTGATAGTTTTATATAAAAAGGTCTTAATCTATAAAACTGTATATATTCTTTGATGCAGCAATACCACTACTAGATCTGTATTCCAAGGAGATAAAAGAAAAGGGAAAGGGACTTATATGTACAAAAATATTTATAGCAGCTCCTTTGTGATGGCACAAAATTGGAAACTGAGAAGAGACCCATCAGTTGGGGAACAATTGAACAAGTTGTAGTATGTGATTGTGATGGAATACTATAGTATATAAGAAATGACAAGCATGATAGATTCAGAAATATCTGGAAAGATTAATATGAATTGATGCAAAATGAAGTAAGCAGAATCAGGAGAACATGGTACATGGTAATAGTCACATTGTAAGAATGATTAACTGTGAAGTATTTAGCTACTCTGATCAATATAGTGATCCATGACACTTCCAAAGGATTTGTGATTTTTAAAAAAATGCTACCCATCTCAGAATAATAAATAATAAGCTCTAAATACAAATTAAAGCATATTTTCCCACTCCACATCTTTTTCCTCCCTCTCTTCCTCTTTTCATTTTTCCTTCCTTCTTTCCTCCCTCCCTTCCTTCTTTCCTGCCTTCTTTTCTATCTAGATTTCTTTCTTTGCTTCCTTCTTTTTTCTTTCTTTTTTCTTTCTTCCTTCTTTTTCTTTCTTGCTTTCTTTCTTTGTTTCTTTCTTTTTCATATTCAGAATAAGATAGCCTTCTTGTGAAATAATTCTTATTCAGTTCATTTGCAGATTCTCCTATTTGAATGAATGGACAAAAATATATTAGGAGAGTTAAGTATGAAACTTCTTGAAAAATCTTTCCAACCTTTTTCCAGTTGACTTAAATGGAAGCATCAATATTAATTCAATAACTTTTATTGTGTTGTGCCAGAATTATCATTATGAAGAAGAAATCAGTTATTTACAAAGATAATTAAAGAAAATAAATAGCAGCTAGGTATTGCAGTGGATAGGGCACTGACCCTGAAATCAGGAGGACCTGAGTTCAATTCTGGTCTCAGATACTTAACATTTACAAGCTGTGTGACCCTTGGCAAGTCACTTTACCCCATGTTCTGTGATTTTAGGCAAAAGTTTGGATTCGCTCCTATAAATGATGCTCTCGGACTCAATCAAAGTGAAAGTAAAATTTAATTACACAATACACGGAATAGAATGCTTACAATAACAACTAATACAGCAAATAATAAATAAAAGACAAAGAATAATGAGAATTATGATTAGGATAGCAGACAGAGAGAGAGAATACATGACCGATTGGGGGAGCTCACACTCTAATTTACTTGCAGTGGCTAGGAAATCCCGGTAATTCAGCCTTTGAGTCCGGAACAGGAAAATCCTAGTCAGATCGTCATCTCCGTAGGTGAGGTTTCAACTAGAGAATGCTTTACCCACCTTTTATAGGAGTCAAGACAAAGAAAGCTTTGAGCCAAACAAAGACATCATATAAGACAGGAAAGTACCAACAAGGGCTCCAGGTGGTTGTAGTCAAGTGTTGCATGGACAAGGGAGTCAGTCCTTATCAACAGCAATTATTCTAAGGAGTGGCGAGTTCCTGGAATCATGTAGTTGGAGCTAAAACACATGTGGTACGTTCCCAGCTCATAGGTCAAGTTCTCATGGGAGAAGGAACTAAAACACCTGATCTTATGGGTTAGGGAATGGTCAAGTTCCCACAGGAGAAGGAGCTAAAACATATGCTCTTATGGGTGAGAGAACAGTCAAGTTCTCACAGAAGTCACATCATACCTTGATTAGGTTCACATGGTTCACATGGGGATTAGGTTCACATGGGGAAAGTCACGTTCTTACAATGATTAGAAATGAACTTACTAATAATATGGAGATTTCCTATTCACCTC
Source organism: Sarcophilus harrisii (assembly GCF_902635505.1). Classification (NCBI taxonomy): domain Eukaryota; kingdom Metazoa; phylum Chordata; class Mammalia; order Dasyuromorphia; family Dasyuridae; genus Sarcophilus; species Sarcophilus harrisii. The sequence goes on along the minus strand of NC_045428.1, from coordinate 406,772,684 downwards.
ACATTCCTCTGAATTTTCCTCCACCCCTAAAACAAGAAAATAGGAACTATAAAAGAGGAAGAGAGCTGTGTAATGGCCCTTGGTTATGAAAATTTTGTTGGAGGAAATGATTATAGTTTTAGAACTTTTTGCACAAGATGCTGGGATATTCACACACACATTGATTTCCCATTGATAGGAGTCATAAAAGAATGAATAGGCAAGAAAGAAAGCTCTATTCCCTCAAAGTTGATTTTAAACAGAAGAAGATCTATGGAAACAAGATTTTTTAATGAAATGTTGCTTGGGGAAAATGAGGAACACTTTAAAAAAATCTTAGAAGCAATATAGTGTTAATTTTATTTCAGAGAGAGAGAGAGAGAGAGAGAGAGAGAGAGAGAGAGAGAGAGAGAGACTGAGAGAGAACTTTTCATCTCTAAGTTAATGATGAGAAAGCAAGGACCCATGAAAACAAGATGTCTTAATACCATTCCTGCATCCAAAGTGTGCTGTACTTCATAAGCATGGTAGTGCTTCATTGACTTCTACAAAAGACAGTCCTCTATGAACAGGGAAAATGTGTTGTATGATTCATAGCCACTGTGGAATATGTGAAGTCCTTTGGGTCCAGAGGAGAATAGTCTTCACAGCAAAATACTCACTACTTTTCTGTCATAAGCTGAATAAAAGATCCTTTGGGTGAACTGAAGAGGCAGTTAAAATTGCAGTATTCCAGCCTTTTTCTTGCTTTGAAAAAGACAATTTCTGCTCTTTTGAATACAAGCTGGGCTCACACTTAATGATTCAAGCCCTATATGGCAGGCTGTCCATGTTCCCACTCTTCTGGTATTTCTGTTCTTCTGTGGTGCCTCTTCAAGAAGCTGACTTTTTTTTTTTTTTTTTAATTACTGAACCTGAAATATTTAGATTTCACCTAAGTCAGGGAAATAGCAGAAAAAAGGAAGGAACTGTAATGAGAACTTTATGTAAATAACAAAGCTAAAATAATCATTTCTTGTTATTTAAGTGGGGAAAAACACTTGAAACTGAGATTATTTGTATTCAATCACAACAATAAATCTTGGACAATTTCCAGTCTTTGAATTTTGGACCTCAGAAGAATCCCTCTCTTTGTCCTAGTGTCTTTCTTATAAACACACACACACACACACACACACACACACACACACACTTCATCAATAGGGAACTCCAGAAAGAAGGAACCCCTCCACCAAAAGTCACCACATTCAGAAATTTTTAGTTTTGGATAGTTACCTGGGACACTGAAAGTGTCTTGCTCAGGGTCATGCATGAGTGAGAGACAGGATTAGCTCTTTTCGTTTCTAAAACAAACCCTCTTTCCCCTAAATTATATTGCCTTTCTATGGAGTCTCATGATAAATTAATTCTACATTTAAGACAATTCTAAGTAAAAACTCTGCTTTTCATTTCATACTATTGATAGTCTTCTTAGAATTTAAAATTTAGGTTGTGACTTTCCCAATCACTGAAATAAAGTCTCATACTTTGATTTCTATTCACCTCTGAGTAGAAACACAGTCTAATGGAGTTAGAATGGAAAGAGGAGTGTTCAAATTCAGTCTCAAAAGTCTAGTTTTGTGACCCTGGTATTTGTCTATTCAGAGTCCTCCTCATCTGTTTCAGCTCTAACTCTATTATCCTAAAACATTTTGAAGAACGATTTCTATGATTCACATGACTTAAAAAAAAAAAAAGAAAATTAAGTTCAGGCTGTGTGTGTGTGTGTGTGTGTGTGTGTGTGTGTGTGTGAAAGACAAGGAGAAAGACACTATGAGGTTGGGGGAGGAGATGGGAAGAAAGACATCATGGGGCAGAACCCTGCGGTAGGCTAATCCAATAAACATTCAGCAAATAAATGAAATGAGCAGAACCAGGAGATCATTATACACTTCAACAGCAATACTATATGAGGATCAATTCTGATGGAAATGGCTCTCTTAAACAATGAGAGGATCCAAATCAGTTCCAATTGATCATTAATGAACAGAACCAGCTACACTCAAGCTAAAGAACACTGGGAAATGAGTGTGGACTACAACATAGTATTTATACTCTTTCTGCTATTGTTTGATTGTATTTTTGTTTTTCTTCCCAGGTTATTTTTACCTTCTTTCTAAATCTGATTTTTCTTGTGTAGCAAGACAACTGTATAAATATGTATACATATATTGTATTTAACATATACTTTAACATATTTAATGTGTATGGCACTACCTGACATCTAGGGGAGAGGATGGAGGGAAAGAGGGAAAAAGTTGAAACAGAAGTTTTTGCAAGGGTTAATGTTAAAAAATTACCCATGCATATGTTTTGTTAAAAAAAAAAAAAAAGATTCAGCAAAGATGGCATAGACCATGGGCAAATTTATAGAGGAAATTTAATCTTGGAGGGATATTTGATTGTATACAGTAAAATGGAGAGACTTCCACAGGAGGTGACACTGTAAGGTTGAACTGATTTCCATTGGATGCCCTTCCTTACATATCTCAGAGAGTAATCTTATCAGTGCTTCAGACTTTTTCCAACCTCATATAGTTACACATGACCTCATCAGTAAGCTCTTAGTAAATGCTTGCTAATTGACTGAACAATATTTCTAATTAATTCTAAAATCTTCTCAAGGAAAGCAAACTTCAGCCACCTAAGGTAGTCCATTAAACTTTTGGGAAACTTTGTCAGGAAATTTCTTGACAGCAAGCCAAAACTAGCAACTGCAACTTATATACATTACTTCTATATTTATCCTCTGGGGTAAATATAAACAAATGTAATCACTCTTCCAATCTTTCTTATATTTTTTGATAATAACCTTCTTGTCCTCTCTCTTCTAATCTGATCCCAAATCTTCTCTTAACCAAGGCAAACAGACTTTGTTCCTTCAAACTATGTTGATCTCGAATAACTTAAAAAAAAAAAGGTCTCAAAAAAATAAAAATAAAACAAAAAAACAATTCTCTTCATATGAATTTCTTTTACTCAAGTCTCTCCTGTTTTACATTTGTGAAACTGTTTTTGAATCTACATGTAATATTTTCATTTTATTTGTACTAAATTTATTATTACAATAAATGCAATATTCTAATCTGTAACAGTCTTTTTGAATCTTGATTTTATAAACCAGTATTATTAGTTGTATCTCCAAGCTTTGTGTCACATGCAACACTGATAAGTATATATGTGTACTTTTATACAAGTTATTGCTAACAATGCAATCAACATAGAATTAAACATAGATCTGTGAACCATTCTTCCAGAAACTTCTTCCCAAGTTGACATTAGACCATTAGATCTAATCATTGAAATTTATGTAACTGCCCTTTCATTGATCAAAAATCTTTCCATTTTTTCCATAAGAAATTTTTCCAGAAACTTGACTAAAATGTAAGTATTATCTGCATTTTCTTTCTGGCCTATCAGTCTAGTATTCTAGGAAATTTAGGAAAAAATTTAACTTGGTAATGCTTGTTTTTCATGAAGCCTTTACTAAGAATGATCACCACTTCCTTTTCTAAATGTTCACTAACACTCTCTTTAATATTACATCCTAGAATTTTGTTATGGATTGAATCAATTGATTGGTCTATGGTTTTCAGGATCTATTGTCTTTTTCTTTAAAAAAAATCAGAACATTTCCTTTTCTGCATTCCTATGGTACAACGAGAAATCTCACATTTCCCAGTATCCTTCAAAGATCAGCGAGTTTACTTCAGTAACTACAATGGACAACCCAGTTAGTGACTTAAGCCCATCAAGAACTACTAGATGTTCTCTTGATATATCTTGGGTATCAACTGCCTCTTAACCATTTTTCTGGTTTTGCATTACTAAGCCAAAGATCATGCTTCTCGGTAGAGAAGCAAAATAGCAATTGAATAGCAATCACTCATTGTCACCACCTCTTATATGAAGGGCAACAACCCAATCCATTCTTTGCTCCTCTTCTTTTCTGCATAATAGCTTAAAGAACTTTCCCACTCTTTTATTTTTCTTGTCAATTTCAACTCATTCTTAATTTTATTACTCTTGACACTATTCTGAAAAATTAATGCCATGCTATTCTATTCATCCTCTCCTATTTGACTTACTTCACTGTACTTTTCTGTACACGAAATTTAAATAAATCTAAAGTTCTCTGGGCAATCCATATTAACCTCTCTAAATAGTGTCTTCCTTCCACCATCACTGAAAATGTGAAAATGTGAAAAAAAATTTCTTTGCATCATCAGAATTTTATTAAGAGCTTTCTATTAATCCAAGTGTGACTTCCTAATAAATTTTTTGGCCATAGAACCACACCTATGATCTCTTTGAACTCTGAAATAAATTCTGCTAAAATCTGGGAAATAGGTCAAAATTAATAGGTTTTTTCTCTACTTTGCAAACTTTAAGACAGAATAGTTGCCTTCTCCTAAATTTTTCATCATTTCTACCTGAACAGCCTCTTGCTAAGAACAATATCCAAAATAAATTTCCCTTCATTAGTTCAACCCACTTTTAAATGATAAAAATATATTTAAGGAAATTCAAGAAATTATTAGGTGCTTGATTTGGGGGCTGTCATTTTGAGTTACATTTCAGGAATCTAAATCCTATTTTTGGATGCCAGTTTCAATTGTTCACTGCCTAAATCTTTTATTTTTCTCCTGAAGCTCTGTCCTGTTATTGAAAGATTTCTACTGTGTTCTTTTTTTTTTTTTCTGGCTAGGACAATAGTGTAAGTAACTGCTTAGTGACAGTGGTGAAAACTTTTGATTATGCTTTGTGTGTGTAGTATGCCCCAAATCAAGTATAATGCAAACTTTTACATTATACTTTACCATTGTATCTCCAGTGCTCAGTATAGATTTTTGCACTAGTAAGAATATAGCAAATGTTTTTCAAATGAACTCATTTCCTCTTAGAACTCTCTGAAAATGGAATGGGCAGACTGACGAGTTAGCTATGTTTCCTTTAAGTTATGTACAAGCAGAGATTGGATGGCCACTGATTTGAGATCTTGTAATGAGGAGTCATTTTGGGGGGCAAAAAAACCATAGCTTCACAGTCTTACGAGAGCTGGAAGCCACTTTGTACAACAATTTTATTTAATAGATAAGTAAATTGATGCTAAAAGAAGTTATTTCTTGCTAATGGTTACCTAGCTAGAATGTGTCAAAAGTGAAACTACAAACAATGTTTTCCAGAGTCCTGATCCAACAATCTATATACTATATCTTTCTGCCTTTCATCGCAATGCCTCTTCAAATGCCTTTCAAGGGGGCAGCTAGATGATTCAGTGGATATAGTACCGACCTTTTCAATGTTCCATTCTACTGGATAGTATGATTCTTGACCTATTAAAAACATCCATACTTTAGGATGTTATCAAAATACATAATATAATTACAAGGAAAAACTAACCTCAGTAATTACACCACAAATGAGAAACAGTAGCAGGGGAGTAGATACAAAATTAGAAATCCTCTGGTATTGTATGGTTGTCTTGGATTCCTGTCTTTATTAGAGTAAAATAAAATCAAAATGATATAGAAGATGTAAGAAAAGCAAATTTATTGACTAGGTCTAAGACCCTTGCTTTTTACTATATACTTAGTTGACAATATTTGCATTCTTAAAAAAAAAAGAATTATTTTACAGAGAAGTGACAAAGCAATGAAAAGATTTTCCACTGACTAAGGCAGAGTTAATTTTTATAAAGGTTTTCATAGCTTTGATTTTTATTAATGAGACAATGGACAAAAAATATCAGGAAATGAGTTATATACTTCATGGGTTGTGAATTCATAAAATATATTTTACTTTCTCCATCTGGGAAGAATATCTCATTTTATTAATGCATTAAAAACTTAGATACATTTTACAGCAGTAATTTGTACAGCAAATCTAAATGCCTCTATTTGTAGCAAGATGATAATAAAACAAAAGCTTGTAATTTTCTAGATAGCAATAAATGAATAGCATAGCACACAAATGCATGGCTATTTTGTTGTTATTTGTTTATAATACCTTCCAGTCTTCTACCCACAAAAAGAAACAAAACCAAACAAACAAACAAACAAACAAAAAAAACAAAGAAAAGTTTGTAGATTGATACTTATCTATTCAAGGTTATCTTCCTTAAACGTTATATGCTCAAGATTGAGATATATGACTGAAGTTGAATTTGGAAGATTAATAAAAATCCTGAAAAATAGGTAGCTATAAGGATAACTCAGTCTGAAAACTTCAATAGTATCTCAGTAACCTAGATAATTTTTTAAAATCTGATTATTGTGTTTTAAGTCTTACCCCATTCCCATTTAAGCTGTTTTCTGCTTTTTTTTTTTTTTGCATTGCATATATAGCTGCTATGAAACTTTTGAAGTTGTTTTTTTAAATGTAGTTTTTATCACCTTCAAGATTATATTTCCCAAAATTGAATTATTGAATAAAAAGTATATTTGAGAGGCAATTTTTATTGCACACAATCTGATTTTTCTTCATAAAAATCCTGTAAGTTTTCAATTTTATCAGAAATGAATAACTCAATTGTTTTGAGTTATTTTTGTTTTTTGTATTTTTTTGTTCTGAATATGTAGATAATTGTAGCATCAGCAAATCTAGCTAGACACATTTAGATCCTAAAAGCAAAATATATCTCTCCCCATCCATCACTTACTTTATTTTTAAAGCAGTCCTCTCCCTCACGCTCTGTGGTATTTTTTCACCCCCAAGTTCAGTGTAAGGTGTTTTGGGTCAAAAATGTCAAACACTCAGACCAGTTTCAGCACTCCAGAATGTAGTCTAAACCAGATTAAAATAAAATTGGGAAATGTTTAACAAAATAGATTTTAAAATTATACTGGAACATAGAGAGTGTTAACATGAACTTTCCTAAGTCAATATACAGCTAACACAGATCTTTATGTATGGTTTAATATGAATTTGACACCCTGTTTTGAATAATTAGTTATACAGATAACACCTTACATCCACATCCCATGAATTCTCTCTTATAGACTATGGAAGAATCATAAATCACATAGTAAATTGTTTAATTAAGAAAAAGTAGCAAATTAACGTGGTTAAAAATCATACTAGTAACAAAATCATTCTAGTCCCTCTAAACAAAACGAGTGCAACTTCTTTTAAGTAAAAATGCATATAGAACAATTCCTGTTGAAATTCATCCTCTCCATGGCCAATGAGTAGACTGGATTCTTGCCATACCATGTCTTCCCTCTTTAAATCAGCTATTCATACTAGTGTAATTTTTTCATATAACTACAAATATTATAAGACTCTGATTCTTAGGGCCTCCCTCAATGAATACTTGCTCCTTAAAGTCAATCGCTTTATAATTCCTATTAGACTTTAGGATTCATGAAGTTAGGAATCACAATTGCACTACCGTTCAGTTATATATCCTGAAACCATGGTTTTTTTAGGTAGTTGATTCAATTGTGTCTTTACACTTTGTTTAATATATTTTCAAATTAACTGAAGAATAGCGATTCTGTCACTTTATCTTTTAAAAGAGCTGAATTCTGGTTGTTTAAATTGATGTTTCGCATGTTTTGTTTCATTTCATTATGTTGCATTTGAAATAACCTCATATCCACTCATGTTCTAATAAATAATTCTTCTATGTTTGAATTCTTCCATTCTTCATAGAATATTCAAGATTAGACATTAAACACAGCTTCTTTTTGTTAAAGCCATACAAATTCATAGGGTGATCACCTATTTCTGAATATTCACAAACTATCCTTCTAGTCCACAATCTGGAATTTTACCATGTAAAGTATAGCTAGAATCATATACCAGGCCCATTACTAACATTGTTTTCAAAGCTCTGTATTATATGAACCTTCAATTTTTACAATTATAAATTTTTTTATTTATAGCCACAAATTTTATTGACATTCTTTCCTTTTGATGAAAATAAAGATTTTTCAGTTTCCCATTATTTTTGTTGTTGCTAAAATATTTTAAAGTGTATTAAAATACTTCTTTCTTTTCTTGCTTTTAATGCCTTGAGTAAAGACATTAAATTATTTTGTGAAAATTATATGCACTTCAAATTACCAAACATTTGGTAAGTTTTTATTTTGTGCAGAGCATGAAATTTCAGTTTCCATGATAATTTGTCCCTTTTATTTTTCCATTTTAATTAAGGTTAATTTGAATTGGTAGTATAGGAGATCTTTTTCTCCAGGTAAATATATATTAGAGAAAAAGCATAAAAAACAATTTTGCATTAATTATCTGTACCTTATTCTGACACAAATAATAGAAAAAGCAACAGGAATTTTTCAAAACCTGGAGGCTACCAAGCTCAACCTTAAAAATACTTTTCACTCTTTTTCTGGAAGGGTTTGAGGAGAAAATTAGGGGAGGAATAGAAACAAAATTTGAAAGACACTCATTTTAAATGTTCTATTCAGTGCAGCTCAATTTTAAAAGAAAACAACATTAAACATCAACTTTGTACAAAGTATTATGTTAAATCCTGAGGGAAACAGAAAGATGAATGATATGATGCATACATCACCTCCTTGGAAATTGCAAACAAACATCTGCTTTTAAAAATAATAACTGGGATTTCTCTGTAGCAGACACTGTAACCAGCATTTACTCCACTTGATCCTCATAAAGACCTTGGGAGGTAGATGCTATTAGTATCCCCACTTTACAGTTGAACAAAACTGAGCTAAACAGAGGCTTACCAGGCTCACATAATTAGTAATTGTCTGAGGCTGGATTTGAACTCAGATTTGAAAGTCAAAAAGACTTTAGGCCCAGTGCTCCATCCACTGTACCATCCAAGCCATAAATCTTCAAAGATTTATGATCCAATTCTAATGTATTAATTATTAGGATAAATTCTCTTTGTCAAATTACTATTACTTTTTAAATTTTTAAAAATTAATTTTAAATGTTTTTAAATTAAAGAAAAAATTTTTTTGGTAAATTACTATTACTTTTGGGAGTTGTAATGATTAAATCTCTATTGATAGAACTAAAGCAGCTTACCAAAAGTTGACAGTCATTTGTAATATTTGGCATTATAGGCATTATAGGCTTGTAGATTTAGACATGAAAGGTACTTTAGCAGATATTTAGTTCAACTTTCCAGATTCACTGTCAAAGTTCAGATACTAACACATCACTCTCAAAGCTCTACATTCTATTAACCTTCTATTCAGCAAAATTATAAAACTGTATTTTTTTAAATTTAGCCCAAAGAGGATAAGACCTTGTCCATCGTGATTTGTTTACCATATAAGAAATTTTTAATGAATGTAAAAAAACCTCTTGTATGTCCAAAGAGTACTGTTTTTAGATTTGGAGGATCTAGGTTCAAATCTGACTCTGCTACTTAGTACTTGTATGACTTAACCATATTAGGCCACAGTTTTCTCATCTAAAATGAAGGAGTTAGACTAAATGGTCTCCAAGAGCCCCTTCAGCTCTAAATCTCTCTGGTCCTGTGACTTCTTTCCTTTGTTAAAAGATTATTGAAAGTATGATTTATCACTCCAATATGTTATTAAAAATTCTTCTGAAATATCTATTTTTTATAACATAGTTCCCTTATTTTTTTTTAATTCTAGTGTCCTTTTCTATGTATTTATCTTAGTTGTTAAAAGACATGTGTTTCCTTTTTAAGCCACTTGTGAATTTAGCAACTTCATCTCACTTTCAGAGTCATTGTTGTTCATCATATCTGATTCTTCATAATCCTATGGACCATGCTCTTGACAAAGATACATGAGTGGTTTGACATTTTCTTCTCTACAGAATTAAGGTTAAGTGACTCCCCCCATCACATAGCTGGTAAATGTCTGAGATGTGATTTTAAACTCAGATCTTCCTGATTTCAAGCCCAGTGCTCTACCCACTATGCCACTTTCTAGTGACTTTTGAGTCATTAGAAAAGATCAAATAGGATAGTTATCTATAGAGCACATTTCACTTAACTTTATTGAGGAAATTGGAGTCTGTACTTTATCAGTATGCAGGAATCTATCAATATCCATAAACAGCTGGTATTTTTCTGACCATAATGTGATTTGAAAGTGTTATGTGATCAGTAATTTTTAAAACAAAGACTTTACTAGGTAACTTCTTTGTTTCATTCTTTTATCTTCATTAAAACTGGAAATAGATGCAGAAATGCTTCTCCATATTAACACTGAACTGTTTACCATAAATATAAAATAGGGAACATGTAGCTTCCAGAGCTCAACATTTCCTTCACAGACTTTTCTTTTCATAAAGATACAAGAATTTCCAGTTAAAAGATGAAGGGTTTGGTTTATGTGAAGCAGAGATTAGGAAAGCAGTCACTTCTCTTCCCTTTTTGCTTCCATTGTCTTAGTAATAGGCAATAGAATATAGAAATATGACAATATGTTCTTTTTTATCATTTTTTTAAATGCCCCAATTTCAATATCTTCCATTTCAATCACTTTTGGGCTAGAATTTAATCACATTCTTTGACATTAAAGCAATGGTATTTTGATGTGCTAATTGTATTTGAGATTTCTCACAAAAGGCCAGATATATAGAGATCACTTGAGAAATCAGTTTTCAACTTTTTATATTTGAGCTTCAGTGTGAAAAACCCTTTCTTGTATATATGTGTTACATTCCATTACTAGATTGTAAGCAGGGACCCAGGACCAAATAGAGTTCTTTTCTAGAAAAAAGAACAAAGAACATCCTCTATGAGTAGGAGTAGAAACTGCCCCACTGGGGACTTAATTACAACTTGCCAGTTGTGCAACATAGCTTCTTTTCTTTTTTCCCTTTCTTTCCCTTCCCTTTCCTCTCCCCCCCTTCTGTTCCCTTCTTTTCCCTTTCCTTTCCTTTTCTTTCCTTATTTTCTCTTCCTTTCCCTTCCCTTTCCTTCCCTTGCCTTTCTTCTTGGCCTTTTCCTTGCCTTTCTCCTCACCTTGCCTTGCCTTACCTTGCCTTTTTCCTTTCCTTTCCTCTTCTGTTTTCTTTTCATTTCTTCTTTTCTCTTCTTTTTTCTTTCTTTCCTCTTCTCTGCTTTTTTTTCTCCTTTTATTTCCCTTTCCTCTGTTCACATAGGATATCATACCCTTACCTGTGGGGTTCTGCCAAAAGGAATGTAAGTTTTGATCCCTGAAACCTTCCAAGATATCTTGGCATTTACTGACCAAGTCCTAGACTTAAATCCTAATCACTCTGGCTCTCATTGATCAACAATAGGTCTCAGGCCAAGACTCACTTAGTCATTGCTGGGGCCCAGAATGGCTCAGAATGAAGGTAAATAGCAATTGTTTCTGTTTTGGCCAGAAACCCAGAGGGTCTTCCCCTTCCAAACTGATTTTTTTTTTGCCTCATTTTTTCCCCACCCTTAATCATTGATTGGGTGCTACCTCAGTCAAACTGAAATCAGTTAAAGATCTGAGCTTAAAAATGCCAAGGTCTCCGATTGCACCCAGAGCCATCTAAAGTTGCTCTTTGTCTGCTTTTTGCCAATGAACTCAGAAGGCTCTGGAGTGGAGAGACAGGTGACCTTGTCCTCACCCACTTAAATCCGACTCACTTGCAAGTGATGGCACTACCTCCATGCTATTATGGTCCTCTTTGAGAATGAAGGACAAACAACAAGATTGTAAGCAAAATGAGGACAGGGGCCCAACTTTATTACCTGTTCTGGGGCCAAACAAAGCAGTGTTACACAAATAAAAAACTCTTACTCAACATTTGCAGAAACTGCGATGATATTTGTAAAGCACTTAACACAGTGCTTGGCACATTGGAGATACCATATAAATACTTATTTTTCCCCTCCTAGAAATGAAGTTTCAATAGATTTTGATCAATTCTATCATAAGATATCCTGCTAAATTTCACCTTTTGTCTAAACCATATGTGCACTGATGCTTATGTAGTTTTAAACTAGCTGAAATGCAGTAAGATTTAGGAGTACTGCAATGCCATTGGCATGGTCCTTCATCAGCATTAAGTATCTTTGCACAAGTTTTAATAATCACCAACATACAAATTAGTAGTTGATAACATTTTTTTAAGTGCTTTCACATTCATTATGACAAGTGATCCTGACAATTGCCCAGTAGATAGAAAGAGCAAGGATGATTTTTTTTTTATTATTGTTATTTTATAGAAGAATAAACCGGAGTTTACACAATTAAGTAAGCTGTTACAATTTCATTCAATTTCTTCACCAGTAAAATGAGTACACTGAATTTATCAGCCTCTGAGGTCCCTTCTACTTTAAAATCTAGGATCTTATACTCCTTTGATCCTATAAATTGTGGAATAGGGATCATGGCCTATTGCTTATCTTCAAGAAAATTACAGACTAGCTTATAGAACAAGAAAATTTTCACACAAGAAAATATTATTGTTGTTTAATCATTTCAAAGTCATGTCTGACTCTTTGAGACCCATTTGGGATTCTCTTTGGCAAAAATACTGGAGTGCTTTGCTAATTCCTTTTCTAGCTCATTTTAAAGATGAAGAAATTGAGTGAAGCAAGATTAAGTGATTTGCTCAGGATCAGCTAATAAGTGTCCCTTCTCTTTCCTTCCCTTTCCTTCCCTTGCCTTTCTTCTTGCCCTTTTCCTTGCCTTTCTCCTTGCCTTGCCTTACCTTTTTCCTTTCCTTTCTTCTTCTGTTTTCTTTTCATTTCTTCTTTTCTATTCTTTTTTTCTTTTCTTTCCTCTTCTCTGCTTTTCTTTCTCCTTTCCTTTCCCTTTCCTCTGTCCACACAGAGTATCATACTCCTTCCTGTGGGTAGGAAGATGATTCTTCACAACTCAAGACCTAATGCTCCATTTATTATTTGACCTAAGTACCTAAGAAAATAGACAGAAGAAATTTTATGTAATACTAGTAGGCACTAATTATTCAGATGGAAAATATATAGAAAGTCAGTATAATGAGTGGATGCCCATCAGTTGGAGAATGGCTGAATAAATTGTGGTATATGAATATTATGGAATATTACTGTTCTGTAAGAAATGACCAACAGGATGATTTCAGAAAGGCCTGGAGAGACTTACACGAACTAATGCTGAGTGAAATGAGCCGGACCAGGAGATCATTATATACTTCAACAACAATACTATATGATGACCAGTTCTGATGGACCTGGCCATCCTCAGCAATGAGATCAACCAAATCATCTCCAATGGAGCAGTAATGAACTGAACCAGCTACGCCCAGAGAAAGAACTCTGGGAGATGACTAAAAACCATTACATTGGATTCCCAATCCCTATATTTATGCCCATCTGCATTTTTGATTTCCTTCACAAGCTAATTGTACAATATTTCAGAGTCTGATTCTTTTTGTACAGCAAAATAACAGTTTGGTCATGTATACTTATTGTGTATCTAATTTATATTTTAATATATTTAACATTTACTGGTCATCCTGCCATCTGGGAGAGGGGGTGGGGTGTTAGAGGTGAAAAATTGGAACAAGAGGTTCGGCAATTGTTAATGCTGTAAAGTTACCCATACATATAACCTCAAATAAAAGGCTATTAAATAAAAAAAAAAGATTTAAAAAAAAAAGAAAGAAAGTCGGTATAATAAGAGTTCTTAGGAAAGGAGAGATCACTGTTATCTACACTGTGAAAAGAATCAGAGCTTGGTGGTTGTGCTGAAGAAAATATGTTTAAAAAACAACAAGAAAACAAATAAACAAACAAAAAAAACCCATAAAGAACCAATTAATCCATTACCTGGGGAGGATGCTTGTTTTCTTATATTTGCTATATAGTATAGTTATCCTTCAGATAGGCAAAAACAATTGTCATAATAGTATTTTTATGTACAGTCAAGAATAATTTTGTCAGGATCAGCAGGTCAGTGATATGTAAAGAATTGAATAGAAAGTCATTATTTAGCATGATTGCCTTTATTTATTTTATTCTGAACTTAAGAAATAAAACAAGCATTTCTACAGCATAGTACAATAAGGGGGGAAAAGATGATTGCACATGAAACTGCAAATCAAATTTGTACAACTTTCCATTTCTAGTTCCTTTTAAGTCTATAATAAAGTTATCATGTAACTTTCTTTTTTTTTCCATCCATCCCTACAGAGGGCTACCAAATATATATATATATATATACACACACATATACACACATACATACACACATATATGTCTATGTATGTATGTAAAATCATTCTATACATGCATTTTTTCCTCTCCTTCCTACCTCCCTAATTCCTGTCCAAGAAAAGTTTTTTAAAAAGAAAAAAAAAAAGTAATAAATATGCAGTTACACAAAACAAATTCTCCAGCTAGCTGGATCCAACAATATATGTCTTATCCCACCGTTTGCATCCTTCCCATAACTGTTAGTAAGTAGTATTCTTCCTCCTTAGTCATGATAGGTCATTACATGGATCAGAATTCTTAAGTCTCTCAAAGTAAAATTTTTTACAGTGTTATTGTTACTGTCTTGTCCTGGTTCTTTTCATAGCACTTTGCAACAATTCATATAAGTCTTTCTTGGTTTCTCTAAAACTGTCCCTTTCATAGAAAGGTATGATAGTATATATGATTTGGAAAGAAATAAAAGAGACCTAAGCAAAATCTAGACTTTATTGTTGTCACTTAGTCCTTTTCAGTTGTGTCTGAATCTTCATGACCCCATTTGGAATTTTCTTGGCAAAGAAATTGGAGTAATTCACTTTATAGTTCATTTTATAGATGAGGAAATATCTAAGGCCAGATTTGAACTCATGAAGATAAGTCTTCCCCACTGCAGGGCCAGCACTATTCCTTGTGCCAACTAGCTGCCCAAACCTAGACTAAGAATCCCATTAAAAATTTTCTCTGGAGTTGTGCTTTAGAATTTCTAGGTTTGTATGCTTAAAGCTCCAACCCCCTTATTTTAATGCTAAGGAAACTCAGGTTGAGTTTTTAAGAAAAAGGACTTGCCCAAGATCACCCAACCAGCCAATACTAGTGTTCTGACTGAAACCCAGGTCTACAATTTTTTTTCTACTACCAGAGTATCTCATGAAAACATAGGACAGAAATTCTCTATATTCAGGCATATTTTATCATAAGAACATCGATTTAGAAACCTTAGAGGTTATCTAGTTAAAAAACAAAAAGCTCTTTTGACTGATAAGAAAACTGAAGCCTAGATATAATGTCCTGCCAAAGGTTTCATAGGTAAATATTTTTATTTGTCAAATAAAAGAGATAAAAATTAATACATAATTAAAGAGTAAGAATTAACTTAGGTAGCCTGCTTTTGAATTCAATTGTTCTTTCCCCCATGGCCTACTTCTACTATTACTTCCAAGGCCATCTCCAGTCACACTGATCTGTATCTGGCCTGTGAATCCAGACATCTCTGGAGGAGAAAGTGAGGTAGGTGACCTTGTACAGCCCTCTCTCACTTAAATCCAATCACTTGCTTGTCATAGCATCACTTCCCTGAGGCCATTATTCTTTTCAAGAACTAAGGACAAACAACAACTTTCCTTATATTCCATACAGCCATTTCCTTTGGTTCTCTATCAGTTGTTGGGGTTTTTTTGGGTTTTTTTTTTTTTGTTTTTTTTTTTTTGGTGATTTGTGACAACCAGTATGTTTGGTTTCCATATATTTCTTTTTAAAACCACACAGCTTATTGATTTTGGATATAATGGGTTAATGGGGTTAAATGGGCCTGTAACTTGTAGAAATGGTTCTCCTTCATCCAGAATGATGAAAATATGGAGTATTGTCATTTACTTTTGCCTATTTGGTATCATTTTGAGGCCAGAAGGATTATTGGGTGGACTAAAAACCTTTCCAAAGAAGCAATTCATTTTAAAAGAAAAAAAGGGAGACCAATAGAAAATGTCTAAAATAAAGTAAAAGACAGAATGGAAACTAATAAGGAAGAAAATCCCCTGCTGGGCGTCTCTGATGAACATAGTGGTCCTGCCTTGGCTTCAACTAGACCCACTGTTTATAAGATGAAGGATATGAGATTTCACATGCCTCAGGCTTTGATTTCAGAGCATCTCTGCAATGAGTTTGGAATGTTGACTGAGTTGCCACACATTATGGCATAATGGAACTTTTTTCCTATTTCTACACTTAAAATCTGAGCAGCAAATGGCTTATCTGAGTCGAGCAGGGCACTCTACATTTGGAGAGCAAGGTGCCAATTCACTTGTGATTATTTTTTTTTTCCTTCCCCTCCTTCTCCTCTCCTTTCAGATAGTTTCCAATGTGACTGGTGATGGAGTAGCTGTCACAGACCTGGGCTGCTCATTTTGAACTGGAAGCTACCTTTCACTTGTTACATATGGTGTGGCATAATCCATCGATTTCTTGGGGGGTTGGTATTGATTCAGTCTAAATTCTATTTATGTCTTCAAACTGCTTAGTTTCTAACTGGTTTCAATGACAGACATTTAAAACCTGTGAGCACAAAGGCTCCAAGTGTTATACATTTGAGGAATCTAAGGTTTTGTGTTCAACTTACTCTGGTCCCCCAACAATTGTGTGTCTCTGTGCATGTATGTGAAAATATGTGTATATATTTGGGCATATATAATGCATATATTATTATGTACACATGTATAATACATATTTTTGGCTTTTAATAAAATGTTTTTTGGAATATATGAGATAATACAAATAATTATATCTCAAGATTCTATTTTCCCCTTCTATACTGGTTTATAATATTAGATAATAATAATAATAGAATTTATATAGCCCTTTAATGGCAGCAAGGCCTGGAGTCTTGAAGTCCAAATCCAGTCTCATACACTTCCTATCAACAAGCCACTTAACCTCATTTGCCTCAGTTTCTTCTTATGTAAAATGAACTGGGGAAGGAAATGGTAAACCACTCCCATATTTTTGCCAGTAAAACCTCAAAAGGGGTCATGAAGAAGCAGAAATGATTGAAATAACTGAATAACAAGCACTTTAATGTTTATAAAGCACTTCATAAATATTATCTCATTTTATCCTCACAATAATACTGGGAGGTAGGCATTTTTGTTATCCCCATTTTATGAATGAGGAAACTGAAAACAAATATAATTAACTTACTTGCTTAGGATCACATAATGAGGCCAAATTTAAAGTCTTGAAGGTCCTGAGCTCTATTTACTGCACCACATAGCTGCAAAAGTAGTTATTCCATTGCTGTTATACTTTTTAGGGAAGGTATATGAGAAAAGATGGAGAATAAGGCTGTTCAATTAAGTACCCACTGTTTACAGAGCCTTCTGTAAGTGGGGTGGGAAATAGTAAAGTTTAAATAAAGTAATTCATACCTTTTGCTTTTATAATCCGATAGTGCTATTATCAGCTGAAAAACTATTATCAGCAGAAAAGGAGCTACAAGTCAAAACTAGACAAATAGAATTATATTTTCCCCTAAGAAAATACTTCAATAATGGGATCTATCTATCTATTTATCTATCTATCTATATATTTGATAAGGAACATTGATACTTAAAAAGTATCAGTTTTGAGCAATAATAAACTATTATTAATACTCCCATATACTTTATACATAAATTTATCTATAATGGACATAAAATAAATTGGGTAATATGATCATCAGTCACATTGCATTTTACTTAATAGATTTTCATAGACTTTGATATAAAGTTATTATATCAGTCCTTCTTAATTCCTGTTTCATTTTTACTGCAATAAAATAGAAGCTTAAGGAACACCTGCTACATTGGGAACATGGTATTCCTCCAGGCTTCTTTAGGAAAGTCATTATTGAGGAGACTTTTGGGGAAACAAACCACTTGATGACTTTCTGGATAAATGAATGCATGAATATTACTCTCTCTTTTCTTATTGTAAGTTACACGGGAATAAGTGTAAACTTTAAGGTTCAATTTCTTATACTTTCTTCTGCACTTAAAGTTGGAATCAATTTTCTCAAAAAATTATTATTGCAGCCTCCAGTACTGAAAGGTCTCCCTCTTACAGTTAGTTGTCATGGTACCCACATCAAGAATTTCTTCAATTTAAACTTTACCTTTTGCCTTTCTTTACTCCCATGGCCATAAATTTAGAGCCAGAAGGGACCTTGAAACTATACATTTTTTTTCAGAACTTAATGGGGAACTGAGGTGTGGAAATAAAATAATTTACCCAAAAACACACAAGTTGTAAGTAGTAGAACCAGAATTTGAATACATGTCTTAGAATTTTATATCCAGTGCTCTTTTCATTATATTGTGAGCTCTTTATCAGTAGATTTGTAGAAATGATTGATTTCTTCATTCATTAGAAGATTGATGGGCATCAAAAAATAATAATTTTAGTATTGTAATCTGTGTTGGTAAGGTGTCCACTTTTTTCTTTTCCTATTTGTTTTCTTTTTAAGATTAAGTTTCTGCTTCTTCTTTGTCTTCTTGTTCTTGTTCTTCTCGTTCTTCTTTCTCCTTCTCATTCTCCTCTTCTTCCCCCTCCTCCCCCTCCTCTTTCTTCTTCCCCTCCTCTTTCTTCTTCTTCTTCTTCTTCTTCTTCTTCCTTCTTCTTCTTCTTCTTCTTCTTCTTCTTCTTCTTCTTCTTCTTCTTCTTCTTCTTCTTCTTTCAATGAAGAAATACTTAATTCTTTCTCCCATTTTTCTCCCTTCTCTAAGGGAGTTGGATGAGGGGAAAATGTAACCCTTATTACAAATATGTATAGTAAAGTAATATAAATGCCTATTTTGGAATTATCCAAAAATATCTCATTTTGCATTAACTCTGTCTCATTTTGTAGAGGGCTTCATTTCGGTCCTTAGAATCTTAATGGTTATTGCATTAATCAGGGTCACTTAATCTATTTTTTAAAGACTGGAAAGAAGACATACTGTTTCTCTAAACTTTCTTTCTTTCCTTGCTTAGTTCTTTTATTCTTTTCTTCACTCAGCTGTGCTATTTTGTATATGGAAGTGCCACAGTCCTGACATTTCACCTAGGCAATCTACATTTGGAGGATACTCAAGAGAAGAGTGTGTTCACCAGACTGAGACTGGAAGACAGGAGAATAGGACTTTCTATGCAGGAGCATGTCAGGCAGCAAACTTTTTATGAATTGTCTGTTAAGAACATCAACTAATAATGTCATTGAATATTATTGGAGCATCACAAAAGTGAATTACTGGATTTAGGAGCAACTATAGTTATTTGATATTTTCTTTTATTTCCCCACTCCAGACTATGGTTTCATTGATGTTGTGAGGTTATGGGAGCTTTCTTCACTGATGCATAATTATAAGTCCTCTATGACTTACAATTCTAGAAAATTGTCTAGAGGCACTGGGAAGCCTAATGAACTTTGTGGTCATACAGCTAATGTTTCAAAGGCAATACTTGAACTCATATATTTATGTATATGCATTTCTCTATATACATATTTTTTATATTTAATTATGACAAGACATTTTGTAATTCTGAAATTGGTAAAGAGACAAACCTTTTGTACCATACTTTAACAACATTAATACCACTTGAATTGGAATCAAATCAGATATAACCTGTTTTAGGAGAGCTGAAATAATCTCTTTCAGGTACCATGGCTAAGTTCCTTAGCACATGCTCTAGTTACCCATAACTTATAGAATACTAATTCTTATCTTATTTAATAGTATATCTTTTTGAAAATATGCACAGAAAATAGATCTGCCTCTTTCTATTATTTTTTAAAATTGTATCTATTGTTTCAACCTTTTGAAAAACAGACATTAAGCTTATTGATAAAAATGATCAGGGTGTAGTAGGATGATTATAATCAGGAGTTCTTAATTTTGGGACCATGAACTAGATTTAAATAAAACTTGATATCTGCTTCTTGGTATAATTAGTTTCCTTTGTGTTATTATATGTTTTATATATTTATTTTAACATATTAATTTGTTTCATATATATAATTTGTTATATATTTTATTTTATGCATAAAAGCACATTCTGATAAAGGATTCATAAATTTCATAGAAATGTCAAAGGAGTCCAGGTCACAATAATGTTTAAGTTATTAAACTATTAAGTAATTTCCTAGACTAAAATAACTGTTTTTATAGTCTTGGTTTTAAAATTATATTCAATGCTGCCCCTAATTAACTTTGAGATTATGAACATGCCAATTTGATTCTCTGGATCTCAGTTTATTTGTTTGTAAAATAAGATTGGACTAGGGGTTACAAAGTTCCTTTCTAATGCTACATCATTCCATGATGATTCTCAGACTATATAGCCTGTCTCCTTTCAAAAATCAAATCAAATCCACTTCCAACTGTTGAATCATTCATCCCAAAGAGACAGTAGAAAGCTCCTACTTAATGGGAATAATTAAGGCAAGATATTAGTTAGGAACTAAATCTTATTAAGGTATGACTATAACCTCAACTCCTTAGAAATGATAAAAACAAAAGTGTTTTTTTTTTATTTTAAAGTTAGAATACCACTTAATATCTAGAATTAGCAACTAGCATTTCTGTTATCATTTCACTTTAAGATTTACAAAACTTCTTATAAATATTATTACATCTGATCCTCACAACAGCCCTGGAAGAATATTATTTCCATTTAATAGCTGAGGAAACTTGCAAATTTAGATGATTTTTTCCCCCAGAACACCAGTATTTTGAGTAGTTTTGAATTTAGTACTTCCTTATTTCAATACCTAGCTGATATTTTCTTAATAGTAAACACAAGGAAATGTCAAACTACTCCAGCATCTTTGTCAAGAAAACCCCAAATGAGTCACAAAAAGTCAGAGCTCACTGAAAAACAACTGAATAACAGCAGCATTTAGCTACACAGAATTTGATGTAGAATAAACAGTTATAAAGTCACTGTTTTATATAAAGTTATAATTTTATAAATGATCCAAATCTGATCTTTTAAATAAGATCATATTTGTAAAATGATTAGCACAGCATCCCATATATTGCAAACACTTAATAAATACATGTTTCATTCTTTCTTTCATTTCTGAGAAACATTTAGTTCTCCCTCTACTAGCCTACTCCGCTGTTCTTTGTCACCCAATTATTACCATTGCTACTCCATTATTATTTTCTCTTTCAATTTTAATTGGATCATTCTCCTCAGTTTTCTCATCAATTTCCCTTTTCTATCACCCATTCTTTTGATCTAACATCATTCACTTGTAAACATTATTAAATGTCTATTATATTCTGGGTTCTGAGTTATCTAACTCTCAAAGAGAATTCAGTCTAGTTTTTGTTGTTAAGTTATGTCTGAACTGTCTAACTCTTTTTGACTAGATGCTAGGTTTTCTTGTAAAAGATACTGCAGTGTTTTGCTATTTCCTTTTTACAGATAGAAAACTGAGGCAAACAAGAGTAAAGTCACTTTTTCAGGGTCACACAATTAAGAAGTGTCTGAAGCCAGGTTGGAACTTAGGTCTTCTTGATTATAGCCCTGACACTCTATCCACTGTCCTGACAACTCACCCTTTTACTCTAGGCAAGGAAAGCAAATGCTAAAATATCCAAGTGTATGTCAAAGGTCTATAGTTTTCCACTCTAGGCAAGAACTCAGAAAATTTGAAAATGACACTATTCTGTCTCTCCTGGAGTAGATAGCTCACTGAGTGAATCAATCCCTTGAAGCTTAGAAACATTCAGCTTTTTCTAGGACCATAGATCTAGTGCATAGACAGTACTTGAATGCTAATCTTTTTGATTCTAAGTTGGGCACTCTATTCTTAATGCACAGGGCTGCCTCTCAAATATCAACATATATAAAGCATCTTTTTAACCTATTTTTTTCTAAATTTAAAAACAATCTACATACTTCATATTATACAAAATGCTACAATGCACACTATCCCAATCTGCAGCAGTGGAAAGAAGACTAGATTTGGAGCCAAAGGCTTTGTATTAAAAACTTTGCCCTGGATTTTGCTCCCTTTGTGGCTTTGGACAATTCACTTACTTCCCTAAACCTCCTCAGTTTTCTCATCTTCCAAATATGAAACCCAACTATTATAAATTTAGAGCTAGAAAGAACCTAAGAAACCCCTTCATTTTATAAAAATGCAGTCTGAGCCTTGAGGTAGTGAAGTATCTGAGACTGGATTTGAATTCAGAATGATGGTCTTAACTGAATCTAGGCCCAACACTCTTATGTATTGATTGTGCCACTTAACTACCTCAGCTTTTCTGGCCCACTGTCCTAAATCAGAATGGTCATTGTTTGTTGTTGTTATTGGTGGTGGTGGTGGGTGACCCTTTTGACCCTGGAATTTTACTGTCTTGCTTACTTTTCATTCCATGCTTCAATTTAAACCCTGACTATTTTCTTGATATTTGATCCCACTCTGGACCCTCTGAATTAAAAAGAACACTACTAAAAAAGATTTGCCACTCTTCTTCCCAGAAAGTTGGCTCTCCATACAACACACTCCTTCCTGGCCCACTCCCCTATAAGTGAAGGGGTACAGGAGTACATAAGCAGTAAACCTCCAAATGTATTGTGATTTTAAAATATATGGGAGTTCAGTCCACCAAATGTTGGGAAGTATCTGTTGTGCCACAGTTCCCTTTTACTGAACTGCCTTAGTTTCCCTTAATTGTCCTACCTCAATTTCCCTGAATTATTCAGCCTCAGTTCCTAATTATTCTGCTTAGTCCTGCAACATCACCTCTCCCTCCTAATCATCATGATCCAGATAAGGAGAAAGACCCTCTATCTTAGACATCACTACTTATCAGAATGTCCTATGCCCCCCCATCCTGTCATTGTTCTTCTTGATCCTAACTTATCAGAATGTGCCTCCCCCACCCTGTCAGAACCGGATTGATAGTCCGTTCCCTCTCTCAATGCTTGGACTCTGCTGCTACCTCGGTCTACCCCTGGTAGCTTGGACCCATGTGTGTATATATATTTCATGAGAAGCACATATTGGTTGCTGGATACTTTGGACATCAGCCCTGGGGGCATCATACCCCTAGTACAATCTCTCCCTTTCAAATAAATTATTTAAAAAACTCTCTAATCTCTATTTTGCCTCAGTTTCTCCAGCATTACAGTCTCAAAATAATTTATAGGCTCCAAATCAAGAGGTAAAGATTTTATTATTATACCATATAAGATAGGCTAAATTCCTAAAGGGAGTGAACAATTCTGATAATTAGTAAGCTGATGAAAGGAGTTAGTTATAAAAAGAAGATACCATTTAAGGCAAAAATCCCTAGAATATTGTAAGGCAGGTTAAATTGTTGTGGGGGGGAGGAGATAAAGGAGATTAGGGTATCTACTAATAGGTTCTTTTTTGGGGTAAAAATAAATTCGGGATTTGACATTATAACTTGGTCTTTTGATTGAGTACAGTAACTGTGGGATCATGATGACTTTGTTAATGTAAAATATTCTATAAGGAACAAAAAGCCTACTTAAGAACAAAGGTCCATTTAAAGAGAGATTTCAGTGCACCATCCTGATTGCCGCAGGGAGTAGCTTGGACAGTAATTCAGGCTTTCTCTGTTGGTAGGTTGATTGATTGTTGACCTTCTTTTTTCAAATGGAACTAAAATGATATCACTATGTTAGAGTCAAATTAGTTTCTACAACTGTGGCTAATTAGATCTAACAGTATAAGAATGCTCTGCCACAGCTTGGACACAAATAATCCCCATGAATATTTGAGGTAGTTCTTCAACTTTACACATCTCATTCTTCTTCTGAGCTAAATCTATATGCTTTGCTCACAAAGCACAGCACCTTCTCTGATGAGTGCACCCCATACCTAGTGGGTCTGGAGAATGTACTGCCAACATAAGTGAATTTATCCACAGCATCAAAAGTTCTCCATTTGCTGGTTTTGAAGGTTCTACATATGGATGGTGTGATGCTGGCTGATGGAGTACCTATGTTTCCTTGGTGTTAATTGTTAAGACAAAATTAACACAAGCAGCAGAGAATCTGTCTCTTGTTAACTCCCATCTAGCTAACCAAAAACCAAAGACCCGATCATTTGGACATAATCTCCTTGAGAACAGGAGCTTCCTTGCTTTTGTATTTGTATTACCAGCACTTCATTCATTCATTCATTTCCCAAAAGTCACCCAGATATTGGCAAAGCCAGAATTTGAGTCCAGTTTCTCTAAATTGAATCCAATACTTTTTTCCTACTTTATTACAATCTCAAAGGCCCTTTCTAGTTCTAGACTTATCTCATTGCCAATCTATACTTTGAGTTCTATTGTATTAAATGATCATAGGACCAAAAGATAGTACCCAAGACAAATGTTAGATGGGGGCAGATCTTTGATTAGTTATTCAAGAGATTGTACTATGTCAGCTGTGATGGGGGGAGCGAGCGAGGTCAATAAGGGCTTGATGAAAGAAGAGTCTATCCTTCCCCAAACCAAAAGCTAAATTCTTACTTTGCAGGCTAATAATCCTGGAACATACACAGAGACAAATTTTATGCCCAAATACTGCCTTTCATCACTCAGTGACACATCAAGTTCAATGATTTGTTATGTTTTACTGAAGGTGATCCTGCTTTCTAATAGGGTCATTAGACATTTAATTTGCAACTTCCAATTACTGCCCTCTGCCACCTTGCATTTCTTAGTCCTCAAAATATCAATCAATGTGAGACCATTGCTCAATAAATGTCCACAGGAAAAAAAAGAAAAAAAGAAAACACAATTGATGAAAGGCAGTGTGCATCAGAGCTGAGGAACATTTGAATAGGGTTAGCCTGCAGGCTTTAAGAAAATGCACTATTTGAATAGGTTTTCTGCACCCTCAATTCTGGGACAAGGCCTCTTACCAGAAATGGAATTGCTTCTCTGTTTTGCCTGGAAAGTTTTCCAACATACATTCAGCAGACAATTTTCATAGCCATTCACAGTGGATGCATTAGAAGAATAACACTTGATGCCATCCTCAGCATTTGAGCAGATGGTCAGCGTGATTTTTTTTTGCATTGCCTGCTTTTTAAATTGCATTGGAATGAGTTTTCATCTTGTTTTTAATTAACGAATGTGAAACACTGAGTATAGGCCTGTCCATGCCTTTGTTTTCAAGAAGGCTGATTTTCCACACCAACTAGAAAGCTTGCTTTCCTTGCAGTTTTAATTGACTATGATGGGCATCCTGGTACAGACTTTCATTTTAATCCTGCAACAATGGTACATTTTATTACCTATTAGTAGAGTTGATGGAACTAGATGGAAAGGGGATCATGATCATATGATCCTATCCATATAACTTACAGTCTCTGCACCTCACTTTCTCTGATGGATTAAATAGGAGTTACATATTCTATTTAGTTCCAAAAGTATCTTGTTAACTTCAAAGAATACTGGACTTCAAGTAGGGAATATTTGGGTTCAAGCAGTGCCTCTGAAACAGAATAGCTGAACAACCCTGGACGCCTTGATTCTTTGAGAAACAAGGAGGTGGAGTGCTGGTCAATGTTTAACAAGTATATATATATTGGAAGTGGGTGGGGATGTACACAGAACAATTTTCAAACAAAATTTGTATTATTAACATTTCTCTATTACAATGTAAAAAACCAATAAATCCTGGAATTTGTAGCCTCATCAAATTTCCAAGCTGTAAATGCTAACACTGAAAATATAACAATAGGGTCTATCAAACTGGTTTGGATTGACTTTGACATACTCCTGGAAATAGTGTCCAGGAATAATGTCTTGGGAAACAGTCCCGAGTTCATTTGAAGGAGTGCATGAATTTGAGAGTTATTACAGAGAAATAATTGAAATGATTTGTCAGATGATTTGCATATGAAAAGAGAGGGAAAGAGAAGAATAAAAAGTGATTTTGAAGTTATGAGCATGGAAAAGGCGGAGTTAATGCTGATTGAGATGGTACTGTAGAATATCTTGCAGAAATAAGGAATTTTGGAATAGGTGTAGGTTAGAGAGAGAAAATAAATTACATTTTGAACATATTCAGAAGGAGAATTAGGGTTGAGTATGTAGATTTCACTGTCTTTTGTGCAGAGATGCTTTTTGAACACATGGCAGCTACTATTAAGGGAAGAAGATGACTAACACAGGTTCTAAGACAGAAGCCTCCTGTGCTAAAGACACTGGAATTAATTGATTATCCTACAAAGGAGAATCTGATGTAATGACCCAAAAGATGAACCAAAAGACAAAACTATTACACAAGCCAAAGAAGTAGATCATTCCATTAGAAGGAGGTGATCAAATATATCCAAACACAGAGATTTGAAAGAGAATAAGGATTAAGAGAAAGTCATTGGATTTTTGTACTCCTCCCCAAAACCTCTTTTATTGATGCATTTCATTTTTATACAAAAATCAATAATCAACACCAACCCCATCCTCCCAACCAGGGTTTTTTCCACTTGGGATCCTTTTTGCCCAAGAAATTTTTGTGCGAACCTTAGTATATATGTATATAAAATAAGTATACAAACCAAACATTTACTGATAATAAATCATAATTCACAACTCCCATGTTCAATTAGAAGATACCATAGGGGGTTACAAACCAAAATTTAAAATTCTGGGCTCTCCACATAATAACTTCCCTTATCAAAAATACTGCACCATCCCCAGATACAACAACAAAAAGCCTGTTTACACAAAGCATTTGTTTTGATAATTGTAATTAATCATGTAACATTATCATTTCTTAACTGAGAGGAAAGATGTTTGTTTTAATATCAGCCACATGGAGCCATCATTAGTTGCTATATTTGATCTGAATACTAAATTTTTAATGTTATTGGGTTTTTGTCTTTTTTATTATTTTTACATTTTTATCTTTGTTTAAGGTGTTCTCCTAATTTTGCTTTCTTCATTTTGCATCAGTTCAAATAAGACGTTTCATTTGTCTCTGTATTAATTCTCCATCTTCATTGTTCTTTATGGCACAATGAAAGCCCATCACACCCATATACTGCAAGTTATTCACACATTATCCAAATAACAAGCACATTTTTTTAATGTTTTTTGTTAATATTTAAATGCAACTGTGTTTATTTGGGTAGAGTATATATGATATATTTCTTTCTGTTACTGGTCAATCAATCAATCAATCATATGTGATCTCTTTGTGCTAGGTAACATGGAAATAAGCATAGGAATAAAGAGACAAGAGGAACAAAATGGGTCTTTGCTCAGGCAAGTCCCTGTGATCTATGGATCAATAGATTTGAATTGTTTAGTCATTTTTTTTCTTACAAAATGCTCTATAATAATATATTATGGTAGTTGTCTTCACACAGTTCCTGCCATACTGTTTCCATCTTTTTTTGTACTCTATAAGACCTCGTATAATATAGTTAATAGACTCTCTCCTCATTAGGTGAAAGACAAGACTTCAAAACTCTTCTCAGATACTATGGCGGTCTAATTTTGGCCAAATTTATCCCTTTCTCATTGCCATAGGTAATTTTCTAAGATTTGAAAAAAAAAAAAAAAAAAGTGACACTATGCATTGGTAAAGGGAATTTCCAAAGAACCCTACACCAGTGTAATCACAGGTATTAATTTTAAAAAAATAATTTTATATCAGTTTGATGGATATGAGAATAAAATATTACCATTGTTTAGTTATTTTCTATTATTAGTAGTAATTTGGAGCAATTTTGTATAGTTGTTAACAGTATATGTTTCTGTTTTTGAAATTAATTTGTTCATATTCTTTCATTACTTATCAAGAAAAGGATATTGGTTTTACATATTTTTGAAGATTCTCTAAAATTTGAGTTTTTTGAATGATAAAATTGGCCTAAAGCAAATATTTTCCTAATTTATAATTTTTCATCTTACTCTAATTGTATTTTAAATATGTATCTAAAATTATTTTTTCCCTTTTAAAATTTCCTCAAACTACATCTCAAATATGAATGCTATATATCAACCATAACTGTAAAAGATATGCCCTTCAATATGTAAAACATCACATCATCTGTGATAATTTTGCTGATTTTCCTTCCCCTGATTTCTTTCTCCTGTCTTATTGCTAGAGATAGCATTTCAAGGAATATGTCAAATGAAAGTGGGAAAAGATGGTATCCTGTATGACTGAACCTACTGGGAAAGTTCCCAGTGTTTCTCTATCATATAAAAAGCCAATTCTTACTTTTAATTATATGTTTTGATAATTAGTGCCCTTATATGCTTATGCTTTGTACACAATACAAACTACTAATATTGTATTTTTAAGCC
The DNA here is from genome assembly GCF_902635505.1 of Sarcophilus harrisii. Classification (NCBI taxonomy): domain Eukaryota; kingdom Metazoa; phylum Chordata; class Mammalia; order Dasyuromorphia; family Dasyuridae; genus Sarcophilus; species Sarcophilus harrisii. Next base: position 406,744,478 of record NC_045428.1, on the reverse strand, counting down.
ATTTATGCATCTATCCACATAATAATTTGATATTCATTATTTTGTTCTGTGTCCGGCTAAGCAATCCTAATTTTTTTTTCCTCTCCTGATTTTGAGCAGTCTTTCTAAATCCATCTTGGTAAAAATGAACAATTTTTTGCAGAAATTTTTTGTATGTTACTGTAGTTTATATTAATAATTCTTAGAAAAAATTGAATCCCCAAAGGGCCATAAAACTGTGTATATCATGTGACCCAGCAGTGCCATTCATTACTGGGTCTGTATCCCAACGAAATCGTAAAGGAGGAAAAAGGATCCACATGTGCAAAAACTGTTTCTAGCAGCTCTTTTTGTGGTAGCAAAGAAATGGAAAAGGAGTGGATGACGATCAACTGGGGAATGACTGAACAAGCTTTGGTACATGAAGATAATGGAATATTATTGTTCTATAAAAAATGATGAACAAGTTGAATATAGAAAGGCCTCGAAAGATTTACATGAACTGGTGCTGGGTGACACAAGCAGGACCAGGCATATGTTGTATAAAATAACAGCAAGATTGTGTGATGATCAACTATGAAAGACTTACTTCTTCTCAGTAGTTCAGTGGTTCAAAGCAATCCCAATAGACTGTGTACAGAAAATGCCATCTGCATCCAGAAAAAAGTATCTAAGGAGACTGAAAGTAAATCAATCAATGCTATATTCACTTCTTTTTTCTGTTTTTTTTTTTTTAATCACTCCCGTGGTTTTCCCTTTTGCTCTGATTTTTCTCTCCCAACATGATTCATAAAGCAATGTATATTCAAAATAATTTACTATAATAAAAAATAAAAAATGCATCAATATTCAATAATCATAGTAGTCTTTTTTTTTTTTTTTTTGCTTCAAGCCTTACTGTTACCAGGAACTTAAATAAATATTAAAAGGGACTACAATAGTAGTAATAGTGTGATGGTAGTGGTGTAATCACAATCATAATGCAAATTGAGCTTTCAATATTCAATTGCTTTCCTCCCCACTTAGGTTGATTCCACATTCTGATTGGAAGGCTAAAGCATCAAACTCTCTCAAAGTTTAATTTATAGAGGGAAATCTTTGGACTTTCCAGTTCACTCCATTTTCTATCCTTAGCAGCTCTGCTTGGTTTCAGTTCCCACATTCTTTCCTTCCAAGTACCTCTACACCCTCCTACCCACTTTTCCAGTTTCATTTTGTATAAGGTTGTTGTCCTCCCCTACTATATTATAAACTCCTATAGGCCTGGGTTTATATTATTTTTATCCCCAACATTCAGCACAATGCTTGGCACATGATATATACCTAATAAATGTTTATTGAATTGAATTGAATACTGTTTTAAAGTATGCAAAGTGCTTTCCATACTTGAGCCTTAGAAATTTTATGAGATAAATTCTACAGATATGATCATCTCCATTTTAATATTAAAAATTGTACTAAGGATAGTTTATGATCACTTAATAAGTGTCCATAAAATTTATGTTTAGATCTTCAGGGCTACAACATTTCATACTATTCAACCCTGCCTCCTAAGAGGAAAAAACGATAGATAGTACTATTCTTAAGAATAATCTGATAAATGGATTATCTGTTCTTTAAGCTTTTGACAAAATTCACTTGAAAATCCACTTGGACCAAAGATTTTTGGCTTTTTTTTTTCCTTTTGTAGTACATTTTTGGATTGTTCATTTTCTCTTTTTGACATAGATTTATCTATGTCATTAATTCCTATTTTATAAATTTAGAATTGTATACTGAATTATATATTTATTGATTTCATTTAAATTCTCAGTTTTCTGTCACATAATTTGTAAACCTTAAATGAAGAAGATTACCAAAGTGGCAAGAAATAATAGAAACAAGAGGATTGCAATTTAAGGCTATCATACAGCACTAGGATATTGGAATGCCCAGTGGTGGCAGAGGGGTTATAGGGTTAAATACATTTCAACAGAGAAGGAATCTCACAAGAAGTACAGCCTTGAGAATCTATTAGATAAGTTATTTTGTATAACAACTAAAAATTCATAGAGAAGGGTAGGGAGGTTGCAGAGGAGGAGGAGTGACATCTGGTCAGAAGAGCAGGCTTAGACTCCAGATGCAGTTACAGGGAAATTAAGCCTTTGGACAAGTTCCAATTATGGGATCAATTGGGATCAATGTCAGGTAGATTCTTCTGATGTTTACATTCAACAATCTTTTTTTAACTGGCTTCCATAGTTTTGATCTGGTTTTGATCACCTTCAGGTAACTTGTAGATCTGGAATCAGGCAAACTTACTTGCTTTTAACATATTCTGTATAGTATTGTTATAAATAATTATCTTAATTTGTTCTCTATTTATTATGTCTTGTTCATTTTTTATTTTAGTAATTTAATTTTCTTCTCCTATTTTATTATGCTTTTCTCTTTTTTCCATTTTTTTCTCCATTTTTTCTCTCTTTCCTCAAGTTGGTTAGTTTTAAAACCTAAGACTACCTTGTGTCCTGTCCTTTACCTTTGCTCTCCCCCTCCACAAATCAATATCTCTCCCTGCTCTTCCAGATTCCTTCAACATTCACCTGTTTTCTCTTTTAAGTCAGCAGTAGATGTGACTTCTCCCTAGTTCTTCTGTTCCACACTGTCTTTCTGCACTCATCCAGAAATGTTAATTCATGAATGAGACATGGTTTCAAACCCCAGAAATACTAACTTTTTTCCTCTTCTGAGTCTTTTGATTCCCCCCCCCCCACCTTTTGAAATTTACTCACATGTAATCTTTCTTTGTTCTATTACCTTCAAATAAGATGAAATAACTTTTTTAAACTTTGAAACACTGATTTTTCCCCTTTCTTGCTATTGGAACTTATTTATTTTTGATGTTTCTTTTTTTTAAATGAATTTGCAGGAAAAAATACAATGTTAGCTTCTGATTTTTCTTGAAGCATTAACATTTGCCTCCCCTTTGCTTAAATTTCATTCTTTCTCAATGATAATTAGATTCAATCTTGCAGGATTTTATTTAAAAATTCAACATTATTTCCTTTGCTTTTCAGAGTATCTATATATTATGTTTCCTATAATTTTCCATGAATGAAATGTAGTATTGTATGATTTGGGCAGTTTCTTTTTCTTGGTAATGAAAAGGATTTTCCTCCAAACTGCCATATATATATATATATATATATATATTTGTTTGAAATTGAAATTCTGAAGTTTTGTCATGCATTTCTGAGTGAGTCAAATCTGAGGTTTCTCTCTGTTATTTCACCCCTGAGTGGACAGGTTGTTTCCTCTACCCTGTAGAATATAAGATTCTTGAGGACTTTAGGTTTTGCTTTTGACTCTCAAAACTACCATAGCCTAGCAATGCTTGATGCATTATAGATGATTACTAGGCTATTGGATTGAATGTATGAAAACAAATTTGAATAAAATACTTTTGGTAACCTGTATTTGATAAAAAATTCATGCCTTTGGCAAGAGAATAATTACTTTAAATATACATAAATAAATGAATCGATAATGGCAGAAGAACATTGAAGAAGAAAAATACTATTTACTTTTGATTTATATCTCATTCTCATTTTGAATATGTTTGTGGATTTGCCTTTTCTAGAATAGTTTATATTTCATTTGCTTGATATTCATCCTCTTTTCAAGTCTCTATTCTAAGCCCTCTTCTTTCACTTTATACTCAATAACTTGCTCATCTTAACAGTTCCTTTGTGTTTTATTTTCATCTCTGAATAGATGACCCTCAGTGTATTTTTGTAGCTCTATTTTTTATCTGAATTTCAGATCTACATTGTTAACTTTGTGCTAAACATTTCTTCTTGGATGTCTCATATATATTCCAAAATCTACATCTCCAAAATGGAACACATAAATAGATAAGTAAATATGGATCTCATTTCCTATCATGAAATGCAAAATGCTTACAATTACAAAATCAATTCTTGGGAATGAGAAAAACATAATGTGCTTGTGATATGATTTTTGATTCTAAACATATTTCTGTTGATTAAATGGGGGCTTTGATGGTTTTATTCTGAATATGTTAGCTTCATTAATTGTAAGTAACAGTATTAATAGCTAATATTTATGTAGTACTTTGAGGTTTGGAAAGTGCTTTACAAATATTACCTCATTTGAACATCACAAAATAGGTACTATTATTATTCCCCTTAAGAATGAAGAAATAAATAACCTACAAAGAAAAGATGCATATTTATGACTACAATGTCATCCGTTGTCATTCCATTATCATATATGCTTACTTGAACTGGAAATTTATTGTTACATATTTTGAATCCTAATGTTCTGCTGGGCACATGACAATGTCTTGTTTTGATTTGGGGGAGTTATTTTATATTTTCTTTTTTTGTCTTTCTTTTTCTATTTTTTCTTATTTTGTATTTAGTTTTAAATAAGTTTTTAAAAAAGAATGAAGAAATAGAAGTTAACTAATTTGCCTATGAGATCACCCAACTAATGTCTGAGGTGGGATTTAAACAGATCATCCTGATTCTAGATCTACAATTCCAGTTTCTTCATCACCTAGTTGTGTCAACTGATGCAAATGGTTTAAGGTCACATGCATCAAAGGTTCTTAAACTTTTTTCCACTATGTTTTTTGCATGAGAAATTTTTGCATGACCCAGGCATATACATATATATGTATACAAATTAAAGATTTGATGATAATAAATCATAATTTCACAGCCCTCACATTCAGTTTTGAGACCCTCATAGAGGATTAAGAAGCTGAGACATAGATAATACAAATGGATGTAGTGGATAGAGTAGTGAATCTGGAATAAGAAAGAGCAAAGTTCAAATTTGATTTCAATCACTTACTATCTATGATCCTGGGCAAGTTACTTAGCCTTTGCCTAAAACTAGAAAAGAAAATGCCAAACAGTTCCAATATTTTTGCCAAGAAAACCCCATGGACAGTTGGTTCACAGGGTCATGAAAAATTGAACATGATTAAACAACTGAAAAATGTGCATACTCACAAACATATACACACATATATGCATGTATGCATATATATATATATACATATACATATATTTATATACATACAAGCATACATACGTATATAGAGGTTCTTTCACTGCATTCTTACCTACTAAATACAAAAAGGAATCAATTAACAATCCAGGACCTCCTGGTCTTTTCTTATGTTTTCTTAGCTTTCCTTTTGTGTCCCTTGTTCTGCTTTTTGTTTTTTTATATTGCTTTTGTGGATTTCTTGCATGTGTTAGTAGATCTTTTCCCCATCCTTTCCCTGGGAAAGTTGAACAGTATAATGTATTACTGAGACAACTTCTCTGAGTCATCAATAAGTACCAGATAACTTGTTTTTCTTGTTGGCATAGTATACAATTGTTTAGGAATAAAATAATGACATGGTTACACTAGTAGCAGTGACTGAATACAAATTTAACTATATGCCCTAGAGGATTTTTTTTTTTTTTTGCTTAAGGGGAAGTGGTGAGAATAGAAGTCAAAATATGCTAAAAGTAATAGGCTTCTCTCATTCAGTTCTTGGCACTCACAGAGATTTAACTAGAATTTTTTGTGCCTTAGGTCAATTCACTCAGGAGGGACTTACAGTTTAGCTCCATTTGGTCAGGTGTACCATCTTACCTGATAACTCCCAGAATGCATAGGTGAGGTCCACAGAAATGGTGCAAGAAAGGATCAGAGTCCTCAAAATCAGGTAGACAATAAGATTGTCTTTTAACCTTCATAATTGTATTTTTGATCAAAGCTCTAGTCATTCCCACCTGGTTATAGATCTGTCCTTTGGCATTTATAAAATTTCTCTAGGAAGACTTACAATTTTGAGATAGTAAATTCTTGGAGTGAGAGGCAGGGTTATATAGTGGATAAAGACTGATCTGATTCAGGAACCCTTGGACTAGGGGAAGTGGGGTTAAGTCCCACTCTGATCCATATTATTTCTGGGACCTGTTATTGTCATTCAGTTCTTCAGTGGTCTAACTCTTGTCCATGGGGTTTTTTTGGCAAATATACTGAAATGTTTGCCATTATTTTCTCCAGAATATATCCATTTTACAGATGAGGAATGGAAGGAAATAGAGGTTAAGTGACTTGCTCAGAATCACACAGTTAGTAAATGTTGGAAGTTGAATTTGAATTCAGATCTTTCTGACTCAAGGCCTTGTGCTCTACTCACTGCTCCTAGCTGTCCCTTAATTTATTTTAACTTCTCAACATTCTCAGACAGCTTTCTAAGGCTATAGGCTGAGAAGCAGATGCTGAAAAGCATTGGTAAAGCGATTTCTCATTGAAAATTCCCTGTGCAAATGCAATCATAGGGTCAAAAAAAAAAACCACATTAACAGGCCCTCTCATGTTATGTCTCTTTGCCTCTTTCCCAATCTAGTAATAAATTTTTAATTCATGACCCCTTTTTGCCTAAAATTTTTTTGCATGACCCCAGGTATATAGGTATATAAAATAGGTATATAAATCAAATATTTACTAATAATTAGTCCTAATTTCACAACCCCCATATTCAGTTATGAGACTCCCATGAGGTTACAATCCACAGTTTAAGAAACTAGGATATAGATGATGCAAATAGATGCAGTGGCTAGTGTACTATAAATAACCATAGAATAACTGAATGAATTAAATTAAGAATAGCTCTTAATATAAACAAAGCACTATATTTATACCCCATGAGTACAAAGGTGATACCTCTATCTTCCAAGGCCTTAAAATTAAACTGGTGGGAATGGAGGTGATAAGATATAAACACAAATGTCTTCACTCCAAGACATCCCTAGAAAAATATTCACATTAGGAGAAACATCACTTTTAGTTGAAATTATACAGAAAAGTTTCTAGGGACAAGTGTTGAGCAGAAGTATTGAGCAGAAACTTGTAAGATAAATATGACTTCAGTACTAAAAGATGTTTTTGTGACCCTTTTTATAAACAAGGGATATCATGAGACTTGAGGCTATGAGAGTTATGGCTGTGCAAAGTGGGCGAGATTGTCACAAGGAGGATTTGGGATAAAGAGAGAACCATACAAAGAAAATGGATAATAAAACTTTAGTAATACAGGGAGAGGAGAACTGATATACAGGAAACTAATTGGATAGTATGAACTCCAGGACCTTGCACTCCAGTTGAAGGCAGAAAGTAAACTGTATGAAGACTTTAACATTCTAATAAAAGACCAAGGGCCCTTCAGGACAGAAAATTACAAAGAGTTTTAGAATAAGAGTCATTTGGTATCTAAAGAAGATAGCTTTGCTATCCATATGGGGGGATAGTGAGGACCAGGGACATGATAACATTTTCTAACTTGCTTCATAAAAAGTATATATCAAGAAGTAAGCATCTAGGAAACTTAGCACTAACTGTGTCACACCAACAAGATTGTGGGATAAGGGGGAATACCCAGTCTATTTGGTTTATTATTAGCTTCGTATACATGTCCTTGGGGAAATGGGGCTAAAGTAGTCAAACGATTTTCATCACTTCATAAGAATTAATGAAATAGAGAATAATGAAAAAGAAAGAAAAAAAAAGAAAACGTGCACTAGAACCATGAGAATACCAATTTTAGAAATTAGGAGAAACAATTGGTAATAAGAGACAGAAAAAAAGGATGTATAGTGGAGCTATTTGGATAAGTATAAGAATGGAAGAGGTCAGAACTAAAAGGAACCTTAGAGATAGATAACCTAGTCTGGTCCCTTGATTTTATAGTTGTGGAAACTGAAGCTTAGAGAGCTTAAGTGATTTATCCAGTCACACAGTTAATAAATATCAGAGCTAGAATTTGAACTCAAGTTCTCTGACCTCAAATGTATTTATCCTCCCCTCCCTAAACAATATAATTTCACCACTCACCAAGAGAGTATTAAAAGCCTTTCTTTTTTTTTAAGTTCTCATTACTATCACTATTCTGGTTCATTTTAATTTAATATTTATTTAGTACACATGAGAAAGCAAGTTGGAGAAGTTAGGCAGCAAAGTGGGTAGAGTGGCATGCCTGAGGTCATAAAGATCTAAGTTCAAATCCAGCCTCAAACACATATTAACTGTGTAACCGTAAGCAAATCACTTACCCCTGTTTGACTCAATTTCCTCATCTGCAAAATAAGCTGAAGAAGGAAGTGGCAAACCATTCTAGGACCTTTACCAATAAAACCCCAAATGAGATTATGAAGCCAGGCACTATGAAAAACAACTGAACAAGTTTCTAGTTTATGCAAGATACTTTTCTAGGTTTAAGAATACAAAGTTGAAAACTTTCCTACCTGCTGTCCCCAAAGATCTTATGATCTTATATCTAGGAAGAGGTAGAGATAAAAGAATTATATGAGTAAGCACCACACTAGACACTACAATAGGATAAAGAGAAGATAGAAGCAAAAAATTCTGAGGCAATGCCCTTTATAATTTCCAGCTTGAATCAAACCTTGAAAAGCCCAGGTTTGATTGTTTGAGTACTGATTATTAATTTGCCAAGAGCAAGGTAAGGAAAAAGAGGTAAGGAAAGCCATAAAATAGATGACCATAGAAAAAGAAGGATTATACATTGGAAAAATGGAGACATGACAATAACCTGAGGGCAAAGTTGATGTGGCAGAAGGGAAAAAAGAGAGAAGAAATAGAAACAAAAATGTCTGTTATGGATATCATAGTACTGGTAGGATTCTTTGACAATGTCTGAGACTCTGCAGTGGAGTGAAGCTGAGGCAATTTGCTGTAAATTAGCTGGATAATTCCCTCCATTGAGCTGAATTATTGAATAGAGAGGATTTTACAGAAGATTCTGATACTCTGACATGGACTCTATGTAAGAGGAAGGACTTTGGTCATTGTCAATCAAGAAGTGGAGTCTATACTATTTTTTCCTAGCACCTTCCTATCCTACTTCTCCAGGTTCCTATGTACATTCTGGTACTTACCTCAAGGCAAGCTCAGATTCTGTTGTACCTAGTATTGAAAATTTAAAAGCTATTCTCTACATCAAGTTTTCAGAAATTGATTTTCCTTTAAGATCAACCATTCCCTTTGATCTATTTAACTTGTTATTTGTGTGTATTGTGTGTGTGTGTATGTTTAATCTAGAGAATGGAATTTTTATTTTCTATCACAAAATCTCAGAGTTGGATGGGATTTTACAGGTCATTTTAAATCCTTTAGACTCTCTTTTACACCTTTCTAATTCACACTCATTTGGCCTTTGTTTAATAGCCTCTAATGAAGAGTAATCTGTTATGTCCAGTGGCAATTCATCCGACTTTTGGAAAACTCCAATTATTAGAAAGTTTTTCCTTCCAAGAGCTTAAATCTCCCTTTTTGAAGCTTCCATCCCAGTTCTTCCCTCTTTGGCCAATAAGAGTAAATCTATTCTTCCTCATGTTAGCACTTCAAATACTCTAAAAAAGCTAAGTTTTCTCTTCTCAGAGCTAAGCATCCTCAGTTCTTTCAAGAAGTCTTCATATGAGAAATGCACATTTAACTTATACAGTATTGCTTGCTCTCTTGGGGAGAACAGAGGAAAGGAGGAAGGGAAGGAGAAAATTTTGGAATACAAGGTTTTGTAAATGTGAGTGTTGAAAACTAATTTTTTGTATATTTAGAAAAATAAAATACTATTGAAAACAAAGAACTCTTCATGGGAAATGATCTCAAGATTTCAACATCATTACTGATCTTCCCTAGATTGGTTCTTTAATAAATTTAATTTATTCCATAGTATTTTAAATCTTCAAGTTAGAAATGCAAAGATCATCTGCCCTTACCCCCTACTTTCATATGAAGAAAGAAAAGTTAAATGACTTGTACAAAATCAGGATTAGTAATTGGCTGAAGGAAATCTAGAAGTTGAGTCTCTTATTTCACTAGTTCATTGCTCTGTAAGAATTAGGATAAGTGTATATAGGTGAAATGTCATTTGCTACAGCAGACAGATTCTGAAAAGTCAGCAGAAAAATGCCTTGATCTTCCTCTAAATGCTGTAAAATTGATACATGAGAGGTTTTAGAAGCAAAATAGCTCTAGAAAAAGAAGAGAACCCCTGATGTAGCTGCACTTTCTTACCACAGAAGAACACTATTCTGTAAACCATAACTCATCAGATTTCAATTGTAGAGAGGTTAAAAGAGTACATGGTTCACTGCATCTTTATCTTGAAAATATGTTATTCTTCACTGAGGATCTGAAGGGATGGGTTAAAGCATCTCTAACTCAGGTCTAATGTGTTCCTTCTAACTGAAGTAGATTGTCAATATTGAAAGGACCTAGAATCCCTTCTGTTTATAAATCATTTGTTTAGTACTTGGATTTTATTTTCCAGTATAAACAATGTAATTTCTGTTGGGTTCCTAGGACACTCCTCTAAAATTTACTTAGCCAATCATGTATCCAAAGCATAGTATTACCTTTATATCATTTACAATTTACAAAGAGTTTTCACATAAATATCCTATTTGAAAATCCTGACATCCACTTTAGGCAGCTCAGCTATCATTTACTCCACTTTACAGAATAAATAGATGTTTACCCTATACAATAACTCAACCACCACTACCACCACCACCACCATCACCACCATCACCACCACCACACACACACACACACACACACTCAGCTAGCTCTTAGAATTTCTAGTGTTTTTCAAAATATAGTTCTTACTTCTATTACTTCTGATATTACTTCTGATATTGAACTTTTCAACAGGTGCTAATGACTCACTGAAATTATCTTTTAATTTGTTCTTGTACAATTTCTTAAAATTTTATTTTGTGGGTACTTATATGTGTATATAATGGAATATAGGTTTTTTGGAAGACTGACTTTCATTTTTGCCTTTGCATCTCCTATATAGTACCTGTAAATAACAGGCATTTAATGAATGCTTATTGATGGATTTATTGTTCTTTCTTGTTTCACATCTATGAGTCTAGACCCCAGAGGTATTTCTTTTTTGGGGGAAGGCAGTGGAAAAGAGAGCAAAGGAGCGAGACAAAGGAAAGAGAGAAGGAATCCAGGTCTGTCATTCCATCAGCTTGCAGAATTCCCAATATAGAAATTCCTACCATTTGTTTAGAGATAACTTGTCAATGACATATAATCTTAGAGAATGGCCTGGAACACTGAGAGTGACTTGCCTAAAATCCCACAGTCTATGCCTATGTCGGAAGGAAAGTTTGAACCCAAATTTTGACTCCAAATTCTGACTCCAGAGATAACCCTCAAATGTATAGTTTGTAAAGACAAAAGGGCCACTGACAAGAAAACTTTTTTTTTAAATCCATACTTTTCCTATAAAAAAGTGTATGTAAATATATATATATTTTATACATATACATACATACACACACACACACACACACACAGAGAGAGAGAGAGAGAGAGAGAGAGAGAGAGAGAGAGAGAGAGAAAGAGAGAGAGAGACATATACAAGGTCTCCAAACTATGTATCCAGTCAGTTCATTTATATTTAAGGATAATTAAGACAGGATTAAATATTTATAAATTAAGAATTGGGGTTTATAGCACTTAGTCATTCTGCTTATTCCTGCTTTTCCCTTTGTTCTCCTTTCCCCCTGGTCTCCTAATCAGTAAAAATTCACTAGGCATGAGGTTCTTTATTAGATAGGTTTTCCTCTGGGAAAGTCTTAAATGTTGAGCTTCCTGACCTTTAGGTTGGCAGTACTAGTACCATATAAACAGAAAATCCACTATCTAAATGAAGTTTCCTCACTGAACAGGCTAGTGAAATTGGAATCTTTATCTTTGACATATTCTGAATTTAATGACTACATATAAGTTGGAATTTGGCATTCACATACTTTTTTCTTTAAAATGTCCATGGGACCCCAGATGGCAATTTCCTATCAGATAATAAAAATAGTTTTTTTTCTTATCACTATATTTCATCTGTCCTCTTCTTTTATGAGTTTAGATTAGAGGCAGGCAACAAGTCCATAAGTAGAAATTTTTGTCATTAAGAATTTTTAAAGATTGGCCTTAAAAAATTAGGTTTTTGGATATGAAAGAATTTCATCAAAAATATAGTTTGAGCACTTTTGGCTGAGATATCAGCTCTTACTTTCTTGATATCTTGTGCCCCTTCTCTTCACGTTTCTTTAGTGATTGGATTGACTTCACTAATTTAAATTATCATTTCTACATTTGTATCTACCAAATCTATATATCCAGCCCTCAACTATTTCCTGAACTTCTGAGTTTCCAATTGTCTACTAGACAATTCAGACTAGATATTTTCTAGGTAGTTCCCAAATCTCATTCTTTCAAACTGCCCCCTTTCTGTTAATACTACCATCATTTTTAGGATTAAACTTTAAATCAAATCAAATAAATAAGGCCAATTTCAAAATCTCAGGGTCCTCCTTCGCACTTTCCTCTTTTTCAACCTCTACATTGAATCAGTTGCTTCATTTTGCTATATTGATCATCCTTTCTTCACAATCATTCTCATTTCTGCCTCTTTTCTCTGATTTTACATCTTCTATTCTAGTCTAGATCTTTAACATAATAGCCCTCTAATTGGTCTTTCTGACTACTCTGCTTTCTAATATAGATTCTAACCAGATCATAAATTTATATTTCTGAAATATAGCTGTCCCCCTACTTAAGCATCTTGAGTGATTCCCTATTTCCTTGGATAAAATGAAAACTTTTTTTTTTTTTGGTGGGGGGTGGGAGAGAGGAAAGGTGGGGAGAAAGGCAACATTTAAATGACTCATAATCTGATTCCCATATAGATTTGCAATCTTGTGTGATTTTATTCTCTTTTTGCTTCCTGTTCTAATCAAATTGACCTGGTTCCTGTTCTTTTTCTGATTCATGCTTTTGTACAAATGGTATTGCAAGACTACAATAAACTCTATACTCGTTTCTGTCTTTTGGAATCCTTAGGTTCCTTCAATCATATTCAACCATGTTACTTGCTACATGAAGACTTTCCTTTCCTAATATCCTTAATTTGTAGCATTCTCTCCTTGCAATTATTTTTGAAATACCTTGCATAGATTTTTACATTTACTTTCTTGTGCAAATGTTATATCTCAGTATAGACTATGAGTTCCCCAAAGATAAGAACTGTGTGATTTTTGAAATGATATTCAAAATGTCTTGCATATAGCAAGTGTTTAATAAATATTTTTGTTTTTAAGTTAATGGAATTCATTACGTCTCAAAGTCAAAGTAGCTTAAATAAATTATTATTATAATACAAACCATATCCCCACCCCAACAAAGCATAGTCAGTCTCAAGTGAAAATCAGTAGGGATGAAATCAAACTGAGATTTCAGCTTTTTGAGCACTTAATATGCTAGGGTTCACAGAAAAAAAAAAAAGAAATTGATATTGAATAGAGTGTATAAGCATTAATATCCAACTTTTATAAAGTATGGCATGCTTTTAAAAGCAATTCCCCTAAAAATAATCTCCACCTACACAAAAAGACAAATATGTTACAGTTCCATGTATGAAAACTAGCTTTTTGCCTGTCTGCACAAGGACCATTTTCCAAATATTGGTTATGTGAATTCTGTTTCACATGGTTATTCTTACTTTTTCTTCTGTAAACAAACACCATGTTAACTGCCTTTCCCTATTGTATAGCCAATAAAAAATGCCCTTTCTTCTAAGTAAACATTTTCCCAGCTCTCCAAAAGATTGAACCACAGATAATAAAAGTGTATTTATTTCTCTTCTGCTTAGTTATTATCTGATAGCAACTAAGTGGTGCAGTAGATTGAATGCCAAAGGTGGAGTTAGGAAGACCTGAAGTAAATTTTTAATTTTATTAGCCATAAGATCTTGGGCAAGTCACTTAAACTCTGCTTCTATTTCTACAATTGTAAAATTGAGATAACAATAGTGCCTATTTAATAATTGCACACATTTTTAGGGCTGTTATGAGGACCAATTAATACAACATCACTGCAGTGGTTAGTGTAATGCCTATGTCATTAAGAATAAATTCTTCCTTCCTTCCTTTTTACTTCCTTGTTTGTTACTATAGAAGTAACTTGTATTTTTAGGATGCCTCCAATTTCAACCAACTAAAATGACTTACAGGATATTGTGGTGTTCTCTTCTTTTATATAATATAATGGTTCTCTGTGGGAGCAGGTTTCTTGGGGAGGTTTTCTGGAGGCAGCCTTAGTTTCAGTTCAGAGTAATAATCACTTCAAATGCAGCCAGCTGATAAAATCCAAACGTTTATTTTCTCCTTCCAAGTCTTGTCTCTTTCCTTGGGCCCTGTTAGCTTTCATAGAGACCTATCTCTCTACTTGGTTCTAACAGCTCCCTCTGAATGTCTCCAAATCCAAAGGTTTGGCCTTCAGCCAAATGAATGAATCTGACTCTGCCTCCTAGTGGGTTTCTGTATCTCCCAGAGTGCTCTTTGACCCTGAGAGCTTCTTGCTTATATGCTGTACACACCAATCATTATATCACTGGGAAACCATTATTTGTTGTATGATTAAATCAATGCTAAACTAGATTCAAACATTGTTTCCTCAATTCCACTTAGTACCTTGTTTCAAGTTCTGGCCTATAACATCTCCTCATAGGATCAGATCAATCATACTGAACTATGCTAAATTAAATAATTATTGTCTCTATCAATTCTAATGAGTTAACACTTTGTAAGGGTTCCAACAGGATATCCTGGAGCTCTCTTCATATACCTGCCTACTTTTCCATGAAATATCTACCCTCAGATGGCATTCAATCCAGTCAGAGACACCTTTTTTAGAATCCTAGTTCAAAGTAAGGGTAAAAAAATCTTACTTTCACAATAACAGACAATCCTCCCCCAATAAGACTAATAACTAATTTATCTCACATGAAACGTTGTTTTATTCTCATGACAACCCTGGGAAATAGCTACTACAGGTATTTTTAGTCCCATCTTATATAGAAGAGGAAAGAGGTTCAAGTTAAAAGTGACTTGTTCAGGGTCTCTCAACCAGTAATAATTTGAAGTGGGTTCAAACTTATGTTTATTTTGCTTATAGGACAAGCATTTTTTCTTGCAATATCACATTGTCTTTCAACTTCTATACAAAAAAAAAAACCAGTCACTAGCTTCACATTCATCTGAGAAGTATTTTTATGTAAAATTCTTTGGAAACTAAAACATGTATAGTAATTATAGCTGTTCTACCATAAGACTACTACTATAGCTTAAGGAATTGAAAATATTAATAATTAGCACTAAATTATGATTTAAAGATTTGCAAATCAATGTATATTTTTTCATCTCAATTAAATATCACAATAGTCCTAAAAGGATTGAAATAGTCATGGAAGTTTTAAAATGGATAATATTTGTAAAGCACTTACCACAGTGTCTGGCACATAGTAACTGATAATTAATGCTACTTCTATTCCATTCTCTCATTTACCCTATTACAAGTAAGGGAACTGAATCTTAGAAAAGTTCAGTGATTTGTCCATAAACACAATAAAAAATTCCAGAGGCAGGAGATTCATTAAGGTGACTTGCTACTGACTCTTCTACTTATTACCTATGTGACTTTGAACAAGTAATTTTATCTCTTTAGACCTCAGTTTCCTCATCTTTAGAATGAGGGGGTTGAAGTGGATGATCTCTATCGTCCTTCCCAGTTCAAAATCTCTGATATGTTGAATATATGCTCTATTAATATCATACTTTCTACTATATAAACTGCCTCTCATGTTGAAAATCCAGTTTGTACAGCATCACTGTCCTACCTCTCATGTCTGGGGAAATTTGTGAAGTTAAAGTCTGATAGAAATTTGCTCCAGTTAATATCAACATTTTGAAATAACATAGTAGAACAGGGCAGAGCCAAGATGAGACAGAGGAGACAGCTTTTTTCTGAGCTCTTTCCTCAAATCACCACCAAATCAAGCCTCTGAGTGCATTTTGGAGTGACAGAAGCCATAAATATTTGGATAGTAACAAATTTGCAGCAAAAGATATTTTGGAAGAACTTTGGGAAAATTCTCAATCTAGCATTCAGTAACTGGTACTTGAGTAATGCTAATTCCATTCCATTCTCTCATTTACTCTATTCCAAGTGAGGGAACTGAACCTTAGAAAAGGTCAGTGTTTTGCCCATAAATACAAGACAAAAATTCCAATCAGGCAGGGTATGAGGGTGGGCTGGGGAGGAGAGCCAGCCCAGCAGTGCAGCACAAGGAGTTCCAGCTAGAGATGTTTTTGTGCATCAGGGGAATGTACTGGGAGGCTCTTAGCCAAAATACAAGTGTTGGCTACTGTGTCCTTGTTAAGGAGCTAATGGATCAGCAGATTGTGAGAAGGCAAATAGTGAGCCCCTGAACTTCAGCATAACAAGATGAACTAGATGTAAGCCAGTAACACAGGACAGTGTGAAGCCACTAGTGCTTGTAAAGGAAACTTGGGACAATTGATTGAGCAGACCTCAATCTTTAAAAATGAGCAAAAGAGCTCTGACCATAGATAGCTATTAAGGAGACAAGGAAGAACACACCTCAAACCCTGAGGACAGTAAACATAAAAGGTCTCAAGATAAAGCCTCAAAAGGTTCTCTCCAATTCAAAAGGCTCTCTTGGGAGAATTCAAAAAGGATCTTAAAATATAGTTAGAAGAAAAATGCAAAAAGGAATTGAGAACTTTGGAAAAAGGAACACAAAAATTGTCAGAAAAAAAATTGCTCTTTAGAAAAGAACCCATATGTGGAAAAATGTTTGTAACAGCCCTTTTCATAGTGGCAAGGAATTGAAAAGTGAGTAGATGCCCATCAGTTGGGAAATGGCTGAATAAGTTATGGTATATGAATGTTATGGAATATTATTGTTCTGTAAGAAATGATAAACAGGCTGATTTCAGAAAGGCTTGGAGAGACTTACATGAACTAATGCTAAGTGAAGAGAATAGAACCAAGAGAACATTATACTCAGCAACAAGATTATGTGATGATCAATTCTGATAAGAGTTGTCTTTTTTCAAAAATGAAGTGAGTAAGCCCAATTTCAATAGACTTGTGATGAAGAAAGCCATTTGCATCCAGAAAGAGGACTATGGGTACTGAATGTGGATTACAACATAGTATTTTCAACTTTGTTGTTGTTGTTTGCTTGCTTTTGTTTTTTAATCTTATTTTTTCCTTTTTAATATGATTTTTCTTGTGCAGCATGATAAATGTGGAAATATGTATAGAAGAATTGTATATATTTAACATATATTGGATTTGTTGCTATCTGTAGGAGGGGGAGGGAAAAGGGAGGCAGAAAAATTTGGAACACCAGGTTTTGCAGGTGAATGTTGAAAACTATCTCTGCAAGTATTTTGAAAATAAAAACCTATTATTTGAAAAAAAAAGAAAACCAAAAAAAAAAAAAAAAACAATCATATTGAACCATGCTAAATTAGATAATTATTGTCTCTATCAACTCTAATGACTTAACAGTTTGTAAAGATTCCAACATCAAAATAGATATGCCTTGAAACAAGGTACTAAGTACAACTGATAGACAATAATGCTTGTGTTCACACCTCCCTTGAAGTTCTTAGGGCCAGAGAGCACTCTGGGAGATAACCCAGAATCCCATTCTCTCAGAAGGAGAAGTTAACCTTTGAGAGATAATATATAGAGAGGAAGCTCTTAGAGCTTGAAAGAGTTACTTGGGAACATTCCCAGGGGTTGGAAAGGAGCACTCTGGGAGAGATTCATTACAACTTTCCCCTTGGTGCTGGCTGGAGGCTGAAGAAAGCAGAGGCAGGAGCAAAGGACAAAGCTGCAAGAGCTCTTAGAACCAAAGAGAGAGATAGGCCTCTGAGCTAACCGGGCTTTATTGAAGGACACAATAAAATATCTGAACTTTTATCAGCTGGCTGCGATTTTGGAAGAAAAAACACCACATTTTGGCACCCAAACAGGGACATTACTACTAGCCTGTGTTATATTGCCATATGCTTATATAACTATGTGTAATGCCTCCCATATTGATGGATTTATGTACACCTTGTTTCATACTTGTTTCAAGTGAGTCCCTCTAGAAACCGGCTAATCTGATTTGATTTTCTGTTTTCCTTTGGTGTTTTCATCTCCCTTCCTGAGATGTCAGGGAGAGTGTGACCACCTTCTTTTTATGGTGTTTTCACTCCTTTTTTGAGCAGTCAGGGAAGGCATGATCACTTTTTTGGAGTTCTCACTTCCTTGAGAAGTCAAGGAGGTTATGATCGCCTATGTTCTAAATCAAAAGAAAAGGGGAAATGTTGGAATCTTTACAAACTGTTAAGTCATTAGAGTTGATAGAGACAATAATTATCTAATTTAGCATGGTTCAATATGATTGATTTGATCTTAGAAGGAGATATTTTGGGCCAGAACTTGAAACAAGGTACTAAGTACAACTGATAGAAACGATGCTTGTGTTCACACCTTTAGAGAGCTCATAGAAGCAAGAAATATTTAAGTACTCATTGGAGTTCACATGTTTGGGAGATTTCAGGGTTTAGAAAGAGATATTTGAATTCATACCTCCCTTATTCCCTGCCTCCAGAAGGCAGAGTCAGCCTTTTACACTCAGCATAAATACAGCTCCAGTGAGCCATTCAAAAGAATTTCTCTGGAACATTGGGGTCAGAGAGGAGCACTCTGGGAGGAAGCCCACAAGCCCTCTCTTTGAGGCAAGAGAGATTCATTGCATCTTCCACGCTGGTGCTGGCTGAAGTCTGAAGGACAAACCTTTGGATTTGGAGACATTCGGAGGAAGCTCTTGGAACCAAGCAGAGAGATAAGCCTGAGTGAACCAGGTTATATTGAAGGACACAATAAAAGATCTGAACTTTTATCAGCTGGCTGCGATTTTGGGTGATTATTTACTTGTAACTGAAACTAAAGCTGCCTTCAGAAAACCTCCCCAAGAAACCTCTCCCCCAGAAAGAACCATTATTATTTTAAAGAAAAAGAACACAACATTTTGAAAATAAAAAGCTATTTAAAAAAATAATATAGTGGAAAGTATATTGAATCTGTAGTCAGAAAACTCCAGAGTGGGTTCAAATATGGACTTAGACACCTACTACTTTTGTGTCATTGACCAAATCACTTTAGCATCTTGGGTCTCCTTGTGCATAAAATGAGAAGTTTAATCTAGATTTCAGCTTCTTAAATTGTGATTTGTGATTCCATTTGGAATCTTGTAATTGAATATGGAGGTTGTGAAATTATGATTTTCTATCAGTAAATGTTTGATTTGTGTGTGTGTGTGTGTGTGTGTGTGTGTGTGTACACACATAAACCTGGTTTCATGTAAATTTTTCTTGGGCAAAAAAGGTTCACAAATGGAAAAAAAGTTTAAGAAGTCCTGCTCTAGATGACCAATGAATTCCCTTTTGGATCTAAATGTTTGATCCAATTAGCTGTTTATACTTTATATGAAATGGAAATGTATCTTCCCTCTCCCACAAGTATTTGCATTTAAGTTTTGCTGAAAAAAGAACATTCATACTGGGAAATGGTTTGAAGTAAGCCCAGGTGATTAGGCTAGATCCACATTGTGAAGATTTTGGTTATATTGGGTGGTGATGATATCAAGCTTATGGTCTTGTTTAGGCCTCAAAGTCTGATTAACTCTAGCATACCTATTGCCATTTTTAAAATCTACTTTACACAGAATCTGGCTTTCATTTTCATTTTTTCCCTGTTAGCTCCCTTGACTTTTCATGTTCTGACAGCTAGGGATCTCAATCTTTATTTCACTTTTTATTAAAATTGAAATTCTCTTTCCCTAACCAATTTCTGCCTCTTTAGACGTAATAGTGGCTATTGCCTTCACCCAACCTGAAGATGGGCCTGATAGATGGAATAAAATAAGAGCAATCTTTTCCTAGAGAGAACACCAAATCTCTTAAATGTTATAAACACTGATTATTCTTACATGACTGATATAGATAGATATATAGGTTTTCATTTCTATTTCTCCTCTGACTTGAGTACAAATCCATGTTTTTACCTAAAATTCTAGAAATTGTGCCAATAGGAAACAGACAAAACTTTAAACATATAAATAGCAAAATCCCTACTTTGGAAATTTCTCATACCATTCAAACTAGTATAATTTAGTTATTTTGTGGCTTTTTAGGTGGGAGACTTGAATTTCCTCTCTACTTTGAGCTGGAAGGATAGTCTCCATTCACAGACCTGATTGAGCTTCAACATTGATTAATATAGAAATTTTAATCTGCTCTGGTTTTCTGACTTATTCTGGTTTATTTCTCTCAGAGACTTTTGTAATCCAAAACTTCCTAAGTCACAATATTAATGGCAGATTTAGTGTAGATATCTGATCAACTTTAGCATTCCTTCAGCTAAAAAAATTGCAAACTCAAATGACCCACCAGCTTCAGTCTCTTCCAATAGCAGCCATCTTCTATCCCACCTGGCTAGCACAACTTTTATTTTTTTAAATAATATTTCAGCTAGTTCTCTTCGGGAATTTATTTTTATATAGTTGTGATCTGTTCTTGACAAATGCTAGGTCAACACAAATTAAACTCTGGTTGTAGGTCTTCTTCTTAAGTTAGGTAATTTCATTTATGGGCCTGTGTCTTATTTGAGTTTGATAATTACTTTATTTAAGGAGGCTCATCATCAGGATTGGCAACATAGTTATAAATTTTTCAGGCATAATAATTCTGTCTCTTTTAAATTTTAATGTTTTGTTTTTTAGATCTTTTTATATAACCTCTGTTTCTAAATATGTCCCCCTCAAGAAAAGTATCTTTCATAGCAAAGAGGGATAAAAAGTTTGGCAAAACTAATCTGCACATAAACTGAGTCTGATATCCTATGCAATGTTTCAGTTATGGTCTCGCCATTTATGCAAAGAAGAAAGAGGGCCTCAAAATATTCAAAGACTATCTTATAAGTTTTAAAGGTCCATTATTTGAACTGGCAGATATTTTTGGATCTTTATTCTATTTTCCACATTGTAAGTTATTCCTATCAGTTTTATGTTATCTTTAAATTTGCTAAACATAGCATTGATGCCTTTATTTAAGTTAAATAAACACTGATAGACAAGTTGAGTAGAATAGGACCAAGGACAGATCATTGGCAAAGGAAAATGTGATTTTCTTCCAGGTTTAGACTATTACATTTTATACACACACACACACACACACACACACACACACACACATCTTCAAGTCTATAATGTGAGATTTTGTTAGGTACCTTGATGAAATCCAGGTATCCTAATATCTGTGTCATGTCAAAAATATCAAAAGAAGAAATAAGATTAGTCTGGCTTTAAGATCAGTGTTATCCTCTTCTCATTCCCTCCCTTCTCTTCTCTCTTCATATATATTCAAATATCCAACTCAGTTCAGTAGTCCAGCAGAGGGAGTCTGTGCAGTTGCCTTATATATAAAGATAAGTACCGAGCTTATAATTTCATGGGTACAGGAAACTTCCAAGTAAGGAAACCAACTTTACCAGTACAGATTGATATCTTCCTGTAATTTATAGCCTTAGAAAGTTGCCCAGAGTAACTGATTTGCTCCGGATTATACAAACAGTATTTATTACAGGCAGTACTTAAATCTTAGCATCCTACTTCTGAAGTCATATTTCTATCCGCTTTCTCCTGATCCCTCTGTTTTAGATATATATTGTACACATGCATATTAACATACATGATGTTTAGTGTGTGTCTCTCTACATATATAATATAATATATATCCATTTCCATCTATATCCACACATCCATAAATATATATACATATGAAGTTTAGCTGTGTGACCTTGAGCAAGTCATTTAACGATTTTTGCCAGTTTCTTCATTTGTAAAATGAGCTGGAAAAGTACCCTAATATAACCAAGAAATACCCAAATGTTTCCATAAAAAGTTGGATACAACTGAGATAACAAAACATCAAATATACACACATATATAACACAGACATCTATGCGTGCACGTGTGTACACATACCCATATAACTTTGCAGAGACTTGGCTAAAGGCACCTTCGGAATTGGACTTTTGTCCTGTCATAACAAATGAACAAACATTTCTATTAAGTTCTATTAAGTATTCTATTAACAATAAATAATTCTATGTCACTTATTAGCCATGAGATCTCAAGAAAGCCAGAAAGTTCTCCAAATATGTCTCTTTATCCAGAAAAGGAGGGAGTTAGATTAGATCTTTGGTAAGGCTTTATCATCTTGTATGGTTCTTTATTGTTTCTCTGTACTCAAAGTCAGCACCATTCCCAATGTACCTAGAAATGTTGCAATAAAAGATTGATTGATGTTTTTTAGTCCTTTCCTGTTGGTTATATCAGCACCACTTTTGGTGATTTGTGGAGCATTTCTAGTTTGTGGCCACCCAGCTTTTTTGGGTTCAATCTGGCTTCACATTTTGCTTAAATAGAATCAACTTGTCTCCAATTATTGTAAACTAAAGTATGTTGGATACTTTGCTGAAGAGCTACTGCCCACAATCATAAAAACATTTTTCTTTCCTCATTTTGTTCCATAATTAAATTGTATAGCAGAGGCCATTATTTTCTGAATATGCAATAACATATCTACAAATTATGGTTTTGCATGTCCAAAATAGTTAATATTAATTGGTTTCTTCCTAAAGAATAGACAGTGAATAATGCTTGCTTTGTAGGTCAAATAAAATCTTACAAAGCACCTGACCTAATGACAGGGAAAATGATATGAGAGTTGACTATCAATTTCTGATTAATTATATTTCTCTGTAGATAATAATTGCAGTTCTGGTTGGTTTATTTTTGTTTTTTACTTTCCATTTCACTGAAATGTAAATGAACCTAAATTAGTGGGTGTTCAAGTGATGGGTAAAAGTTAAGAAAACAATTTTAAAGACATTTACAAGGGATTTATTTGGTATCAGGTTAGTTTTTGCTCTAGCAGCCTGTTCAGTCTTCTATTTAAATGTTGAAAGGTTTGCAGCTAGAGCTAAAGCAAAATTCACATAATTGAGAGAGTTGACAAATTGTGACAAAATACAAAATAGTAACGAATTTCCACAAAATAATGTCCATTATACATCAGAGAAAATACATTGTGAAAAAGAAAGCTAAAATTATAAGATGAATCAAGAAATGAAAGACAGAAGTCAGATATTTAGGGCAGTGAATGGGAAGCACTAGAGAGGGAAGAGATTTCTTACAGAAGACAAACAAGGGCAAATCATTCTTGCTCCCTTGCAGTTCAAAAGATTTAAACACATTATTTTGGTGCATGGCCAACCTAGTTTTGTCAGAGTTTGGGGTGAATAGTTTATTTGAATTGATTGTATGTTCTTGCTGTAGAAAGAGTTTTGCAATAATAGATTTGTTGTTCCAACTTGCACTGAAAAATGCACACCTTTTTTTTTTTTTTTTTCCTGGGAAAGAAACTTCAAGGAAATGTGTTTTTTTCCTCCCATTTTAAGAAAACTGCTATTTTATTTTTTAAAGTTATTTCTGGGCAAAAGGGAATTTTAAAAAATGGCAACATGAAGGAAACACTTTGAGACTGTGAATGGAACATTCAGGTACACTCTATCAAAAATCCATTTAGCTGGTTCTTATTTTTAGCCTTTTTAAAAAGGACACTGAAGTTCTCTGACACAAGCTAGTTTTTACTCTCCACTTGTGTCCATTTTATAATTTTTTTACTTTTGTAGCCTATGTAGCTACTTTAGAGGTAAACTACTCCACTGGGGATAATTACATATTATAACAGGCAGTCACTGACTCCAGAACAGCTGACTAAGGTGAGGCAGTGCAGTGTGTTTGTGAAAAGAGGAACAGATTGGGAGTTAGAGAATCTGGATTCTAGTTTTGACTCTGCTCAATAGAAAAGAGGGGTATGTGTGTGTGTGTGTGTGTGTGTGTGTGTGTGTGTGGGTGTGTGTGTGTGTGTGTGCACAGATGCACCAGAGAAAGAGACAGAGAGAGACACAGAGACAGACACAGAGAGAGACAGAGACAGAGACACACACACACAGAGAGACAAAGAGAGACAGAGAGAGGGGTGGGTAGGGAAGGAAAGAGGGATAAAGAGAAAGAGGCAGAGAGAGAGACAGATTTCAGACCAACTAACTTACCTACTTCAGCCTCCATTTGGTAAAATGATCCTGGGCTAGACAAGATAATCTCTTGAGTGCCATCTATTTCTAAAATTCTGTCATTCCAGAAACTTTTTAGAAAAGTCAGTTTTTAAAAATGCATATCTAACATTTCCTTTTAAAATTATTTTAGCATTTTTGTTCAATGTTTTGAATTCCAAATTCTATTCATTCTTCCCTTCATCCTCTACATCCTCCATGAAACTGTGAGCAGATATAGGTTATACATGTGCAATTATATAAAACATTTCCATATTAGTCAGAAAGGAAGGAAGGAAGGAGGGAAAGAGGGAGTGAAGGAAGTAGAGAATGAAGAAATAAAGGAAGGAAGAAAAAAGGAAGAAAGGAAAGCAGGAAGGAAGAATGAAAAATTTAAAATAGCATGCTTCACTCTGTATTTAAACACTGATTTTTTTTCCTCTGGAGGAAGATAATATGCTTCATCATTTGTCCTTTGGGATTATTTTGGATAATTGTAATGCTAATAACACCAAAGTCATTCACAGTTTTTCATCATATTGCTGTTACTATGGACAATGTTCTCATGGTTCTATTTACTTCATGTGAATCAGTTCATGTAAGTCTTTCCAAGTTTATTCTAACTTGTCATTTCTTATGGTACAATAAGGTTCCATCACAATCATATACCACAGCTTATTTAACCATTCCACTAAATAAAAGATCTCTCTTTGATTTTCAGTTCTTAGACACCATGAAAAAAAGTTGCTATTGGTACAAATAGGTCCTTTTCCATTTTGAGGGCTGTCTTTGGGCTGACTTAGCAGCAGTATTTCTGGATGTAAAGCTATGTAGTTTTAAAGCCCCTTGGGCATACTTCCAAATTGCTCTTCAGAATGGTTGAATCAGTTCATAGCTTACCAATAGTGGCTTAATGTCTCAGTTTTCCAACATTCAACATTTTCCTTTTCCATCTTATTAGTCACTCTGATAGATGTGAGGTGGAAGCTCAGAGTTGTTTTAATTTGCATTTCTCTGAAAAATACTAATCTAAAGTACTTTTTTCATATACCCAGAGATAGCTCTGATTTCTTTAATGGAAAACTAGCTGTTCATATCTTTTGGCTATTTATCAATTGGATATGATTTGTTTTAATAAATGATGCCTTTCTCAGAGATATTAGCTATAAAATTCACCTCCCCCAGTTTTTTGCTTTCCTTTATTTTTATTTGCATCTGTTTTGTTTGTACAAAAACTTTTAAATTTAATATAACCAGTATTATTAATTTTACATTTTCACTCTTATTTCTTGTTTAGTCAGTGATTCATCCCTTATTCATAATCTGACAGATAAACTATTCTAGGCTTTTTAAATGTGCTTATGGTATCAGCCTTCAGGTGTAAACATGTTTCCATTTTGATATTATCTTGATATATGGTATGATATTGATCTATACCTAGTTTCTGCCAAACTAGTTGTTCTAGCAGTTTTTGTTAAATAATGAGTTTTTGTCCCCAAAACTTGGATCTTTGGGTTAATCAATTCTAGATTACTATAGTATTTTGCAATGTAATTTGTATTTAACATATTTCATTGATCCATCACTAAATTTCTTGGCCAGTACCAGATTGTTTTGCTGATTCCCATTTTATTATAAAGTTTGAGATCTGATATGTCTAGGCCACCTTCTTTTGCATTTTTTTCATTTCCCCTGATATTTGTGAATCTTTCATCTTCCAGATGAATTTTTTATAATTTTTACTAAGAGCTCTATGATTATTTTTTATATTTTGATTGGAATAGCACTGAATAAGAAGATTAATTTAGATAGAATTGCCATTTTTATTTTATTGGCTCAATCAACCCATGAGCCATTAAAGATTTTCCAGTTATTTAGATCTGACTTCAATTTTGTAAAAAGTGTTTTATAGTTGTATTCATAGAATTCCTGGATTTATCTTGGCATGTAGACTACAAAGTATTTTATATTAGGATTTATTTTTGGATATATATTAGAATATTTTATATTAAATTATTTTGAATGAAATTTCTCTCTTTATCTCTTGCTAATTTTGTTGTTGATACCTGGAAATGATGGTGATTTATATGGGTTTATTTTGTATCCTGCAACTATGCTGAAGTTATTCATTGTTTCAAGTAGTTTTTAGTTGATTTTCTAGAATTCTCTAATATACCATCATATCATCTGCAAAGAGTGATAGCTTTGTTTCCTCATTGCCTATTCTAATTCCTTCAATTACTTTTCCTTCTCTTATTAATAAAGTCAGAAATTCTAGTATGAAATTAAATAATAGAGGTAGTAATGGGCATCCTTACTTCATCTCTGATTTTGGCTCTTCCTGGCTTGGATATCAGTACCATATTGTGTCATAAAAAGTATTTGATAAGACTCTGTCTTCTGCTATTTTTTAAACAAGTTTATATATTATTGTGATTAATTGTTCTTAAAATGTCTGATACAATTTGCTTGTGAATCCTTCTGGTCCTAGGAATTTTTTTTTTTTTAGGAAGTTCATTTTTGACTTATTCAATTTCTTTTTTCTAAATTTAGATTATTTAAGTATTTTATTTCTTCTGGTAACCTGGGTAATTTATGTTTTTGTAGATATTCATCAATTTTATTTAGAATGTCAAAATAATTGGCATACAATTAGGCAAAATAACTCTTAACAATTGTCTTAATTTCCTCCTCCTTGGTGATAATTCTTTTTTTTTTATATTACTATTTTTCCCTTTTTAAATCAAATTAATCAATAGTTTAACAATTTTATTTTTTTTTCAGAAAAAAAGCTTCTACTTTTTCTTATTATTTTAATGATTTTATTTCTTTCAATTTTATTAATTTCTCCTTTGATTTTCAGGATTTTCAAATTGGTGTTTAATTGAGGATTTTTAAATTGTTCTTTTTCTAGTTTTTTAAGTTACATGCTCAATTCATTGATTTATTTTTCCTCTATTTTACTGATGATAACACACATTTTGCTCTCATACTGCTTTGACTACATTCCATATGTTATATGTTGTTTCATTAATGTCATTTTCTTTAATAAAATTATCAATTTTTTACAATTTTTTTATTAGGATTAGATTATTAATTTCCAAATAATTTTAATTTCTTTCCATTTTCTAGACTGAAAACAATTTTTGTTACATTATAATCTGAAATGGATGTATTTACTATTTGTTTTTCTGTATTTGGTTGCAAGATTTTTAGATCCTAATAAATGTCATTTTTTGCATTCATTTTTCTCAAGAGATCCATCATGTCTAAGTTTTTCAGAATTTTATTCACCTCCTTCACTTCTTTCTTATTTTCTTTTTGTTTTTCTTTCTTTCTTTTTTTTTCTTTTTTTGGTTAAATCTGTCTAGTTCTGAAAGGAGAAAGTAGAGATTCTAAACTAGTATAATTTTGTTATCTATTTCTTCCTCTAATTCATTCAACTTCTTCAAAAATTTAAATGCTATCTATCCCATTTGGTACATCTATGTTTAATATTGTTATGACTTCAACGTCTATCTCAACAAGATGTAGTTTTCCTCTTTATCTCTTAATTAGATTTATTTTTGCTTTTTTTTTTTTGTCTGACATCATGATTGCTATTCCTGCTTTCTTTGCTTCAGCTGAATCATAATAGATTCTTCTCCAGCCTCTTACCTTCACCCTATGTGTATCTCTCTGCTTCAAGTGTGCTTCTTGTAAATTAGACAGTTTTTAGAATGCTGTGGCTGGGCTCTGCCTGATTAGTCCTGCTGATTGGTTAGGCACGAGTGGACTTTGTTCAGTATAGAATTGGACATGGTAGTGACTACATGCAATGTTCCATTTGCAAGGACTTAGCATTGTCAAAGAAAAGAGTTGGCAGCTCCTCGTATTTTGACAACTGAAAGAACTCATATTACTCAGGATGACATGGGCTAAGCCTCATTTCAATTCCTAAATGGACTCCTTGAATCTTAAGGTGAAATAAAAAAGAATCAAACTTTCTTATTCCTGATGTCATTCTTATATGATACAGCATTATTTTATGTTAATCATTAGTTATTTGAATTTGATTTCATATCCTGTATGAGCTTTCTTGAAATCTAAGTTATTACAGTGAATTTCCTGTGCATCCATATTCATTCCTTTAATGTACCTTTTTCTTATTTTCTTCCCTGTCAAAATGAGTATGTATGTATGTATGTGTATGACCCCAGAAATTCATTCTGAAAATCATCCATCTCTCTGCTGACTTCCCTTGCATAAGTATAGGCCATGAGATACCATGTATTCTCCCATTCTTCCTAATTCTTATTTGTAGTATGTCAAAGTAGGCTCATTTTATATATCACAAAATATAAGATGAATGCTAACTTCCTCCTGATGTTTCCCTCAATATTACTTCAACTACTTTTTGCTATATTTAAAAAAAATAATTCATAATCAGGTTCAGAATAGTCGTTTCCTGTATAGTTTCTTCCACCCAATGAGGAAAAATAATTAAGATCAGTCAAGTATTCCTTAGAAAAGTTCAATCTCCATATTAACTATATTATACATACATACATGCCATATTTTGATCTTTGTATATACTTTTCCTTGGAATCAATGTGAGAAATAATGGTTAGAATAATAATTTTAATAATTAATTATAATTTAACTACATTATGGGCAACTAGATGACACAGTGGATAAGTGATGAGCCTGTAGTTACAAATCTCTGAATTCAGTTACACTGACTAACTGTGTGATCCTGGGCAAGTCACTTAACCCTGTTTGCCTCCATTTTCTCATCCATAAATAATTGAGTTGGAGAAGGAAATGGCAAACTAACCACTCCAGTATCTTTGCAAAAAAAACCAACAAAAAAACCTTAAATGGAGTCACAAAGAGCTGGATATAATTGAAATAATTAAATAACAACTAGCTACAATGTAAATTAGATAGATTTTTCTGATTGGTTAGGGACCCAATTATAGTGACTGAGTAGAGCTTATAATGCCCTTTCCTATAGAACCAAAAATTCTAGTTCCACATAAATATTTTATACATCCCCTGTCCATCCTCTGTGGTCTAGCCATAGACTAGATCTCTTTGCTGCTTCCCTCACATAATGCTCTATCTCCTAACCCATCATTTCATGTTGGCTATCCTGTAGCTTTGAAATGCTATCTCTTTTCCTCTAAGATTTCTTAGAATCTCTGACTTCCTTTAAGATCCAGCTAAAATTCACCTTCTGAAGAAAATCTTTAAACATGTAAATAGCAAAATCACTAATTTGGAAAATTTTCATGATATTCCAATTGCTATAACATTATTTACATTGCAAAACTATATCATAATTCCTATCCAATATAGATTTACAGTCAAAGGTGAGCACTTTTTAAAATCTGTATCATTGGAGTGTAGTATGGCAGTTCTAGGAATCAAGCTGATTTTAATTTGTGCTGTCTAGATGAATCTGATCTTGGGACTCAATTCTCTCACTCCAACCTAGATCAGTCATTGGTCCTCACTTATTTTTATCTTTTGTTTTGTTTATTTTACATGCACATTTTCTTAGAGATCAAGTTTAGAACAAAAAAGGGAGCAGTTTTGTCCTCAGGTTAAATCTGAAAGTCCTCTGAGCTTAGAGGTCATTGAACAAAAGTGGCCCTCCTATGGGCCCACAGTCCCTTCTTCTCTTCTTTTTGCTCTATGCTCAAGGCTTTTAGAAGTGTTACAAAAAGGTGAGCTAAAAATGTAATAATCTCAAGTAATGAAAAGATGTATGATGATTTCTGAAGTAGTAGTGAAGGCATTTGAAAATTTGTCTAAGTTGCTCATTTTCAAAGAAAATTACACTTTGAAAAAGTATAAGAAATTTGATTAGGAATGAACTTTAGTTGAACTGTGTACAACTTATGTTAAATAAATATTTATGAAAAAGAAACAAACTTAGATAAGCTTCTTACATATCAGTTAAAGTACAAAAATCAGGGGAAAAAAGGATTATATATACTGAATTCCAATCAAGAATTTCATTTTAATACCAAAGTATCTGAATACCTTTCTAGTCACATGTAGTTTTCAATTTCTGAAATGTCTAAGTGCTACATTCAGTTATTTATCTAAGATTTTTCTTCTCATTGTAGATCCCTAAGACAGAAACAATTTAGGTAATGCTAGTTGCCCTTGAAATGTGGAGAAAGTTATCAGAGAATTACCTGCAAATAAAGCAGTTTTCCTTAATGGGTTCTCGCTAGAATTTTTAAAATTATTCACACAAATATTAGTCCGTATTCTGGTTGCCATTTTGATGGGTCTCTTATCTGATTCACTGCTTTATATGAGACAGTAAATGGAAAAAACATAAAAAGCTAGGTGTAATTTGAGATATCTATATTAAAGAAACAAAATTTATGAACTTTACATGGGATGAACATGGCTAGCTGAATTCTAGGCATTTTTTCTTCAAGCAAAGCAACACACATTTATTAAACACTAAGTATGTGCCAGGATACTGATAAACAAAAAGAAAAACAATTACTGTCCTCATGGGGACTTCCATTCAGAAACAACAAATAAATGAAAGTTAAAATCGAGGAAGGTGTCCCTTCCCAAGAGCATGGTATTGAAGTCTGAAAAATTGAAAGCACAGAAAGGAGGAAATGAAAGTTTACCTGCCTGACCTTCTTTTGAAAATGGAAGCCCTGGGAAGAACTCAGTAATGGAAAAAGAAGATTGGTATGACAGAGGGATACTAGGTAAGAAGGTCTGGATGATAGATTAGGGATGATCCAAAATAAGGATACCCTGGGTAGCAAGAGGAATTCCAGAGTGAGACAGGAACTTAGACAGTGACAGGCAATTGTCTTTGAAAATATTCACGTATCCTTCCTATTTTCCAAATAGAGAAAATAAGGTGATAGATTTGGAAACAGAAGAGACTTTATAGTTCAATCTCACTGATCTTAAATACTTCTAAATTGAAGTTAAATGATTTGCTCAGGATAGTTATAAAATATCTGAGGCAGAATTCAAACCTGGGTCAAACTACAGCTAAAATATCACTTCACCAAGTCATACTGATTCTGATTCTTAAAATGATTTGTAAAATCACATAAGGAAATAAGTAAAGGGTTTTGGTCTTCTGATTCACTCTCTATTGTAGTGAAGTCAAAATGGGAATCTGGATATTCTTTGTGGTTCATACAGGGATTCTCTTCTCTCTGCCAATGAGTCTGTGCTCTATGATCCTAGATAATTTACTTCCTGAGTCTGGGTCTCAGTTTATTCATCAATAAAATGAAGGAATTGAATTAAATTGCTTCTAAGGACTCTTCCAATTCTAAATTTATGATCTGTGATTTTCTTGGAAGATGACAGAGTCACATCTAGAAACAATAACAATGAGAAAGGTCACCAATTATATGATACTGTGGGAAAAATAAGTCATTGAAGAGAGAATTGAAAGCTGAGGAAACTAGGAAGACAAAAAAAGGCTAGATACTAATGAGGGATCGTAAAGTCTCTTTGTGACTAGTAAAATGCCTTGGCAAATAAGAAGCACTTAAATATTTGCTGAATTGAATTAGTTTAGATATAAAATAAAGGCCTTGGTAGAAACTTAAACTAGCGATTGTGAGCCAGTAGGGAACCTGTGTTAAATGCATTGTTTATACTTTTTATCACACATGAGAGGATATGAGGGATGTCAAAAAAGGAAGTATTTGTGTCCATGGTATACTCTCACATCCTTGCCAGCATCTCAGTTGTAGCCTGACCCAGTTTGTTTGTTTGTTTTGAAAGTACTCCAAGTTATATACTACATATTTTAAAATATGTGAGCAGATTTTCAAATAACTTATCTTTTTCATCCATTTTTAAATTGATGGGTGATTCATGTTTCAGCAAGTGTTTTTTTAAAATTAGTTTTATTCTTTATTGAGCCACATAAAGGATGATTTAAGACAATGAGAATGAGAGGTCTTTTCATTAAATTTTTGGTAAAAATCTAAAAGAATCATCCATTTACTAGGCATGCACAAAGCTCAGAAAGTTTATAGAAATTAGATGAGGCATAATCCCAATATTCATGACTCTTAAAGTTTACCAAGGCAATAAGACTGGCATAGTAAAATATTTTTCACAAAGATTATAAAGCATGTGAACATATGTGCACAGAAGTTCAGCATCCCAGGGGTAGTAAGGGGTGGTTAAAGACTCTGAATTAATCAGGGAAAACTCAAGAAATTTCTCATTGAATTAACACTGTTTCCATACTTCAGTGTTTGCTTCTCCTTACACAATGTGTGGCTAAGGTCGAAATTAGGGTCTGGAATTTGAATCAGAGTTAAGAAGTGTTACTTACAATGGGATTAATTTGAATGACTCAAGCCAAGTGGGATCCATTAGTTGGTCTAGAAACTGACCCAGAGTACAAACCACCTCCATTCAATATGACTGGATTCTCCCCTACGTATAAGAGCAAGTAAAAAGTGATACATTTCTCTTGACCTAAAAAGGTTGCTGAAGATATCCACTTATTTTCTGAATTTCTATAGCAAGTATTATGTGTTTTATTCACCTCCTTATTATTTTCCTTTCTATATATATATATATATGCCTACTGACTTCCCTTTTTGACTTGATTTTAATTTCCTTGAGTAAAGAGGTCATAATATATTTTTTGATCTATAGTATGAAAAATTAAAAAAAATAAATGAAAAAGGAAGAAAAAATAATGAAATAAAGAAAAATATCAATAATCAAGTATGAAAGTGTTTATTATATATTAGCTAAATAAAATCTGGATATACAAGTATGAATAATGAAACAATCTCTGATCAAACTAAATTAATACTTTATGTGAAAATTTTTTTATATTTCACTATTTCATATTATATGTAAAAATAATTTTTAACTTTAATTTTTTTAAAATTGAGTTTCCAATTTTTTTCCCTCTTGCCTTCCTCCCTGAGATGTCAAATAATTAGATTATCCATGTGGTGTCATACAAAACATTTTCATGTTAACCATTTTATGGAAGAAAACAAAGACCAAAAAATTAAGAAAAATCAAGTTTAAAAAATTCTATTTGTCTTCCAACTCCACCAGTTTTTTTCTCTGGAAATAGATAACATTTTCCATTATGGGACCTTCAGAATTGTCTTAGATTATTGCATTGCTGAGGACAGCTAAGTCATTAAAAGTTGATCATCATTACAATATTGCTATTATTGTATACAATGATTCCTGGTTCTGTTTACTTCATTTGCATCAGATGTTCAAGTAAGTTCCCCCAGCTTTTTCTGAAAGCATCCTCTTCAATATTTCTTATAGCATAATAGTATTCCATCACAATCATATGCCACAACTTGTTTTACTATTCCCCAATTGATGGGCATTTCCTCAATTTCCTATTCTTTTCTCTTTTTTTCTTATTCTTTTCTACCACAAAAAGAGCTATTATTAATATTTTATTAAAAGTTGGTCCTTTTCCCTTTTTCTTTGATTCCTTTGGTATATAAATCTAGTATTGATGTTTCTGAGTTAAAGGATACACATGGTTTTGAGCCCCTTGGGTATATGAACTAACATCTTATTGGAGAGGCAAATAAAGGAATTCCTGTGACATGGAGATAAAAAGGCAATTAATTTTAGGCATAGAACCTTAGATTAGATGGCAGCTGTATTAATGGCCAAAAGGGATAGAATGGACAAGAAAGGTGAGGCAGGTAAATGATGCAGTAGATAGAGGACAGATCATGGGAGTTGGCAAGGAAAAAAACAAAACAAAGCAAAACAAACAAACAAACAAACAAACAAAAACCTTTGTTCCTGAAAGGTCAGTCAGGGCTACTTTGATTTTCCATCTATAGCCTGACTTAATATATTGAATAACCTCAAGAGGTGAGGACCTTAATGTAGTCCACTTTCACTTTCTCTCATTTTATGTCAAAAGAATTAAAAAACAATATAATATAGCTCATTAATAAATTTTGGAAGAGAAGGAATAGAACTATTTTCTTCTTCCTCATTAGGATTGATTTTCTTTTCCGAGAGGCTTTGGATAGCTCATGTTTTGCATCTAGCCTAAAAACATCTAAATAGTCTAAGGACTACACCATAGATCAACTAGCTTCAGTATAGTAATCTTGACTTTCTTCCTTGTACTTTATTCTTTGAAAGTATCCACCCCTAAGATCATAGTTTGATGCTTTTCAAAATACTTCTTCATTTTTTGCTCATTTGGTCCAGAAGACATACTAATCAGACCACTCTCTATGTTAGAGAATTAGATTTTTGTACTTGATGCTTGCCCATGTGAGCATACACCTCTGTATAAATCCTTCTTCCAGCTGATCTCGTTACTAGCAATAACTCCCATCTTTGAAACATTCTGTCCTCTTTTCTTTCATTTGTCCAGCCCTTTAGATCTGAGCACAAAATCTACATGATTCAGAAAGTCTTCCCTCACCAATTAAATACTTTCTGTTACATGAATTTTTTTTTGCTTATGCTGAAATATCACTTATATGATTAACAGCTGCCTTTGTCTTACTCCTTATTTAGATTTTTGCATTGTGATAATGACAATTAATATTTATATAGTATTATGTGCCAAGCACTGTCCTAAGTATTTTACAATTCTTGTCTGATATGATGCTTGTGGCAACCTTAGGAGCTAGGTACTATTTTAATCCCCATTTACATTTGAAGATATTGAAGCAAACAGAAGTCTAATGACTTGCCCAGAATCACACAGATATAAGTGTCTTAGGGTATATTGGAACTCAGGCCTACTATACTGTACTACCTAAGTACTTCTATATTACAATAGCTAATAATGATAATACCTAGGATTTTTATAGCACTTTACAAATATCAAATCGTCAGAGAAAAAATTAGGGAGACTGAGTATGGATCAAAGCATAGTATTTCTATCTTTTTTGTTTATTTGGTTTTCTTTCTCATAGTTTTTTTTTTCTCTTTGGGTTTGATTTTTCTTGCACAACATGGAACAAGGGACAAATATGGAAATATGTTTAAAAAAACTGCACATATTTAATCTAAATCAGATTATTTTTGCTGCCTTGGGAAGGGGGAAGGTAAGGAAGTGAGGGAAAAATGGGAATGCAAAATCTCATAAAACAAATATTGAAAAATATCTTTACATCTATTTGAAAAATAAAATGCTATTGAAATAAAAAAATATATCAAATCATTTTATTTTCACATCAACTCTGGGGAGAAAGTGCCATTATTCTCCCCACTCTATAGATAAGGAAACTGAAGGAGAAAAGTGTTAAATAACTCCCGGAGTTATATAACTTGCAAGTGTGTGACCTTAGATTTGAACTCAAAACTTCTTAATATTGTAGAGAACATCCTAGATTTCAAGTCAGAAGACCTAAATTCAAATCTTGGCTCAGCAACTATCTGAACTCCTTTGGGCAAGACATCTCATTTCTTGTGGCCTTCAAATTTCCTTGAGGAAATTTCTATGGAATTATTATATTGAACGACTTCAAAGGAACCTTCTGGTTTATGATTCTATACTTCAATTTGAAGTTGATTCTCTTCAGGCTAACTGTGTAAAGAGAGAAAGAAAGTCTTCCACAGCATTGCTGGTAAAGAGATTATTGCAAACAATGAACATTTCTAGAAACATAAATATTGAAGGCACTCACCTGTCCCCTGGAATCCATATATACTCTTTTTTATATTCTATTTCTTGTCCATTTAGCTTAGGGTATTAGATATAGAAATTTTGTAGTGTTCATTGGTGTTTCTATTCATAGTATAACATACAAGTAAACTTTTTTTTTTCAGAAGCAATTAACATCAAGACAACTAATAATTATATTGTGCTATAGTTTGAAAACAATCTCTCTGCATTTTTGGTAGCACTATTATTACCATATCATTAATATATGTATGCAGCTATGAACCATTTCACTGTAAACAGAATATTCAGAAAAGATAAGATAGCCATTCATTTTTCAGTGGAACTCACAAATTTAGCTTCTTTTAATTTAAAAGTAGTATCTTCAGAAGCATCTGAAGTCTGAAAGGTCTGCTGGCTGCCCATCCACACTGTTAGGAAATCCTGCAGCATATTCCTTTCTGATTACTATGATATGTCACATTTATTCACCTGATTTGACATTGTTTTGCAAGGAGCAAATTTTTATCACTCGATTTCTGAATAGATTTATTTAATCACAGAGATTGCTTTAATTGACAATAATTAACTGTTCTGTTGAATTTAATACTTGCTATGTTGTGATTCACATTCAGTTCCTACAGTCCTCTCTTTGGATATAATTGGCTCTCTTCATCACAGGGTCATTGGAACTGACATCAATCATCTCATTGTTGGAAAGAGCCACATCCATCAGAATTAATCATTGTATAATCTTGTTGTTGCTGTGTATAATCATCTCCTGGTTCTGCCCTTTTTACTTAGCATCAGTTCATGTAAGTCTCTCCAGGCCACTCTGGAATCATCCTACTAATTGTTTCTTATAGAACAATAATATCCATAACATTATTATCCTATGTAGTGGTTCATAGTCATCTCCCAGAGTTCTTTCCCTGGGTGTAGTTGGTTCAGTTCATTACTGCTCTATTGGAACTGATTTGCTTCATTTCGTTGTTGAAGAAGGCCACATCCATCAGAATTGGTAATCATATAGTATTGTTGTTGAAGTATATAATGATCTCCTGGCCCTGCTCATTTCACTCAGCATTAGTTCATGTAAGTCTCTCCAGGCCTCTCTGAAATCATCCTGTTGGTCATTTCTTACAGAACAATAATATTCCATAATATTCATATACCACAATTTATTCAGACATTCTCCAATTGATGGGCATCCACTTGGTTTCCATTTCTTGCCACTACATAAAGGGCTGCCACAAACATTCTTGCACATACAGGTCCCCTTCCCTTCTTTAAGATCTCTTTGGGATATAAGCCCAGTAGTAACACTGCTGGATCAAAGGATATGCACAGTTTGGTAACTTTTTGAACACAGTTCCAAATTGCTCTCCAGAATGGTTGGATACGTTCACTATTCCACCAACAATGTATCAGTTTCCCCATTTTTACGCATCCCCTCCAACATTCATCATTATCTTTTCCTGTCATCTTAGCCAATCTGAGAGATATGTCGTGGTATCTCAGAGTTGTCTTAATTTGCATTTCTCTAATCAATAGAGATTTAGAGCACCTTCTCATATAATTAGAAATGGTTTTAATTTATCTGAAATTTGTTCATATACTTTGACCATTTATCAATTGGAGAATGGCTTGAATTCTTATAAATTTGAATCAATTCTCTATATATTTTAGAAAAGAGGCCTTTAGCAGAACCCTTAAATATAAAAATATTTTCCCAATTTATTGCTTCCCTTCTGATCTTGTCTGCATAAGTTTTATTTGTAACAAAAGCTTTTTAACTTGCTATAATCAAAATTATCTATCTGGTGTCAATTATGAGTTCCATTTCTTCTTTGGACACAAATTCCTTCTTTCTCCACAGATTTGAGAGGTAAACTGTCCTGTGTTCTTCTAATTTGCTTATAATTCTTTATATCTAAATCATGAACCATTTTGATCTTATCTTGGTATGTGGTGTTAGGTGTGGGTCAATGCCTAATTTCTACCATACTAGTTTCCAATTTTCCCATCAGGTTTTGTCAAATAATGAGTTCTTATCCCAAAAGCTGGGATCTTTGGGTTTGTCATACTAGACTGCTATAATTATTGACTATTTTGTCTTGAATCTAACCTATTCCATTGATTGACTACTCTATTTCTTAGCCAGTACCAAACGATTTTAATGATCACTGCTTTATAATAGAGTTTTAGGTCTTGCACAGGTAGGCCACCTTGTTAATGCAATGTTCTTAAATTAACGGATTGTCTTTTTAATATATTTATATCCTATAACTTAGCACAGTGCTTGGCACATTGTAGGTGCTTTAAAATGCTTATTCATTCCTTCGGGTTTCCTTATATCCTGAGCAATGCAGGGTATCAACTTTCTATGTAGTAATTTATAGCACAGTAAGGTGGTGAATCAAGTTGGGTCCAATATCACAGGAATGCTCTGGGCTACCTAGAGGAAAATGCTTATTTTACCAGATTTTATTAGGTGAGTGAAAACCATATTATTTTTGATAAGTTGGTTTGGCAGAAAACTTTCATAAAGTATTTATACTCAAGAAAGCACAGAAATTCATCTGTTCAGAAATTTTTTCAACTAAATAGAATTGAACATTGGGGACAATAGACTTTGTGAGAACTCATGAATCTTGGTCACGCTTCAGAAAAACAAAAAAGAGGTATCAAAATCAGGCTCAATCTGCTTTTTGAGGAAATTATTACTTCTTTAACATGTTCATTTATCTGTTCCAGACACTGTTCTAAGTGCTAGATATGCAAATAATCAAACAATCCTTTCTCTCCAGTAGCTCATATTTGAACAAGATAAATAACAAACATGTATAGTGTATCTACTAGCACTTTACTGATAAATGTTAACAACTGATCTCTGGGAAAAAAATGCACGATATACTTTTAACTTTGATCTACATTAATAATATTCCCCTAATTTTTCTTGCTTGTTTATAAAACATAAATTAACCCTTGATTTGTCATGTTTGCTGATTTCTGAAGTGTTAATGATCAAAGTAAAAATTTAACAATCAGCTCCCTGGAGAGGTAGCTCCAACACACTTCTGTGGTAATAATAGAAATACAAGGAGAATAATTATGAAGTAATTAATACAAAGGGATTTAAGGACAATTGAATACATATGTAGAGAATAAATATGGGGTAATAAGATTCAAGAAGTTTGGGAGATAGGGGACTAGCAATTAGAAGGTATAGGGGAGGCTTCATATAAAAGATAATATTTGAGCTATGTCTTAAAGTAATGTAAAATATATTTATAAAACCTATAAATGTTAAAGAACTGGATAGATTCTTGAAAGCAGAGATATTTTTTACTTTTATCTTTGTCTCTCCAATAACTAAAGTTTGGATCACAGATGGTGATTAATAGATGCTGGCTGAATTGAATTGAACTGAACCAAAGGCAAATCAATACATTCAACTCCAAAGCTAGGAAGGCTGAAAATACAAAATACAGAACATGTTAAAGTTCAGCATTTTATTTATAGGATAATTTTGTTTCTGCTTCCTTTGCTGCAATGAGCAAAAGATGTTAAACATTAATCTGTCATATATCAGGAACTTATCTAATTGACCTATAAGAGCATTCTTTTTTTCCCTTTCAGCATTGTAAAGATATCTTACATATTAAGTACACTTACTTAACCCTCTTTAGTGATATCATATTTAAAATAGCTTATTCTTGTGCATGAAGATTTATAAAATGAGTTTTTAAAAGATGTGAAGTCATGGAGTTTTATCATGTTTACCCCTTTTATGCTGCTTTTAAAAGCATTCACCTTGCACACAGTGGGATGGCTTTCTTTGCACTAGTCTAAATTGTTGGCAACAAGAGAACTCAGAAAGGAATAAGGCATACACATTCTCTCTCTGTTTACTTTTCTAGTTGAGCTTCATAGGAGGGTAAGTTCTCTTTACACTTCACCAGGAGCTTACTGCTGAACATCAGCCTTTTACAAGTCACATCTCACCTCTTGTTCTATTCACTTTTCTGTTTCTAGCAAAATTGTCCCCAAGCAATGAGTGACTTGAATAAATTTGCTAAGTCTCTGTCTCTTTTGGTGTTAAATGCTAAATCCTCCAGAGACAGCAAATAATCTTTTAGGTTGTATGTGGAATGCAAGTAGTATTCACAACATTACTACCATTCTCATTAGAGCATTGAATCATATTGTGGTCTGACTAATAGATGTTTGGGGTACTCTTATGGAAGTAGGATTTAAGAATTACCCCTATTATTAAGCCAACCTCAAGTTAAGAAGACAGCTTCATAAATATTTTGTAGTTTATGCATCCCTATGGTTATCTGGTGAAGACTAGTAACCCCTTCTCAGAATGTCATTAAATACATAAAATATATAGGATTACAAAGAAATCAAAAATAACGAAATACATCAAAATGTTGGGGGGGGGAATCACGGATTCCAGGTTAAGAATTTCTAAATTTAAAGTGAGCAAAAACAGATGTGTATAAGTGGGGGTGAGGGCTGGGGATCAAACTTAAAATTTATCTAAAGCCTCACAGCTCTTAGTGAACAAAAAGTGTGAGGGGGAGAATCTTTTAACATGTACAAGTCCTGAAAACAACCAACAAGAATTCTATCTACATACAATCTATAAGATGCCATATATTTTAAAATATATGACATATTAGTGTGTGATGACCGCATATTTTAAAATCATCCTGAGTCAGGAATTCAGGTTAAGGGAAAATCTTCAATCTTTATTCTCAGTAGAGGTGAAGAAGGATCAGAGGTAAAGGGGGATCAGAGGTAAAGGGAGATTAGCAATGTCAGCAGCTGCGTCAAGAAATCAGCCAGACCAGAAGCCACTCGACCAGAAGCCCCCAGACCAGAAGCCAGCCAGCAGTCTCTTTCCCCACCTCTCTTCTTCCTCTCTGCCTCCACCCACCAAAATCGTCATTTCCTATACAACACATCAGGACTTGCACAGAAAGTGGGAGGGGGTCATTCTTTCTCCAAGCATATATATTAATAAGAGTATGGTCTAATTACTATTTAGCCTCACGTGCTTGGGACCTCGGTGTATCAACTCAAGCCTCAGCCCATTACATGTGTGTATGTATGTATGTATGTATGTATATACACATTCAAGATTTTAGCAAGTTTTTCCACTCTGGGATACGGTATATGACCCAGTATTTACCTTGCTGGTAAATGTTTAACAGCCAGCTTTCTGAGGATGAGGATTACATACATAGTAATATATATACTAGATACTTTTAAGTATAATTCTTCATTAATAACATTTTCTTGAGTCTAGAAAATAAACAAGACAATATATTAATCTCTGATTTGTAAAGTTTGCTAACTTCTGAGATACAAATGTTCATCCTGAAAAATTAATAATTAGTTCTCCTGAAAACTGGCTTCAATATGCCTACGAACATTTTTTTAAGGACTCCAAAAAAGAATTATTAAATGTGGCTTATCCTTTTGGCCAGATGAGCTAGTTTAAATTCAAGAATATTTTCAATTTGCTCATTTTAGACTGTTGGGGGTTGTCATTGAATTGCCTTATTTCTGAAATATTAAAGCAGTTAAAAAAAGAAAGTCAGAGGTTAGTTTAAAAAGTGGAACCAAATAGTAACAATGAAAAAAAATCCCACAAACCTTTTCATAGTCATATCTAAATCTCTGATGGCACATTCATTTTTAAAGTGATTTAGAGATTAGATTTAAAAGATTTAGTCATTAGGGATTTTCCATTGCTGGCGCTAGGGTCAATTGAAACTAGTTAAAATATTTTAATAGAAATTTTTTTTTTCATTAAGATTCTTTTAAGAGTGGATATAGTCTCCAACTAATAAAGATAATAGTAAAATACATTAGGGCCCTATTGCAGAAGATGAGAGACACTGGGGCAAATTGCTGTTTTTTATTCCTGGCTAGGAAGGCTAGAATGGCTGTATTTCTTTCTGTTTTATATGGAAAATTAACTACCTAAATGCAATGTCAGCACGCAAATAAGAGTGTATAGTAGTAAAGTTCTGTATCTCATCAGGGACTTGTTTTCAATCCTTCCTGGTATAAAATACCATGGGCTTTCTCAAGCATAGCACAAGTCAAATGAAAATGGCTTCTAAGCAGGCAGAAAGCAATAGGACACATTAAGTATTGCATATCAATCCAAAACATTAATACTAATACATTT
Source organism: Sarcophilus harrisii (assembly GCF_902635505.1). NCBI lineage: Eukaryota > Metazoa > Chordata > Mammalia > Dasyuromorphia > Dasyuridae > Sarcophilus > Sarcophilus harrisii. The sequence goes on along the minus strand of NC_045428.1, from coordinate 406,702,503 downwards.
GAATCATTACACCATGCCTTCATTTGAAAGTCTCAATGTATTTAGAACTATCATCTCTTTAAACTTACCAGAACCTCTGTGTGTGGCAAGTAGCAAACAGCAACTCAACCATGCAAATGAGCCAGTGCCCATATTCCCAGGCTCTGAATTATACCAGTAGACAATATCAAAGAAATTAGGAAAACTGCTTAACAAAATAACAACAATAAAAGCCATACAACACAGGGTTTTTTCTTTCTAGTATAGCCTTACTCTAAGGAATCTGGACTGGGTTGTACACAGAGGTGATGGGATCTGACCTGGACAAGAATTGCAGATTCCAACTTAGAATCCTGGCTTGGCTTTAGTACTAAATCAATGTGAAATCAAATCTCTTAAAGTGTTAGTGATCGATTTCTCCCCATCTATAGAAGATGAGGCTTGTGCATCCCAGGTTAACTCTATATGATGCTTATTATTATTTAAGTTTGGAACTACTATTCCACCGTATAAGGAACTTCCAATATATAAGCTCCTTTCATCAGTGCAGATCTGCTGTAGCCTGGTAATTTAGAGCCACTGAGAATTCCCCAAAGCACTGAGAGGTTAAGTCTCTTGCCTAGGTACACCCCGCCATTGTGTTGCCCCAGAACTTGAACCTTGGTCTCTGACTCTAAAACTTAGTCCCTATCTGCTTGGCATGCTGCCTCTAAAAGGTTTTTATTTTTTTTTAAATCCCTTTTATTTTAGAGTTCATATAATGCCTTAGGCATTATCTCATTTTACAGAATAGGAAATGGACATAGAAAAGGTTAAGTGGCTTCTGCAAAGTCTCAGAGCTGATCATTGAGGTTTTGCACGTCAGGAGAAAAGCTGATTTGCTGTTCCAAGTTCAGGTGGAGATCAGTCCTGTATGTAGGAGCCTCTTCCCACCCCCCTCCCCACCTGTACCAGGACATGGACACCAGGTGGTGCCTCTTGGAGCAGTCTGTTCCTGCTCGCAGTGATTTCCAGGGCTTCAGAGCTGCTTCAGACATGATCTGCCCTGGATATTTACAATCACATAGCTATTAGCTTGCTGAAATCCTAAAGAAAAGGACCTTTGGCCCAAACCAGCTGAAACTCTCTTGGAGTACCATTAGACAGTAGCAGGTAAGGGCATGGAACTGAATTAAAGTAGAGAGTTCTTAATTCATTACTTCACTGGCTTATGTGGAGAAATATAACAGGAAGAGTAGACAATTATGGACTCCAAAGGCTTTACAATTTAGGTGACCGTTGGGTTGGGGGGGGGACAATTGCATAAGTATTGCTATTTAGCCCTATTATTTGGGGTGGTGTGGCTGTCAGACATTTGATGACTGAGATGTCTTGATAATAGCATAGAACTAAAGATGAAGTGTGGTATGGAGTAAGGAAGTGGATTTCAAATTAAGTAGATAAGTGTAGACTAATAGGGCTCTTTAATGACTTGGGAGAAAAGTCAATCATATATTCATACCTTTTTTACTTGAGTTTTATACAATTAGAACATGGTTTTGTGTTTCACATTATAACACCAAAGACTGAATACTCATTCCTCCTGTGAGTTTATAAAAACTAAGAAGTTAATGTGATGGATGGCAGGATCCTAGTACAATAATCTAAGATGTTAATTTCACATGCCAGCATTCACTTGGTGATCTTCTCAGGTCTTATGTGTCCAATTATCATCTCTGTACTGATTCTCAAACCTACTTAAAAGCACTAATATCTCTTCACATTCTGAATTTTCTGTTCATCAGATGTCATGATATTAAGAAAGTCTGTCCTCGGTTCCTCTGAGGTAGAAATGGGAAGTTCCAAAGAGTGTTGCTATTATTTTGGAGCTTTATCATGTCCCCATTTTTTATGCCTACACTGATTGTCTGTACAGTCTGTACAGTGAACATGGAAATGAAGAAGTGGGAGAGTACTTGAAAGTTATACAATTACTTAGGAGATCATCCCAAGTGATTCAGTTTCATAGAAGTTGGAGTCTTGAATTATCTTAATTGTTTGGGTGAATGATACCAATAGCAGCCAGGAAGCAGTTCTCAGATGTATAGAGTACAATATATTACCTTCATAAATGATGGGTTTTTAGCTTGCTTAGTTTGCATTTGCATTTGCATAGGTCTATTGCATTCAGGTGCTCCTTACACCAAATATGTAAATTAAAGTGAATGAATCACAAGTATGATACAACTCAAAATTATTTTTTAGAACTTCAAACTGGATTTGGGGTGGGAGTCCCCTGAATTTGCGACATGCAATTGAGTTGGACTAAATAGCAGGCAAGATCCCTTCCAATTCTAAAATTCATATACTCTGAAAACTAGGGGTGTTTCAAAACTGTTGATGTTTTTGGAGGGAAGAATGTATGAATAAAATTATAATTTTCTCTTAAAAACAATGGGAAATATCATGAAAAAGATAATTTTTTTAAAAAATCAAAGAATCTAGTTTATATAATTCAAACTGGATTTAGTTTCTTTTCTCTTTTTTTCTTTCTTTTCCCGGATTTCTGTAATCTACAATAACATGCCATTTTCATATTCAAAGTGAAATAATCTGCTTTACAAAGTCACTTTATCCATTTTAATCTAATCACCTTTGCTTTGACTTTTCCTTATTTTTTTTGTGAAAACTCAGATAATTTTCAGTATTCAAATAAATTGAATATTTTCCAAAAGGAAAAATCAGAGAGACAATCAAGTAGTCATGGATAGTGATTGACCATACAAGGATTTTGGAGAAGGAAGAAAGTAGTATAGGTAGAATAAATGAAAATGGCTTTATGGAGGTGATATTTGAGCTGGAGGTAAAAGAATTAGACAGATAAAAAAGAGAGAGGTATTTTAACTGTGGAGAACCTAAAAGAGCAAATGCTTGAAAGTACACATAGATACCACTCTGAACTGTACAAACACTGGAAAAGAAAAAAAAATATATATATATATATACACACATATATATCAGATACTTTGACAGATGTGTAGACCAGTTTCTTTTTTAAAAATGTTTTCATCAGTTCAAAAACAATTGCTAAGAATTTATAATGTGTCAAGTACCTTACCAAGTTCTATGAAAACAAACAAAAAAAGGCAATGATAAGATCTCTAGTTTTAGAGTTAGCATTCTTTTATAAATATATACATATATTCTAATTACATATAAAATTATTTTTAATCTTCATTTTTCAAATTTTTCATTGCAAATTCCTTCTCTCATCTCTCCCCTCATTGAGAAGACAAGCAATTTGATAGGGGTTATGCATGGGCAAGCATGTAAAACATGTTTCCATATCAGTCATGTTATGAAAGAAAACAGACCAAAGGGAAAATGAAATATTAAAAATAAAGAAAACTTTTAAAAGAATTATACTTCATTCTGTATTCAGCCTCCTCTATTTCTCTGGAGATAACATTTTCTATCATGAGTATTTCAGAATTGTCTTGGATTGTTGTACTGCTGAGAATAATTAAGTCATTACAGTTTATCATCTTTTTACTACTGTTATTACTGTGTACTCTGTTCTGGTTCTTCTCACTTCACTTTTCATCAATTCATTTAAGTCCAGATTTTTCTGAAAGTGGGATTTTCCTGCTCATCCTTTCTAAGTCAATCAGAATTATATACAATGGCTTGTTCAGTCATTCCACAACTGATAGACATTCCTTGAATTTCTAATTCTTTGACAACACAGAAAGAAATGCTTGAATATATATATATATATATTTGTCCTTTTTTCCTTTTCTTTTTTAAAAATTACTTTGAGATACAAAACTAATAGTAGAATTACTAGATAAAAAAGTATAGTAAGCAAAGTTTTATAGTTCTTTGAGCATAGTTCCAAATTGCTTTCTAGAAAGTTGCAATCAGCTCACAATGCCACCTTTTCTGTCTTATTGGCCAATCTTATAGGTTTGAGGTACTTTACAGTTGTTTTAATTTGTGTTTCTCTGATCAATAGTGATTTAGAGCAATTTTTATGATTACAAGATAACTCTGATCTACTGCATATCTTTTGACTGTTAATTAACAAGGAATGATTTTTATTCTTATAAATTTGACTCAGTTCTCTATATATTTGAGAAATGAAGCCTTTACCAGAGAAAATTGCTATAAATTATTTTTCATGGTTATGATTACTGTGTATTTCTTCACATCCTATTTCCCCCATTTATTCTTGTCTCCCCTTTCACTCTGTCCCTTCTCAAAATTGTTTTGCTTTAACCTACTACTTCTAATAATTCTCCTTTCTATCAGTCTTGCCCTTCTTTGAAGCCTCATCCCTCCTTCTTTCCTATATAAGATACATTTTATACCTGAGCATGCATGTTATTTCCTCTTTGAGACAATTCTGATGAGAGTACGATTCAAATACTGCCTGCTTTTCTTTTCATTTTCTCTTTTACTATGAAAGCTTGTTCATGCTTCTTAATCTGAGATAAATTGTCTTATACTACGTTTCCGACTTCTCCTAATGCATCTTTCTTTCTGAACCTTTAATTTAATTTGATTTTTTAAAAGATATCATCCCATCATATTCAACTCGCTTTTCTGTTTATGCATACATCTTTTAATTTCCATAAGAATGATAAAGTTCTTAGGCATTAAACATATTCTTTTTTCATGTAGAAGGGTAAATAGTTTAACTTTATTGAATCACTTATGATTTCTCTTTCCTTTGCTTTTTTATGTTTTTCTTGAGTTGTACTTAAAAATTAAATTTTCTATCCAGATCTGGTCTTTTCATCATGAATATTTGAAAGTTCTCTATTTCATTCAATATCCATTTTTTCCCTGAAGAATTATATTCAAATTTTCTGGGTAGGTGATTCTTGGTTGTAGTCTTATCATCTTTTTCCTCTAGAATATCATATTCCAAGCCCTCTGACACATTTATATAAATTTAATGTAAATTTTCTCTGATCCTGACTATGGTTCTTTGATATTGAAATGGTTTCTGGCTCCTTGAAATATTTTTTCCTTGACTTTGGAGTTCCGAATTGGCTATGATATTTCTGCGAGTTTTCATTTTGGGAATGACAAATGTATTTTTTTTCAATTTTCTATTTTTACCATCTAGTTCTATATTATCAAGGACATTTTCCTGAATGATTTCTTAAAAGATGGTGTCTACACTCTTGTTTTGATCATGTCTTTCAGATAGTCCAATAATTTTTAAATTACCTATTGTTGAACTATTTTCTAAGTCAAATCTTTTTCCAATTAGATATTTCATATTTTTTTTGTTTTTATCTTTTGATTTCATTTTACTGCTTCTTGATTTCATCAGCTTCCATTTGTCCAATCCTAATTTTTAAAGAATTATTTTCTTCAGTGAGCTTTTGCACTTCCTTTTCCATTTAACCAATTCTGTTTTTTAAGAAATTCTTTTCTATGGTGTTTTTTTTTTTTATCATTTTGCCTATTTACCAAGCTATTAAGTAGTGAAATTTTTTTCCCTCATAGTTTTCTTGCACCATTCTCATTTCTTTTCCTAATTTTCCTTTCTATCTCTCATTTGAGTTTTAAAATCTTTTTTGAGGTCTTCCAAGATTTCTTTTTGAGATTGATACCAGTTCATTTACCTTTTATTATTGTTGTAAGGTCAAATAATTAAAAATGTATATGTTTTTGAAAAATCCTAAAACATTATATAAATGCTATCTATTAATTAATATATGATTGTATAACTAATAGGAAGCCTCATGATTCTGAAAGCAGTGCTGGAATGGACTAATACATTAATACCTATATTTTGGTAAAAATCACTTAGGCAAAGAAGTAGAGAATGTACTTGTATGGAGAGAAACTTGAGACCAATCTCAAATCAAAGGACCAACCAGAAATCTATTGCTGCAGTGAGGTCCTGCATTTCTGGATATGAGTGTGTCTGAATCAATGGAAATAAATGGGCAATGTTAATTGCTAACATTACTAACTAATATTATTAGATGAAAGGCACTGTGCTAAGCTAAGATGAATAAAATTTCATTTTATCCATCTAACAACCCTGGGAGATAGGGAAATAGGTGCTATTATCATCCCTACCACCTTATTTTGTGACTTTTAAATTTGAACTCTGATCGTGGGGCAGCTTTGAGTTTTGCCTTTGAGTGTATGGGCTCTTTGTATTGTTTTGCTCACAGCACTGGGGGTAATTTGACCTAGTTCTGCCTGTTATTGCCTGGTTTCCCAGGGTAGCAATTTGTCTTCTCCTTTGGGAATGGAAGCTTTCCCACTGATCTGCTCTACTGAGTCATAACTGAAGGTCTTGATTGTGAATCCACTGTGCTCTCACTGGCTGTCCCAGATATTGAGCTGATCATCCCATTCATCCCCTTGAGACTGACTTTACTTGAAGTCCTCCAACCTATCTTAAGCTGGAAAATTTTTTCATCTACTCTTTTCATAGGATCCGTCATTTCCAGACTCTGTTTAGAAGCTGTTTCATGTGGTTTCACTCCTATTGGACATTTTGACCAGAATACCTTAAATTCAATATGTTCAAAACTGAACTCAATATCTTACCTCTCAAAACTTCTCTTTTTCTTAACTTTGCTATAATTTTTGGACATAATCTCATTCTCTTAGTCACCCAGGCTCACAAGCTAAATATCCTCCCAAATTTCTTATTCTTTCTTACTCTTCAACCCATATCCAGTCTGTTGACAAAGCCTATTGATTTTATTTTTATAATAGCTGTCATTTTTGCCTCCTTCTCTTTTGAGACTGCCACCACTCTGCTATGGGCCTTTGTTATTGTTCAGTCATTTTTTAGTCATTTTCATCTTTTTATGATCCTAGTGAGATTTTTTTTTTTGACAAAAATACTGGAGTGGAGTTCTCCAATTCATTTTATGGATAAGGAAATTGAAGCAAAAAAGATTAAATGACAATTCAAGGTTTTGCTAACTTACCTATTTTGGACATGATAACTAATTTGGAAATGTCTCATATTTTAGTGAATGACTAATCTTTTTGTTTTGTTTTCCTTAAGATAGAGTCGGTTTTATTTTTTATGTGTTTACATTGGAAGAATATGATGAAATATTAGATAAAACATATTAAATGTTTACTATACTAAGTGCTCAGACGTCAATAAGCCAAAAGACAGTCCCTCTTCTTAAAAAGTTTATATTCTTACAGGGGAATATAACAGAAGAAAGGATCCTGAAAAGTCTGAAAAGTAAGGGGAGAAGTAGGAAAGATGATATAATATTGGTGAAGATTTAAGGATATATTAGAGTATATTGCAGATTTGCAGGGTGTGAGTAAGATGAAAAGGTTTTTGGCCTCTTGTCTTGATATTAGCACAAAATTTAAAAGTAATTCCTCATGTCTGGTACCATTTGATTCTATTCCTGAAGAAAATCTTCATAGTATATAAAACTGAGAATTCTTAAGAGACTACCATAAGATCACAGACTTATAGAGATGCAAGAATATTTAGAGACCATCTCTACTTTAACAGATGAGGAACAGAGGCCATAGGGGAATAATTAACTTGCTTAAGGTCATTCAGTAGCAGAAGTAAGATTTGAAATCAGGTCTTCTAATAAAAAAAATCAGTACATTTTCATTGTTTTAACTTTGTTTTGAAATACTTTAATCTGAAACAATATTTTTCAACATTTTTTTACTTTGATTTTGTACTGAAGTCACAGAATGTCAAGGTATAGGAATAGTTTGATAAGGTATGTGGGGAAAATGCACCTTTTCTGGAATAAACATTTTTTTTTCTTTTTTAAATAGTTTTTTTTTCAAATTACATGTAATGACAATTTTTAGCATTCTTTTTTTTTTAATTTTGAGTTTGAAATTTTCTTCTCTTCCTTACCTGCTTTCTCCCTAAGATGGTAAGCAACATGCTATAAGTTATATATGTGTAAGCATGTAAAATGTTTTTCCATATTTGCCATATTATGAAAGAAAAAAAACAGATCAAAAGAATAAAACCATGAAAAGAAATGAAAGCTAAAATAATATGTCTCTGTCTGCATTCAGACTTCATCAGTTCTTTCTCTGGTTGTAGATACCATTTTACATCATAAATCCTTTGGAATTGGTGAAAAATTGGAACAAGAGGTTTGGCAATTGTTAATGCTGTAAAGTTACCCATGTATATATCCTGTAAATAAAAGGCTATTAAATAAAAAAAAAGAAAAGAAAAGAAAAGAAAAATACAAATTAAAACCATTCTGAGATGCCAAAAAAAAAAAATCCTTTGGAATTGTGCTGTATCATTGTATTGCTGCAAGAAGCACAATGTTATTGTTACTGTGTGAAATGTTCTTTTGGTTCTGCTCATGTCATTTTGTATCAGCTCATTGAAATCTTTTCAGGCTTTCCTGAAATCAGCTTACTTATCATTTCTTATAGTACAATAATATAGAATGAACTTTTATCTGCTTGTGCTAGTTTGGCATTTCAAATACAGTTAATAAAACTATTTCTCTGACTCATTTACATTATTTTCTCTACTTATATCTTCAATAGAGTACATGTTACTGTATTTGTCTTGGAATTTGCAGTGGAGGACTGGCATAGGGGCTAATCTTGAGACATTTCACTCAAAATAAGCATTGTATAATGATTATTAAGAGTAGCCTTTATTCTTTAAAATTTATGTTGTTTCCCAAGGTTTTATATTAACTGTTCAATAATGGATGAAAATTAAATTTAAAAAAAGAAAAAATATATAAAGAAAACAATCTTAGACTGATTTAGCATAACCTACCTTGGACCTAACTTCAATTAATAGTGACAATAATAATTTTTTAAAAAATTATGATGAACAAGAGAGCTACCTTGTTTGTTTAAATAAGAGGCTATTAAGTATATGCAAATAGACCACAGCATATTGAAATTGTTTAGCAACTTCTGTTTTAATTGATGTACAATTCAGAAAATATGCCAAAGGGTTATTTAGCCAAAGAGCTATTTTTTCCTATGACAGATGAAGATGCAGCAAAGTAATCTACTGTAAAAAGTGCTTTTAGAGCCAAGCTGACTTTCAATCCTAAAGTCACATTCATTAAGCCCTCTATTGAAGATTCCATAAATGTGAAAAGTGACTTATTATATTACTGGATTGTTGGTTTAGAAGTCAGCAAGTCAACAAGCATTTATTAAGCATTTACTATGTGCCAGGAATACTCCGAGGGTGAACATTCAGATTTCTTGAACAAGGATAGAAGAAACTTCTGCCTATATATGCTGCCCCCCCCAACCCCATTTTTTTTTTTTTGAGAAATTAATAGACTAACAAATAAAGAATATTGACTTTCCCTTTGGGGAATCTCGCTGATATTTGCTTCCTTTTTTAAAAAGTTTTTTTTCCAAAAAATAAAATACTTAAAGGTATAATTGTGTGTGTGTGTGTGTGTGTGTGTGTGTGTGTGTGTGTGCATTTCCCCAATACATTTTCTATGGAACATACTTTGGAAACACTGTAGTAAAGGAAATGGTATGTCCCCCACACCCTTAATTTTATTTAATGGTATATAACTGCATTGATTCTTTATTTCAGATGCTGATAATTTTTTTGAAATATCATAGGTGGGCATGATTTTTTTAAATCTCATTTTTCTTTGTCTTCAGCACATAATGTTAATACATTTTTTTTTAATTTCAAGCTATCGACTTTTTTTGGACTCAGTAAATGGCATATATTAGCATGCATTGCATTAAATTTCTACTCTTTTTTTGTGAAAAGGGAAGGAAGCCACATGGAAGAAAAGCTAAATCAGAAATGATATTGGTGACTGAAATGTAAACTAAACAGTAAACATGCATCTGTAGTTCTTGGTAAAGTTAGAAATTTACCCTAAAGCTTATTGGAAAATATCCCTTGTGATAGAAACCCCCCTTTTCCCTCCCTCCCTCTCTCTCCATCTTTTGCCTTCCCAACCCTCTGAAAGCCACATCTGTTTCCTACTGATTGCTTTTAACACACATCCCCTTAATGTCTTCTAACAGGAAGTGGAAACGGAGCGAAGTTTGTGTTCTCCAGCATTGAAGAGTCAGCCCAGTAGCCGTCCCGTCAGTCCTGTGAAAGATCCAGACAAGAAAGGTGGGAAAACATCTTTTGACAAGATGTCATCTGAAAGTGGTCACAGCAACAACTTTGAAGGTTAGCATAACACTTTGATCTGATTTCTTGGCATAGCACCTTGTTCAATAGAAGTAAGCTAATAAAGTGTGTGGGTAGGTTTGCTTTTCAAAACAGTGAGGGGGAAAAACTGATGAGGCAGCAGATGGCTTACTTTCTAGCAAATCACCACAATTCAGGAAAATAAAAATAGGTTTTTTTAAGTATAATTTTTTTTTAATTTTGTAAAAACCAGGACAAGAATTGTAATACAGAAGGCATTCAATATGAATGTCTCCTATGTCCTAAAGCTCTGAATAAGTTAGTTTATTACCTGCAAATAAATCAGTGCAATCATTTGTTTTTCCAAAACTATAGTTAGAGAACAATGCATTGGATCATCCTCTGGCTGTTCCTTTTGTGACAAAAGGAAAACCATATTTGTTTCACTAAGTCAGCGGGTAGTAAAAGAATGAAGTATGACTGCCTGTCACTTGCAAAATAAAAATTTTTTAAAAAGGCCTTCCAGCAGCTTGTCTTCAGTCGATTAAACTAAATGTGCTTAATGAATTTGGTATAAAATGTGACAGGACAATGTCACATTTTGGGAGAAAAACATATAAATTTGATTAATGTTTTTGAAATGCCATTAAAATGTTAATAGCTCATATGTTTGAAATTGCATCATTACCATAATTTTCAACAATGACAGAATTGCAAAATATAAATAATTTATTGAAAAATGTAGGAAGCATTTATCACATCTGAAGAGGCACTAACAGGATTTTCCATTTTTAACCAAGTATAATTTAGAATTAGTAACATTTGTTAAAAGAAAAATATTAAATGACACAGTCCTTTCAGGTATGTCCTCATATAAAAAAAATTTTTCACGTTGACAAGCAAGTTTGTTTTGGTAATGTGGGTTTTTTGTGCGAAATGTCATTCAGATTTGGGAAAATATACTTACCTATAAACCTTGCTAGCACTAAGTTCAGTGACTGTTACTGTTATCTGCACATTATATCTTTATGAAATTTAAGATTTGTAGTCTTTTGCTTCAATACATAGTAAATGGTGCCTAATTAGAAAGAGCACTAGAGAGAGAATGGATATCTAGATATTAGCAATGGGATTGCACTAAACTATATAATCTTGAAAGTCACTTTGTGTCCCTGAAACTCAGGTTAGTTACTGTTCCATAAAATTAAAGAATTGGATTATATGGTCTTGTTTCTAGCTTTCCAGACTTGACATCCTATGTTTCTGTGAAGAGAAGCTTCAAAAGGGATAGCTATAAAGATTTGAAGGGATGTGATGAGATAAAAGGGAAAGATTGGGGTGAGAAAATAAATGTAAGTGCAGAACAGAGTTGAGTGAGTTCATGCACTTTGTTGTTCAGTCATTTTTCAATCCTGCTTCACTTTTTGCAACCTCATTTGAACTTTTCTGACAAAATTCCTGCAATGTTTTTTTTCCCCATTTCCTTCTCCAGCTCATTTTACAGATTAGGAAACTGAGATATGCAGGATGAAATTACTAACTCAGTCTAGATCTGAACTCAGGAAGATTAGTCTTCTTGATTCCAGGCCTAGCATTCTGATTTCAGGCCCAGAGTTGTATTTTTTGCACCATCTTGCTGCACACTAAATCTACCTTGCTACCCACTAAAGAAAATGTTCAATGCATAGGTTTGTCAGTTACTATCATTTGCATTTGCATTTTGTCAGGAGGTTCTAGAAGTACGCTATGAAATTTGCACAGAAGAATCATAGATTATGATTGTAAAGGATATTCAAGATGTTAGGTTAAATTTAAAGACAAAACTATTGGATAAGAAAAATTATACCAAACTTTTTGGCTTGCTCTCACACATTCTTCCAACTATGACAAGATCATCAGTTCTTTTCAGTCATTTAAGAGATTTCATTAGTGGGAAGGGATTGCTCTTCATCTTCAGTAAGATGCCTTAGGGCATCCAGTTATCCATGGCTTCACAGTGTTTAATATTATGGTCCATTAATGTCTATTTTTTATAAAGAAAATAGAATGTATTTTAAAAGTAGCTCCTATTTATATCTTTTGTTTCTGGAAATACTTCCAGCCCTCCCTTATTGAATCTTCAAGTGTAACTAAGAAGATAGTTAAGAAAAGTTGACATAGTAACCAAGTCAGGCAAATGCCAGCAACATTCTGCCCTAGCAGTGCCCCTGATTCTCTGCCCAGAAAGGAAAGATGTTTCTGTAGATCCCCCAACCCACCCACCCATCCAGTTTGCTCTTTTCACAGGTATGCATGTTGACAGCCCCAATACCCTGACTCCAAATGCTGAGAAAAGATGAGGCCCCCATTTCTATAATAGAATTCTTGATAAAGCTTGTACAATAAGAGAATTAGCATCACTCTCCAAGAACTTATTTAAAGAGAAAAAGGTATATGTGTCTGGTAGATGTTTCCAAATCAGTGTGGGCTATCCAAATAAAGATTGACTGTGGCACACATGAATAGTTATTAAACATCTGAGGAGACTATTGAAGGAAGGAGGATTTAGAGCCAGAGGACTAGTCTAAGGTCTTCTGACAATGTTACTTACTGCTTATGAGACCTTGGGCAAAATTATGTTATGTCTATGAACCTATTTCCTCCCTTTTAAATAAGAGAGTTTAACTACAAGACTTTTAATGTCCTTTTCACCTCTAAATCTTTAATCTATGGCCTTAGGGAAGTGAATATTTACTCATTCTATAAATCAGTCGAAAAGAATGCAATTATCTATAGGAAACCAAGAATATTATTTTCTCTTTCCTTCTCTCTGTCTCTCTGTCTCTTTCTCATTCTCTTTTCTCTCTCCTTCCCTCCTTCCTTTCCTCTCTCTATGTGTATATAAACATAAAGACGTGTGTCTACATATATATGCATGCATACATAGATACAAAATAGCATATGTTTATGTATGTGGATGTATTTACATGTGTGTGCATACAAAGTGTACATACATATGTGCATATTGTTTATATTATAGATAAATAAATAGGATAAACAGTTAATGTGTACATAGATAAGTTGCTTTAGATCTGATGACCTAAATGAGTTTTCTCATTTGTTGAAGGAGATGATATCCAAGATTCCTTTCAACACAAAAATATTGTATTATGAACCTAAGATCAAAATAAAGTTAGCCAATTTTCTAAATTATTTCATTTTGGTAGGGTGAATTTTATCTGAAAAATGAGTTTAGCAATTGATCAATTCTCATAGATCACTAGATTTGGCATCGCACCTGAAAATTAATTCCATTCTTTGTAGATCCAAAGGCTTATCCTCTTTGCTTCAAACCTGCATGTAACTTTGCTTCAAACTTGCTTTAAACCTAATTTTAGCTTTCCCCCTTAGATGACTGCTCAGTTTTGTCTTCTTCTCATTTTCCTTGAATGAGAAATTATTTATTTTTGAATGGGAAAAAAACTACTGGAAAAAGTTAATGATTCTTTAGTTGCTGCATTTGCAATGTGCTTCTCATATATTTGTTAGAACCTGTTAAGGTTTAGTAGATTGGAAACCTAAGTGATGAAACAAACACTTGTATAAACTTGGGATAGAGGAAAGAAAATGTGGTCTAAGAAACACCAAAGGAAAATTGAAAATCAGATATAAAACTGTGACAAGTCATTGCTATCGTTATAATGTAGTTTTAATTTGGCTAGCTTTCTTTAGTGATTTCTAAAATGAGTAAATTGGAGAATGAACAGAGGGTCCTAAATGTTGAAGGCTATCAATATGCAATCACAATAGGCTTTTTTTTCCCTGATGAAATCTTGTGTAACCTAGCAATGCTTCAGAAACCAAGCACAGGTGAATTGGACAATGTGGACTGAGTGTTATCCGTCTGTGTAATTATGCACATTCATATAGATGCATACATATAGGTATACACATACACATACACACACACATATACAAACATAAACATGTGGTTCAAAACCCTTTTACCACAACATTTTTCTTCTTCTCAACTTTTGCTCTTGGAGTCATGATTTCAAAATTTAATTTTCTAGGTCATGAACATATAAAAAGCTAACAGAATAAAACCATACATTAAAGATTCCTGTTTCCAAGGCTTTTTATAGGAAGCTTTTGAAATTACCTGTCACATTTCTCTTTCTTATTCAGCTTCATTAAAGCTAAATTCATTCTTTATTCTTAAATTGGTCATTAATTTTCCCTGACAGTTTTAACAAAACAGACTGTTACTTTTAAAATTTCTGTAACCAAGTGGAAGTATCATATATTTCTATATTATAATTAAGTCTTGAAAATAAGAATTTTTAAAATCTCAGTCATTCTCTCTTCCTTTTGTCATTCTCTTTCAATTTCTCTATCACTCTCATTCTCTCTCATTATCTCTCACTGCCTTTGTCACTCTTTCACACCCCATTCATGCTTCTACATCTTACTTTTTGTCTAATCTAAGATTTTTAGAGATAGTAATTCCTCAGAGCAACTGAACTTCCTACAGGAAGTGATAGAATGGTCAAACTCCCCTCTTTTAAAGACCTTTCTCTCTGCACCCTTACCTATAGGATTGAGAACATAGATCAGTATAGAATAGGATATATTCATGTTAACAGAAATTGAAATAATATTAATTCCCACACTAAGGAGGAAGTCTTCAAAAACTAGTAAAAATTTCTTATAGTGATAAACTTGCCAAGTTTTTCCTTCTTGTACTTTTTTCAAACTCTTAAAAGAGTGGTTTTATTAAAGGAAAAGCAAAGTCTAGAGTTAAGTCCATGTATTTTTTCCATGGCTTATTTCCTAGGGCTTAGTCATTGTGGGAATACTAAGTCTCAGACCAGGAAGCAGTACATCTGATAAATACCAGAGGTCTCTAGGTTAAAAGGAAATGAAACACCAGTATATTTAACATTAAACATCATCTAAGCAAAAAACTCCCTTCTTAAATCTACAACTTAACTGATATTTAGTCACAGACCAGTACCAGAAAACGGTATTAGTATCATTTGTCTTTCTCTAAATGGTTTGTTCTTCTCTAATGAGAATTACAGGGAAGACAATTTTAGATCTGGTGTTTGGAGAGTGACTTGACAGAACTTATATCTCCTGTTCATAGTAATGTCTCTTTACTCAGCACATTACTTATTTCTTGTGCCTAGCATGATTCTTTTATAGATGGGCAGCCTTATTTCTCACAATAGATAATTAATTTCAGTAAATGATAAGAAATCAAAAAGCCTTTATGGAAAAGATTTAAAAGAGAAGCTTTTTCTTCAAAGAATACCAACTTTTGTTCTTATAGAATGGATTCCTCAGAAATGTGGGAACAGAATAGTAGTGATTCTCTACTCTGATTTCAATGTCTTAACATAAATTGTTGGTATATAACATGGAATAGTCAATCTTCATGAGAATCCTGTACTTAGTCATTGTGGTTTCAAGCTGTGATACTTTGAAATTCCCTAAATTATTTTGAGGTCATATTAAGTCTAACTTGGGATGAGAGGCTCTACAGAATATAGATATAGCCTCAAGGTCAACTGAGGCTAGAATGTCACACACCTGTTATCCTAATTAGTATGACTAAGGACCCTAAACCATTAAGGAGTCCCAGTTATTGAGGAGAGAGCAAAAGGTCTAGCCCCTTGTCTCTCAAAGCATACACATCATCATTCTAGAATTGTAGGTGTTATATCTTTACTTGTATAAATGACTAAATAGGTCATTAAGTCACTCATATTGGTTCAAGATTAAAAAGTCATAGACTCATTACTTTTGGTCACAAATAATTAATTTATAGGTTATCTGGAATTCATAAACTTTAAAAATATTTTGATAACTGTATTTCAACATTAATGGTTTTCTTAGTAATATTAGAGCATTTTACTATACATTTAAATATTATTGATTAAAAAGGGTCCCTAGGCTTCACTAATCAATCAATAAACATACATTAAGTGCTTCCTATGTCCCAAGAACTGTGCTATGTGCTAGGGTAATAAAAAGGGGGGACAAAAGACAGTGCCTAGCCTAAAGGAGCTTTTAAAAGTTTTAATGGAGAAAACAATATAAAAACAAATATACATAAAGCAAGCCATACAGAGCAAGAGGAAGCTATTGACAAAAGGAAAGCACTAGAATTAATAAAGGAGAAGGTTTTCTGTAGAAGATGGGATTTTCACTGTAATTTAAAAGAAGTCAGGAAATTCAGTAGTTGGAGCATAAGAGGGAAAGTGTTCCAGGCAAGTAGGACAGTCAGGGATAAACTCTGGAGCCAAGAGATGGAGTAGATTGTCATAAAATGTCACAGAATAAGACATAAGAAGACTGGAAAGAAACAGGCAAGATTATAAAAGGCTTTGAATGCCAAATAGACCAATTTTTATTTTAGTCTGTGGGCAATCATAAGAAGCCACTGGAATTTTTGAGTAAAGGAATTTATGCTTTAGGAAAATCTTTTTAGTAACTAAATAGTGAGGTTAGATTGAAGTGGGGAAAGACTTAAGGCAAGCATTTGCACCAGTAGGCAATCACCAGACTGTCAAAAGGTACTATAATATTAAAACACAATTTAAATGTTAAGAACCACTGCTGTAGAGGCATTAGCCTTACTCTGAGGATTTGAGATAGAGAAATATACAGAGGAGGCAGCAATTTAATTCAAAGGATTGCTGCAGTAGTACTTTCTAGGGTTTGTATTTATTTGCAGTTGCCCTCAAAGCTTATGCTAGTAGTTGCTCTAACTTATATGTGAGTTTATGTTTCCTTTTATAGAAGAGTAACTTTATTTAAATAGTGTACTGAACTTGGGAATCAGTAAGAAACATCTTCCTGTGTTCAAATATGGCCTCAAATACCTACTAGCAGTCACATAACTCTGTTTGCCTCAGTTCCTCATTTGTAACATGAGCTAGAGAGGGAAATGTCAAACCACTTTGCCAAGAAAATCTCAAATAGACCCACAAAGGTCAGACAGCATTGAAACAACTGAACAACAAAAGCTTAAATTCACCTGTTTAGCTGCTCTTAACTTGATTAGCCATCTAGATATAAATGACTATCATTAATTTCAAATAAGAATCCTCACTCTTAGTCTTTGGTAATGGCACTAAATAATCTCCCAAAGTATCTCAACATTCCAGGGATCAAAGGACTTCCTTATTGATATGAAAGTTGGGGTCCTCCATACTAAAATCCTCATGCAAGGATTATCTTTTGAAAGCTGTATATCTTATGACCTTTACATCCTCATTCATCTGGCTCTTACAATTTTTCTAATCTAATAGGGCATATCAAAGATAGCCCTACTAACTATATGAGGCAAATTTATTTATAGTTTAAAAGTCTTTATTTTGTCTCCCTCTGTAACTCCTTATTACTTCTTATCACTCTATCTCTCCCTTTCTGCCTATCTCTGTCATGTGGCTATCTGAATCTGTCTCTCTCTGTCTCTCTCAAATACACACACACACACACACACACACACACACACACACACACACCACATTTATCTGGAAGTTAAATTCAATATAAACTTTATTCTGGAGATGCTAATGAAATGATAACCAGTTCTCTGTCAAACAAATAATTCTCAAGAAGCAGAAATGATACATATGATACATGAGCAACTTGAAGAAAGCTTAGGGGAACATAATAGCTGTCTTCAAGTATTTGTATGGCTGTCACAACTGGGAATGATAATGCTTATTCTATTTGACCCACATATTACAACAAAGAGCAATGTGTGAAAATTAAAAAGACAGCAATTTGATGTCAGGAGAAACGTACTAACAATGAAAGCTGCCCAAAAGCAGAATGGAGTGTCTGAAGAGGTTATGGGTTCTCCCTCTTGGATGGCCTTCAAGCTGAAGTTGGAGAAGGAGTTTGGGATATATTATTATAAGCAATCCTTTTGTGTTTGAATTTGACTCTGTGGTTTCTGAAGTACCACAAATCTCAGTTCTCAAATTCTCAAATTCTCTGACTCAAACCAAAGATACTAGAGACAATTCATACAGGCAAGTCTGCAATAACTCTGGACACCTTCATTGACTGATTTCTTAGGCTTTAATATCTGTTATTCATGGATTTGGAGTCAATAGATCTAGGTTTGAATTCTGAATCTATCTACCAGTAAATCATTTAAACTTTTTGAACTTCATTTAGAAAATGTTCATCTATTAAATGAGGTTCTTCAGCTAGATCAGCTCTAGATGAGCTCTAAGGTCATTTTTAGAGCTAACCTGATGATGCTATGGCCTATGTGCTTCATTTTCTATACATGACAGTTGTTTATCATATAGATTGTCTCATTTAGCCCACACAATGGATTAGACTGCTGTGAACTCAACTTTATTTTGAGAAGAGATAATGAGCCTTTTGCAGAAAATATTTTGGAGATGAAAAAAAGAAATCATCTTCTGAGAAAATGTCAAAGATGTGATTCAAGCATATTGGTAAAAAATGCCAATGGATGGTTTTAATGTATCATGAAAAATAGTACATATTCATTTTTTCAATGAAAACATTACATTCTAATAAATCAAAGAAATATTATGGAATAGAAGTACACATATATCAACAAAACTTTTCCTGAAATTTGTGTAAACCAAAATTTTGCAAGCAGGATAATATTCAAAGTATACTAGAAGTATCCATAATTTAAATAATTGTTAAGCAAATTCCTGTTTTGTAAAATAAAGAATTTTATTTGTGTGAACAATTAACCACACTTGCTCTATGAAAAGACTAAGTTGTATGTTACATTTTTCTGAAGCATGGGCACACCTTCATTTTTTTTTCCATTGGAGTCTCCCCTGAGCACTTAGGACCTGATCCAGTCAGCAAGTAAAAGCAAATTCCAAAGTTAAATCATGAGGCTTGCAGGAATGGACAGCTGAGGAAGTTTCCTATTCTGAGAAATATTCTATTAAAGGCCTACTCATTGTTCTTTTTACATGTCCACCATAAATCAGTACATTGTAATGCGCACATATTTCTATACATTAATAAGAAAAAAAAAACATGTAAACACAGGGTGAGCTCAGGGAGGTGAGTCAGGGAGAGATTTATAGAATGAGCACATCAAATGACATGAAGTGGAAACAGTGACCACCTTAAATCCCAGTGGTTTTCTTTGAGATTGAAAATAGCAGGATATTATTTTAAAACAGTTATAATTGTATTTCAAATTTCTATACCTTCTCTCTCCCCCAGAAAATGTTTTTCTAAGCTGGAGTTTCAGGGTCAAAATAAATATGCATTTATCTTAAGAAATTTGGGGCAAAGTAAAGCAATGATTGGCAATGAAGGAAATTTTATAAAGTCCCACATTTAAGGGATTCCAGATCATTGGAGAGTCATGTATTTGCACAAAATGGTAAATGACTGTGGAATGTAGGTATAGGATAAAAAGAAGGTGGTAGCTCTACTATCTAGGTGTCATTGGAATGTTATCTATTATAGTGATGATTTGCCAATATTGAACACAGAATCCATTATATGTTCTGACTGGAAAAATGAAATATTTGCAAGTATAATGGGTTTCATTTGGCCATTGTGAACTTCTCTAATTGATGGACAATGCTGAAATGTGCATATTCAGCTTCTTTGAAACCAATGCAGCATACCATAATTGGGTTTTTATATTATATATACAGGTATTGTTTTTTAGAGTCAGCTCTCCAACCTCTCCAACCATCACCAAAACAAAGTAGATGGCCTTTCAAAAATATAATTCAAGGTGTGTGTGTGTGTGTGTGTGTGTGTGTGTGTGTATAAGAGAGAGAAAGAGAGACAGACAGACAGAGAATCATTATAAATGGTATGTTTCTAGAGTGCTAGTAGGATGGACCAGACAAATGAAAATCAGAAATTCCAGTTTATGTAGACACTAGGTGGCTCAGTGGGTACAGCACCAGCCCTGAAGTCAGGAGGATCTGAGTTTAAATTTGACTTAGACACTTAACACTTCCTGGCTATGTGACGCTGGGCAAGTCACTTAACCCCAATTGCCTCAGCCAAAAAACAAAAAAACAGACAAAAAAAAAAACTGAGGGACAAGAATCTACTGGTACATGTTATGTAGCCAGTTATGTAGACTAGCAGGGTTGGGTGAAAACTATAGGTCTAAACAGAGAAGAGATTCAGAATGCATCTCAGGGAATGGTGAAAGTAGGTGTTAAACCATTAGTTAAATAAACAGAGGAATTTTCAAGTACACTTAGAATGAAAATACAAGCAAATAAAATTTGCCTTTAAGGATTCTTATATTCTACTTGGGGAAAACACCACTTTCAAGGGAGCTAAAAAGTATGCACATGTGGGAAGGGGGTTTATGGGTTTATGATTGTGTGATAGCAAGATAGAGGTCAAAATATAGGCAAAATAAGATGAAAACACACCTTTAAGGGAGAGAATTCAAATTTCTATTGGGAGGAGATGAGGATGATGGCAATAGAGCAGGTGGAATAGTTTGGAGATGGCTGGGAAGTGAGAATTCAGATATTATTATACTTTTTTTGAGGAAACAGATGCAAGAAGATTAAACAACTTGCTTGTGTACAAGGCTATTAAGTGTCAGAGCTGGGATTATGAACACATTTTCAAGATTCTATATCATTCAACAGTCAATGAGAATTTATTAAACACCTACTATGTACTAGTCACTGTTAGATGGTGAAAGTACAAAACACAAAATGAACCACTATCTCCATTGGCTTTCTTTTTCTTTCTTTCTTTCTTTCTTTCATTCTTTCTTTCTTTCTTTCTTTCTTTCTTTCTTTTTTAACTACAATCACACTCAACTACCAAGGGGTTAAAGGATGGGGGAAATAGTGGAGCCAGACAGTCCAATTATAAAGCTTTTCCCCTTTGAGGCTATGCTTAGTATTCAGTCTAATATGACTTCACCTATGTAAAATGTAATGGGGTGGGGCAGGCAGTGCAACTTGATCATGGGGCTCCTACCATCCAAGGAATAGATAGACTTTGGATACCCCTAATTTTGGAAATGGAAAAATAGGCCTTAAGCATCTTACTCCATTCAGATGATGTAACCTTGAAAAGGACTGACTGTTTAAGCATTTTCTTAGTATTTTTTTAAAGAATGTTTTAGTCTTTTACTTCTTTTTTTTATTTTAGCCAAATAGCCATTATTTTATTTTTGTTTTATAACATCTTTTCTTTTGAAATTATATTTGAAGAACATTAAAGCTTTTAAACATAAATTTCTAAGACTTTTGTGTCGTTTTTTTTGCAAAGTAATGTATATTGCTTCTTCTTTGTGTGTTTTGTATTAAACCTTAATTGATTATCTTTTTAGACTATCCAGATTAATTGACTCTGCTTTATTTTGGATTTTTTAGTTTTTAATTTAATGAGCTGTATGAAAACTATCTTTCTATATTTCACCCACCAACCCACACAAAATTCATTCTCTAAAACCCTTCATTGTAAGTAGCCAAGTCCCTGTTTTTAGGTATTTACATCAATGTTGGTAACCCTGTGATCCCACGTCCAAATCTTGGTCATACAAATCACATGTGTCATAATAGAGACACACTAAAATAATTTCCTATGAATAAAGTCAGTGTGTCATTCTAAACTCTTAATATGTCAGGTTCAAATTGTGAAATAGTATATGAAGACCCAATTAGAATAGGACTTTCAGTCCTAGCCAGAAGTTACTTTAGCACTATTTTAAAGAATCCTATTGGGTCAGTACCTTCATAGGGGGGGAAAAGCTCTATAAACTGTTGTGATTACTTAAAGAAGTAGTATTAAAAATAATATTTGCCTAATGCATTGAGAAATAAAGATTATTTCATGTTGTAATTATTGTGAAAGTTTTGATGAGCTCTAGGTTTATTATGAGCAATGTTGTCATGCTAACTCTGTTATGGTTAGTAATGGCATTGCTCTTTCATGAACATCACAGGCAAAATTTGAGACCAGTTCTCCAAATGATATTATATCATAATAGCTATGACTCAATTCCTAAGTTTTCCCTTAGCAGTGGCTGGAGGAATATTGGCCTATGCAAAGATGGGGAGGGAAGGTTTGGATTCTATTGCATTTAGTAATGTTTTGAACAAGTAGCCATCATGAAACCAATTTTGGCAGATTTTATTAACT
Source organism: Sarcophilus harrisii (assembly GCF_902635505.1). Classification (NCBI taxonomy): domain Eukaryota; kingdom Metazoa; phylum Chordata; class Mammalia; order Dasyuromorphia; family Dasyuridae; genus Sarcophilus; species Sarcophilus harrisii. The sequence continues at coordinate 406,680,251 of NC_045428.1, read as the reverse complement.
GCTTCATGGCTATTTCTTTAGCATACACTTTAAGTTAACAAATAAGGATATCAACAGATAACTAGGCTGTCAGAGATATTTCTGTTGAGTGAGATGCTTGGTGGGTGAAAGTTCATCCCTGATTTCCCATCTCACCACTTCTATGAATCAATAGCTTTTTGCTATTCTTCATTTTATAAACCTAGATTTAGATCTATCAGGAATCTTGTCAGTTAGTCCAAGCCCCTCTTTTTTATAAATGAAGAAACTGAGGCATAGAGAAAGTGACTTGTCTAAACTCATGCAGTTAGTAACTGTCTACAAGAAAATATTAACTTTAGTGTCCTCCAAGAAACCAAATGTCTCAAATTTCCCATCTGGAAATGAGAAGTTTGGACCAGGTGGATTTCTTCTAGCTCTGACAACCAAATAGCTGCTGGTCTAGTTGTTAAAATGATTTTAAATGCCCTTTACCCTCACCAAAAAGAGAGAGAAAACATTTTTAAATGAATATTTACAGTAACTTAATGAGGGAATAATATCTCAGTGCTGAAGTAGACATTATTTTTAGAAAACTGATTCACAGAGAAGTGAAATATTTTCTTAAGAACACATAGTAGCACAGATCTAGAACCCACAGTTTCTCACTTCAAACCAGTGTTCTTTTCACTATCCCTAGAGGACTTACAAATAAGAGAACACTAATTATTTTCTACTGGATTTCAACCAAATACCAATATCATGACCTCATGATCTCGCATACAACTCAATCTCCCTATCTTTATATGTGCATTTGAGTGAAGGGAAATACAGCTCTCTGAATAGTCTTTGTTTCTAGCTAACTACAAGGCTATTTTACCTGATGCCAAATGCATGCAAGAACAAGGCAAACAATTGTAAGATAGCAAATTTCAGATTTTTAGAGAGAATACAAAATGTCATTCATTTGTGCATATGTTATGGAAGAATATGTCAAGTCAGAAAGGCAGGAGTCCCTATTTGGCATTATGAATGTATATCTGGGCTTTTTACAAAAGCTCTTTTCTATTATTTACTAACATTCTTAAGTTACAAAAGATGAATCTCCAGTATGATTTCTAATGTCATGTATAAATATGGTCATTTGTGGGGGGTATCTAAACTGTTTTTTCTGAAGAAAGATTGATGTCATATTTTGTTAGAGTCTATCATAGTTTTCAATTTCTTTCCAATTTTGTGAAATTTTGTCACAGTTTTGCAAGTTTTGTAAACCTCTTAAAAGTGAAGGGAGAATTCCTTTTTAGGAGGAATTGCTATAAAGTTAGATGGCTTGAAATAAGTCCTAATTTTATTATAAGTGAAATATGACATATTTTAAATGCTAAGGAATGAAGCTTGGGTTTTTTTTTTTAAAGGTATATGAGATATGTATGTTTTAAGGGTCTTTTTCAGTGAGAATGGGGTGGGAAGTGCTGTGAAGTCTCACTGTTTTGTTCATATATTGGTAGAAAATCTGGATTTTTGTCCCAAGAGCTGCAGAATTTTGCATAAGTTATTTGCATTTCAAGTGCCTCATAATAAACAATAATTCAAGCATCTTAAGTGGTATTGGGAGCTGCTAATGACTTGGGGGAAAAGCTCTGTTAAATGTTAACAGTGGTTTAGATTATGTGTGAAGGCATACTTTTCAATAGGATATGAATCAAAGGTATACAGGTTTTAGGGGGAAAAAAGCAGACAAAAAAAGGATCTTTTCATTGGAATAGGAGAACTAGCTTTTATACAGGCATACGCTTCCACTTTATCAGACAAAGAGATAGTAATGTCTTATCTTATAAGAATGATAGCTTTTTTATCTTTTTATGAATTAATATATCATATATTAATATGTCACAAGTATACCTTCTTCCACCTCTCCCCTTTTTATCTCTTATTCTAAGACCTGTAATCACATAAATACTACTATTACCTCTAGAAAAGGCTTGTCAATGAACTGTCCTATTGTTCCACTCACATTCCTGTAACTTTTCAGAACAAAATATCCTTCCCTGGCAACTAGGTAGCACAGTGGATAGAATACTAAACTTGGAATTCTAGGTAGGTGACAGACTCTGTGCCCAGACCCTAGTCACTCGAATGCTCATCTTGAAGATGTGATGTGGAGATTCAAATGAACAGAATGTAATTGGTTAGCAGAACATATATATTTCTCCACTTAATATGTACATCTTTTCTTTCCTTTTTTATAGTAGCCTCTGAGTGCTATGATTTTAACTATCATTTTGATAGGCACAAATAGACAGCTATTGCTTGGACCACATGAAGGGGAGGGAAACTTTTAGTGGTACTTTCCACCGACTTCAAATATAACAAAGGAGTTCTTTCTGGAATACTTGCTTAGAGGCCTTGGATTCAATCATTTGACTGCTTTGTTATTTTCTTGATATATATATATATATATATATATATATATATATATATATATATATAAAATTGTTAAAACTACAAAGGAAGGGACTAGTATCAGAAAATGTAAAGCTCTTACAGCTTCTGGGTCTTTTTACTTACATCCTTTTCATTTCCATTTAGTCAACACATATTTATACAGGGCTTATTAGGCACAAGTATAGCACTATATAGAACAAGTCTCCATAATGGAAGCTTCACTTTTCTTCAAGGTGCATATGATCATCCTTCAAGAAAGTAGAAAGGAAAATAATACTTCACTCTTAGCTAATGTGAAAGCATGTTTCTAATACAATCATATTTCTTTGCTCCTCTTGCATGGCTGTGAAAACTCAAAATTTCTCCCTTTCGTTCGCCCTGACCATAACCTAAATCCTGTTCTAGTACTCAGACTAGTCATTGTACAAATGCAGTTGGTAAAATTCACACACACACACACACACACACACAGCCCTCAAATATTCTCCCCTCCCCTCAGATATCCTCACATCTGTAGCAGGCATCCATGGGATTACTCTGTGCTCTAGGACAGTAACACACAGGCAAAAGTCTCCCTCTTCCTTTTTCAATTTTGTTTGGGACAGAATGAAGGATGCAAGGGTGGGCAGGCATAGATAATTTGCAATCTGCATTGTAGATCCTTATTATTTTATTTTTTCTCTAAAACACATATCTCTTTTGAAATCTCCAATCACTAAGGGAACCAGTGTCCTAATCACCCAGGTAACAACTCAGGGAAATGTCCAACTCCTCAATTTCAGTCAGCTCTGAACTCTCTGAAATCATAAATTCTTGTCTTTCTCTTGATCATTTTCTGCCCTGATGGGGTTATTATTCCATTCTCCAAACCAGATGTCAACAGATCAAGCCCATGAAGTGCTAAGATACTCAACTCTGAACTTCCTGGACTCATGCATCCTCTTCTTCCCATCAGTCATTTTTTGTTCTGCTGTCACAAGTATACCTTCTTCCATCTCTCCCCTTTTTATCTCTTATTCTAAGACCTGTAATCACATAAATACTACTATTACCTCTAGAAAAGGCTTGTCAATGGACTGTCCTATTGTTCCACTCACATTCCTGTAACTTTTCAGAACAAAATATCCTTCGCTGGCAACTAGGTAGCACAGTGGATAGAATACTAAATTTGGAATAGAAAGACCTGAGTTCAAATCCACACTTATTATCAATGTGATAAAAGCAATTAAACTGTCTACCTCACTTCCTCAACTGTAAAATATGGATAATAATAGCATCTGTTTCACAGATGGCTGTGAGAATCAAATTTGTAAAAGTATTTAGCATGGTGCCTGACACACAGAAAGACCTTAATAAATGCTTGTTTTCTTCCTTCTCCAGGTTCATCTTCTCTTCCTTTTTAGGATGTAAGATCCTTTAAGGCAGGGATAGTCTTATTTTTGCACTTGTATTAGATGTTCTTAGCACAGTGGTTGGACTAAAATAAGAGCTTAATAATCTGACATTTATATACTTACTTGACCCTGTACTCCTACCCCTATGCAATCAGTCATCATATCTTACAGTTAATATCTTTGCAACCTCCCTCCCATGTGTTCCTTTCTCCCTACTCACAAAGATGCCACACTGGTTAAGCCTCCCATCGCATCTTGCTTTGAATACTATAATAGACTTCTATTTGGTTTTCCTTGTCTTGCCATTCTCTTTCCCCCACTCCAATCCATCCCTTCCCAGAATTGACAAAGTGATTTTCCTAAAGTATAAATCTGACCATGACACTCTCCTACTCCGGTGGTTCCCTAGCAATTATAAAATCAAATATTATTTATTGTTACCTCCACTTTTTTAATGTCTATTTTGTATAAATATTTAATGTATGTGATTATTAGCATGACAAGATATGTATGCAATTCATAAATAAATGTACATATGTTGAAGATACATACTTTTTTTCTCTTTTATGCTAATAGAAGTGTATTATATAAGAAAAATGGTGCTAGTCTTTGAGGTCAAGACATTTCAAGTTCAAATTCTGCTTTAGTACATATGGTATGAATGAAAGGAGGGGAAGAAGAAGAATCCCTTAAACTCTCAGAACCTGTTTTCTCATTTGCAAAATGGGAACAATGCCTACCTCACAGAATTGTTAGTTTGAAATGAGAATATGTATACTAAACACTATACAAATTCCTGTTGTTTTTGTTATCACTGTACAAGAAGAAAAAGACATAGGACAGCCCTTCTTTATAGACCATTTATATATCTTTTCTCCCCAACTTGATTACATGAAGATAAGAGCTTAATCAAGGAACACTTAAGGAAAGGTTAGATATTTAGGTGGATCTTGAGTTCTTCATTTTTGTGAATTGTCAAAGCAGATGGTATGGGATGGGGGAAGAGGGTTTGCATGAAATGTCCTTGCCTCACCTATCTATTTCCTGGCTAGAACAATTTGTTAAATGTGAAAATTCTATTACTATCCAAATTCTAAATCTGAGTTTATGCTTTTGGCAAGATAGATGTATTCCTGAACTGTTTATGTTTCTGTGGCTGACAAGTTGTTTAGAGGTAATAGCAGCTCACTTTCCTGTTGTCATATTTCTAAATCAGTTTAAAGTGACTTTTGAAGCAATCTGGTATATTTGACAGTTATTTCTGAGATAGGAGTGTCCATACCATAATACTTTCAAAAAATCTCATTCTGTTTATATTCTCAGTTTGACAAATGTATAAGTAAGTCTGCTTATTAAGATCATTGGTTATTGTCTCTCTATATATTTTTCAAAATCATTTCTAATCTTATATTTTTATATATTTTAACCAAATAATGAGAATTCTGAATTAAAGGCTAGAGATTCTGGATTCAACTCCCATATCTGATATTACCTTTGTGACCTTGCATTAGTAACTTCATCTTTCCAGATATCACCTCATCTATTCTTTTACCTTATCTGTAAAATGAGAAACTTAGTCTAGATAACCACTAAGTGTCCTTACAATTCTAAATTTATGACCTCTGTGACCTGCCAAGATGTGAATGAGAAGGTTGTCTAGGCTAGAATTAAGAATCTGAATAAGCTGGTATAATCTGAAAGATAGTAAGAGATCCAGGGATAAAGACCAAAAGGCCAGAGAAAGTTAATAAAGAAAAAAGAAGGGAATGAGTACTGCCAAAAGTAGAAAAAAAGGTGGGTTTTTGTAAAGCTTTGTTGAGAAAAATAAGATGAAAATGGCAAAGATAATGTGGAAATAATTGAACCAATTCTTATCAAATTTAAAGATGATATAAGGCTCTGAACATAGACGACATATTGGATGGTAACATAAAAAAAATTTGTCAGTCTAGAATGTCAAGTTGAATTTAAGATAATAAAATATTATAAGGATAAATGTAAAGATAAATTTGGATTCAAAAATTCAAGTTCATAAGCACACATGAGGATCGGCATAGTATAGCAATTCATCAGAAAAAAAGAGTTAATGATTTTATGAACTGCAAACTCAATGAATCAACAATCTTTTCTCCCCCCCCCCCCAAAAAAAAGGCATCTCTAGAAGTACCAAGTATATTAGCTTTTAAGTTCTTTGAGGGCAAGCACTCTCTTTTACCCAGGTCTTACCATAGTGTCTGACAAGTAATAAACATTTCATTCAAGTATGTTTTGACTGAATGCAGTATTATTCTACTCTTATTTGAATAAACTATATCTAAAGAATTACATTCACTTCTAGGGGCCACTTTGGGAAAGATCATTGATAAATTGAGAGAGATTAGAAAAAGTAACTTCAATAGTGAATTTCAAGTTCATCTCATGTGAATGTCTCACACGCATCGGGGGTCATCTCCAGTTGTCCTGACTATTGTCTTGCCACTGGATTCAAATGATTCTGAGGGATAGAGTGAGACTCTGTCTCAAAGTCTCATCATATCTGATGACTTTACACAATTCTGCCTTATTTAAATCCAATTCACTTGCAAGTCAAAACATCACTCTCCTGATGTCATTGATTCTCTTCAAAAGGAAAGAAGAATGACAACAACAATGTGAGAATCAATTGAAAATTTTGGAGAAGCTTAGCCAAGAGAAGTAAAAACTTCATACATAATAAGTAACATCCATTATTAAAGGAAGATAATATGGAAGAAAAATTAGAATTGTTTTGCTTGACATGAGAGGACAGATGAATAGAACAAGCATCCTACTAATTACATCTCACCCAAAGTGGAATGTGTTTCCTTAGGAAGTTTTGGGTGGCCTTTATTGATGTATTTCTGGAAAAGTTTTGATGATTCTTCATCTAGTATGTGGGTGAGAAGAGTTGGGATTAGGTATGAATTTAAATAAATGTACCGAGAGTGAGATTCAACGATTAGGATAATAACTTGAGGGAAAATGAAGTCAGTTACTTATTTGTTTGTTTAAGGATGGTAGAGAGCTGCTCAGATTTTTATGCAACAGAAAGGAACCATTCAATCTGTCAGCAAGAATTTATTAAATATTCACTGCATGTCACGTACTGTGCTAGGCATTATTTTTCCAATAGAAGACAAAATTAGTCCCTGCCTTTTAGGATCTTACATTCTTTTATGCTCCTAAGTATTCAATTTTATTTTATTTTCTGTTCCAAAAAAGGCAAGACAAAGGAGAAGGGAAGAAGAGGAGAGGAATATTTTTCAAACTACACTCTATCTTTCAAACTACACGAATATCTTTAAAATATTGCTGTTGATTGTGTAAATGGTTCTGTAGTTTTGCTCACTTAGTGCTAGTTTTATCCAAATCTTCCCAGTTTTTTCTGTAACCATCTCCTTCATCCTTTCTTACAGCATAAGACTATTCTATCACATTCATATATCATTATTTATTCAGCCACTTCCCATGATGGACACCAAAATCAGATTCAAATGCTTTGCTACCACAAAAAGAATTCCTGTAAATATTTTTGTACATATAATTCATGTTCTTCTTAAAAATTTTTTCTTTCAGATATAGCTCTAGCACTGTTATTATTGGATCAAGAGGTATGCACAGTTTAATAATAGCTCTTTGGGTATACCTCCAAATTGCTTTCTAGAATGGTTGGGTCATTCTAATCAGGGAAACAACATGTAACTATCTAGTTATATATAAAATACGTAAAGAATAAATTAAGGGTTATCTCAAAGGATTAGACATTAGTACCTTGTAGGACTGGGAAAAGCCTTTTGCAGAAGTGAGATTTGATCTAAGTCTTAAATGAAGTCAGAGGAACTAAGAGGTAGAGGTGAGGGAGCAGAGCATTCTTAGAATGAGGGGCAATCACTACAAAGGCTAACAGCAGGAAAATGACGCTGGGCTCGTTGTATTGTGGTGCATAAGAGAAAGAGAATTCAGTAGCAAAAAGAATGTCCTGGAATGCTGTATCTTCTAAAGAAAGCCTGGTTTTCATTCTTGCTAAAAATAGAATGTGACATCAGAAGATCTAGGCTGAAGAATAACTTGTTATCAATAGAACAGGGATTCCAGAGCTTACAATAGAATGAGATTAGAAAGGAGAATTTGCCCTGCAGGTGAACAAAGATGAGAGTATAGGGGGAAAGTAGGGAGGAATGGAAGGAAGGAAAGGAGGAATGAAGGAAGGAAAGAAAGAAGGAAGGAAAGAAGGAAGGAAGAGAGGGAGGGAGGGAGGGAAGAAAGAAAGAAATGTTTATTAAATGTTTACTATGTCCTAGGCATTGTGCTAAGGACTTTATACCTCACAACAACCCAAGAAGATAGATGCTATTATTATGCCCATTTTACAGTTGAGGAAATGGAGGCAGACAAAGATGAAGTGATTTGTGCAGGATCACATAACTAGTATGTATCTAAGGCTGAATATAACCTCATTTCTTCCTCCCTCCAGATCTGGTACTCTATCCATTGTCATATAAGTAGATGCTAACAATCAATGTCAGCTAACTGGGACAAGGGACGAAAGATTTGTTAGAGATTTAGGGGGAAATTGGGTTGAGGGCCCTACATTCTAGAGTCCTCTTGATGACTGAACAGTGTGTCAGTATTGGAATAGTGGTGATGGCTTCCATTATATGTTCCTCCAAACACTAGGGTATAGAGCAAGGTTAAAAAAAAAAAAAAGTAGGTGGAAGTGGCAGAAAGTTCTGCGTATGAGTCAGTAAATATCTGGTGTTCAAGTCCCTCTGACTCAACACCCAATGTCTAAAGATAAGATACACACACACACACACACACACACACACACACACACAAAACTACCCCATATATGGTTGGACCACAACTTATACAACTAAAGCCTAAAAGCACTAGACCCTACTTCTGGTGTATAACTCAGAGGTTTAGGATCTTGAATTGATCTGTGATAGGAATAAGCCTTCTGGTGCAGGAGCTCTAGTGCTTTTGATTTGTTAAGGAACTGGATTTCTGAATGTGAATTCCCTTCCACATAGGTCATTTACTCTCTGAACACTGACGCCATAGTTACTTTATCTAATCCTGGACAAAAAGCTCTTTGCTCTCTGATTTGTTTTTATGAGTCCTCCTGGACAAGAGGACCGCTGGGTCTGTGTGTTTAGATGAAGCCAGAAAATGTCAGAGAACTAATCAGAAGCCTGTTCCTGGAAGAGGCAAGGACTGAGAAATAACACTTACCTCAGTTTCTTCTTATATCAACATGCATTTTAGATGATGCATATGGACATCAGTGGCAAATGAACTGTGACCTAGGTCATAAAAAGAATTATGACCTAGAATTTATTTTCTTCTTCTATGGGTCATCATTCCGGAGACCTATGTCACTCTCCTACTCCAGTGAGGAACCCAGAGTTGTATTCAGGGGTATGCCAGAACCAGCTCAGACTAGCCACTTATTAAATTTTCAGTGTGGTATGATTATTCAAATCCCAGAAATTAGCCGGCATTACAAATCAGGCTTTGTTTATTGTTTTGTATATTATTAAACTTAATATTAGAGGGAGAAATTATTAATGCAGATTAAAATTTAAAGTGTATTATGTTCACATTTTGCTCTTCTCTGGAGAGCTGGTTTTTAAACATTATTAGTATACCTTTGGGTAACATTCCATGTTAGCCTTTGCTACAGAATACTGTGGAGATTCAGGGAGTGTTTGGTATTTTCCTCACTTCTGGGTTACTTCTGTTTTCTATAAACTTCATGATTCCATTGTAATCCCAATTTAAAAGCAATTTCCCTACTAGATTCAAGTCTTGGCAGACTTGAATAATAATTATTTGACCTTGGTCATCAATTAATCAATAAATAAGCATTTATTAAGTCCCTAATATATTCTAGGCATTGTGGTAGTCCCTGGAGATACAAAACCTGAAATGAGACAATTTCTGTTCTCAGGGTTTTTTTGTAGTAGAGGAAACAACATACAAGCAAGTACAGAATAAATCCAAGGTACTTAAGAGTAGAACTTAAACTTTTTCCACTACTGACTCATTTTTACCTGAGAAATTTTTATGCTACTCTAGGTATATGAGTATATAAAATATGTATACCAACGAGACATTTACTGATGAAAAATCATAATTTTGTGATCCCCAATTCAGGTATGCTATCCCACATGGGGTTGAGACCCACAATTTAAGAAGCTGTGCTTTAGAGAAAGAGGCCTCTGATATTTGGGAACAAGAAAAGACATAAAGGATGATCCCAAAAACAAATTAGGAGAACAAGGGATAATTTACCTATCAGATCTTTGGAGAAAGGAGGAATTTATGACCAAAGAAGAACCAGAAAACATTATTAAGGCAAAATGGACAACTTTGATTACATTAAATTAAAAAAAAATTGTGCAGATAAAACCAACAAAAACAATATTAAAAGGGAAGTATAAAGCTAGGGAAAAATCTATATAGCCAGTGTTTCTAATAAAAGTCTCATTTCTAAAATATATAAAGATTGTGTCAAATTTATAAGTATACAAATCACTCCCCAATTGATAAATGGTCAAAGGTAGGAATAGACAATTTTCAGATAACAAAATTAAATCCATTTATAGATATGAAAAAATGCTCTAAATCACTATTGATTAGAGAAATACAAATTAAAATAACTCTAAGGTACCACCTTACATCTTTCAAACTGGCTAAGATGATAGGAAAAGATAATGGTAAATGTTTGAGGGGATATGGGAAAACTAGGACACTAATGTATTGGTGGAGTTGTGAAATGATCCAAACTTTCTGGAGAGCAATTTGGAACTATGCCCAAAGGGCTATAAAACTGGGCATACCCTTTGACCCAGCAATGCCATTATTGGGTCTATATCCCAAGGAAATCATAAAGGAGAAGAAAGGAGCACATGTGCAAAATATTTTTAGCAGTTCTTTTTGTGGTAGCAAAGAATTGGAAAATGAGTAAATGCCCAGCAATTGGGGAACACTGAGCAAATTGTGGTTTATGAAGATAATGAAATATTGTTGTTCTATAAAAAATGATGAACAAGCTGATTTTAGAAAGGCCTGCAAAGATTTACATGAACTGATGCTGAGCAAAACAAGCAGAACCAAGAATACATTGTACACAATAACATCAAAATTGTGCAATGATAAACTATGAAAGACTTGCTTATTTTCAATAATTCAGTGATCCAAAGCAATCCCAATAGACTTTGTACAGAAAATGCCATATGTATCTAGAAAAAAAAACAAAAAACTAAGGAGCATGAATGTAAATAAATACTTGCTATGTTTACTTCTCTTTTTTCTGTTTTTTTATCTATCCCATGATTTTCCTTCAATTTTAGATGATATCCCAACATGAGTCATAAAGCAAAATGTATTAAAAATAAATACTTCTACTAGAAAAAAAGAAAGGCTTCATGTGAATCATTAATCCTCTCAGGATCTCAGTTTCATCATCTGTAAAATGAAAGGTTTAACTAAGATGGTTTCTAATGATCCTTTAAATTCAGATATAATTAAAATATAGGCTGCTATAAAGTAAGAACATGATTTTTTAAAAATGCTTTTGAAAAGGGTTTTTTTTACAAATGCTATAAAGAATACGCTACCATTTAGACCATAGCCTAGTCATGGCAGTCACCACTGAAAGGAATATTAAAGGAATTTTTGGTGGTTGCAGAAAATCTGTTCGATAATTCATTACTGTGAAAATTCAAAGAGTATGTTCTCTAAGACTGTAAGATTGCCTTATGATACAATAATGAATGTAGGGACTAAAGTGACTCATTCATTAACTACTTGAATGTTCCCTTGTGCTGAACCAGTGCCAGTCTTTCTGTAGTATAGATGGTTCAGTAATATAGACTCTAGCTAACATTGGAACATAAATTGATGGTAATAAAGATATGAACTGCAAGACTATATCTACTAACAATAGTGTAGAATACTAAAAAATGACAACATTAGTACACAGTAGCTTTAGAATAAACTCTGCAGTGGAGAAATCCTTGAACAGTAGTTGTTAATTTAAACTCAAGTATGTGGATTTATATGACCTAATTTGTAAAAAAAACTAATGGCACAAGGAAAAATGCATCTGAAGTGTTCCCTTTTACATGTGAACTTTTACTTTGAAATTCAAAATTTACTAAGAACAGATTCCTATTTAGAAGGACATAGGAGCAATGTGATATGGTTTGTAGAGTGTTAAACTTAGGATCAAGAAGAAATGCAATTAAATACCATCTCTAACACTTACTAACTCTATGACCCTGTATAATTCATTTAACACTTATGAACCTAAGGTAACTTGGTAGGACTTAGCTATAAATCATAGAAGGACTGGTTAAATGTTTACATAGAAAGAGAGTCCCATTCTACCTAGCTTTTCTGTATTTGTGGCTTAGGTAAATAATGCATTATCCAGTCTGTAATGTTTTGGGGAATATGCTATTACAATTACCTATATTAATGACCTGAATCCTTGTTATTAACTACCTATCTTGCTATAATGTCTTTTCAATCTCTTTTATTTTTCATTTATTTTATTTTCAATTCATAGGACAAAGCAAGCATTTCTATGACAATACAATTTAAAAAAAAAGATGATTGCACTTGAAACTGCAAATCTGCAATGCATGATTTGCTGTTCCCTCTCAGTTTATAATATAAATTTATTTTTTTCTTCCCACCTCCCTACATCAAATGGTTACTTTTAGACACTAACAAGTGTGTATATGTCTATGTGTATATAAAAGTATTTTATACATATTTCTATTTATCTTTCCCTGGATATAGGTAGCATCTTTCTTCATGTTCTTTATCTTCAATTTGTTTATTTATAATGGTCAAAATAACTTTCTTCTCAAAGAAGTTCTTAAAACAATAGTGCTGTCACTATGTACAATGTTCTCTTGATTCTGCTCTCTTCACTCTTCATCATTTCATGGAAGTTTTTTTTATGCTTTACTAAGATCATGGAGCTATCATTTCTTATAGCACAATAATATTCCACCACAATCATAAACCACAACTTGTTCAGCCATTCTCTAATTAATGGGCATGTATGTGTGCATTCTTGTAACTATTTAATTATATGTATATTTATATTAATTTTATATTAATGCTAAATATATTTTATATGTAATTGCTGTTCTTCCTCCCAAAAGCTTCTCTCCCCAAAAGCTCATTTATCATTAAAATGAAAGAAAAGGCAACAAATGAAAAATAATGTGCTTACAAAAAAGCTTCTCTAGCTGTTACAATTGTTATGGCATAACACAATTATATATGTATACATGCTATATATATATATTAATGTTTTACATATATATAATATATAAAATTAGATAATGTTATAATCAACAAACAAAAGATTTGTTCACCAAACCTGAGATTTCCCAGATATAAAAAAAAAGAACTGCAGCCAATTCGATTCCACATAAGTTAATAAGTGGTATCTACTGTTACAAAATACTTCTTAAAACAACTAATTAAACACAGCCCCAAAAGTTTTACCCTCTGAAACCACTTATTTTGCTATTCCTTTACTGTTATTTTTATTTTTATATTCATACTGCATTGTGTGAGCCTCCAAAGTACCTTTAGATTTGGCTAAAAGAAACTACAAAAAAGATTCTGTGTGGTACAACAACCTTTTGCAAAGATAAAAAAATACTAGACTTATTAGTTTAGGAAAGTGCTTTTACATTTCAGGGAACTTTTAGGAGTACTTTTGGATTGATATGACATATTAATAGAAACAACTAATAAAATATAATGGATTAGCTAAAAAAAATTTTTTTAATGGATTGACACGCATTTGTGAGGATTTCCATGCTTCTTACTTTATTTGGAAACCTAATGTCTCCTGACATGACTTAGCTTTTTTCCTCCAATCTTCAACCCCCCCCAAACCCAAGCCTACTTACCTTCATTTCCTGCTCTCCCTGTCTCAAATGACCAAGTACCTCTCTTCTTTTATAGAACTAATTCCATCACCAGTGACTTTCTAGCCATAATTCCTGCTCTGGATCTTTGCATCATCATTTTATCTAATCTCTCTTTTTCTTTCGTGTCTATTCCAGGAGTCCCTTCTTTACTGTACATTCACATACTCATCTCTAGGCAATATAAGGGCACCTTCCTGTTGGTTGCCCCCCCACACCTTCACCTATTGATTCTGCAGTGAGTTGTGGACTGCCTTTGACTATTTATTGACTATTCGATAAATGTGACTTGGAGATGTCTGGCTTTTCACCATATATCTTTATATCTTTCTGGGTATAAGTTTATGTACCATGTTTGTTATTTGGGCTCAATCCTTTGGATTATTGACTTCTCAATGTCATGTGGAGTATGTGGGGGAATAAGATAGTAGTATAATCTCTAAAAGGGATTCATTTGTTTTTATGTATCTTCAAGTTAAACAGGGTTAGTAAACATAGGTAGCTGGAGTCATAGTTTTAGTCTTGAAAGGAACCTGAAGCCATCAGGACCAATAATTAGTTGACCAAGAAAGGCCTAGACAATATCCCTGTGAAGTGATCACCTTGGTCTTCATTAAAAATCTCTATTGATAAGGAAACCACTTCTTTTTTTAATTTTTAAAGTTGTTTTCATAACTTATGCATGGATAATTTGACATTGACCCTTGCATGGCCTTGTAGTTCAGATTTCTTTATTTCAGATTTTCTCCTCCTTCCCTTCACCCCATCCCCTAGATGGTAAGCAATCCAATATGTTAAAATATGTTAAACATGTTAAAATATATGTTAAATCCTATATATATATATATATATATATATATATATATATAATTTTCTTGCTGCACAAGAAAAATCAGATCAAAACGTAAAGAAAATGAGTAAGAAAACAAAATGCAAATGAACAACATCAAAAAGAGTGAGAATGCTATATTATAATCCACCTTCAATTCCCACAATCCTCTATCTGGGTGTAGATGGGTCTCTTCATCATGAGATCATTGGAACTGGCCTCAGTCATCTCATTTTTGGAAAAAGTCAGGTCCATCAGAATTGATTGTCCTATAATATTGATATTGTCAGAAATCACTCCTCTCTGAAGGAGCTTATTCCAAAGGAACAAGCTACTACTGCTTGTCTCTCTTCATTGCCTAGATAATTATGTGTGATCATGAATGATGTCCCTGGATCTCAAATCATATCTGTGATTTTAACTCTAATATCCAAATGGTTTATAATAGAGAGATTTAGAGAAGGAAGGATCATACTTTATAGGACCATAAACAGAGAATTAAGAGGCACCTCCAAAGCTGTCTAGTCTAAGCTCCTCCTTTTACAGATAAGGAAGATAAGGGTCCAAGAATTAAATATTTTGTCCCTAGAAAAGCTCAGTGATGTTTCAGAATTCACACAGCTGACAAGTGTCAGAGGTGACATTTGAACCTGGGTTTGCCAAGTTTCAAACACCACTTTTTAAACACTAAACAAATCTGTCTCTTGGAATTATGTTTGAAATAGAAGAGTAATAACCCAATTTTCAGTTCAGTAGCATACTGTGTCTGTCTTCTAGCATTAGAGATTCCAAAAGCATGCTTATGTTTTTCAGAGCTAAAGACCTTTTAGGAATATAGGAAAATATTGGTGGTGGTGCTGATATGGTGGTTCTGGTGGTGCTGGTGGTTTTGGTTCCTTGTTTATGTTACACTGACTACTAAAAATTATAAGAGGTAATATCCATATGACATACACTTCTGACTTTTAAACAGATTTGAATGAAAATCAGATTTGTTAAAGAAAATATGAAAGAAAGAATTCTATTTTCAAGTTTTACTTTGTAGTGCCTTTTAAGAACATGGTCTTTGGAATCCTCTTAAGAACTAAAAATTGGCTTGATGATAATTGCAGTAGAAGAAAGTTTGATTGACTGCACAGCTGTTTAAGCTGTGCATATATTTGACAAAAGGACATTAGAAGACCTAGTGGCTTTACAAACCTGCTTCTGGAACAAGTAGTTGACTCAGGGACAACCCATACAGGCCTCAGGTCCTAAAAATAGGCATTAAGTTGCATCTTTTACATGCAGGGCTAAAATAAAATCAGCTGTCCCATCGACTTGCTTGATACATACTTCAGTGGAGCTGGCCTCCACTCTACTAATACTTTTCAGGGGACTGGGAACTTTGCTGTACACAGGACAAGTGGGGGAAGCCTGCCAGTGAAGATTGTGAGAAACTGTGCTTTTAGACAAAGTTGAGCTCAAATTTGAATTATAGAAAATGTAAGTACAATATAATTATTCATTGTTTCCTTTCCATGTTTTAGAGTGCTATTGTTTATATGAAGGGAGAAGCTAACTAGAACATAAATCTGGGTAAAATAAAAGAAAACTTTTGGTTGTTAAAAAAAAAGCCAGTATTAAGTGTATAGAGAACTTGGCTGAGAGTGGTGTCTTCTCCCTAATTAGAGATCTTTGAATACAGGCTGAATGACCACTTGTCAAGTACCATGATGTAGAGATTCTATGGACTGGGACACATGACCATTGAGCTTTCTTCCAACTTGATAATTTTTTGATTCTGCAGCACTTTATGCTAGTGTTTTAATGTATTTTTGTTCTAATATCATGGATAACATCTTTTTAACATTTATAATGATGACAGCATTGAGCTATAATGAGCCAAGCTTAATAAACAGTGGTGAGGTAAAAATCATTACTATATTAATAGCTAAGAGAGGAAACATTTTTTTAAGGCTGCTTTGGTGAATTTAATACAACAATGTGATTAAAGAAGAGATAGTCAAAAGGGTGAGAATTTCTTTTTTGTTCTTTTTTGGAAAAAAAGATAGCTTAAAGGGGCAATACTTATTATGTATTAATAGGTGTTCTAAGGGAAACACAAGCACAAGACCTTAAATGTCTTGGAATGTTAGGGCTAGAAGGAATACTGGGGATCATCCAGTCCAATTCCCTCAGAAGGTCTGGGTCTCTATGCTTGCCATCCTGATGAGTGGCCACCAGCTCCAGGGGTATTACTGGAATAGGATTAAAGAATCAGATC
Source organism: Sarcophilus harrisii (assembly GCF_902635505.1). NCBI lineage: Eukaryota > Metazoa > Chordata > Mammalia > Dasyuromorphia > Dasyuridae > Sarcophilus > Sarcophilus harrisii. The sequence continues at coordinate 406,663,373 of NC_045428.1, read as the reverse complement.
CTTAAATGTTTAGCTGTTTTAAGAAAAGGGCCTGCCAGCTCTAATTATAATTATAATTAATAATAATAATTATTATAATAATTAATTATAGCAATTGTATCCTTAAATAGTAAAGACTTAGATTTTATCTTAAAGATATAACATACTCTATATCGTTTCCAATAGATTTCCTTTTTCTCCTTCATACTTATCTTGAGTAAGACCCAGAGATGCCATGAATGACTCAGTTTGGGTCTGTTATGACAAAAGTGTTTGGATGTTATGTTTTGAAGTGTTTTTTGGAGACATTTTAATGCCAACATAAGGGAATTTCTAAGGAGATTAAGACATAAACTGAAAGTGTTAAGAAAAGTCTATTTTAGAGTTATAAAATGTAAAAAAAAAATACATTTCAATTGCTCAGCTGTACAACTGTACAAGTATTTTTTAAACCATAGTTATAACATTTGATCATTAATAAACTGTAGGATTTTAAATAAAATTTTATGTACAGAATAACAAGTAAAATATTTACCTGAGTTGCACAAAAAGTTGATAAATTATAATGTAAAATTTCAACAAGATTAAGTTTACGAAAATATTATAAATAAGTGACAGTTACTAGCTTAAAATATTTTCGTTAGTCTGAATTTGTGATTTCATAATTATAGGCACCATTCAAAATTTACATTTTCTATATCACTTTTTTATATTATATTCTTATATCGGCAAAATAATTAATCAAATCCTGGTTTATAGCATTTGTAGATTTCCAAAAGAGTAAATGATCATACTGAAAATGTAACAATTGCTCTGGAGAGTGATGAGCTGGTTTGAGTTGGTTCCAGCATACCCCTATATCTCTTGTCTAAAGGTTTTAGTCATAGAGAATTGCCTAGGACCTTGAGCTTTCTGCCCAGGTTCCTGTAACTAATATGTGTCAAGGGTAGGGATTAAGCCAAGTCTTCCTGATTCTCAGTTTGACTCTCTCCATTACTATCATGTTGCCTCTGAGTCTATCATAGCTCAAACTAGGAATCCTAAGCTGTGTTTCTGATTCAGTATCTAACCTACTACAAAACCTAACCAAATGATTTTTGCCTTCATTTTTCATCGTATTTCTTTTTTTAACATGAAACCAGATCTAAAAAGTGTGAGAGGTCACAGATATGCACATTTTATCTATAGAATATCAAACAGCTGAATATTTGGAGACTTTTCATTTTATTTTCATTCTAATATTTGGCATTATATAGCTAGCATTCTTACTTTTCAATGTGGAAAAAAAAAGATTGAGATTTTAATGATTCCAGCATAGAGTGACAACTCACTCTAATGTTTGTGAAAAATAAAGTATTGAGAAAGAGACTGATAAATCTTTTTAAAATGAAGTGAAAAAAAAGAGGAAGAATAGAAGACAATTGTTTTTCCTATTTTTAAACACATATAAACTGTAGTTTCTTCTGTGCACAATAAATTTCCCTTAGTGAAAGGCCCTTACCTTTTTCTTTCTCCTGGGTTGTTATGTGTATATTTGTATTTTACCTGCTACTGCAGAGGTGTGTTTTTCATATTTGCAGTCAGTGGGAGGATAGACATCATGGAACACTTCTCTCTTCCTTCTCTCCTCTCTTTTTCTTTCTTTCTTTCTCACATACAGGCATTCACACACATGTGTGAACACATTGAACACATGCACAAAGGTACTTGCAATCAAGTATTTAAAGGCCAATGAGATACACTCCATGTGTAAAAATAGACATGACTGAAAGCCAGAGGTATGTCTAATTTCAATAATTTATAGGCCAGGAGAGACACTTAATAAATGGTCTAACAGCATAATTTAAAATTTTTGATTGAGCAATCTATGGGGAACAAAATGTAGTTGACATGATGCTGCTTTTTTTTTTCACTTGTTTTTTTCCCTCATGAAAACATTCAAACTGCACTTGGAAATTTAATTAAATCATAATTTGTTTCTTCCTCCTGCTTCTGAAGTCAATTTCCCTTCTTCATTAGAATTGTGGACTCAGTCAACGCTTGCAGTGGACAGGCTGACGTAGGGTTAGAATCCTGGTTCAGAAATGTCACTTTATGAAACTGTGAAGACAACATACAAAAGCAAATGATCTTAGTATAACTGTTATGACCGTGTTCTTAAGTGTGACTTCAACTTCTCATCAATTTAATACCACTTCTAAACTCCAGAATTGTTAAGAAATGAGGGTTGTTTGCTTTTTTAATCTTTACCACCCATCCCCAGATAATTCTGCTAATGATTACTATTTCCACTTCAGAAATAAAACTAACAAACATTTTCTTGGGAGAAAAAGAAAATCAAACTGCAAGGACAGCAACAAGCTCAAACAGATTGAAGAGATAAAGGAAGACAGAATTCTGAGTTTTGTTCAAAAACAAAAACAACCACAAAAAAGCTTTTAAATTAAGTTAATTTAATTAAATAGAAACAGCTTTTCACCAATTGTAAGACCTCAAAGGATAATTCTCTTAACTGAGCAAATGTGTAGTTCACATCTTATGGATCTTTGGGAATTTAACTTAAGGTTAGAAATCTTAGAAATAATGTCATCATGAACTTGTGAGATCATAGGGTGTATTGAATAGAAGATTGGTCTTGAAGTCAGAAAGTCTTGGGTTCAGCGTCTGCCTCTGATACATACAATTTTTTTTTAAATTCTGGACAAATTGTTTTACTACTCACTGCTCCAGGAAATTCTAGAAGTTACAGATCTGTATTGATGGTAGGAAAGGGAATGTTGCACACCAAAGAAATTATAGGTCTGAACCACATACACACACACACACACACAATGGAAGACACAGGAAGTATATTTATTTCTGATGAGATAGCTGTTGTCCACTGGAAATGGTGTAAAGAAAAACATTTGTTTTTATCCTTTGCCTGAAACTGAAGCCCCACCTATTACTTTAGGGTTCATTTGGAAATAAACATCTATAAAGTCCTTTGTTTAACTTCCCAGAAGTGTCTATCTTTGTTTTTCTTTGTTTTTCTTTTTTTTTTTTTTCTCACTTTGTACTTTTCACATCTTATAAAAATAGGACCAGTCAGGGAAAAGGAAATCTAATCTGGAGATTCATTAAAGATGAAAATAAAAAAGGGTGATTCATTTTTCAAATATTCTAGGAACTTTAATTTGTTCATCTCCCTTGCTATATGAGCTCTCCCAACCCCCACCCTCGTCTCTCTCTCTCTCTCTCTCTCTCTCTCTCTCTCTCTCTCTCTCTCTCTCTCTCTCTCTCTCTCTCTCTCTCTCTCCCTCTCTCTCCCTTCCTCTCTCCTTCCCTCCTTCCAGGACTTTCATTGAATCTTGTTCTCTCATGGTTCCTAATTGCATGCAGAAAGTATCTATTGTGCCTAGTGAGGCAATAACTTCAGATGTGTCAGATTGCTCAGATGTAAAAAATTACCAAATTGCTCAAGGCATAAATGTGACCTGAAATAAAAATAATTCTAAAAGAGTTTATTTTGGGAAGTTACTTTAGTAGTCAAAGATCTAGTGGCATCAAACTAATAGGGATGCAGACAGCAACATGTGTGCCTCTGAGGAGGGTTCTAAAATTGGCTGTTACCAACATAGAAAGCCTAAATGACATGACACTAAGAACTTTACTTGTTTTTCAATCAACCTATCAACAAGCATTTTTAAAGGTTCTAATACTAATATCGTGCTAGCTGTTGGTAGTACAAATTCAAAGAATGAAATAATTTGTATTGAATAATTTATATTCAAACAGGAAAGCGAGCAAGCACATATCTAACCACATATGTAGAAATTACTTCAGCAGAAGTAGAAAGTGGCACTTGAGTTAATCTAAAAGGAAGAAAAAGATTCTTTAAAGGAAGGTGAGGAAAGAGTGAGGGTCAGTTCAAAGCTGGAGGAAGAAGAAGATAGCCAGTCTGTTTGGATCATAGAAAATAGGATTGTACAATGAAGCTAGGAAAATGGGTTGAAATTCAATAGGTTTCAGGAATTAACAAAGAAGTTCACAAACTTTTTTACAAAGTTCATTGATGTATTTCATTTTATATTACCTAAAATTCCTAATGCATTATTCCTCTGTGTTCTTCCTCCCTTCCAACTAAGAATAACAAAAGAGAAAAAGAAAACAATTCAGTAAATCAAATCAACTCATCAAAAAAACTTGATTTTGTCTATACAGTCCTGTATCTGGGTCCCCTTCATGTACGGGAATTGGGAAGTGGGAAAGATGACACATCTGTCTCATATTTCTTCTTTGGGGCCAAGTTTACTCATAATTTCAAGGCACTTTTGTTTTGTCGCTGTTTTTTTTTAATTAATTCAGTTTATATGTCTTTTGATATTAGTCAAATCCATTTTTTCCAGTACAGTAATATTCCATGACATTGATATAGCAGAACTTAATAGTTATTCTGCAGTCAACAAGAATGTTAAATACAGATGCCCTTATGGATGGCTCCTACAAAGTGGTAAAACTTGATTGTGCTTGAATGATCTCTGCATCATTTTTCTTCCTACAAAATTCAGGATACAAAAAATGGTGCTGAAATACAATTGTACTGCATTTGATAGGGAAAAATGTCCCCATTATAGTAATGTAAATGGAATAAAAATAAATTAAATAATCTACTCCTGTTGACTAGCATTACAGAGATGCTTTATCAATATTCCTGATTTATAGTCAATTAGCGGTATCTGCCTAACAATTCAGTTTTAAATTCTCTACCTGGAAGCTTTTTCTGTCCAGTAGTTAACAGTCTGTAAATAAGAACAGTAATTAAATGCTGAACTACTCAATGCATTTATAAATTTAAGAATCTCTCTTTTTTTCTCTCTGAATCATCTGTTTTGTATACTCAGATTCTGAATGTGAGTTTTGAAGTTCATACCTATCAAAATGACAGGTACAAAAAGATATATAATGAAACTCACAATATTTATGGCCCTCTGTTTCTATAAAATGAGGGGGATGGACCCAATGGTTTCTTATGAGCTCTTCTCTCTTTCAGTCTATGATCTTGTAAGGCATTAAGATAGAAACTTGGTATTAAGTCCAGGCTTTGTAACTGCTATCCTATGTTACTTTTGGCAAGTCACTTAATTTCCCTGTATTTGTTTCTTCATCATGAAGGGTTGGAACTCCTCAATTTCAAAATTATCTTCCTCTTCAAAAATATTAGGTTTTTATATTTGGTATAGAACATCATGCCTGGATGGGAAGATCAGGGAAGGCTTCATAAATGTCATGGAATTTGAGATTATCCTCAAAAATCTGTAAGAGTAAAATAGGTAAAACTGGGGGAAAGGGCATTTCAGTCATAAGGAAACACATAATGAAATGATATTTTACTATATATGCACATACAGTGTGTATATGTATGTATTTGTATGTGTAAATGAGTAAAACTATTATATATTTCTCTATATATATGTATATGAACTATTCATTCATGGTCTATTGTCCTTAGGCATTTGAGATCAGAAATATGGTGTATTGTTCTTTTTTATGGGGAGGACAATTGGGGATTTTCAGTGAATAAGTGGCAATATAAATTCTCTGTGACCCTTCTCCCAGACCACCACAAATCTTTCACAGCTATATGGCACTAGACACGGGTATATTTCTTATAATTATTAAGTACTTACTTTGCCAAACACTGTGCTAAATATTGAGAATACAATAAAAATAAATAATTGGTCCATGACTTCAAGGTATTTACATTCTAATAGTAGCTACAACATGTACAGATAAGATTTATGTAGAGTAAATGGAAGATAACCTTGGCAGAGACTAAGAAAGGATTCTAGGAGCTGCTAAGACCAGCAAAGTTTTTTTGTAAAACATGATTGTTTGAGCTGGCTCTTGAAGGAAGCCAGAATTCTAAGAGGTGTGGGTAAAAAAAAGTGAACATTATTAGCAGTGGGAATAGCCTAGTCAATTCCAGCAGAAACAAACCTGATTATATCCTTATCCTAGAGATATTGAAAGGGTCAGAAAAAAGTTGACTCTTCTAAGTCTTAAAAAAGCAAAATAACTCCCTCAGTTAATAACTACCTTCATTCGTAGACTCATTCTAAGAGGTTTTCCCTCATAATTCATTATCTAGGACCTAGCATATATTTGTATTGCATATTATAGATATTTAATAAATATTTGGTGAATTGGATGAAATCATCCTCTTTCCAAAGCAACAGTGCAATCTAAAAATAGGTGTTTGCATGCCATTTTCTTCCATTATTAAACTATGAATTCTTTGAGGGAAGGGACTATTTTCACTTTTCTTTGTGTACCCCAAGTTTATCACAATGTTTAGATCATAGTAACAAATATTTATTAGTTTGTTGTTGACTTGTACCTGTAGTTTCTAATATTTTCATAGTTTAATGTATCTGTGATCCCATCCATGTAAGTAATTTGTGACCCAATCACACATACCCCTTCATCTTGTGAGACTTGCTTATGGATTTCTGTAAATTATCCACAAAAGATCCAGATTTTCAAGGGTAATTTTCTAGAGATCAATCAATAAGTATGTATTAAGCACTTATTGTGGGACTGGAACTGTGTTTTCAATATTGAATGGCCATCAGTAGAACACATTAGCTGTCTATAAGCTTATCACTCCCACTCACTATTCGACCAGCCTGTTTCTTTTAGCTTTAGACAACTCTCTGATTATATCCTTTGTATTGCATTTATGAACTATTCTTTGTTAATAATATGTTGTAAGCCATTCACATCGTTCAAGTCAGTCTGACAGAAATCAGCATAGTTATATCTTTATTCTAAAGATATTGAAGGAAAAAAAATTTTTTTAAAAATTAACTCATCTTGAAGTCTAAGAAATGTAAGTTAACTTTCTGCCATTTGTCATTGAGAACATTGTTCTTCTTCTTTGCCTTTTGGATAAACAAAAAAGCTTGTCCTAGGAGCTGATTGTTAAAATTTCAGCGAGAGCATTTATACCTTGGAAATCAGCAAATACTACAAATCAGGGTTAATTTTTTTTATTGATTTCCAGACCTAAGGAATTGATGGGGGGAAATGTTAATGCTATAGAATAGGCTTAAAAGTGTGTCATATGTTTTTGGAGACAAATTGTTAAACATTTACAAGAAAACCCCAAAGGTAATCAGTGTTAAAAAGAGACAGGGGCTATTCCATCTTTTTTTTTTTTTTTTTTGCAACTGTATGGAATCAACAAAAGAAAATTGATGTGTGAAAAGATGACCCTTAAGTTTAGGGAGTAGTTTGGTGTCAATAAAACTATATAGCTTCCCAGAGGCAGTTCCATTGGTCCAAATCCATGCTGCCAACATTCTGCAGCCAAACTTATCTCCCTTTCCTATTTCTCTGATCATGATTCCTTGTTTTTGAACTGTTATAAGTATTCCAAATTCAGACATCTGTTAATTTTTCTTTTTTATAATCAAGGATTAATATTATTGATATTGCCAACTTGTCTCCTTTTTCTTCCATTCGTCCCATTCTGCTCACTCTACTTGAGTTGTTAACTTCACTCCCAGGCCAAATGTTCAAATGTACACAGGTGTCAAATAACAAGCACCTTCTCTGATAGCCTCCCTGATATCATTTATAGTACTTGGAATACAGGTACAAAAAGACTGCCATGAAACTGAAAATTTTGTCATGGCTTTCATTGAGGTCTGCATTTTCTTTTCTTAAAATTCTTTTCTTAAAAACTCCCCAGGGGGTGATTTCCCCCAATGTATTGTTTGTTTTTTGTTATATCTTCTGTGGTTTTGCTCTCTGGACAATCTATAAAGTATCTTAATACTAGAGCATTTTAATAGTTAACACATTTTAATGTCATTCTCTCTCTCTCTCTCTCTCCCCTCTGTCTTCATTTTCTTCCTTTCTTTATTCCCATAAGCATATTAATCAAAAAAGTAGTCGGTAACTTATTATTGTTCACCCTTAAGTGATTAAAATCACAGGTATTAAAAAATGAGAAGAAAGAACCTTTCAGTATAGATCTGATGACGAAACATAAGCCTACTGACTAAAAACAAACAGTTAAATTGGCATTAAGGTGATGGTTTCACTTGGTTGAAAACTGTCTGCTGTCAAGGGCGTAGGAGAAAGAGGTCACTTATTATCTGTATCAATGGATGGAGTACCAACAACAACAAAATCAAAGATCTATCAAGTATTAATTGCATGAAATATTAAAATAAGATGAAATATGACTGCCAAAGTAAGTCCTAATATACATTTTAAAGGTATATTAGAAAAAATGTAGAGGATCAAGTAAAAAAGAAATCAAATGATATTAAAAAATGACAAAATTTATGATCAAGTACTTGAATGGCAATTATTAAGGTTCTGTCCATCCATTATACATCTTAGCAAAACAAAAAATAGCTATGCAAGATAAATACAGAAATAGATTGTTGAATTTAAATTAGACATAGCACAGAGATCCATACTTGCTAAGGATCTTTGGCATTGGCATGAACAGTGTCCAGAATCAATCTATGTTCTCCTTTAGATAGGTTCTCCAGCTATTTCTTTATAGATAACACTATGTTAATTGCACCAAACTCTAGAATACTAAAAAAAAAACAAAACAAAAAAAAAAAAAAAAAAAAAACTTCTGTATTAAATCCATGAACTCAAAAGCATTTGATTTAATAATTCATGCATGAAAAACTAAGTGGATGAAGACCTGCCCATTATTCAAACAACAGTATACAATTAGGTAATACTAAGATTTCTAAAATATTCAAATGACTTTTAACCCAAAGGAAAATGGAAGGTCATATATAATGCAAATAAGTGGTAGATTTGGAATCAGAAGGTGTGTGTATCTTTTGGCAAATTACTTAACCCCTTTGGATAACAATTTCTTCATCTATAAAATATGGGGATTATAATAGATGGTTTCTGACAGACTTTCTTGCTCTAGGTTTCTAGGAATATGAGCCTGGGATAGATAGATGCTATATGGAGGAATTCTGGGTGGACTTGGACAAAAAATGATGATGCCATAGATACAGTGACGTATGTGGAAGGAGTGCCCATATTCTTGTTTTCCCAGTGCTCTTGGTAGTGTCTTCTATATAAAAGATGCTTATCTGATTTTATGGAAAAAATCTGAAAATCAATGAGATAAAATATGTGCTCGAGCGATTTCTGTGTAGTTTGAGCATCTAGAACAGTCATGGTTTTCTACAATCTTGCTCCCTTAAATGTATTTATCATAATCAGAATTAATTCCTGGCACAATGACTTTGGTGCTGATCTGTTAACATTTCCCACATCTCAGTGAAAATTTTATTTGTTCTTGATGTGGGATCACTCCAGTTTTTCTGGAACATTTTCTTTTCTGTATCCATTCTTTATAGTGAGCAACATTGTCCAAACTGGCATTGTTCATCAACTGGCAATTTATTATCTAGTCTTCTACTGATGGTTTATAATTCTCATCCCGTTTTTTATTTTTCTTTACATTATTTATTTGAATTTTTTGGACTGGACTTATTTCATCACTTTAGATGAGGGATGTCTACCAGTGCAACTTACAGTCTCCAAATAATACCCCGTTACTGAGAAGTTATGATTTATCCAGGGCTATACAATTAATATGCATTAGCAGTAAGACTTGAACTTTCATCTTTCTGACTGTGAAACTGGTTCACTCTCCACGAACCTGTTTCTGCATTAATTTGAAGTAAGGCGAGTAAATATAAATTTGGAAATAAAGCATAGAGTCGGTAGAGTATATGTAGATCTGGTTGGTATTTGGCCATAGCTACTCATATATTCTTTGACAATCACTTCGCCCTCACCTGATTCTGCCTTTCTATAGTCATCTTAATGACTAGCTTTTTCCTTTCCCATTCACCTTTTGGAGAGGCAAAGAATAGGTTTTAGTTTTATTTTAACTACATATATTCACCAAACTCTTCTCCCTTATGTTTCACCTGTATAGTAAACACGAGAGGTAGTATATCCAGAGAAAATATTTTTTTCTCTGGTTAAACTTTGTGATTCTAGGTTTAACTATATTCTGGTATAGACTATACACTCTTTAAATCAGAGACTGTTTTGAGTCCTGGTGATGTTTCCATGATGACAGTTGCTTTGTAAATGTAAGGTATTTCATAAATTATATGTACTCTGATAACAGGCTACAGACAATGGAGAAATAGTGATAATAGTAATGATGAGATGTAGAGGTGTGGCTTCTGTTCCAGCAGAAGGCCTTATGTAGCTGGCTGGTGCTCACTGAAGGGAGGAGAAAGGGTAGGGCTGAGGACCTGGTAGTAAATGGAGGTAGAGCAGATGGAATATGGATCTTCTGTGAATTGCTCACCTCCCTATCATTATCCTTCATTTTTGCCAATCTGTAAAAGGAAGCATGATTGGAGGACAGATGGGAATGGGAGAGGAGCCAGGAATTGAAATAGAAAATGGCTCAGCATGGAGTTAGGAACAAGGCATGCCTCTGAGCACTTTAGGCCCCTACTCAGAAAGTACTTCCACTGCTAATTGTCTGCCATGGAAGTTTCTTGGAATGATCTTTGATCACACTGAATCTATGAATTGGGAAAAAAAAATTGATTAGGTGTCTATTATGTATGCTCAGCCTTAGGGATGAAGGATTTGGATACTCCCTGCACTTTACTTTAAAAAAGTAAAAGTTTCATAGACTGGCATTCCAAACTCGAATTAGCCCATTTTCACAGTTTCACAGTTATTTCAAACAACTCCTCTTCATTTTCTATAAGTACCAACCAAACTGAACTCTTCCAGTCTTGTCCTAGTATCCTCTAGTTTTCATAGTTTTTGCTCATAATCAAAAACTCCTTTCTCCTCTCTCTTCAAAGCTTTCCTTGATCCCTGCTACCTTACACACACTCACATTTTCTCCTTTTTGTTATCATTCAATCAGTTTATCTTGAAACCTCTTGCCTACTCATCCTTTTTTCAAACTCCCAACACTTGTTTATATCCAACATCTACTTTCTCTGTTCCTCTTTTATAAACTATTAAATCTTACTTAATGAAATCATACAGCTATGTGAATGCTTTCACTACAAACTTGTAAACTAATCTTAACTGACCCTAATGCTATAGGCAGACCTTTCCTTTAAATGCCTGCTCATTACTCTCCCAAAAGCCTTTTCTTCAAACTTTCTTATCTCAAAGCACCTCTACCATTCCCTACCTCTCTAGTTTTAGTAGAGGACTAAGTTTCATTTCCCATTCTCTTCTCTGTTCTAGTTTCAGAGGAAGTTTGTCCTTTTCCTTGCTATAAAGCCATTCACTATTTTCTCTTTTAGCAATTTACCCTTTTGATTATTCCCCTGTCTTGATAAAATCTTTAATTTTTTCTTTATTCACCAGCTCCTTTTCTACTGCCTATGAAAACTGAGATAATTAATTTTTTTTGTCTCATGTTGTTTAGAGTTATGATTTCTTAAAATATAACTCTGAAAAGCTAGGATTTACTAATGCCCACTGGGATTCAAATGGAGCTCCTTTACTATGCCCTTAAAGACAAATCACTCTGGTTCTCACTGATTTGGTCAATAATAGGCCCCAGCCCCAGCCTTACTTACTCATAGTTTAGGATTTGATGGCTCTCAATGACTATAAATACCCAAAACTTGAGGGTCTTCCCCTACCTGATTGCCTTCTGTGATGGCAAAGTAGATTATTTTTTACCTCAATCCTTACTTTACTGAATGGATATTGCCTCAGACAAAATGAGACCTGAGAAAAATGTTATCCTAAAAAAGACCAAGGCCTCCCTTGCATGGCCAGTTATTCTGACCTATGCTATGCCATTGGACTCTAGTGATTTTGTTTAAAAAAAAAATGGGGCTGATGTCTTTGCACAGCTCTGCCTCCTCTTAAATCCAAATCTCTTGCAAATCAAGCTGTCATTGGTTCTCTTCTAAAACAAAGGACAAATAACAGGAAGAACAAATATTCCAGATCTCCATCCTTAAAACTTTTTACTTGATTTTGCCATGTCCTCAAGCTGTAAATTTCTCCTCCCTTCTACTGTTCCTATAAAAAAAACCCAAAATGTATAATATACTCATTATCTCCATTTCTTCAACCTCCTATTGATTTTTCAGCTTTTGAAATGAAGCTTCCAATTCAACCCCTCAACATCCAGGATTACCAACAATCTCCTAATTCTTAAATCCAGGGGCCTTTTCTTAGTCTTCCTCATTCTTGGCCTCTCTATAGTTTTGAACTCTAGGTTTTCATACATAGCTCTCCTGTCTGTCCTCCTATTGGTCTGATTGGTTTTGATTTCTTTTGCCATAGTACTATCCAAATTTCTCTTGGTGTATTACCAGGCTGTCCTGTCCTGGAAAGAGGTCCCTGTTTCTCTACACTCTTTTGGTCATCTCAAAATGCCATAGGTTCAGTTATCATCCCCCTATTTATGACTGGCATATCTATATTATAAATCCTTAGTCTCCTGAGTCCAGGCCCACATTACCAGCTATCTATTAAACATCCCCAACTAAATATCTCTTAATTATCTCAAACTCAATGTATTTAAAACAGAACTCATTATCTTTTCCCTAAACACCTCCTTCTCCTCCTAACTTTTAATAATGCTTGCTGAGCTCAATCCAATACCTATTTTAGCTGGAAGTGATCTCTTCATTGATTTTTCATGGACCTTATACTTTACATTTGAATTAAAATCTTTCATAAAGATATCTCATCCTCTCTTTAGTTCTAGTACAGAAATTCTGTCTGATTTCATATTTGCTTTCCCAGAACTTATTCCAGTAGCTTCCATTCAATGTGTTTAATAAACAAGTATTGAATTGATTAGACTATAAGACTTTACAAAACACTTCCAAGAAATTCATCATCTTAGATTTTTACATCTATAATCCTGAGCTCTAGTCCCATATTTACATCTGCTTTCTGGACATTAATGGTTGGATTGTCTCTCTGTTAGCTCAAAGGTATATATCCCAAACTATATTCAACATCTGTTTCTGTTATCTTTAAACATTCTGCTTTAGATTTAGAATTAATTTGTCTATTTTCTTGGACCCTGTATGATTCCCATATCCAGTAATTTACCAAGCTGGAGGAATTCTTTCTTCTTATTGTATCTTATGCCTTCCTTTCTATTCCAACCACTTTAGCTGAGGCCTTTATCATTTCATGTGTACATTATTAGAAATAACCTCTTCATGGGTTTCCCTGCCAGCAATTGTAATCTCAATCAGTGCATCCTGCATATCACCAGTGGATTCATCCCAAAGCAGCACATTAAACTTTTGTTTTTGTTTTTGTTTTTTTTTCTCAGAAACCCTTCAGAGGCACCCTATATCCTAGAGGATCAAATTCTAACTCCTTAGACATATTCAAAGCCCTCCACAATCTGGTTCTGTCTTATTTTGCTAGCTTTATCTCTGGCTATTTCTCTACCCAAACCAACCTCACTAAACAAATTGGTATTTTCTTTGTATTGTAATCATGTTTTCCATTATTCAGCTTCTATAATTCCACTTATGATTATTTCCCTTATCTGGAATGTAATTCCCCTCCTTACTTCTGCTTATCAAATTTAACTCACCCTCTAAAATTTAGCCTAAACTCTACCTCAAACTACTTCAGCTGAAATTGATCACTCCATCGTCTGGACTCCTATTCTACCAAAATTCTAATATTAATTTAATAATAAATATAATGATGACACTCCTCCTCTTCCTCCTTCCTTCCTTTTTCCTCCTTCTCCTCCATCTCCTCCTCCTCTTCTTTTTACTTCTCTTTCTCCTGTTATTCCTCTTCTTCTTACCACTATTATCAATATATCAATACAATGATCTCACATTTTTAGAGAGCCTCAGTTCAAATTTCTATTCTGATACTACCTGTGTAAATCTTTAGAACTCTCTAAACTTCAGTTTCCTCAACAACAAAATGAAATAAGTTAGACTGACTGGACTCTTGAGTCCTTTCCAGCTTTAGATCTAAGGTTTTATGAATACATTTCAATCTGTGTCATTGTGGGAAGTTCCATTGATAGGAATTCATTAAGTTAATCCTTTACAAATTGAATGGTATCATTATATGTGACATATATGAACAGCATCCTTTCTATATTGGAGAGTTCATGTTGGGAAGTAAGAGAAGAAAAGATTTAAGATTTAAATGTGTTTAAATTACTAAAGGTCTTGAAATAGCCGGAAGGTCTCAGAGAAATAAAATAGATACAATTATACATAAAATATATACAATATAAATGCAAGATGATTTTTTAAAACCTGGGGATATTAGGAATGGCCTCCTGTAGAAAGAAATGCCTAAATTATTCTTTAAAAAGAAATTAGCAATTCTAAAAAGCAGAAATAGGAGGCATCACATTCTAGGTATAGAAGATGGCCAATGCAAACATACAGAGCTATAATCAAATGAAATAATATTTGTAAAGTCTTTGGACATAGTAAGTACTTTATAAATGCTCCTTCCCCCCACTTCCCTTCTCTTTGTCTATGAGATAAAGTGTTATATGCAAAGAACAGGAAGAAGGAAAAAGGATTTGGCTGGACAGTAACATATGTGAACAGACAAAAAAGTAGATAAGGTTGTAAAATGTATTATGGATGGTTTTAGATGTCAGAAGAATTCATACTCATTCCTAAAGTCCAATTGGGAACCATTGGACTTTATTGAACAGAAAAGTGACATACTTAAATCTGTACTTCAGAAAAAGATGTGTGGCGAATAGATTAATAAGTTGGGAAACTTTGAAGCAAGGAGACCAATTATCAGGATATTGCAGCAGTACAGGTGAGAAGTGATAAGGACCCGAACGAAGGTTGTGGCAGTGTGAAGAGAGAAAAAGAGTCAGATATGACAAATGTTTTAGAAGCATAATAGGTAAAACTTGGCCAATGATTGGATATGAAAGGTGAAGAAGAGTGAGTAATTGAGGATCACACTAAAGTTATGAACCTGGGTGACTAGAAGAATAGGGGAGGAGATTCCCTTGACAGAAATAGAAAAGTTCAGAAGTGGATTTGGGAGGAAAGTAAAGAATTTGGTATGGGTAATGTTGAGTTTGCATCCTTACAGGTCATCCAGTAGGGTTACTTGAAAAAAATAAAGCAGAAAGAGACCCACAAGCTTAATATTTCAAAAACCACTGTGGAAGAGCTTCATAATAAAACATTTTAGACATTTTCTTCAATCCCTTCACTTCTTGCCAATGGGTATTGTCAGGGCACTCTGTCTTATCTTTATTTGGCAGGCAAACAGTTGGAGAACATGACAAGATCCACTGCTCTCCAAAACCAATCTTTTTGAATGCTTCAAAACCAATTGAGTATGAGATTGGGAAAGATGTAGGAAATACCAGTTTCCAGGGTGTTTAGAGCAAGACACAGCTTACTTTTTTACTCCCTTGTTTATTTGGGAGTTTAACTGTTAGGTATAAACAAAGGCAAAATGGACTGATGGATAAAGACTTGATATCAGAATGGATTTAAGTTGGGCCTGTGAAATATACTGTTTGAGCAAGTCACTAAATTTCTGAGGACCTTAGCTAACTCTCTGAAATATGTCTCTCATTTGCATTGGTAGAAGGAGTTTTCCTCACCACAATTAGAAATCACAGATCCAGATCAAAAGCATAAAACCAGCCCCCAAAAAAATTTCCATTAGGCTCACTTGGGTGCCCTTTTCTTTTTCTTCCCCATAGAAATACAATTGAGGCATGGAGGCTAGTTGTGTTTATGTTCTTGAGGTTTTCTTATTTAGATTTTTTTTTTGGGGGGGGGAGGCAAAATAATATATTTTCTACTAGTTTTCCATTGCATTGAGAGAAATTCTGGCTGATATCAAATCTGGCAAAATACCCAAAGTTGTCTTGTTTCACTTTCTAAGCAAACATTTTAATACAGTTCTAATTTTCACCTGCTCATGTGGCACCCTGCTGAGCTTTTTTTGGTAATGAACTGGATTTCATTGTAAGAGGCTCATGGGTTCAAAAGTAAAGGTTCTATTTTTGCCACTTCCTGGAAGCTCTAATCCCAGCTTTTGCCTGCTGCTTTAATAACTTCCCTCACATCATTCAAAAGTATTCTCCCTTTTCAGAAAGGGGAGGGGTGAAGGAGTTAAAAAAAATTTAAAGGTCAATGTCAATCATAAGATAAATATGAGATTTTGTTATATTATTTCAAAAAATTAAATATTATCAAGTTTACTTACATAACTTATATGATTAGGTTCTGTTCTCTCTTTGGGTCACTTAGTATCTGAAAAATTTAGCTCCAAGTATCTTCAAATTTTAGGTCTGCAAGATTTTGGAAACAGCCCTTTTTGTTTGCTGTTAGTTGCATAATAAACAAATATTCAATGAAGAAAGATGAAGAGAGATCGTCTGACTTGCTACCTTTTCCCCAATTCAGGGATTTTTTGAGCAACATTTAAATATACCTTGCCTTTCAACTCCCAGATAGGTAAAGTTGTATTTGTGCTATTCCTACACCTTCAATAGCAAAGTTGAATTTTGAAAAGGAAAAAATCTTTGAAAGGAATCTACCCATTTCTTCTGAAAGGATATAACAAAATTAATTGATAATGGTTGTTATAATAACTTGAAGGGGGGAAAATTGTAAGTTATCTAACACTAGTTGAAAACCTATTATTTTAATCACCTTTATAGCTTTATTATTTAAACAATTGCAAATGTGCATAATGATGGTGTAGAGACAGAATATAAGTGATTTATTATTTTTGAGTGGAAGATGGAATCAAAGCAGATACCCTGCTATTTTCCTGCTTGCTCAGGGAGAATAACTATCAGGACCTTAAAAAAGACTCATGAAAACCATTATATGAGTTTATAACATTGTATGGGCTGGTTCTTATTTTCAAGGTTAAAATAGATAAATAGATTTATCACCTTTGTAATTCAGAAGTATAACTTTTTTAAACTACTTGTAAGATAGAATTTAAATCAAAGGAGAGATATCATTTTGTCATTTGTAAAAGTAATATCTGCAACAAAAACCCTTAATTCCCATAGTAACTCTAATTGTGTTACTCTTACAGGAGTATATTTTGAGGGAAAAGAAAAAAGGGAGCAAATGATCATTTAGTGTAGTTGTTTAGTCATTTTAGTCATGTCTGACTCTGTCTCCATTTCTGTTTTTCTTGGCAAATATATTAGAGTGGTTTGTTATTTCCTTCTCCAGCTCATTTTATAGATGAGGAAACTTAGGTAAACCAGGTTAAATGACTGGTCTTCCTGGGGGGAAAAAGGGAGCAAGTAATTATGCCATATTTTGAAAATTACAGAATGAATAAAATCAAGGAAGCTAAGACTCACTAACAATGTGTTCTTTCTTGAACTAAGAAACTATATTAAACTGCTTTTACTCTTGGGCTTCTCCTAATTGCAGTTATATTATTATCATTCTGGTATATATATTTTTTTTCCTTTTAAGAATGGGCACATTCAGTATGGTAATTGTGGAAATATGCTTAGATGAATTGCACATGTTTAACCTATATTGGATTACTTGCTGTTGGGAACTGGCAAAGAAAGGAGGAAGAAAAATTGGGAACATAAGGTTTTACAAGAGCGAATGTTGAAAACTATTCTTGCATGTATTTTGAAAAATATAAAGTTATTAAAAAATTAAAAAAAATAAGAATGGGCATATTATGTTAGCATGTAGAGGGTATTTAGATAACATTGATGATTGAGAGACATCTGGTTTAAGGATTTTGATCTTTCTTTTTTTTGATACACTAAATTTTTTTATGGGTTCAATTTACAATCACATTTATTACAAATTTAACAAGTATACAAAATGTCAATAGTAATATTGGGTATCAAATATAATTATCAGGAGCAATAACTGATCCAGACTGTACTAGTTAAAATAGTTGAACCTGGTGAATCTTGCAAATTTAATAGAATGGATGAAGCATTGTATTTAGAATTAGAAAGATCTGGATTCAAATCCTGCCTCAGGAACTTATTACTGTGTGACCTTGGAAAAAGTTACTTTTCTACACTGTGCCTCAGTTTTCTCACAAGCAAAATAAGAGAATTAGTCTCTGATTGGTTAGAGATTGTTGAGAGGATTTGTATCCAGGCTCTTTTCCTATATTCCTATGAAAACTCTTTTTTTGAATAATTTATAAGTAAACATTGAGTGAATTTGATTCTTTGGTAATTATATTGCTCATTTTTTGAAGTTATGAACTCATCTGGGGCAAAAGACATTTTTAATGAAGATGCTGTCTTGAAAGAGTTGAGATTTCTAAAGATAGAATTCTGTACTGCTTAGATATAGTTTATTCAATAAGATATTAGACCAAATAGATTGAATTATTTAAACTTTATTATCTGTTCTCCTTGATTGTTTAGCTTTTTCAAATAAAATCAGTAAAACAGGGAGGGAAATGAGTATGTTTTGTGGTATTTGTTTGTTTATTTTTCCTCATATATCAAGTTCAAAGGAAGAAAAATATTCAATGCTTTTGTTGTTGTTGTTGTTGTTGTTTGTTTTGTTTTGTTTTTGTAGACACAGCGGGGAAAGCATTTTAAACAAAGTTTGATTTGTATGTGCCTTGAAATAAGCCTGGATAACTTTAGGTGATTTGTTTCTCAAAGTTATAAAGTATGCTAATATCCCTTCAGTTGAAAAGTCATTATTTTCTTCCTGTCTGGAAAGGGGTTTTTGTAAAAACCATCTATTTCAGAAGATACCCCACCCCAAAATATACATAGAAAAGGAAGGGTCAAATGATGGACCTGAGGAAGATGATTTCTATCAGTAACAAGGTTAGTTGGAATGTTTCCATTCAAAACTGATTATCCCTTAAAAAGGAACTTCACTCCCAACACCCATCAAATCTGGTATAGGATTTCAAATGCAGAACTTTAAACTTTTGGCTCCAACTCTCAGGGGAAAACTGAGGAGCAGACTGCAGAGATTCTAGCAAGATTGAAGGTAAATGATTTGTAATCCCATTAGACAAAAAGCAGTGGGAGAGAAGGGAGGTGAAAATTCTGGGTAATTGTATACAGAATTTTCTTTGTGGAACTCTTTTGTTCTGATAGAATAGCAATCTCTGTAGCATTTTACCTCTTTTCCTAAACCCAAGTCAAAGACCATATTACTTCTTATTCTCTTAGGCTGCCTACCAGAAACCACACCATTCTCTTGATACTTTATTGGTAGGCAGAGTGACAGCCCAGCTGGACTACTTTGTAATTCTCGTTTACATCTCTCTCCCTTGTCTATCTTGCTATTCTTTTCCGTATTTCTTACCATTGTTCCTTACATCATCCTCTCAGGAATGACTACAATTCTTAGCTTGTTATCTCTCCTCCATTGGTTAGAAATAAAAGATCATAAAATGATTAGAAGTCATTAAAGATTTAGAGATTTTTCAATCATTTATTACAACTTTTCATTTTAAAAATGGAGAAAACTGAGAACCAAAGAACTTAAAAGATTGTTCAAAGCCAGGTTTACATTTCAAGTCCCCTGATTCTAAATCCAAAACTCCATTACATTGTGACCTCCCAAATCTTATGTCAAGTAAAAAAAAACCCAGCAAGCAACAAAAATATATAAAGATTTGTAATCTACTTTTGTCTTACTTCTAAGAATGTTCAAGGACCCGTGTATTTAGGAGCATTTTTAGAATTATAGCCTCATTTTCTGGAAGTTATTTATATGTTTGCATTTGGTAAGAAATTAATTTCAAATTCCCCATTAAATGCTCACATTTTTCAAAGAGAGCCATGTCTGTTTTATTAGCTCAGCATCCTGCTGTCCATTTGCTCAAAGATCTAGAAAGCTGCTGGCTGGAAAGGCAAACCAATTGAGCTAAAAATCCCCTCCAAAGCTAGCATGCATGCATGACAGATAGATTGAATCAACTGCCATTAGTTATTCAAAGGAAGAGACTGATTAGCAGAAAGAACTCTGTACTGCCATGTATAGGAAAAGTGTGAGAAGGTTATTGCTAATTTCAATTGGTTCTCATGAAGATACTATCTGAGAATAAATATCAGATAAATGATACCTCTAAGAAATGTTGGAAGTAGAAGGTGGAGCTAAAGAATATAGAAATTCTGTGGAACAGAGATGCAGAATCTTCTGGCTACCCTAGAATACAAATCATTTGACAACATATAAATGATTTCCTATAATACTGTCAGGTGTTTCAAAGTAAATAATTAACATTCTTGCCACTGCCTACACACAGGCAGCTAAAAGTAGGATGCCAGAAAGGCCTTTTTTCTTCCTTCTAGCTGAAACTTATTAAAGCTATATCACTGTTATTGTTGCTTATTTATGATCTGATGAGTGCCAATGGTATTCTTGGAACTGAACAGAATATAGAAATCTGGTATGTATTATAGATAAAGCAGAGTATTTTGGAAAGAGACAGATTCAAGACCCATATTTATGGATCATTTTCATATGCCAATGATTCTTTAAATCTAGAATGAAATCTCTTTGGCATACATTTCTGATTGTGTTGACTGGTCATCATATGCATGCTGGGTATCTGGTTTATTTTAATAGGTTGCTGTAATGTTATAATACAGCCAGGCAAGATCCTAGGCAAACCCTAAAAACTATTTCTGATTAACTGCCCAGGGTAAAAATGGAAGGACTTGGCATTGTCTGAGTCTGGGATGGTACAGGGAGAGATGAAACTCTGTCCCAAGTAGCTAAACAATATCTGTGGAAAAGTAAAAGAAAAATGAAAAACAAAATAAAAGTCAAGTCCTGATGTGTAACATTTGCTGATTTCTGAGGTGTGAGATCTGTGGGTAGGACATTTGGCTTGGAATCAGAAAACCTGGGTCTGAGTTCAAGACCTAGCTTTAATATTTACTTTTTGTATTGTCTCTAAACCTCAATTTCCTCCTATAGAATAAGCATGATGATATCTGTATCACCTTATTCACATAGTTGACACTTAAGGAAAGTAATTTTCAAACCTTAAATATAAGCTCAATGAGAAAAGTTTAAAAAAAATAGCAGGAATGGGATCATGGAAATGGAAGGTGAGTGGGTTAAAAAAACAAATAGCAGCAAAAGTGATTGATTAGATTTAGGGATAGATAGAATAATGTAAAATGAAATAGAGTTTAGAAGATATGGAAAAATTTAAATAGAAATAGATAAGGAAAATGACTGAAATAGGCTAAATTATACACTGAACATCTGAATGCACGCAACAGAAACTACTGTTCAGTTGTTTAATCATTTTTCAATCATATTCATCTTTATCACCTAATTTGAAGTTTTCCTGGCAAAGATACAGGAATAATAAGCCATTTTCATCTCCAGGTCACTTAACAGATGATGAAACTGAGGAAACAATTAAATGATTTGTCCAATCACCCAGGTAGTGTCTGCAATCAGAATTGAACTCATGATATGTCTTCTGGACTCCAGGCCTGACATTCTGTGCACTATGGTGCCATCTAGTAATCCTCTTCTATAAGACAATCTTTCAAATATTCAAACTCAAATATTCCCTAAAATCTTGTCTTGGCTAAACATCCCTCACTCCTTCAAAAGCTCTTTGGATAGCGTGGTTACACTGTTTTGATTGCACTCCTGTGTATACACTCTAGTTTATCCTTCCAAAATATATATACCACAACTGAACACAATCAATCAACCAACATGCATTTACTCTGTGCCAGATAATATGCTAAGCACTGGACAGAAGAAAGGCAAAAACACTGTCCTACTCCATAAAGTGCTCATACACTAAATTTACTTGGGCATCATCCTAGCAAGGCAGAACACAGTGGATGATGACTTTTCTTGGTCTAGATTCAACTACACTCTTGATAAACAAAAAAAGTTTAAAAAAATGACCTTTTTAGTTATCTTGTTATATTTTTGATCTTGTACTCTTTTAAACCCTCTAGATCTTTTAAAAAGCAAATTATTGTCTATTTACCATAATATGTTAATGAAGTTTTTGTTTGTTTGTTTGTTTTTGACCCAGCTATAGAACTTCACACTATATCTAGAAAATGTCATCTTATTAAATGCAGCCTGTTTTAGTCTGCCAGGATTGCTTATAGATCCTTATCTATATGCTGATAACATTTAACAAACAGATTTTAATTTTAAAAATGTATATGTACGACACATTTTAAATTTTAATCTACATTATTAACATTTTCTCCTATACTTTCTTGAGGCTAGAAATCAACAAAATAAAAGTCAAGCCCTGATTGTAACATTTGCTGATTTCTGAGCTGTGAATGCTATCATTGAAAATTTAAATCAGCACCTTCAATTTGAGATGGTCCCAGTACACTCCTAATTTTCAGTCTATCATCCAGCATATTAGCAATCTCTTCCAGCTTTAGGTCATCTGCAAATTTCACAAGCATGCCGTGTAAATCTTAAACTAAATTAAGAGCATAAGAAAGACAGATTCCAGGGCCATTTAACTAGATATCTTTCTCTAACTATACCAGCTCATCAATGATGAAGCTTTGGTTCTGCTTATTCAATCTGTTCTGCATTCACTCAAATGTCTTAACATCCAACCTACATCATTTAAACTCACCTACAAGGTGCTGTTGTTGAGTTATTTCACTTGTACATGACTCTGTCCCTGATTGTTTTATGATTTATTTTTGTTTTGTTGTGGGGGATTTTTTGGTTGTTGGGTTTTTTTGGTTTTTTGTTTGTTTTGGCAAACATAACAGATGACTTACCACTCCCTTCTCCAGTTAATTTTACAAAAAGAAATTAGACAAACAGGGTTAAGTGACTTGTTAAGGGTCACACAATGACAAGTGTTTGAGGCCAGATTAGCACTCAGGAAGATGAGCCTTCCTAACTCCAGGCTTGACATTCTATCCATATGACATCTTGCTGCTGATGTTTTATAAGATACTCTGATAAAATAGAAATATAATAAGCATATATCAGATGCCAAGGTATCTCCTCATCTAATTAGGCTGGAAATAGCAACTATCAAATGAAATAGAAAAAGGAAATATAGACAAATTCTCTAATTCTTTAGACTTAAAAGTATTTCGTATTTGTCCATATTTCCATTTTCTAGCAGGTAGGCCTTTCCATGTAAAAGACCAATTTTTCAAGGCCTAATGATGGAAGAAATAGGGAGGGGGTATAATATTCTCTAAAATCCTGGATCAGGGATAGAAAATAAGCAATTATTTAGAACACAGGAGAAAAATCTTATGGTAAAAGCACAGGATATGAAAAATTGAAGAATTCTAATTTCAGGAGATCCTCATGCTAACCCCTGAGAGGAAGCCAATTCAAAGGAACAAGGGTCCCAGTAGTTTATGATAAATAAACCAACCAAAAACAAAGAAAAAACAAATACCAAGCCTCTAAAAGAAGTCAATTACCTATTCTTGATTACCAAAGAAAATGGGTAGTATTTCTTGTCACCCCCTTTTACACATAGACATATGTTGGACATAGCAGTAGACATGCTAATTGATAACTATCCTTGCTTTTTTCTCTTTTAAGGCTATCCATAAAGTACATTTTAACCTGTTGTCCCTACATAAACATTATTAGTACTAGGGAGAATATTGTGATTTTTCTTTGAGCTTGGTGTATCCAGCTTTATCCAGAAGGCTGCCTGTTAATACCCACATCCCGAGATAAGCTGATTTCCTCATCAGGGTGAGTCACTTGGATCTCATCCACAGAGCTGGCAGGATTTTTTTTTTCATTGCTGATTAAGAGGGTGAAGCACATTCAATTTCTCCTCCTCCCCCAGTGTCTCCTGTTTAGTAAGAAGGTGACAATGAGCTTCTGAAAGGCAGTGCCAGCAGAGCACAAGCTTCTAGAGGTCCCTCCTGCTTTCAAATTCAGTTCTGATTCTGGATTATACATGTGTAGGAAGAGCAGACTAGCCCAGTGCAGGGATCCACAGCATCACTTCATTGGTTGGTGACAGGTTATGGATTTTTTTTTTCAGCTAAAGAAACTAACAAAGCCTGAAGCAATGTCTGTGTATCTAAAGGAAGCAATCCCACTCTTGTCAATTAAATAATGGATACTTGATGTATTGAATGTTTGTTAAATTGGAAAATGGTGCTTATTAGAAATAATGGGATATAATGGCTAGAGAACTATTCACAAAGTCAGAAAGGTTTGTGCCCAACTTGCTCCCTGACTGTTAATGTCTCCTTTCAGGAGGCAGCTGTCTAAACCTAAGTTGCAGAGGAGATACTCATTTCTATTGCTAGAAGGATCATAACACAGTGAGACCACGATACCTAAGGATTGACTGAAGGATCGGGGGATGTTTAGCCAAGAAAAAAGATCTTAAGGAATAAGGAAGTCACCTTGGAGCAAGCACTCTTAACTCATAGGAGCTTAGATGAATAATAAAAGAAAGGTATAAAACTTTATTTTCATTAGCCTCTAACTGAAATTTAGCACATCCTTCAATTATAATTTTTTTTAAATTGAGGAGTACATAGGCTTTACCACTGCCAATGCAGCCAATCTATGAAACTAAAAGAATTATGAACCCTTGCCATCTAATCCAATTTTCTCATTTATAAATAGAAGGCTTTAGGTGCTAGGAGATTGTGACTTGCCCAAAGTCACACAAGTAGTAAAACTCAGTAGTGGGATCCCAGTGAATTCTAGTCAGTGCTTTCTTATTTCCTTTCTTTGGGAATAATTTTCTTAACTGATTGATTTTCATAAAATAATAAGTAATCATAATTAGAGATAGATATCATAATTGAGAACAAAGCATGAACTAATAGAAATGACTTTAGGTACTAGTTATAATGGTTAGTAGTTATTGAAAAATTTTCATGAAAGACAAAGAGGAAAATCTCACCTATATACAAGTATGGACTAATTGGGATCAGGAGTTAAATGCTTGTTGCTAATGTGCCATAACCATATTCCATGTATCCTCAATGGAGAGAGACTGTGGTGAGGGAGTAAAACCAGAATTCAGGCATCTTTTCAGTTGAAATTGACATTGTTGTGGTGGAAGAATTCTGGGGAGCAGATGCAGCCTATAGAAGAAGTAAGCAAAATTCCACACCCTTGGATCAGAGAACCTTGGTTCTTCTTCTGATATGGGGGAAAGATCCATTCTACAAGGTTCTGTGTTATTTGAAATTATCCAAATACCTATTCCTGATGCCCTGTAGCTTACCCAGGAGAGGACTGAACTGTAAGATAGGTTTAGAACTATTGCCATTATGCCACCATTGCTTTTTCTTTGGGATATTACCTATAGCAATGAAATCAAAGATCTTTTTGCTATTCCATTATTGCTTGCTTGCTTTTTATTTCTTTATTTCTTCATTTCTTCCTTCTTCTCCTCCTTTTCCTCTCCTCCTCCTCCTCCTTCTCCTTCTTCTTCATCATCATCATCATCATCATCATCATCATCATCTTCTTGTTCTTCTTGTTCTTGTTGTTCTTCTTGTTCTTGTTCTTCTTCTTCTTGTTCTTCTTCTTCTTCTTCGTCATCGTCGTCGTTGTCATCATCGTCTTCTTATTTCTTTCTTTTTTTTTTTCATTCTTTACCTGAAGGATTTGTATGGAACCGTAAAGAGAAAACAAAAATTAAATGGAAAATGGAAAACTTCATTTAAATCCAAGCTTTATCATTTAGCACCTTTGTGAATGTGGACAAGCTCTTTAACCACTCTGGGTTTCTGCATGGAACAGTGAAAAGAAGTCTATCCCTGAAGACAAAAGATCGGATTCAATATATTTATTACTTATGTGACCTTAGTAGAATTCCTTTCTACCTCTGTATTTGGGATAGATCTAGCTACAGAATTGGGAGACTAAATTAGATGACCTCCTAAGATCCCTTTACTACCCTTTACTACTACTACAAATCCCTTACACTATGAGTCAATAATGAATAATGTGGGAAATAGTAAGGAGATGAGTGATAATGTGTTGATATATTGCTTATCTATTTCCCAATAAATAAAATATGTTCATTGTGTAACTGTGGGGCTGTTTGAGATATTTTATTTGATAGAAACCTTTCCTCTTAGTCAAAACACAGTCAGATATATGATTGTGATATATCTTCTTCTGTTTAGTTTCCATAATCCTCCCTGAACAGTAACTTTTAGGTCCTCACTCCCATCATGCTCCAACCCCCATTAACTTAATAAACTGCAGTTTATACATTGAAGTTTTTGTTAACTCAAAGAAAAGAGTTTAATACTTGGATATACTGAGTAATGAGGGCACTTTTTGTTTGAAATCTGAATTCTGAATTCTGGAAAAAAAAATAAAATGATGCATTGAAATGAATTCTCTAATACCGGTCTATCCTGAAATCACATTGATCAATCTAGATCCCTAGAAAGGAAATAATAAAGATAATTAAGAGATATATTTGTAGCTTCACACAATTAAATGCAAATTTGCTCTTTAATAAAAAAAAACTCGGTTATTTTTTAAAGAAAATTTGGCCTTTTCATACACTATAACCAAGCTTTACTAGGAAAAAGTCAGTCAACTAGAGATTTAAGCTGGCTACATGCACAACTGATTTTTATCATTTTGATTAAATTGACTATTTCAGTTTTTTTAAAGGTCAGTCCAGACATTCAGTTTGGAGGATTTTTTTTTAAACCAAATGGAATGTTTGTACTAAACAGACTAAATTAGCTCAGTCAAAACAATAGATTTAACAACTTAGAACCAACCAGATCTGGAAAGGTAAAGATGGAAACTAATTTATGACTGTGTGCACTGGGGAATGCAGGCATGTACACACACACACACACACACACGCACACACATATACATACACACACACACACACACACACTGCTTTAAATATCACTTAATTTCTACCTAATAATGTTCATTCATTTTTGTGCTCACCAATAACAGCATGACCATTTTATTGGAAATGAGAACTCAAAACTTTTTGTTGTTTTTCAGTCATTTCAGTTATATATATGTATGTGTAACTACAGTTGTGTTCAAGAGAGTAATAATTATTTTGTTTTGGTTTATGTTTGTTTGTTTTTCCTTAAAAAAACTTATTTAACAATTGTTAGTGTAGAAAAGTATTTCTGATTCTGAGCCCACATTTCTTTTTCATTCCTCTGATGCAGTTAACTTTTCCATATCTCATAGGTATCTATTAATTCAGGTAAGCAAGGAGGAAAATAGGCTCAAAATGGCAAGAAAAGAGAGTTATTACATATATTTTACTATTATAGAAAGTCTTCTATTTTACCATGGTTAAAGAATATTAGAATAGTCCTTTCTAGGTAGCTATTGCAACCTAAAAAGAAAGAAGAACAATTTTTTAAAAGAAATTTTTATTGGTATATTTTGGTTTATATTACCTCGATGCTTTCCTTTTATTCTTTTCTTTCCCTACTCCTAGAGAAGTAATTCATTATCAAGATTTTTCCATAAAAAGGAAAAGAGAAGAAAAATCCAGTCAAACCAATCAGTCTACCAAAAGAATATACAATGTTCCATATCAATTAACTCTTCAAAGGAAATAAATGAGTGTAGTATCTTTTCTTATCTCTTCTATAAAGTCAAGCCTGCTCTTTACAATTTTTTATAATATCCATTTTTGTAGTGTTTTGTTTTCTTTAAAATATTGTAATTACTATATATAGTTCTTTTTCATTCTGCCTTCTTCACTTTTAATCAGTTGACATGTCTTTCGATGCTTCCCTATATTCATTATTTTATTAACAGTCCAATAAAAATCTATTACATTCATATGACATTGTTTGATTAGCCATTTCCCCATCAATGGACATCTACTTGTTTCCAGCCTTATGCTGTCAAAAATGAGATTTAAAATAAAAACCTACAAAAATAATGCAAGTATGAAGGAAAACCATATTATAAATGTTTGAAATTTATTCATGTATTTTTCATCTTTCCTGAACACCCCTTCTTCCTCAAACAACCAAGTAAAAGCACAACTCAGAGTGCAACACCAAATATTTTTTTTCACTTTATCTTTCTCTTCTTTTTTCTTCATTTTAAATAGCTGCATGAAGATAAAACCTATATCAGACTTGAGCTTATGACAAATTTAGATCCAGCAACAGCATTTAAACATTTAAAAGGATGAATTATATTAACAGCTGAGGAAAATGCAAATATTGAGTATTATTAAAAATGTATCCATGCTAATAGCCTTGAGCTTCTAATATATCTATTGATATAGAATCATGCACACTAATCAGTCCCTCTCAGTTTTGGTGCAGAAAATTGTAATATATCATCTTTTTAAGAGTTAGACAGTTTAGTTCATCACTCTCCTAATTTGGTTCTAAATCAATTTTCTCTGTGCTAAGTATGATCATTTTTGTAATGCACCCAGGATCAAATAGTTGAGTAGGAAAAGAGTTAGACATGCCTGCTAGAAAGAGGAGGACCAAAGGAAAAATGCCTTTTAGCCAGAAGAAATAACCTACCCTTTTGCTGTCAAACAAGGGTTAAATTACTCTTAAGGCACAAGTTTCCATCCAGATCATCTTCTTCGTCTGACAACTATCTGGGAGTATCCACACATAGAATAAGGCTTTGTCACATGCAATTCTTGTGCATATAGTTTTGGTACAATCTTTTTTCATTTAATGTTTTCAGAGAATGAATGAGCAGACAGATCCTAATCTTTGACATTATCCCTTTGAAGTTTCTGTGAGAATTATTTGTAATCTTCAGTCCAACAATTCAACTTATGTGTGTGTGTATGATAATTAAGGATTAAACAAAGTACATTTTTACACACTCTTATTTGAATACAACAGTGCTCACCATTTTGTTGTTATTTAGTCATTAAGTAATATCCCATTTTTTTGACCCCATTTGGAGTTTTCTTGGCAAAGATACTAAAGTAATTTGTCATTACCTTCTCCAATTCATTTTACAAATGAAGAAACTGAAATAAACAGGGTGGTGTGAATTGTCCACGATCACACATCTAAAAAGTATTTGAAATTGGATTTAAACTCAGGTCCTCCTGACTCCAGCTCTGGCATTCTTTCTACACTTATCCCACCTGGCTGCCTCTCCCCCTTTTATAGTTGAAGAAAATAAGAATTAGAAATGTGAACTGATTGGATCATGGTCACATCTGGGCTCAGGGACAGTATTTAAATCTCGATGTTTCCAAGCCCATGGTTAGTATGCTATCCACTATGGCATAGAAGTGAGAGATCCCTAGAGGATGGTGTATTTTTTGCTTTTTAAATCCCTAACCTTAGCTGAGAGCTACTGAATTTTAATAACACCTCTCTTATCTGAGACTTTGGTTACTTTAAGATCTCTTTTGATATTATGAACACAAAAGTTACCACTAAGTTTAAAGAGGTTTGCAAGCAAAGGTTACTTTTGGACAGAAGTAGAGTTTTAGATCCTGACTTGAAGGCCACACAACTCTGAACTCACCAAATAGAATCTCAGGGATCAAATTTTCATTCTGTCTCTGGCTCTGGCTTTGTGGCACAACCCTATCTCCTTTGTCATGTTACTAAATCAAGACACTGGGATATATTTATAAACAGTTACTGTAACCTAGATTCTTAAATTCTTAAAATCAGATTTCTATCTCACAAACATTTCAAAGACAAGAATTTTTTGTTCACAAATAGTAGGGACATATAAATGTTTATAAATACATAGATGTAGATGTGTGTATATATGTATATAAAATATGTTACATATACATTTATATTTTTAATGTTTCACAATGGGGATAGTCATATACACAATCAATGTAACTACTAAATTCTAAATTTGAACTGAACTAGTCTGAGTCTATCATAGCTTAACTTAAATATCTTTGTTTTCTTCAAATGGCCTTTTAAAATAGAATTATTTTCTATTTTCCTAGACCATTGTGGCTATTACAATACTGAGTATTTCAATTACTAGCAAGAATTTAGTTTCTTTTTTTTTCAGTGACTAATGAGTCACAAGCTATTGCTCCCTTTCCCTACCTTTTTATTGTTATAATTTTATTTATTATCACTTATTATAAAATCTAGGGCAACAAGTAGATAAAGCTCCAATTTGGAATTAGAGAAATTTGAGTTCAACTCTCATTTCAGACACAAGATGAGTGACCCTGGATAAATCATTTAACCTCTTTTTTCCTTAGTATGTCATCTATAAAATGGAGACACATTGGACAAGGAAACGCCAAATATTTCTAGTTAGTATTTTTGCCAAGAAAACCCCGTGAACAAAAGTCCATGCAATCATATAAAGTCAGACATTACTAAACATCTAAACAAAGATTAAATCTGTTCATATTTTTCAAAAGCAATTTATAATTAATTTTATAATGTAAAATAGGAGATTAAAATTGTAATATATGTATGTAGGTATACACACTTAAAATAGCACCAGTGAGTCCCATTTGACATATTAATGCCGTCATTTGACCATTTCTAAGGAGAAACTGATGGATGGATGGATGGCTATACTTTAATTCAGCCAAGGAACTGAAATGTCATCCTTTCTGCTTACTGTATACATTTGGGCTCCATGTCAAAGAAAGAAGAGCTCTTTGCCCTCCAAAGATTGTAGTGTATGTGTTGAAATGTGCTTTGTAGGTGGAAACTTCCAACAAGGGAAAGGAAAAGAAGAAACTAAACTCTTGTACATATAGACTAAAATGTCCTGTGCACAAATAAGTTTTTACTCTTTATATGTGGGATATTATTCTTATTACTGGAAATATTACATCTCCTCCCTGAGTAGCTTGCAATACTGACAAATATAATATTTTATCTTTAAATTATACATACTTATAATGTCCCCCATTAAAACAATGTTTTGGAGATAGGGAATTTTACATATTTATATTTGAACCTAATACAATGCTTTGCACAACATTGGTATTAATAAATGTTAATTTCAATTGGATCCCCAATAACTAATAATTAAAATAGATACATACTTTTAAAATAAAGAGCTATAATTTTTATCTATTTACTCCCAGACTATTACATGTTATTATAGCCTCTTCATAAATAGCCAGATGCCTTCCTACCATTCCAAAGGGGAAAAAAAATCATATATAGTAACAAACTTTCTGGTAATGTTTTTATGTTTCTTGTCTTATTCCTAGATGATACACACAGTATTCAAAGAACACCATTTACCAAGAGAGTATTCAAAGCCTTTCTAACATCCAAGAATCTCTTTTCAGATATTCTCCACCTCTTAGTTATGACTATTGCTCTAGGAAAAAAATTCCTTTCACAGTAGGAACTGTCAGTTCTTTGCACAAGTGATTGTTAGTATTGAGATAGTCCAAATTTTACTCAATAAAGCAGATATGCCTCTCTCCCAATCTTAACAATGAGAGAATGAGGCTTTCAAGCACATTAAGTTTTGCAGAAATTTCTGGCCCAATATAAATATGTAAATTCAACAAAAATAATTTCTATAATTTGGCAATATGATCTATAACAATAAAACTAAATATATAGAGACACACAGCTTCCATACAAAGAGTGTAGAATTAAGTTATAAATCATAACTGTTCCCAGGACCCTGTTGAGAATATTTGACAGTTTAAACTGGTATCAGAGGGAAAGAAAAAAAAGATAGAAAAGGAGGGTCTCAGAAATGAAGCCAGAAAGAATTTTACAATGCTGCCTCATTCTCAACTCTAGAAAAAGCAACTTACCTTCTGACTTCATCATCCAACTAAACTAGTACTTTTCATAGTTAAAATGATAATTTAATTGTGAAATCTAATGACTTTTTTGCATTTTTCTTAATCTTTCTATAGAACCTGATGCTCTTTCCTTCCTGTACCTGAATGTGTGTGTGTGTGTGTGTGTGTGTGTGTGTGTGTGTGCGCATTTTCTTTTCTGGATTTTTATGATTCTTCTCTTTCTTGATTCTCTTGCTAGTCTTTATCTTATCAGTCTCCTTTGATGGATATTATCCATATTGCCCCTAATTGCAGGTATACCAAAACACTGTCTGGGCCCTGTCTTCATTTCTCTACATTTTTCACTTAGTGATTTCATTAGTTATTACAATTTTAATTATCATATCTTTGAATTTATTTCCACAAATTTCCCTTGCTACAAAGAAAAACCAATTTAGGCCAAGTCTGCTTTATATTCAATATCCTGAATGTATAATCTCCTACCATTTTAAGAAAAGCAAGGAAATGCATTTCATCCTCTCTTCTCTGGTTCTGTGATTATATTTATATTATATTATATTATATTACAAAGGAAATGTAGGCATTCTAAGTATAAGTGACTTGACTAAAAGTATACAGATATCAAGAGTTAGACATAAAGTACAAGTGATCCAAGTCCTATTTGTATGCTTTCCCCATCAGGGTCAAATATTTTTAAATTGGACTTGGGATCATAGAATTAAACATCTAAAGATAGCAAGGACCTCAGAGGTCATCTGGTTTACTACTTTCATTTTTTAGTTGATAAAATTGAGACCTAGGGTAATTAAATATTTTGCCCAAGTTCACAAGAATAGGAAGCATTGCATATGAGATCTCAAGTTTGTAAACCTGTCCTCTAAGTTTGTAAAACTTTGTTCCTTTTGTTATCCTTCCTCCTTTGTTCTTCAAACTTGTATTCTCACAACAAAATAAGAGCCACGACACAATGAATTTTATTTTTTTTAATATTTCATTTTTCCCAATCATATATGAAAACTTTTTAAAAAATAATTTTAAGTTGCAAAAGCTTTCCCATATTATCTCCCCTTCTCCATGGTCAAGAAGACAAGCAATTTGACATGGGTTTAACATGTGCTTTCATGTTAAAACACATTTCCATATTAGGGCATGATCCTCTTTAACAGGTAACCTGACTAGGTAATTTTGATGAAAAAAACTGGACTGCTGACTTAAGATTACCAACAAAAAATTAGATAGTACTGATTTGGACAGCTTTTTCATGAATATTCTGCAGGTTAAAAACAATAATTTAGGCAATCATGTTCAATAGAACCTACATGCCATTCTGTGCAAGGAGAAAAGATTTAATAAAATCTGAATTCATTAATGCAGACAGATAATTCACTCAAAAAGAATATAGAATTTTTTGCACTCTGAAAAGTTACAGTGGCAGAAGAAAAGCCTTTATCAAAGTTGAACAGGAGGAATGATTTATTTTTCATTGGAATAAGGTTTTGAAGGAAAGATGAGTTTCTGAAATAATTGATGGTTGTTATGAAACATATATCCATTTTGTATGATGTCACCATTCACATAAAATAGCTTATTACTTGATATTTGGCATCTTGGTCAATGGCATATTAAGAAAATATGCTTGACTTCACTCTACCCCTTATATTCAGGAATGTTTATATCAATTATAAATAAATTGAAATAAAATTATAGAATTTTTAGACTGAGAATAAGAAGAAACCATAAGGTTATAAATTTGGGTTTAGAAGGGATCTCAGAGACCATGCATTTTTAAAAATTTATAGAGAGGAAATCTTCAACTTATAAATAATAAGTAATAAGTAAGTAACATGCCCACATTACACAATTTGTGTCAAATAAGATAATAACTTTGATCTTGCTTCCTATTAGGTATGTCCAGCACAGTCACTGTGCCATGTTCTTGAGAGACAGTTGGTAGAATCAATAGAGAGCTGGCCTTGGAGACAAGAAGACTTAGATTTTTCTTCAGGGCTGAAATCTCCTTTGGGAAGTCACTCAATTTAACATTTATTGATTAAATGCCTACTTTTCCAGACATTAGAGAGAGACTGAGGCAAAAGCAAAATTACCCTAGTCCTTGAGAAGCTTATATTCTACTAGTTCTGAGGACTGGGTATAATGAGGTATTAATGTAGAAAGCTAATAGTAGAATAGACTGAAAGTTAACCTCAGAGTCAAGAAATATGAGATTTAAATTCAATCTTTGATACATATCTACTATCTGACCCTAGGCTTGTCATTTAATTTTTTAAACACCTTAGGAAACTAATGTCTATAAATTGAAGAAGAATTGTTGATTTGCATTATTTTTACCAGTTGAGAAGAGGTTTCCTATATCACTGAAATCATAGTTCTATCCAGGGGAGCAAAGGAAAACCTTTGTTGTTCAGTCATGTCCTACTCTTCATGATTCCATTTGGGGTTTTCTTGACAAAGATACTGTAGTAGTTTGCCAGTTCCTTCTCCATTTCATTTTATAGATGAGGAAACTGAGGCAAATAGGGTTCCTCGCTGAGGATGACAGCTAGTAAATATCTAAATTTAAACCAGATTTAAACTCACATCTTCGTGACTCCAGGCCCATCACTCTATCCACTGGGCCACCTAGTACCTCCAGAGAAGACTTTAAATATCATCTAATACAATAATACAACCGTTAATTTTACAGAACTATCACAGGGATATGAAATTACTTGAGATAGGAAGATTGAACAATTTTGGTATCATAGGAAGAGGCAAGAGTTCAATTCATCCAATGAACTCCTATTCATTGTGTAAAAGCTCCTTAAAT
Organism: Sarcophilus harrisii; assembly: GCF_902635505.1. Classification (NCBI taxonomy): domain Eukaryota; kingdom Metazoa; phylum Chordata; class Mammalia; order Dasyuromorphia; family Dasyuridae; genus Sarcophilus; species Sarcophilus harrisii. Next base: position 406,628,851 of record NC_045428.1, on the reverse strand, counting down.
ATCCCCTAACCCAGAATTATCTATCCTTTACTTAAATATCTCCATTGTTGAGGAAAACAGATGTTAAATCAGATATAAATATGATTTTACCCATTGAAAAGACTCCCTTCAATTCTTCAGTTAATAAACATCTCAATACAGTGATTTAAGTTAAACTATTAAAGGGGACTTGGTTTTCATTGAAAAATATCTGATTTTTAAAAATTCTGCTGTGAATGTGAGCCACAAGATGGGTAGACTAGATATTTTCTTTCCAATCCCCATAATCTCTCACACCTCTCTGAAACAGAAGTTATATGCTTAAAGATAAAGGAATTATCTAGACCATCTAATACCCTAAAGCAGTGGTTCTCAAACTTTTATTGAAGATCTCTCCAAAGCGTTTTTGTTTATCTGGATTATATTTATAGACATTTACCATATTGGAAATAAAAACTATTTTTGAATTTGTAGACCCTCTAAAAGGGTTTCAGAGATCCCCAGGATTCTCTAGACCATACTTTGAGAACCACTGGTAAACGTTAAAAAAAAAAACACTCCAAACCCAGAAACTGATGCTCACTGATCCTGAGCTCATCCACCACCCTTTCTCTATCTCCTAGACTACTAGCACTGAAATTGCCCTAGCAGACTCAAGGACAGGATACAGGCTTATGTTAGAAAAAAAATTCTGCAATTCCTCTTCCTCATCTCGATTTCCAGTGCCATAGAGATCCAGCTCCAGACTGCGGAAGTTTTCTAAGACCTCAATAGCCTGTTTGGCCACAACACTTCAAGAGTAAAAGCCTGCCAGAGGCTGAAATCAGGACACACTGGTGCTTCTGCCAATGTCAGAAAAAACAGGCTCTGAGCTTCCAGTGCCAACAGGCTCTGAACTATTGGTACCAGGCCAGAGAACTAGGGAGAAAAGGGAACGGGACAGCTCACCAGGTCTGGACATAGCCTGAGGAAAACGCATAGCATCCAGCTGGAGTCAGTTGTGAACACCCAAAAATCAGTTGATATGGAGACCTAGTCTGGGAAACTGTGAATTGACTATTTGGAAACTGCAATCAGAGGAGAAAGATTCAGAAGTGAGGGATAAGGAAATTAAGGTTTGGAGGGGAAGAGATTGAAAACACCAAGCATTCCACAGAGAAGAAATCTCAAAGATATTGAACATAAACAGATAGGGTAACAGAAAACAGTTACTATAGAAAGAAATATAGCCTCCAGATAGAGTAAATGAGTTCAGGCATCTATGAATAAATATAGCAAAATGAAGGAAAATGTCCCACATTTAATGAGACAGAGGACTCTATGGAATTTTAGAACATGGAACCACAACACACTGTTTCCAAATGGTTTAAAAGTGAAATGAGAATTATGAAAGTAGAATTTATATCCTTTATGGCAAAAAATAATGAGCAAAGTAGGAAAACTGAAATCTGTAATGACAAGTTTCACAAAAAAAAAAAAAAAAAAAAAAAAAAAAACTGGATCTTGAGAATATAAATTCTGAGAAGTGAAAGACAACCTAGAAGAGAAGCCAAAAGCAAGAATATTAAAAGAAAATATTTGATATGCATGCAAAAATATTGATCTCTAAGACAAGATGCATAGAGAAAACCTAAGAAATTAAGACTTCCAGAGGAACAGGACAGGACTACAAAGTCTAACACCACAATAAAGGACACACAAGAAGAGATCTACCCAGAACTTTTGTGCATAGAAAATGAAATTATAGTTGAAAAAATGCAGATTGGCTCTAGAAAAAAATCCAGTACTTCAAACTCCAAGGCATATAGTGCTTAAATTTAACAATTCAACCCAGAAACAACAAGTTATGCAAATCATCCAGAGGAAGACCTTCAAATACAAAGGAAAGCCATTAAAATAAAGCAGGACTCCTCTATACTTACTAGAAAAAAGTGGGGAGGGATGGTAGTAATGTGTTCTGAAGAACACTGGAGCTTAAGGATGAAGCCCAATTCTCTTGAAAATCTGAGTTTAATCATATAAACAAAAGATGGACATTTAGTCATAAAGAAGAGTTTAAAACATTTTTATAAAGAAAACCTGAATGGAAAGATTATTTATTACTTGGATACCCCAAATAGGAGAAATGCATAAGTGAATATGTGCAAACAGCAACAAAAACAAAGTTACAAAAAATTAACAAAAAAAAAACTTATAAAAATACACAAGGAAATGGGGTTGCATGCAGAAATCTGGTAGAGGAAACAGTGAAGAAGAGAAATGGAATCATTATGGACAGAACTTTGTGACACCCTGCCTACAATGAATGCTTCTTTTGTGGGACTGAAGATACATGAACAGGAGGGAAGAGAAAAAGGAACTAGAGAGGAGTTAGAAATAGATCGAGATAAAATCAAGAACTAGCAATGAAGGAAAAATAACCTCACTGGCTTCAGAAAGAGCAGACCCTATTGGGGAGTGGGTGAGGAAGAGGGGGGATGAAGATTGAAAAAGGAAGGAAAGGAACAATGTCTTATTTTTTTCTGGGGAGTGTCCTACTGATGAATGCTACTATGGGTGAAGAGAGATAAGGACTTTATGCTAAATGGAATAGCTTCAAAAATATAAAATACCCAAGTTTTTAGAACAGATAGAGATCTTATAATCCAATCTCAAAAAAGGAAATATATCTAGCTTTAAAAGAAATATCAATGAAAAAACTCCTGAACCTAATGGATTCACAGGAGAATTCTATTAAACTTTAAAAAAAAAGAGTTAGCTAACATAGTTAATAAATTATTCTCAAATATTGAGAAAGAACATTATTAGAATTCTTTTATTATTCAAATATAGTTTTAATGCCTAAACCAAGAAAAGATAAACCACAAAAGGAAAACTATAAGCCAATATCATTAATGAGTGAAATTTAATGAACTCCCAAAATTTTAAATCTTATTAAATAAATTACAGTGACATCCAAGATATCATCCATTACGATCAAGTGGTATTTATGCTACCCTTAGGTGGTTCAACTCTAGGAAAACAATAAATATTTTAGGCATATTAAAATCCCATCCCAATGTTTCTAATCTAAATGATTTTTTATTCTAAATACCCTACAAAGTATAGGCTTAGAGGGAGCTTTGAAAGAATCATAGGAAGTGTCTATCTAAAACTAAAAACAAACTATCAAGTACAATGAGAATATACTAGCATCTTTTCTAGTAAATAAGGGACTGAAGCAAGAATATCCTGTTCTTTCCTGTGTTATTTCACATGATTCTGGAAATGCTAGCTATAGTAATAAGACAAGAAAAAATAATTTAAGGAATAAAGATAGATAAGGTGGATATAAAACTATCCCTATTTGCTGATGATATGATGATTTATTTGGAAAACTCCAGAGAATTAGTAGTGAAACTAATTGAGACAATTATTAGCTGTGATGTAGTTGCAGGCTTCAAAAATAAATCCTCAAAATCAACAATATTTCTATATAATAATAACAAACCACAAAATGCAATAATAAAAAGGGGAATCCCATTACAAAAAACTAAGAATGCATAAAATAACTAGGGGAAAATCTCACAAAGCACACAAAAGATTTGTATAGATGAAATTATACAATGCTCTTTACAGAACAACTGAAGTAGGTGCTAGATTGTACTAATATAATAAAAATGACAATCCTACCAAAATCAATTTATAGTTTTAATTCTGTGTTAGTCAAATTATTAAAAGGATGCTTCATTTAATAAAAGTAATAGAATTTATTTGGGAAAAACAAAATCTAGAATATCAGGAGAGATAATAAAAAGAATTAAGGATAAAGAGAGGAGAAAAGCACTTTTTGACTTCAACCTACAAGCAGTCATCAAAACCATTTGATATAGGTTAAAGAGATATCAATGGAACAGCCTAGAAGGAAATGAAGAAATAATAGAACTCAGTATCCCAATTTTTGATAAATTGGAAATCATCAGTTTTCTACCTAGGGAAAAGTCTTTGATTAAAAAAAATCTTCAGGGGAAATTGGATAGCAGTGTTGCAGAAATTAGGCTTAGACCAAAACCTCATACCATACCCACAATAAGTTAAAAATCAATATGTAAGCTTAATATAAAAATCATATTATAAAAAATTAGAAGAGAAACAGATAATATACCTCTCACAGGTATGGGTAAGATATGTATTCTTAACTAAGCAAGAGATAGAGGTAACTACAAAACAAAAACAAAAATATTGATAACTTTGATGACCTTCTGCACAGAAAACATTAATGCACAATAAACTGATGCAGAGTGAAGTAAGCAGAAGCAAGGAACAACATGTACAAAACTACAAAAACGTAAAAGGAAAGAACACACCAAAAAACCAAAAGTAAATGTTACAAAATTATAATGATCAAGTAAGACTCAAATAAAGAGATATGAGAAGATATCCCCAACTCACTCCTTAGTGGAGGTTGGACAGTCATACATTTCCCATGTTTTGGGATTTTGCCAATGTATTGATCGGTTATGTTGACTTTTTAAAATGCTTTTCTATAAAAGAAAAGAAATAGCACTCATTATATGAGATAACTCTTAAGGAGGGGCATGGAAAGGAGATAGGTTCAAGATCATGTAACCAGTTTGTGTTAGAAGTGAGCTTGAACCCAGGACTTTCTGACCTCCCCCATACCCCATCCCAGCAGTTTAATTGTTCATACAACTTGGATAAAATCACTAATTCTGTTTCTCCTAGTGAGTTGGGGAAAATACAAATATTAATTGCTATCTGCTATGGTTATACAATCTAAGATCCTCTAGGTTTTAGCTTTTATCCAATCTACAGAGAATCCTGGGTATCTCCTTACATGTCTGCTGTTATACTCTATGGATCTTTGGGTTTTGCCATCAAACTTGCTACTTGCCTTCCATTCTGGGCCCTGTTCACTTCTCCTGAAACTAAAGTTTTCCTTTAGCTTTCTCTCTCTAGTTAGAGTATGAGCCTCTGGTTTTCATTGAATGGCTAATAATAGTCCCCAATCCAAGACTCTTTTGCTCACATTTGGGTTTTGATGGCTCAGAGTGAGTGTAAATAGCAATTGTTTCTGGCCAGAAATGCTGAGGATGTTCCTCTTCCATATACTTTTGTGACGGTATGAACAACAATAAGAACAGCAACTGCCTTATCTTTCCTATGTCCCCAATGCTTAACACAAAGCTTGGTATGCAAAAAGAGCTTAATAAATGTTTTTTTTTTTCATTTATTCACTCAACAACTACATTTCCAGCATTAAAACTTTAACAGTCTCCAATAAGACTTGAATTGTCCACAAAGACTGGGAGTTCTATTTCTTTTCAAGTTGGGAAATGAAGGAACTAATACAAGATGAAAAAATAGTGCTTTCTTTCCCCCACTCCACCAAATTCCATATGGGAAAACATTTTTGAAGACTCAACTAAACACACACACACACACACACACACACACACATATATATATATATATATATATATATATATATATATATATATATGCAAGGAAACAAATAAATTTAAGAAAAAAATCCAGCAGTCCACAATGATAAGAAGCAGACCAATGATTGCAGAGGGAAATCTTTTGTGAGAAAATAACTCCTATTACTATTGGCATCTTCTTCTGAAACTTGAGAGTTGAGAGCATTGAGAAGTTAAGGTGTTTGCCTATGCTAACACAGATTCTCCATTAACTAAATTACAGTTATTCTTAGGCCCACATAGTAGGGTAATTTCTCTATGTGGTGTATTATAATATGAGAAATGTGGGGTAGAAGAAAGACTACAGGAATTGTTAAATGACCAACAAGTGACATAGATATCTCAGTTTGGGAGTCACACAGATTTGAAATTAGTGGGTGAGAACTCTCCAGTCTTTTGTTCAGCCTCATTTTGCCATCATGTATATAAACTTTTCACCCTGGATCTGTGGAAGATGACAATAGAGAAATTAAGTAGACTGTGAAATTAGTAAATGGTAAAATTGTTTTAAATAATGCCAGTGTTTGTCTTATGAAGTGAACATTTATGAACAAAATGATTCACCATCATTAATCAACTTACACAGTATTCCAGATTTAGATTTGTATAACTCTAGCATGGAAAATATTAAGGAAAAATTTAATCAAGATAAATTTTAAGATCATGCTGAAATTCAGCATCCTTTTCCATATTGCCCTATCTGCAGCTCCCTTCAGAATAATCCCATGAGAAAGAGATGAATCCTTTTTTGATTAGTAAACTAGTATATGCTGAAGTAGCATTCTGTTTTGTGTGTAAAAACTTGGAAGAAACATCAAAGTGCTTGTGAAACACTATAAATGTTGTTAAATTACTGCATTCCGGTTTAGTAGACCAATTACCTTACGTTTCTTCTTTGTTTGGAAGGTGATGCTGTTTTATTTTCAAAACCTGCCATATCTCTGAGCGTTTTGCATTTGTTTTTAGCTGCTGATGGTCCTAACAAGCCTGTGAGTGGGTTTACAGAAAGTAGTGCTAACTGTGGGCCACTGGATTTCCAAGAGGCTGTATCACTAAAGGAACGGATGGCAATGTATCAAGCAGCTGTTTCCAGGGGTGACTGCAGCAGCAGCAGCAGCTTCTCTGCTAATGTAAGGATTTACTCCATTTTTCTTTGCATTTATAATACAGGAATAAGATCATAGGAATGCAGATTTAGGTCTTAGAGTTCCCCAAGGCCAATCTCTGTATTTTACTTATGTATCTGGGAGAGATGAGTTGACTTGTCAAGATCACACAAATAGATTATTAGTAGAGATAAAATTTGAACTCAGATCTAGATTCAAATCTAATGCTTTTTTTTTTCCACTTTACTTTTGTAGCCTCTAGCAATGTACAAATATGGCTTCATGATAAATGCTCTAGTTAGGAAAGTGAGGGATTCATTTCCAATTTTAATAATTTGGGTTTATATAGTACCCCAGGTGGTCTCAAAGAGATTTCATTTAAATTCTCTGGAAGTACAATTTCTTTTGCTTTTCTCTTTATGCATGAAATCCATTAGGAGTAGCTTAATCAACATAGAAATGAGAAAGATTAGCAATTTAGGTACTTTGCTAAACCAATTATGATCATAGCAAACTATGGGACTCAATGCTACCACCAATATTTAGTACCAATGGCTAATAAAATCATATTACAAAGGATGCTATAGGCCCCATCCTTGCTGGACGCTCATTCTCAGGAAGTTGACACAAGTGGCATTTTAACAAGAGTAGAATGACAGAATAATGAGAAAAGTGGATATTGTTTTATAATTATGTTGTCAGAACGAGCAAAATCATGCATTCAACATGCCAGAATATTTTTAAGTTTTAAATGTATCTTTAATTGGGGGAGAAGGGAAAGTAACATATTTGCTCATCAAAGGGATATTATTTTTTATATCAGCCCTTAGCATTCTTCTTCTAACTTGTTTCCAAAATAGATATTGAACATGTCAAATCTATTAACAATATTATGGCTCTGAATTAGATTTATTTTGCTATCTTTGCATTAAAATGTAATATATTTTTATGAGTGGATGTTTTAGACATTAAATTACTGGAATTCTTAAATTGTCCATTAAGTAATTGGCCTTTGCCTTTTGACAGACTGCTTAGATAGCACCCCCTGCTGTATGATGATGAAATTACTAAAAGTTAATGTTCAAACCTTTGGGGAGAAAATAATCAATTAACAAGCAGCTATTTGGTAATTACTGACTTTAGTAAAGACAGTTTGGACAGGGAGACCTCTGGCACACTGAGTACAAGGCAGGGATTGTCATAGGGCAAACTAATGCTAGGAAAATCATGGATCACTATTTCTATAGTAATCCAAATTTATTTTGCTAGAGATGACTAAATTTAGATTCAGAAGATCAAAGTTCAAATCCAGCTTTAGATAGTGACTAGCTTTGTGGACAAGTCATATTACCTCTCTGAGACTCAGTTTCCTGATCTGTTAAGGTGAATGGGTTGCATGTGATGGCCTCTAAGGCTCCTCTCAGCTAGATCTAAATTTATGATGCTATCATCCTATAACCGAAGAATGTTTATTCAATTCAAGAAGAGCTAGATACCAAAAATAAAAAACCAAAACTAAATAAGTCTTGTGCCCACTAGGGGAAACAATATTTACACATATAGATAAATACAAAATCCATACAAAATAATTTCTGTGTTTCTGGGAGGATACTGACAAATGGGAATATCAGGAAAAGCTTCTCCTTAAAGTAAATTTATGTTCTGGTTTTATGTAAGCAGCTATCTGAGGTATATTAACCCTTATAGAATTCTTAGGACACTATTGAATGCCTCAGATATGGTTTTCTCATGGTGTCTTAACAAGGCTTCTTAAACTTTTTCTATTCATGAACCATTTTTGTCTGAGAAATTTTTATATGACTCTGGATATATAGGTATAGAAAATAGGTATAAAAATCAAATATTTGCTGATAATAAATCATAATTTCATAATCACCATATTTAGTTAAATGACTTCACATGGAGTCATGACTCATAGTTTAAGAAGCTTTAGCCTAAAATATCTCATTTCTGTTGTGTGAATTTTAGCCTCATTCTCTTCATTTTGTGAGAGTTTCAAATGGAAATAGTAAGAAGAATTATTCTAATATATGTTATCTGAGTTGTTTGTAGTAATTTGGCAAAAATTAACTTTTAAGGTCCTTTCCAAATTTCTATGATGGTATTATAATCCTCTTTGGTAGAGAATTGACAGAAAAATGAGACAATAAAACATGAAATCTGTCTTCCCCTCTCTGACCCTATATATACATGTAGCTCAAATGACAGCTGGAAAAAAAAAGTTTGCTAATAATAAAATCTAAGTATTGATAAAAAAAAATCTTCCCTCAGATTTCACAAGTTAGTTGGTACCCACAGATCCAGTATTTAGTAAATTCAACAGAAGAATCTACCAACACCATAAACATTATTTTTTTTCTGAAAAAGATTTCTTCTTTGTCAGAGATTCAAAAATCATTTCTGGAGAAAATAGTTGTGTAAGAGGTTCCATATAAACCAGACTGTATTAAATCATAACTAATAGTGAAAATGGTCATGCTACTCCATTTAAACAGAGTTCAAACCTGATATTCCCCAACTCTCTCCCTCTTAATCCATTTCCCATTAGACTGTTGTGGTGGTCCATATCACTTTTTTTTTCTGGCTACATTTAAATATAGATTTATGTTAGACTTAACAGATCATTGGTAAAAACTGTGTAAAATGTTAGATTCCATCTTCTCATTAATTTGCGTCTAACTATTCAACTGATATGGATAATTTTTTGCCTATGATTGTAGGTGGTAACTGCTTAGTACTAGGCCTTTATTCTTTTCTACTAGCTTTCCTTTTCTCATCAAGTAAAGTCTGACTTGTATCTTTTCAAAATCAGACTCTCACAGAAACTTTACAGTTAGAGAATTAGCATAGAGCTAAATGTAGTTAATTAGCTGTGTCATCTCCTGAGCATTAGCTTCTTAGAATATCACAATGCAGACAACAAATCAGTCTGTTTACAGGGCTTACTTATTTGTGAAGTGTAGTTGAAGAAATAAATTATATCCAACTTTTTCCAAGTATGCGAGTAGTCTCTTAATTTTGAAGAGTTGTATTGGAAACCCCCTAATAAGGACCTTTTCAGTAGTTGAAAAGTGAAATGAAATGCTTTTAGCAAAGTGACATTGCCATTTTAAAAATTACTACTAATGGAAAAAAGCAAATAGAGGGAGAAAGAGAGAAAATGGGGAGAGGCATAGATTAATTAGCCTTAAACCCTGATAGTGTAGCTCACTAAATAAAATGTTTGTATAGTTCTCATGGGGCCAGTCAGTGTAATTCTGTCTTACAGCCTTCTATTAGAGACCAATCATATTGTAAATATGTAGTATTAGTCATAAAACAGATTGGCTATTAAATATAATTAAATCAGATCAAAATCATCATTACTATTGAAAATAATAACTGAAGTCCTAAGCAGCACAATAAAGGAGGAAGAGCACTGACTATGGGCTTGAAGATCTGGGTTCAAATTGAATCTTTTACTTAATATCTATGTGATCTTGACCAAGTCACTTAGCTTCCTAGAACTTTCTTGAGTAAAATGGACTAGACAACCTGATACCTCATCTAACTGCAGCTGTATGATCCCATAAGTTTTACTGATATGGCTCAAAAACTTTATTTTGAAATGCAAAGTACAGCACTATTATCAAGTGCAGTTGATTTGACATATGAATATATTTATTGACAAATGTAAACGCACAGAAGCATTGTACTATAATAGATAAGGCAGCCAAACTCAAAGCTAGGAAGACCTGAATTAAAATCTTGCTTCTACTAGATATTAGCTGGTCATTAAGTCTCCCAGTGCTCTCCAGGCAACTCTCCAAAGTTATAAATTGTGGAGAGGATGCCAATCTGCACCAGTTACAGAAATTTCTAAAACAGTAACTTCTCCTTATCAATAAAAGCACAAGTATAAATTCTGTTCCCTTATTGTTGGTAAATTTTTTTAAAAAAATATCAAGGATTTATTTTCTCCCTATCTTTTCTTCTTCCCAAAGAAATGGGGGTGTGGAGGAGTGGATACCTTCCTTGTAACAAATAAGTAGAATTAAACAAAACACATTTTCATATTAGCCACTTCTAAAAATGTATCTTATTCTGCATGTTAATTCATCACTTTCTTATCAGAAGGTCGGGGATTAGTTATCATTGTTCTGGAATCAAGGCCAATCATCACATGGACCAGAAATCTGGGGTTTTTTAAAAGTTATTCAGAGTTATATTTTTTATACTTTTTAGTGCAAGGATGGGAGAATACAAATACCCTAATTCCTAAACCAGAATGCTATTGGAAGGGAATATGAGTAGTTGCTTTTCAATTCCATTTTGTTATTGAAAAGATAATCTGCTTGCTCCACATCTCAAATTCCCTGACAATTTTTCCAATGAGAGAATGCTTAGTCACTATTTGAACTCATCTGATCAATTTGCTTATGACTTGTGTAGTTATAACCACTTGTTGTAGTTATTGAAAATAATAAACTTCTTATTATAATATTCAGGTTAATTTGTTCAATGTAATATATTTATGTTATAGGTATGTAACGTACATAAGTTGGTTGGGATGGAGGGTTGAGAAAAATAGCCTTTTGGCATATAAATCCAAAAGGGCTTAATTTTTTCACCACTTTCTTGGCCCTATATCAGTGTATTAAAAATGGCCTGCAACTTTTTCATTATTTTATAGTGCATATTAAGTAACACCAATGACACTTTTTTTTTAAACAAAACTAATAGAGTAGATAGAATGTTGGGCTAGGCCTCTGTTGGTACAAACAATGGTTTTTACATAGATCAAAATAGATAAATAATATATGCTAATTGTCAGAGAAATGTCTGTTTTCAGGTAAACTTCATTTTAAGGCTATCTAAGTAATGTCAATTATTTGGCCAAAAATCTTACTTTTATAAAGGCCTTGAATTTTAAAGTAGGGAACTGGATCATAATGAATGTTTGTGTGACAAAAGTTAGTGATTGTTCAAGGGTGCCAAAGGATGAAGAAGTTTTAATATTCTCCCGACACATATTACCAGACCCAAAACTATACATAGGAGAAAAGAGAGTAAATCATAGGGCAAAGACAAAGCTGAGCACATTGGAAAGAGAGGAGTGGTATATGTGTTCTTGGTACAGTGTCCAGTGCACCATGGTACTATGAATAGGACACACGTCCTGGAGTTAAGAAATCTTGGGTTCAACACATATCTGAGATATTTACTAACAGTGTAAGTCTGAGCCACTCAACCTTTTGAATGCCTAATGACCTGAAGGGGTTTTCTGAACTCTAAATCCATGGTCTTACATTGGTCTTCATAAGGATAAATGAAACTGAAATGAATTTGAGCAATTTCCTTAGTGGACCATCTGCTAAATGAGGAATAATACCATATCAAATGAAAACACTGAAAACACATCAAGTGTTTTCACTCTCATAACTTTTCAGCATTCTTTCCCCCTACTTCAGAGTACCAGAATGTGTTTGACATACATTGATTCTAATTAACACTGGTAGATTTTAAGATGTGGAGAAACGTATGTGCACTGATTCTATATCTAGTGTGGATGTCTCTATACTGTTTTGATACTCTTAGCTCACATCTCAGGTTGCTTGACCATTATATACAAGATCTCATTGGCCTCCAGGAAATATGACATGACCTATTTAGGATTTATCATAATACATTCTGAATATCATAATACATTCTAGGACAAAAAACATATTTTGCCCTAAAAGGTGTCAAATGAAAATCCCACAGATCAAAATCACAGCTCATTTTTTGGATTCTCTTAGTCTTCTAAGGCTGTATAAATAAGGCTTCCCTAACAAGGCAATATTTCTACGGTGCTCTTGAAAGTGCCACCAATAGAGGTAGCCATCTTACCACTATAATTCTGTCACAAGCTGCTTCATTGGAAGTGCATGAAATATTATCAAGAGAAAAGAAAATGGTGGTGGACTTTGAAGTGCCTAGTCATGGGGCACAGTGACCCCTGTATCTTTTTCTTCTTTTACAAGGTAGGGGAGACTCTGGAATTCAAAAGACTGTTAATATTTATCAGTCTTCAATCTTTCAAATGAATCAGATAATAATCTCATAATGAGTCAGCAAAGTTTTGATAACTAATCTTGATAATGTATTGCCTGTACAGATATTTGGGACTTTGATGACAAGCTCACTGAGGATTAATTTTATAATTAAATCCATTATTCTCATATCTACTAGTTTGTATACTACTATTAGAAGGTTTTCTAACAGATCGTAATATTCATTCAGATATATTAAAATGTATCCTATGGATAGCCAACTAAATATTCTAAGTAGTCCTTTGACTATCAAATATCTTGATAAATGAGAAAAAGCATTTAAGGGAAACTACTTCAATCAGTGCCTTAAATAAGAGGCTGTGAACTTATGGAATATTTTAATGCAACCCATCAATAATTGGTATCACCTAATAAAATGAAGAAGCACTAGTGGAAAAGTGGATAGATAGATAGTCAGTCTTGGAGTTATATTTGCAGTATGATCATAGGTATGTCATTTCATCTATTAATACCTCCAGTCAAGGGAAGCTAAAGTGTGCAATAGATAGAATACAGGCCCTTGAATGATGACAACCTGAGTTCAAATCCAGATTCAGACACTTACCACTTTCTAGTTATGTGATGCAGGGCAAATCATTTAACCCCAATTACCTCTCAAAAAAGGTTAAAAAGTTTTTTTTTTCCTTCTAAATTACAGATGAATTATGGATCAGTTTCCTACATTGATGGAATCATGGACTGATTCTACCATCCTCTGGATGGAAGGGGGGACAAAGGATGAGAACTCCTTCCAAAACCAAGATTTTTAACTTTTTTTTCTTTTCTTTTTTCCTATGTCACTTTAGATGATGGAGGAGTCTGAGACTCGAACAGTGCCAGGTGGCTTAGCCAGGGTGAAGAAACAATTTGAGAGAGATGAAATTGCCTCTTCACATAATACTTTTTCTCAGTACCAGCAGCAGCAAAGATTTGATCAGGTAATGCCATTCTAGATGATGAAATTGCCTGGGTAACTTTGGGGTGAAATGTCTTATTCACGTTCTTCATAAGAATCCTTAGGAATCACAGAATTAACTTTGCTAAAGGTTATTCTCCCTTCCATCTTTACTCATTAACATTATTTGCTCTTTAACAAAACTTGTTGTTTGTTTTTTTAGAATTAAGACAGGAGATCAATTTATTTTTAATTGATTTACTGAATTTTTATAGGATTAAGTTTTCTGAATGTAGTATTAACCACCATATACATTCATTAGTCAGTTTTGGATTTAGAGGTAACAATAATCTCAGAAGCCATCTGTTTCATTCAGTTTATCAATATTTATTTAATGTCATCTGTGTGTGCAGCACTAGCACTGAGGAAGATATAATGACATGATCCTGTCCCCATGTAACATATATTGTCAACAAATAGAATAGGACTTTCAACTGCTAGTAAATGCACTGAAAAACAATTGAAGGAGGGAAAAGTCCTAGCTCTGGCTCAGTTTTGGTCATAATTTATCATAACATTATCTATAACAAATCCACAGAACTTGAAAGGATATTAAGTCATTCAGTTTAAGGATCTTGATGTTTTCTTACTATTAAATTTCATCATTTTCTTTAAACAGATTAAAAAGTGTGGTGTAGAATCACTAAAATCACAAAATGCATTTTAAGTGTTTTATATAGAGGGTGGTTTTGCATTTCATTACTTCATTATTGTAGATCATAAGAAAAAGTGGTGCAGGAGATAATGATTTTCAAATTATGGGAGAGTTTATGCAATAATAACATTCATCACATTATACATGGCGCCATGGAAAATAGTAATTACATGGTGAACAGCTACACTTAGTCTAATACTTTCTATCTGAAAGATGATTTACGCAGATGAGCTTCAAGTTTTGTAGCAGAAATAAAAGGGGCAGTTGAAAGGTCACACATGGTCCTTGTTAGATTAGAAGATTAGAAGACATTCTTCTCTAAGTCCTTTACCCTATTTTTTTCAGTTACAATGGAATCCATAATATTGATGAAGAAAGTGTAATGGCAATAGCTTTACTTGGAAGTATAACACCTGCTAAAGTACATGAAGATTCAAGAATCATAGGATCATAAATTTAGAGCTACAAAGAATCTTTTCAGAAAAAGTGACTCAACACTAGATGAAATCAGTTTAAAAAATTGAATATTCTGTTAATCAACATTTTTTAGATGCCCATTATAGGCAGAACTCTGTAGATTGGTACAAAAGAAATGGAAAACACAGTTTTCATTCTTGACAATTGTTTATTTATATTTTTTCCACTGCAAAATTTTAGTGAATGCAATAAAATAAGTATGTTCAAACTCTATGCCAAATGTAGAAAAAAATACTAATACTTTTAACACAACAAAAAAAAAGCAAGCAAAGCTTCCTAATTTCTTTATTCTGTGCTACCCTTTTTAAAATTGCTTTTACTTTGTTCATTTTTGGTGGTGATACAGTAAGGTAAAGTTTCTGTCAGTGGAGAATACTAGCATATTATATTTCTATTTAATTTGTCTCTGCCCTGATTTCAGATTCATTGTTTTTGTAGTTTAAAATATTTGAGAAAAATTTCTCTGACAGATCTTTTCTGATTGGATATTCAATATTTGAAATTCTCTTAATATCTAATTAATTTATGATATCAGATATGGGAAACATTCAGTTTGTTGACATAGAGTAATTAATATTAATTGGAAAGTCAGGATTAATTAGAGTCAAAGCAAGAACATTTGTTTTGGGTTTCTGACAATATTTAAAGTCACAATTAGTAATAATTTCATAAGTTATAATAATTAAATCCAATCTGCCTCTTTCTTTTCTAATATACTGAAGTCAGATTTTTCAGTATAATTAGCTAACTATATTGTAAACACATGACTAGGAGATCAGCTCAGGTTCTAAACAAGTTTAAAAAATTAATCTACCTTCAAGCTTAAAGATGTTCTCAGCTTGCATATGGGTTAAACAGTTTTCAAATTCCTGAAAAGGAGTTCTAATGAACAAAAGGAAGTCAAAGGAAAATTGTAATAAGCTTGACTTTTCAACTTTTCGAAGCTATCCTTCACATTGTAGGTCTTTGTAATTACCTATAATAGTATTTGTCTAAGTACCCCTCAACCATTTGTAATATCAATTATAAATATATGTATATATATATATATATGGATATACATACATATACATATATACACATATATTTAATGTATGTATTTAAGAAGTTTGTTCTTGGAATATACATTCAATTTAATTCAACAAGCCCTGGACTAGAGATGCAAAAACAAACATTAAACTGATTGAGATCTTATGAAGCTTAGATTCTGCTGGAGAGATACAACACGGACTCATAGATTTAGAGCTGAGGAGGCTCTAAGTTTAGAGGCAACTTAGTTTAACCCTCTCACATAGAATCTCTCAACATACAGAGATATCCCTCAATCTGTCCTAGATCACTCATAGTAAATGAGAGAGACAAATTGAACCTAGGACTTCTAACTTTAGATCCGAGGAATTTCCATCAACGCTCCTTCCATGTAAGCAAACAAATGTAATACAAATTACTTTCAAGTAAGAAAGAGTGCTCACAAGTGGGTAAATCAGAAAGGACTTCCTTTAGGAAGTGGCACTTGGATTAAGCTTTGAAGGAATCAAGCTCACAGTTCCAAACAATTTAATCCTTTAGATTTCAATCAAAATCCCTATTTTGGAAGAGAATAATCAAGCCAAGACGAATAAAAATTCCATGAGCCTCCTCCCTGACCTTGTCTAGAACTTCAGTATCTTGATCCTTAATATCTATTAGCTAAATAAACTTCAAAAACCTGGAATGAACAATTCATTTGAAAAGCTCACTCAGAGAATTTTCTTGGAGTTCTTGCATCAGCCAAAATCAAGTAGAGGGAAAAGAAAAGGTTTTGTCAGAATCAGACACTCTCTTATCTGTACAGGGGATCTTTCTTTGCTCTACTCTAAAAATTACACCAGAACAGATATGAGATACACTCTGAAGTATTATTTTAAAAGAAATGTGTTACTGGGACAAAGCTGTCATCACTCCATCCTCTGTTTAATTTTTATTCATTCATGTGATATTCTCCCCTAGTTTTTTGGAAACTTATTTAGATACATGGCAGATTCTCACACTCAGGTTTGACATTCAGCTTCTCAAGTGAATGTCTTCCTTATTGTCTTTTCCCAAACCTGTTTATGCAAGTAAGGAAGAAGGCTGTGCTTATACATTTTGACATCCCAGAAGCCAGTTTCCCCTATTTTTCCCCAAAGAGGTGAAACAAGAAAGAACAGATGGAACTCCAAAAACCTTGGATATGTTCAGGCATTTAGGTGCAAAGCTTTGCTTAGGAAGTTGCTTTCATAGGAAAATTGCTTCCCTGACTGCATGTCAGAAGTCTGACCTTTGCTCCCTGTTGCCATTTTTGATGTGTAACTAGTGGGGAACTGACTGACAGTATGTGTTTTTATACATACATCTGCTGTTGCAGAAATCCTAATGTAAACATTAGCACCTGGTAAGATTATGTGGATTTGGTACAATCCCCAGAGGATTTTAGGTCGATAGAAAATAATTTTGACAGCTTGTGACAGATATAATCTGACATTTTTGTGTTACAGACTCTTTAAAAATGGCCTGTAAATATTTTTTTGACAAACTGAATATATTTTAAACTGCTAAATGCCCTCCCATAGCCCACCCACAGAGTTCATCAATTCTACCACACAAAACTCAGATGTGAGCAACAATGGAACAGAGACTTTTTTTTCAATGTATTCTACATATTAGAGTTCTATTTTAATTTAAAAGAATTTCCTTCCTTAAGAACAGAGATGGTATGATAACTTGGGTATATATAGATAGGTGTGTATATATATATATATATATATATATATATATATATATATCATATGATCTATTTGGGGGGGGGGGGGAATGAAGGTTACACATTATATTATGTCTCTGCCTTAAGTCTACCTTCTTCAAATTATGTGATCATTGGGAATACTTCTGTACTATTTTAGGAGGCTCTTATAATCAAAGATAAATTAAAGGTGGTCATACATACTAAAGGAACATCTTTTTTTGCTGTTCTGGAATATTTAATCATTTTAGTTCAGTTTTCAAAGATAAATTTGAAGGTCACCTTTCAAGGGAAGTTTTCTACAATCTAACTCTCAGAAATGTCAAAAGGTAAGCAAGGACCTCTTGGAATGCATGAGTGGAAAGGATGTGTATGAGAGACAATTTGACAATGTATTTGGGAGCTTTAGAGTGTTATTATGAATAAAGGGGGTGTGTTTGGAGAGAGGAGCAAGCAGATAATACGGCATTTGAGAGATGTTTTACTCAGATGTTTTTCGGTCTAGCTATACTATGCAAGAAAATAGTGAAATTAATATGTGATTCATGGCAAGCATAAGAGAAAATGCGAGTATCCTTTGAGTAAGTGAGAAAGTGTGTTGAAGGACATTGATTTTTTTTCTTTCAGTTCCAAAGAATATAGTTTTTTCAGCTTGATTTCTTAGGTACAATTGGGGTGTTCGAAAGGGGAAAGGAAAGCCCACTGGTTCCTGAAATTGGTACAATGAAGATACATACTCTTCTTTAGCAGCTTCTAAGGAAAACCTCTGAAAACTATTAAAAATATGTTGCCATCAATATTCAAGGAGGCTTTACAATGTACAGGAGACTGCATTAATAGCTAGAAATATAAAAATAAGAGGGAAACTAGGCACTAAGTTAGAACAGCTGACATTCTAATTGGTGTAAGTATTTCAGAAGTATTTATTAGATATAATTCATAACACCCTCCCTTGGGAGAGTATTAATTACTATTTCATTTTATTTTTATTTTTCCTCATAATTTAATATTTTATTTTTCCTAATTACCTATAAAACAATTTTAACTTTCATTTTTAAAACTTTGAGTTCCATATTCTCTCCCTTCCTCCTTTTCCATTCCCCCAATGGAGAAGGCAAATACAAAATATGCAAAACATTTCCATGAAAGTCATGTTGCAAAAAAAAATAATATATATATATATATATATATATATATATATATATATAGACACATAATTATCCCCCACCCCCAGAAAAATAAAGTTTTAAAAAGTTGTATTCTTCAATCTGGACTCAGACACAATCAGTTCTTTCTTTGTGTATGGATAACATTTTTTTTTTCATCATAATTCCTTCAGAATAGCCATGGATCACTGTATTGCTAAGAATAGCAGTTATTCACAGTTGATCACCCCACAGCATTACTATTCTACACATTTTACTTTTCATGAGCTCATGAAAGACTTTTCAAGTTTTTCTGAAAGCATCCTGTTCATCATTTCCCATAGAACAATAGTATTCCATCATAATTATACACCACAGTTTTTTCAGCCATTCCCCAATTGATAGACATCCCCTCAATTTCCAGATCTTTATCCTGTGAAAAGAGCTGCTATAAATATTTTTATACACGTAGGTCCTATTTCCTTTTTTAAAATCTCTTTTAGGATATATGCCTAGTAGTAGTATTGTTAGGTCAAAGGGTATGAATGATTTTATAGCCCTTTTAGCATAGTTCCAAACTGCTCTTCAGAATTGCTAAATCAGTTCACAATTCCACCAACAATGCAATAATGTTTCATTTTTTCTAACATTTATCATTTTCCCTTTTCTGGCCCATTAGCCAATCTATAGTACCTTAGAATTGTTTTAATTTTCATTTCTCCAATCAATAGTGAGTTAGAACTTTTTTAATGTGGATATAAATAAGCTTGATTTGTTCATCTGAAAACTATTCATATCTTTTGATCATTTATCAATTAGGAAATAGCTAATTTTTATAAATTTGATTCAATTACCTATGTGCTTGAGAAAAGAGCTTTTCATCAAAGAAACTTGCTTCAAAATTCTTTTCACAATTAATATTACTAATTGTATTTCCTATTTATTTTATTTTTTCTCTTATTGCACCCTGTCCATCTTTAGAAGTGTTTTGTTCCTCAACCAACTCCTCCCTTTATATGCTCTCTTTTCTATTACCCTCCCCACTTCTTGTATTATCTTCCCCTCCTACTTTTCTGCAGGATAAGATAAATTATATATCCATAATGAGTGTGTGTGTGTGTGTGTGTGTGTGTGTGTGCGTTATGTCCTCTTTGAGCTAATTCTGATTAGAATAAGGTTCACCTATTCTCCCTCTCCTTTCCCCCTTCCCCTCCACTGTAAAACTTTTTTGTTACCTCTTTAATGACTTATAATTTATGCTATTCTATCTCTCCTTTTCCTTTTTACCTAGTACATTCCTTTCACTCCTTAATTTATATTTTTAGATATTATCCTTTCATATTCAACTTACACCTGTGCCCTCTGTCTATATATATATTCCTTTTAACTGTCTTAATTAAAGTTCTTATGAGTTACAAGTATCATTCACACATGTAGGAATATAAACAGAATAAACTTAGTAAGTCCTTTCTGATTTCCCTTTCCTAATTACCCCTTAATTCTTCTCCTGAGTCCTGTTTTTGAAAATTAAATTTTCTTTTCAGCTCTGGTCTTTTCATCGCAAATATTTAAAAGTCCTCTATTTCACTGAATATCTATCTTTTCCCTGAAGGATTATGTTCTTCATAGATATTCTTGGATAATCTTAATTCCTTTACTCCCTGGAATACCATATTTCAAGCCCTCTATTCCATCAATCCAGAAGTTGTTAAATCTAGTGTTACCCTGATTGTGGCTCCACTATATTTGAATTGTTTCTGAATGTTTGCAATATCTTCTCCTTTATCTGGAAGCTTCTGAATTTGTCTATGATAGTCCTGGGGGTTTTCATCTTGGAATCTGGACTCTCTCTTAGGAGGTGATTAGTGAATTCTTTCCATTTCTATTTTATCCTCTAGTTGTAGGATATCAGGATAGTTTTCTTTGATAATTTCTTGAAAGATGGTGTCTAGGCTCTATTGTTATCTTGGCTTCCAGATAAATCCATAATTTTTATTTTTTTATTTTTATTTTCAATAGTATTTTCCCAAATATCATGTAAAAATAGTTTTCAACATTCATTTTTGTAAGATTTTGTATTCCAAATTTTTCTCCCTTCCTCTCTTACTTCCCCCCCTCTCCAAGAGAGCAAGTTATCTGATATAGGTTACATATGTACAATTCTTAAACATATTTACATATTTTCATGTTGCATAAGAAAAATCAGACCAAAATGTAAAAAAATTAAGGAAACAAACAAACAAAAAGGTGAAAATATTATGCAGTGATTCACACTTAGTATCCATAATTCTCTTTCTGGATGCAGATGACATTTTTTATCCCAAATTTATTGGGTCACCTTGAATTATCACATTTCTGAGAAGAGCCAAATCCATCACAGCTTATTATCACATAATTTTGTTGTTACTCTGTACGATGTTCTCTTAGTTTTGCTCATTTCACTTAGTATCAGTTCATGTAAGTCTTTCCAGGCTTTTCTTAAATCAGCCTGCTCATCATTTCTAATAGAACAATACTATTCCATTATATTAATATACTATAGTTTATTCTGCCATTCTCCAACTGATAGACTCCATTCAATTTCCAATTCCTTGCCATGACAAAAAGGGCTACTACAAACATTTTTGCACATTATCAGTCCTTTTCCCTTTTTTAAAGATCACTTTGGGATAGACATACAATAGTTATACTTCTAGATTGAAGTAGACCAATAATTAAATTATTTTTCAAATAGGTCATTTTTCCAATGAAATATTTCTATTTTTTCCATTCTTTTGGTTTTATTTTATTGTTTCATGATCTCTCATAAAGTCAGTTAGCTTCAGTTTGCTCAATTATAACTTTTAAGGAATTATTTTCTTCAGTGAACTTTTATACCTCCTTTTTCTTTTGGCCAATTTTGCTTTTTAAGGAATTCTTCTTCTCATTAGCTTTTTTTACTTCCTTTGGCACCACTCATTTCTTTTCCTAATGCTTCCTCTACCTCTTTTACTTGATTTTTAAAATTTTTTCTGAGCTCTTTCATGTCCTGAGACCAATCTCTATTTTTCTTGGTAGCTTTGGTTATAGAAGCTTTGATTACTGTTACCTTCTTTTAAGTGTGTATCTTGATCTTCCTTGTCACCATAGTAACTTTCTTTGGTCAGATTTATTTTCTATTGTTTGCTCATTTTCTCAGCCTATTACTCGGCTTTTAATTCTTTGCTAAAGTAGAACTCTGTTTCCAATGTAGAGGGTACAATGTCCAAGCTCCAGGGGTTTTGTGCAGCTGTTTTCAGAGATTATTCTTGGGACTGTAAGTCTTCAGTTCTTCCAAGGTGGTATAATCCAAGAACTGTGTTTACTACTCTCCTAGCCTGTCCTCTTGTCTGTGAATGGATGACCATAAGCACTCTTTTCTGGCCTGGAACTGTGAGGAGGGTTCCCAATCCATTCCAGCTATAAATTCTAGTGTGCTAGTGCTTTCTCTTTCCTCTGATTATGAGCCAGGACTTCATCTTGCATCTGAATATGGACAAAACAACAGAGTCCTTCCTCAATGCTAGTAAATGAACCTTCCCCCATCTTCTGTGGATTGAGACCCCCAGGATAAAGGCCCTGGACTGATATTTTTAAAGAGCCAAGCACTAAAACTTAATGCAACCAACATTTATTACACACTATGTTGGATGCTGGGCACTTGTCCAGTTACTGGGTCAAATATAAAAAAATGGCACAAATGCTGCCTTCAAGGAGTCTACTTGTCAAAGATGGTAGAGAATATTAATTCTTTTTAACAATTAGCAAATTTTCAACTTTTAAGAATAATAATAAGAATGTTTTGCTAATTCTCCTTCACAAATCTAGAGGCCAATGACCTTTTATCTTTGGATTGTCAGTCAATCTCTGGTAGGTGTATTTAAGTAAAAAAGGGCAAGATAAGATTTATTTTTCATTAATTCAAACTGGAATCTCAAAGACCTAGAAAATTAAAGGTGATGACCTTTACCAATTATAATTCAGAGAATAAAATCAGTAAAAAGAAATATCTATTAACCACAATGTCCCATTCCAAAATGGTGTTTCTAATAGAATTTTTATAATTTGATGGTTTGGACTTCCTTCTCATCTCAGATAAATTTGACAGACATTCATGAAATGCCTCCTCTCTGTAAAGTACTGGATAAGGCACTGGGGATAGGAAGACAGATAAGGTACAAATTCCACTCTCAGAAAAGTTATAATCTATTGGCATAGTGAGAAGCATGGACATAAACAACTAATATAAGACAATGCTAAGGATAAGTGTAATAAGAATTTAGATGAAGGAGAGGAGGTAGCCTGAAAAATTAAGGCAATGAGCAACTTTAGCAGATAGAGAGAAGATGGAGAGGATCCACTGCAAGAGAAATTAAGATAGATATCATGGCCCAGTGAAAAGAATACTGGGTTTGTATTCATTAGACATGCTTTCAAATCCCAGTTCTGCCACTTATCTCTGTGAACTCAAACAAAAATTTAAGGTCACACATATCTTTATAAAAAAAATCTTTTAAAAGTTCATTTATTTTTAACATTTTAAAATTGAGTTCTAATTCCTTCCCCTCTCCTTTTTTACCACTTCTTGAGAAGGTGGTACTATTGAGAAGGTAAGCAACATGAAATAAATTATACAAGCAAAGTCATACAAAACATATTAGGCATTATAGCTTTAACTCCATGCTCCTAATGGGACAAGATAAGAACAAATAATTAAAGTATGTGAAGGAAAAGATTATGATATAAGATCCAGAATGTAGTTTGGGCTAGATTATAGAGATCCTTGAATTCCAGAATCAGGAATTCGTGCTATATACAGTAGTGAAGATCAATGGAAAGGTTTTCAGCAGAGTAGTGAAATGGCCAGATTGTATTTAATAGATGACATAATTTTAGAAAGAAGTTTCTCAACTATTTTCTTCAGTGTTATTTCCTCAATAAAAAGTAACATTTTAAGATTTACAAAGTACATTCCTCAATAGAAATCACAATATGAGTTTTGTAAGTTTTCTTCAAGGACATTCCTTCTGTTTGTATTTTCTTTTCTTCTGACAAATGGCTCAAAATTTTATGACCTTGCTATTCTGAAGCAGATCTTCACACCAATGAGTGGAGAATTTCTATCTATAGAAGTAGGATATATTGAATATCTATTCACTAATTAGTGACAAATTTATCTCCATCCAGAATCTTTACCTGCTTTGGGAGAAAAAGGCAATGTACAAAATCCCACAAAAGTGATTGGACTTGGAGTGACAGTGATCCTTTAGTGAATTTTCTGCTATTCTAATTCATGCTGTTTTCAAGTTTATTGTCTCTTGATCACTTAAGTTATCTGAAAAGCCATATTTTGTGAGGATTGATATAAAAATAATGGTCCATCCCTCTCCTCCTACCTTGTGCTATCAAAAGGAAAAAAAAAAGATTCTACTTTTTGTAGGAATAATACCCTAGCTTCTTGACTTTTCATGGATACTGTATTCCAATATTTCTTTTTCAAAAATGGGGATCCAGCATCTAGGGAATGAATGGAAATGAAAGCATGTCACCAAAAACATTATAAAAATGTACATATTGCAACATTGAGCAATTATCTATAGCAGGGAAGAAGAATAAAGTAATTAAAAATTATTGACTCCTTTATATATTGTCAAAGCATGACATATATTTTAAGTTCAGGAGCCTACTTTGATTAGGGCCATTTTGTCCATAAGTAAATTGGAATATAATTTTACTTTCCATATTTCTTTTCTTATCATGAAACTGGTATCAATGAGTATTTTCCTATATTCACACCTCTAAGCTTCAGATTATTTAAACTAACAAGTGATTCGTTTTCACAGTAGAACTATAAATAATACTGGCTTTCCTAGTAATGCTACTTGTTTATCTTTGCAATAAGCATAGCCTACTGTTCATTTTTAATACGTGTGTATCATTATATGTATACATGACTATATGATATACACGAAAACATCTATTTGTGTTTATACATAATTGGAAAAATATTATATTGTCATTATATTTACATTTCTTTTTAATTTAATGATTTTTTAGATATCCTAACACCAGTATCTTCAACTATCACTTCACAAAGATCTATTTCTTTAGAGTTTACATCTCTAATTCTAACATTTCTTTTTTTAATAGTGTTTTTTTTCCTAATTATATGTGAAGACAATTTTTAGTATTCATTTTAGCACTGATTTTGAGTTTCACATTTTTCTCCCTCTTTTTCTTTTCTTCTTTCTAAAACGGTAGGCAATTTGAGATGGGTTATATATGTGCTCTCATGCAAAACATATTTCCATATTAGTCACAGTTGTAAAAGAAAAAATAGATCAAAAGAAAAGAAAACAAAAAATAATTAAATATTTTTTTTTGGTTAATATGCTTCAATCTGCATTGAAAGTCCATTGGTTCTTTATCTAGATATGGATAGCATTTTTCTTCATGAGGCTTTTGTCCTTGTCTTGGATCTTTATGTTGCTGAGAAGAACTAAATAAATCATCATTGATCATCACACAATGTTGCTGAGCTAGGATCCTAGCATATGATGAAGTCAGTTGGGTATTTTTCATGCCGCTCTTTATCCAGAGCATGATGAGACCATGTTTTAGGAGACTGGTGCTGATGGCTGCCCATTTATTTAGGTGCCTGTTTGCTTAGACATCCATAAGGTTGGCATCTATCCTTTTGCCCAGGACAATGCTCTATCACACTGGGGCTTAGAATCTCCCACTAGATAACTGAGGCTAGGCTTGTTGCTGGCTTACTGGAATACTAACTGTTCTGGACTATGCTCCCTTGCAGAACATTCCTGCCTATTTCCAAGTTTCTTAAGCTAAAAGATTGTTTCAGCCTATCTTTTTGCTGCTTCTGCTCCTCGAGGTTTTGTATTGGGGGATTATTTTATGATTGTTTGGAGGTGAATATGGGTGAGTTATAGCAATTTACTGCTTACTCACATCAGCAACTTAAGCACAACTTGTCAAGTTAAGATCCCTTGACATTTGATTCTAATATACTTAAATGTATTATACTTGTATAATACTTTAGTGGCCATTAGTCCTATTCATACCTCCAAAGAATATCCACTAAAATATACCTAGCAAGTAGTTTTATAGCCCCAGTTTGAAATCATTCAAAGATGGGAAACAGATATCCTCTACAATAGGATTTTTTTTTTTTCTTTAGACAGTGCTAATTATTAAGAAATTTTTCCTGGCATCAAACTTAATTTTGCCCCTTTTCAACTTCCATCTTTTGTTTCTGGTTTTGTCCACTGAGGCCAAACAGAACTAGTTCAACTCTTCAGCCAAATATTTGAACATCCAAATTATCCACACCGAGGATTCTCTTTCCTCCAAGCTAAACTACCCTACTTCCTTCAATGTGCTTGGGTTGCAACTCCCCTCATGCTTTACAAAAGGGGTACATAGTTTTTCCTCTCTCTATGAGTTATTTTCCCTCAGTCTACCTTCATGATAACAGGCTGAGTGAGGTTCCCAGGAGGTACTGGTTGCTGAAATTCAGGGATCTTATGGTACTAGGGGTAACTGGTGACTTCTTTTAATACTGTAGCTATGAGCCCCTAGTGGTATATTTTCCATAAATAATTCAGCCACTATTAATCAATCTTAATCAAGATATTTACTGAAAATACAGCTATTTACATAATATTTTACACATAAATTTCTATCAGATTCTTCCCATCAACGTGAATAATCATGTGGAAGATGGGCATTTATTTAAAATCCCAAGTTAATAAGATATACATTATGGGAATACATATGGCCCAAACAATTTAAAACTTTAGAACTATAGATTTTGATAGCCTCTTCCTATCTCAAGAATTGTTAATAAAAAGCTACTTAACAAAAGTAGCTTCTATGTTGAACAAATTCTTCCATCTCTAAGGTGACTTGATCCTCACTACTGAAGTAGCACCTCCCTGAGCATGACATTTCAACTAGATTATTCAATCAACTGGGCTGCTTTTCTGATGCTCCACTTATAATCTGCTCCTTTATTCATCTGTGTGTGCTCTTTAAGTATTACTGTAGTATCTGTCACTTGTAGCTTTAGGCTTAGCAGATGCTTTCAGTGGAAATAATTTTATTCTCTTAGAAAAAGGCAATGATTGGAGTGGAGGAAGGTAGAGAACCAAAATAATATGGTATCATGGAAATAACACTAAGCTTCTTAACACAATTTCTCTTAAAAGAAATAGAAAATACTCTAAACTAAATTCTAATAGGGAAATCCAAGAAAAATCAAAGTGAGTTATATTTCCAGAACAGGTCAGCATAGGGTGATGGAGAGATCTGCAGATACTGGGAACAGGAACTTTATATCAGGTAAAGAAGAGTTTCCAGATTTATGCAAAAGGACCTCAGCCTCACAAAGGATGCAAGAACAGGTTCCAGCTGGGAGATTTTTTATTCACTATCTGGTATAAGTTCAGACCCAAAATTAACTAGGGAGGCTACCTCTGCCAAGAGAGGTGTTTCAAGGTGAGGTGCTTTTGCAGACTGGACAATATATAAAAGAGGAATAAATTCAGAAGCAAGCAGCAGCAGTATGAATCACCCCTAAGGAAGGTCTCATTTCTAATCAGAAGACTAGTATGATGTTAGCAATAGAGTAACCAGGGTAAGACTCCTAGACCAAAGGAAAGCCAGAAGTTCTATCATTTTGAATCTGCAGAACACTTCAGCATTTTGATATTGGCTGAAACTAGTAGTAGTAGTATCCTGAAATTTTTGATCAAAGGTAAGCCCATAAGAATGTAAAAATTTAGGAACTCTGTTCAACATAATGACCAGTAGTGAGATCAGAGATTTTGGAAGGTAGTATGGTGAAATATGTTAGCTACTTCCAGATAGTGAGGTGATGAACTCAAAATGTGAATCAAGATGTATTTTTTTTTAAATAGCCAATGAGGCCATTTTGTTTAATCGACTATACATGTTTGTAAGATGTTTTGTTTTGTTTTTTTTAATTTTAGTTTTATTTCCTTGACTGGAATGAGAGAAGGTGGTGAGAGGAAGATAAAGCAGATCTTTATTTGAAAAAAAAAAAAGTTAAACAAAAATAGAATGGTCTTTATCTTAACATTGTTAACATGTTAATTTTGCTCCTTTGGGCTGGATTCTTATTCTCCAGATGTCAGCAACAACAGGTGGCAATGTAAAGAAATATAATCTCTTTTCTTTTTCTGTCACCTTTTTTTCCTCTTCCCTTTTTCTATCTCTTCCATTTCTCTGTATTCCTCATATCTCTTCTTCCTCTTCCCAGAAACACGTGGCAATAGAGAGCAAAGTATATCCTCATGACTACTTTTTAGCAGCAGGTGGAAGTAGAGAGAATTTCAAACTTTGATCAACCAAAATCTGCTTGACAAAAAGTGACTACATAGCTTTGACATAGCTCTGAAATCAGTTCTTTTACATGAACCAGTTATTGTTTTTATTCATTATTTAGATTCAATTTTATTTTTAGGTTTATATTTCCTCTTTCTCCCTTCCTCCTTTCATTAAGAAATCAAGAAAAATAAAACTGTTGCAAACAAAACAAATTCCTCTATTATGATGCCATAATATATATAGCATATCTTCATACATATACATATATATATATCTTTATGTATATCTTAAATACTTTAATATTGCATTTTTAATCTGTACTCCGAATCCTTCACTTCTCTATCTGAAAATAGATAGCATATTTCTTCATGAATTCTTGAAATTTTATTGATCATTCTGTTCATCAGAATTTCAAAATATTGCAAAGCTGCTTATCTTTACATTATTGTTGGTATTATTTTTTTCTGATTCTTCTCATTTAATTTGATATCAGTTCATGTAACTATACGGTTCTCTAAAATCCCTTTTTTATTTCCTAAAGCACAAGTTATTCCATTATATTTATATACCATAACTTGTTCACCCATTGACCAATTGATTAACATTACTTCATTTACAATTCTTTATTACCATTAAATTGTAAATTTGTTGTAAATATTTTTCACATATGTGTCCATTTCTTATTTGAATTCTTCAGACACTGCAGTAACACTTTTGTGTCAAAGGGAGTCCACGATTTAATAGCTTTGGGGGTATACTTACAAATTGCTTTTCAGAATAACTAGACAGGTTCAGTTCTACCAACAGTACAATAATATGCTATTTTCCTACAGGACCATTAGCATTTATCATTTTCCTTTTATATCTTTGTTGACAATCTGATATATTTGATGTGGTATCTCAGAGTTGTTTTAGTTTGCATTGCTCTGATTATTAGTGATCAAGATCTTTTTTTTTTCCTTATAATCATTCATGAACTGGGGGATTTCTTTTTTCCATATTAATCTAAATTAATTTCCTGCATATTTTAAATGTGCAATCTTTGTTAGAGAACTTCTCTTTTAATTTTAGCTGAATTAATTCTGCTTTCACATAAACTTTTTTTAAATTAGGTAATCAAAACTGTGTACTTTATCTCCCATGATCTTTTTTATCTCTTGTTTGGTCACAAACTCTTTGCCTATTCAAAAATCTGATGGTTAATTTGTTCCATATACCTTCATTTATGATATCATTCTTTTGCTAAATCATATACCTATTTTCAAGTTGTCTTAGATATTGTGTAAGACGTTAGTCTATATCTACTTCTACTAGACTTTTTTATAGTTTTCCTAATAGTTTTGTTGAATAATGAGTTCTTACCCCATTAGGTGGATTTTAGAAATATCACACATTAGGCTACTGTCCTTACTTGTTTCTGTACATTTTGTTCATATTCCATTCCACTTTTTACTCTCTTTATTTCTTACCCAGCACCAACTAATTTTGATGATTACAGTTTTGTAGTAGAGTTCATGATCTACTTTGATAAGGATCTCCTTTTATATCACTTTAAAAAAAAACAATTCCTTTAATATTCTTGATTTTTATTCCTCCAGGTGAAAGGGTGTTATGTTTTTCTAGCTCTATGAAGTAATACTTTGGTGGTTTGACTGATGGATTAATAAACAATTAAACTGATTTATTATTTTATTTTTTTATTATATTGGTTCAATCTACCCATAAGGAATTTATATTTTTTAACTTATTTAGATATATCTTTATATCAAAAGTATTTTAAAATTGTATTCATATAATTCCTCTGTGTCTTAGAAAGTAGACTCTTAAGCATTTTAAGCTACTTGTAGTTATTTTTTTAAAGCTCTTTTAAAAAAAATCAATCAAGTTCCATGTTTTACCTTCCCTGCCTGTATCCCTTACTACAGTTGAGAACACAAGAAAAATAAAGCTTATTGTGAATATGTGGAGTTAACCAAAATGCATTTCCACATTGGCCATAGTCAAAAATTATGCATCATTCTACATTCTGAATTCTTCACCTCTCTATTTGAAGGGATTTACGTGTTTCTTCATTAGTCCTCTAGAATTCTGTTTGGCCATTATGCTGATAAATATTCAGCACAATAATATTCTATCACATTTATATGCCATAAACTATTTGTCCATTCCCCAAATGGTAGACATGCCCTCAGATTCCCATTTTTTGCCTCTTTAATTAGAGATATGAATATTTTTCCATATTCTAAGAATCTATATTACTTAACAAATCTACTTCTTAACACATCTACTCCCTCTTCCCCTATTTCCCCTTTTCTTTCTCTTTCCTCTTTAAATGACATATTTTTCTACACAACTGTGTATTTGTGTACGTAATTCTTCCTTCTTTTGATCAGTTCAAAAGTTTAAGAGTCAATCATTCCCCTCATCCTGTTTTCCTTATATGTATGGAGGTCTACTTGTATTCTCTGATAATGTAAGGTAATTTTCCCAAACCTTCATTCCCACCTCTATGAATTTCTCTTAATTTTTTCACATTGTTTTCTTATGATCATCGAAATATAACAGAAACACTATCAGGAGTTGTCTAATTAGATTCCTTTTTTGGACCCTGTCAAGAGCAGGGTTCTGAGGGGATGTGTCATTTCTCCATATTTAAAAGTTTATCCTCATTTAATCCTTTATCATTATTCATTCACACTTACCTTTTTATGTTGTTCTTCAATTCTGTGTTTGAACTTCAAAGTTTCAATATACCTCTAGTCTTTTCATCTGTAATGCTTGGAAGTTTTCAATTCCTACTAAAAGTATATTTTCTCCTATAACTTTATATTCTGTTTTTCTGGGTAAATTATTTTGGGATATAGGTTCATATCTCTTGCCTTCTGTAATATCATACAATAGTTTGCTTCATTATAGAGGAAGGTACAAAATAGTGTGTGATTTTGACTGTGGCTCCTTATCACTTTAATTCTTTCTTCCTGACTATTTGCAAAATTTTTCTTTAAATTGGAAGCTCTGGATTTTGGTTATGATGTTCATTGAGAATTTTTATTTTGAGACTATTTTCATAAAGTGCCCAGTGGATTCTATCTGTGATATTTTACTTTCTAGTTCTAAGAAATATGGACAATTTTAGTATTTCTTGAAATATGAAGTCGACTCTTTTTTGCCACAATTTTCAGATAGTCCAATGATTCTTAATTATTTTCTCCTAAATTGATTTCCATGTCAGTTGTTGCTAAGGAATACTTCATACCTATAATTTTTATCAGCTTTTTGACTTTGTTTTGTCATGTTTATTTCCTCAAAAATTCATTGTCTTCTCTTTGGTCCATTCTAATTTTCAAGTACATGTTGCTTGAATAACGTTTGTACCTCTTATGCCAAAGTCTTAATTCTCTTCCCAAATCTTTCTTTTATAACTAACTTTTTTTCTAATTTCTTTCTCAAAAACTTTTTTTTCTCCAACACTAGCTGTGTTTTTCTGTGAGATAGTACTTGAAGATGTTTTGGAGTAATTTAATTTATTTCTTCCAGGTTTGTGTTTTGATCATCTCTGCCAGTATCATAGCTCATTATACTGTTTTTTTTTTTTTTTTGGTTACCCATTCTTCCAACCTACTTTCTGATCTCATACTTCATCTGAGGTATAGGTCAGGAGCCTACATACTTTTAATATTTCCAAAATGTTCTGATACAATAAAGAGTTGGATTTATGTCTTTGAGTTCTTGACTTGGGTTTGGACTCACACAAGAATATACCACTGCTGGACTCTGTACCTATCAACCAGCTATAAAATTGTAATGATTCAGAGTAGCAAAATAGTAGAATCACTTTTGCTCTGGGATGCTTGCTTTGGTTAATCCCCCTGTTGTCTGTTCTAGATCTATTAAGATCCTGTGCTGAGTCTGGATTCCTTCACAATAGTTAGCCTGTGCTGAAGACTAAAACTACTTCTGAAGTTAGATCAACAGAGTTATTTATTTTTGCTTCTAAACATTTTCATCATTCAATATGCAGCTCAGGACCACTACCACTCCTGTCCAACACCCCTAGATACAGATTTCCTCCTGATTCTTCATTGACTCTGTGACCCAGAATAGGTAATAAATAGCAGAGTTCCCAGATGTCATCTGTTTCCACATCTTCCACTGGTTCAGGATCTCTCTGAGACCTTTTCTAATTTTAGAGTACAGTTTGATTTTCTTTCAGACACTGAATGCTGGAATATTCTGCACAGGACATTTCAAACCAGACCTTGTCCCTAATGTCTGCAGAATTATCTTTGTCTCTTAAACTGGAAACTGATGCACCATGATTTTTTTTCTTGGATTTTCTAACCAAGATTCAGTTTGAAATGTATTAAGAAAACTGAGGTATACGTCTTGCTATTCAGCCATTTTGATTCCTCTCAGTATCTTTTTGCTACATTATCTGGGTCCTACTTTATCTTATGCTTAGTAATCATTTTCAGGTATTAAATCATAATCAGGGAACATACATTTGTCTTATAATCATAAAATAGCTCTGTGTTCATATTGAAAATTCTCCAATTTTGCATATATAAACAAACTATTGAGACACAAAACACTGATATAGACTGTCATGTTCATTTTAAAGTTCTGAGTTGTAGTTTACAAAGTAACTGAAGCAGACAATTCAGAAAAGATTTTTTGAGAACAGTGAGACTTTATTTCAAACTACAGTCAAGTTTCAACCCCTCATATCATATGGCATGGACTCAAAGCTCTTTACCACACTTGTTGCCATTCTCTAGAGACTTTCCATGCCTTAAACTGTGAGAACCATGTACATAATACTCCAGAAATGATCTGATAAGGTGAGAGTATGAAAGAATAATCACTTCTTTATATCTGAAAAGAATTTCTCTAAATGCAGCCAAAGAAACCATTAATTTATTTGGGTAATATAATTTCTGGGCTACCAGGCTTCCTCTATCTTATATTTACAAAGTTAATTTTTTGAACCCAAATGCAAAATATTAATTACATTTATCTGGATTGAATTTCATCTTACTAGATTCAATCCAATTACTTTTGAGATTTCTTTGGATCTGTCATTCAATGTGTTATCTATTGCTCTCAGCTTTGTGTCATTTGCAAAATTGATGAACACACCATCTAGACTTTTATCCAAGTCTGGAAGAAAAGTATTCAGTAGTATAGAGACAAAAACAAATATCTGGGAAGTTCTGCTGAAGATCTGTCAAGTTGGAATGAAGCCATTAATGACTTTGGGTCCAGTTATTCAGTCACTTGAAAACCTCTCTAATTGTATCATCTTGTTGACATTTTTATATTTCCCCCTCAAGAATAGTATAATCACTTTATTAAATGCTTGGCTAAAATATAGGGTAAAGATAGCCAGATCTTTTTGGAATAAATCTTTAGTATTTTAGTCAGAAAAAGGAAGGAATTTTAGTCTATGACATTGTTAATGGGTTCATGGTGATTCTTTGTAATCACTTCCATTTTTAGATATTCATCAATCTTCTTTAAAATTATATTTTCCAGAATTTTCCTAAGATTAAAAGTCAAGCTTACTAGTATATAGTTTTCATTTTTTTTTATCCTATTTTAAAAAGAGACAAGACCTTCTTTGAGAGCTTTGATAGCTCTCATATTTTCCATGGTTTTTCAGATAATTATAAACAATGGCTCAGTAATCACATCTGTCAGTTCTTTTATTACCTGAGGATATAGTTCATCTGGATCATATAACTTAAATTCATCAAGAGAAACTAGTTGATCTCTTATCATCCTTTTCTTCTTCTTGGGCATCAAATCCCCATTAGGCATTTTATTCTGTCACTCTCTACCAATATAAAGATAATTCAAAATAAAAAGGGTCAAACAAAATAAAAGTTGAACAGAACTCGTTTGTCTTTGTTGTCAATTATCATTGTCCTATTTGCCTCATGCAGTTTTACTATCCCTTTGATCATCTTTTTACCATCATAGCTTTAAAAATAACCAATTTTATTGCTCAGCTTCCCCCAATACATTCAGTTCATTCTAAACTTTAGCATTCTTGATATGATATTAGAGTATCAAACCATGTTCTTGTTTTCATTTCCTTTACCTAAATTCACTATATTTCATATACACATACACATGTATGTATGTATATATTTATATGGATTTGTATATATATATATTCTATATGTATAATTATATGTATATGTATATAGAGATATATAATCTACATTGGTGAGATCCCTATATATTGTCATCAGTTTCTTTAAACCTTTTCCATTTTTCTAATTTTTAGCATTATTTTCCTTTATGTTTTTATAGTTTCATTCTTGAATTTCCAATGTGATCTGGCCTATCTTTAATTATATCAGTTTTTGTGCATGAAATCTCACCTGTCTTTTCTGAATCTTTGAAGCTTGATTTCTTTTTGTCTTTAAATATCATGTACATGTCCAATTCTTCTTCCCTATTAGAAATTCTAGGAGGGAGTAGTCACTTCCCTTTAAATTAATAATCATTTTCAACCCATTTATTCTCTATTATTAAGAATAATACATACTATAGACTTCCTATAGTTTCCTCTCTACCTTTCATATGATTGAAGCATTGTTAAAGCAAGTCAGAAAATTATTAGCTATTTTGATGTTGACAGAGAGAGAGTATTAGAGCAAATCTGAATTATGGAATTCACCCATTACTATCATGAATCTGGGTCAATGTTTATGACCCATTCTAAATATCTAGTCTATCTCCATTTCTTCTTTCTACTGAGGGATGTAGAAGAAGGTAATCTGTGCACAGGACAGTAAACACAGGCAAGAGGGCCAAATCCTGCTCATTTCCTGTTTTAAATAGTCAATGGGATAAGAATGCGGGATTTTTACACTTTTAAAAGTAATGAAATTTCATTTAAGTAAATTTTTTAAATTATTTATTTCTTTGATCATATAAAATCATGTAGTGACCTGGATTTGGCTCATAGCTCACATAGTTTACTGATATCTAATAGATTATATTGTAATGAAAAAAAAAGTTACATGTTTTTCCTTTTATTAATCTTCATCCAAATGCTCTCCATCATATTCTTATTCCTGGATTTCATCACATGGGATAGTTTCATATTATACTACTCAGCTTCTCTAGGCTTCTTGCTCTATATTCTTTCAAAACTGTTTATTTTGAATGAGTTCTATCTATATAGTCACATGTTCCATCTGATCAATGATATCTACTAGATACATTTATTTCCTTGCATAAAGAACTCTGATTCCTCTTTCATTTTGCCTAGCATTGGATATTTGCATTTTGGTATTTGAAGACATTTATTTTCACAATTGGCTCCTTTTTTCTGTTATTTTTTTCTCCTGTGAATTTCTATGTGTCTCAATTGCTTTCTTCTTTCCTTATGACTCCTACTCTATATATGGTATCTAATTTTATGTCCATATAAAGACAGTTTTCTATGCCCTCCTGCCACCATGTTTTTTAATTAAAAGTCATTTTGATTAACTTAGCAAAAATAGGGATAAAAACTGCACTTTCATTAATATAAGGAAATCCTGAGGAAGGAAACTATCTACCCACACAAGTTGTCAACTTATCTGATACTTATATTCTTTGAGAGTTATTTAGAGTCCTCAGAGATTAATTAACTTTTCCATGGTTATGGAGACAGTATATATCAGAAAAGGGATTTGTGTCCAGATCTTTCTTATATCAAAACTGGCTCTCTATGCACTGTGTTATGCTGCCTATTTTAGATTTTAAAATCATATAGAAAATACATCCTTAGCAGACTTGATTCGATTCATTCCATCACTTGTATAGGATCAAACCAAACAATTCTCTGTTTCTCAGATCCTCCTAACTTCAGGGCTGATGCTCTAAGGCACCAACTAGCTGCTCCTGCTAATCAATTTTTACTATTTTTTTCACTGACAAATTGGTTCCACTTATTTTTTATTCTTTGCTATGCCTTGTCATCTACCTCCTTCTTTAAGTCCACTTTTGATCTCTAGTCCTTAATCTTTCTTCAACCTTTTCTTACAAAATGAATTAGAACTTGGATATGGAGATTGTTCTCCTTCACATTTTCCTCAATTTCTCCAAAATTTTAATCTTTTCCAAAAGTCTACATTCTCCAAATCACCCACACAATTGCCCTTTTTAAATTTAACTCAAATCTTTCTCTTTTCTTTCTTCCCTCTCAACCATCCTCCACAGAAATGAGGTGAATAACTATACATAACCATTATTCTCTTTCACCCACATATTTTTGAAGCCCTTTTGATTAAAATTTCAACATTTCCCAAAAATATATTCTTTCTAGACAAATTATTATGTGTGCCACATCTCTGTCCAGGAGTATATGCTAAGCCTTGGTCTAAAGTTTAAATTTTATTCTAAAAGCAAGATATCCTGTATTCTCTTCATTAATATGGGCCAGGCCTGTTCATATTTCCTTGGCCTATGTAAGGCACTACATTCATGGATAGACAATGCAATCTAATGATCAAATTCTATTTTCTTATGTTTCTTTCTCGGATACTCTGTTCCCTGGTTTTTAATCATATAAAATTATAAGACATTTGTAACCTAAGAGATAACTTTGTTCAACCCTTTACTGATTATCAAGAGCAATTAGACAAGGAGAATCACCAAGAGTATTGGCTAGTTTTTACAAAAAAGCTTTTACAAAGTTCTAATCAAAGAGAGATTCTTGATGATAAGCTATTCCAGATATTTCTCTTTGCGGATGACATTGTGGTGATTGTATCAATTCACATCCTAATAGGCCATTTATAAAGAAGTCATTCAGAGTAGATTGACCAATCTATCTACCCACTATCTATCTTCCTCTTCTCTTTCTGGATACAGAATCTAGTAATCGGATCAACATTATATACCTGGAAAAGACATATCAATTAATTGCCTTTTTGATCAATTCATTGTCTTTACATTGGCATGACTCCATTCACCACCTTTATACTTACTTTATGATAAAAAATTCTTTGGCTACCCCATAACTATACATATGGTCATCATTTATTAGTATATAAACTGCTTTAGGTTTAGAAGGATTATCTATCTTCCTTTTTGTTCTTGTATTCCCAATATTTTGTATAGTTTTTGGTACATATGAGTAGTTTCTCCCTCAATCAGATATTTTGATTGAGATAAAAGTGTTAAAATGAAACAAAGTATAAATTGATAGTAGAAAAGAAAAGGTAACTTTTAGAGTCTAAGATTATTAGTTATAGAAAATAAATAATAGTCTACTTTTCTAGCATCAGAAAAGGAAGAAGAACATAAAAAGTAAGAACAATTAGAAAAAGAGTATGTAGACAAAAGTGAATTTCTGGTCCTTTAAATCATGAAAATAGTCATTATTAAAAGAAAAAAGAAAACGCATATATAACTTCAATGATATAAAGAAGCTTCTTGAATGAGAAAACTTCTTCTAGAAAGGAAGGCCAGCACTTTTTCTGCAGCTTATAGGCTTAGGCAGCTAAAAGAGCAAGAAGTTAAATGACTTACATAGATGTTATATGTATATGTCCAAGCCAGAACTTGAACCCAGGTCTTCTTGATGCTGAGGTCAATTCCCTATACATTGAACAACACTGCCTCTATCTAAAAAAAATCTGAAATATATAAATATTTCTGAATCTGAAATATATAAATGAAAAATTAAAAAAAATCTGAAATATAAAGATTTCAAATAAATAATATATAAATAATAGACAAAAAAGTCTACTTAAATTAAAAGTTTGCTACTGCTTTGATTTCCATTATTTATGCCTAACTTAGTAAAACATCATTTGATGTTTGCTGAAATACAGTGGCTAAGAAGAAACAAACATCAGGAACAAGGGTAGACAATGAATGAACCCTATTATCTTGGCCCAGTTATTCTACCATAGAATATAACCATGATGAGGGGAACAATTTCAGTGCATCTGACAGTTGTTCTGCTTTGAAATGAGAGTGAAATATTTTCTTTCTCCCCTCTTTTTCTGCCTCTGCTTTTCTCAAAGTTATTTCCCATTCTGTTTATATATTGCAATTTCACAGTATATGATTGGATCCCCTATACACAAACATTTCTAATTATTTTTAGAATTTGAAGGCTTTACTCCAAAAGGAAGTCTCAATTCAGTTCAACATTTACAAAGCATGTATAATATGAAAGCCACTATGCCTGACAATGTTGAGATATATATAGAGAGAGGTAAGTGAGATGTGCTCTCCCCTCAAATTGCTGACAGTCTAGCCGGGAAAGAGGGTATCTTTGAGAGAGATATCACAAACAAACACAGTAAAAAGTGAAGTATAGATAGAAGTAGATAAAATGTTGTGCTATTTGAGCACTGCATGGTTATATAACACATATTTCCTATCTATACTTTATAATAATTTGTAGCCAACATCATATAGTTTAGTGTTGGAATCTTTACAAAGTGTTAAGACATTGGAGTTGTTTTGGAAAAAGAACACAACAGGTTAGTATTTGGAGAATATTATCACCTTTGATGATACATTCATAGTTTCATTGCCATTATGTAAACTTTCTGAGTTTCTAGCTTTTCTCCCATATGTTTATATTTTCTTGCCATTCCAGAATTTCTTTTGCTTTATTATTTCCTATATCTGTACTGGATTCAAATAGCATTAACTTATCCTTAACAGAGTCAAATAAAACTCTAGAAAGCTTCTTTTATTAGGAGTTGAGTTTTTATATGCAAATCCTACTTTGAGTTTGTTGAATACATATCATTTTATATATATATATATATATATATATATATATAATAGTATTGATGGGCCTTCTGAGTATTATTGTTTTATAGGTCATCTTTATGTCTGATGGAAAGATGCCTTTTAGATCTTTTTAGACTCCAGGAATATGGACCATAAATAAAGCTTTTCAAAATCTGGTCTCTGGTAGTTAATTTTATCTCTGCTGACAAACTTGTTTAATATTTTCCCTTGAAGAACTGATTCTTTGTACCCTATTTTTGGAGACAGGAAAAAAACCCTCTATATTTATGAATAAACAAATAAATGTAAAGTCTTGGCCTTAGAGTCAAACATGACAGAAGCATAGGAGTTTTAACTTAGAAAGAGTTTAAATTAATTGAGTCATAAATTTTCCTCTAGATTTTATAATTCAACCTGCATAATTCATATTTCTGTTTATATTTAGAATTTCATTTCTCTAGGGAGTTATGCTTGCTGACTTTCTTTTAGAAGAAATCATTTTTGAACAGCCTAAAAAACCCTGAACCTTTTTCATTCTTTTATAATACTAATAATACTAAAAAAAAAAAAACACAACTAGCTACCAGGGAGTTATGTATGTTTCTGGGAAATTAGTCTCTTAGATTATTTTAGAATTGCAGCAAAGTAAAAGACTCAATCTTCAAGCATTTTATTAAGCACCTTCTAGATACTAGGAAATCTGCATGGCACTGGGGATACAAAAGAGAGAGAATAACTGCCCTCAATGAGGTTACCATTTCATCAAGAGTGCAAAATAAACTGAAATTTTATTTTCTTCCCAAAAAGACAGAATAAAAGGCTTCCTAAGCAATCACCAATACCTGCTGGTCTGACAGCTATCGGACAAAACAGCCCAAATCATAAAAGATGGGTCATTTTTAGTAAATTTTTTAGTGAAACGGAGCAAGACTAGAGTCTGAACTGAAATCCAGTAAAACTAGAACTGAATAAGGATTCTCAAATCCCTATCCTCTTAGCCTCCAAAGCTTTAGTTATTAAACATTTTGGATCCAGTAAATAACTCCTTAGTGTAAAATTGCCAAGGTAGAAATGTATGACTCTGAAATAAGTTTTCTCATCTTTAAATTTAGAGTAATTTTGTAAAGAGGTGTTCTGTTGCTATATATCTACAGAGATTTAAACAATGTTCAATCTAATAAAATCTCTCAAAAAATGGTAACTTGGAACCAGTCTTTTAGCAGCATGTAGAAGTATACGGAAATCATTTGAATAAATTTTACAAAATTCTTTTCAAGTGCTCATGCTTTCTCTGTCTTTAAGAAGACTTCAACAATTCCTGAGAATGCCAAATACTATTTCCTATATATGCCTGGTTTTACATGAGAATTTTTTTTTTTTTTACCAATGTTACTTATTGGATTATTGGGCTATCAGTCATCATCAAGCCAGCCAAACATATTTTCAGTTTATTGCTATAAACTGGTGTGCTGGCTGACTGGAAACTCACTCAGCCAGCCAGGTTTAGAGATAAAAAAATATTAGCAGATGTTGGGGTGATGAATGAACAGTTTCAGACGGCAAAGGACTAGCATCTAATCTATGTATCGACATATACTAATTGAATGTTCAGTGTGTCCATTGCTCCCTTAAATAAGTTGAAGAAGGAAATTAAATCTGGAATCTCAGCTTCCTCTAATACTGTAGTGTCTCTATATGTCCCTTTTATACAAATAATACTGGTTAGCATCAGCAAGACAATATGTGGATAGGCAGCATATTCACCCAGGTGCTATTACAATGATATAAGGCATGGTGCTTTGCTTATCACCTTCAACAATTCTACCTTACACTTAGGGGTCAGATTGTCAGCAGAAATACTTCTATCCACAGGAAATAAAATCACTCAGAATATAGGTAATCATCTTTAGACTCAGTTTAAACAAGCATTTTGAGGACATAAACCTTATTTACACTTAATGGAACTGTGCTTACTTGGAAAATGGGATAATATATTTAGGGAAAAGAAAATGAATAAAAATCTAGTATAAAACCAAACAGACTTTTGAATTTTATTATTTATCACCAAACATGCATAATTCAGCTGAATTTATAACAATCTTTTAAAAATAATATTTAAACCCTATCATTTAACTAACAGAAGGTATTTTTCCCACAGATTTTACAACTTTTGATATTTTTTGCTGTGATGGGCAGTACATACCGGTTGGTTTTCTATCTGTTTGAGAGAGATGAGAAGAACATTAACAGATCATAACCTTTGGCTATCTTATTAAAAATAGGATTAGTGATGGATAAAATTGCTAAATTAACAGGTCAGACCTCTGTTATTTCCATTATGGTGAGGCAACTGTGATATGCTATTTGCCCAATCTTCTCATACATTTCTCTGCAGGTAACATGTTAGGAATGAGAATAATAGTGATACATTCTGTTCTGTTTTTTTCTTTTAAGGAAGCTAGTGAAATGACTTCTCTACTTGTGACATTTTGTCTTATGGACATCAGCTCACTCGAAATTTGTAATATATTCTCTTGCATTAATAATGATTTTAAAAAGCAGAACAATTGTCATGAAGAGCTCTTGGTATTCAGATACTTGCTAAATGTCTTCCTAAGAGATTTCTGTGCCAACAGG
Source organism: Sarcophilus harrisii (assembly GCF_902635505.1). NCBI lineage: Eukaryota > Metazoa > Chordata > Mammalia > Dasyuromorphia > Dasyuridae > Sarcophilus > Sarcophilus harrisii. The sequence goes on along the minus strand of NC_045428.1, from coordinate 406,587,416 downwards.
AGGTTATTTCAATGTGCTTATCTGCTGACAAATATAAAGCTAGATTTGAGTTGACAACATTTAAAAAAAAAAATTGTGCAGGGATTGAATTCCTGAACGAGGACCCTCCCTCTACCTGCTAGTCAGCTATTTATTTGCAGCTAATTAACTTAGAGAGGTAGAACAATGAGAGGTAAAGTCACTTGGCACACATATATCTCATAGCTAGTATGTGACAGAAATGGCACCTAAGTTCACATCTTCCTAACTCTGAGGACAAATCTCTATTAACTATACCACTCCCATAACTGTGGAGGCTCTCATACATTCCATTGTACAGACAAAATAATAATTTGTATTTGCATAGAATTTCCTGTTTTCCTTTTCAAGTGGATTTGCACATTGCATCATTAACAAAACAGCTCTATGAGTTTTTGTAGCGACAACTCTGGAACAGATGCATTAATAATCTTCTTTTATGAAGAAAAAATTGAGGAACATAATGATTTTGGGAAAATTTCCTTAGCCTGCCTGGGCTAGTTGATAGAAAATTTAAAACTAGATCTCAGGTATTGTGACTACTGGCTGGGCACTTTTTCAAACAAAATATATTCTTTTACTTCAATGAAAACATTTTATTTCTAAGATAGCTATTTGAATTTAATTTCCCAGTTTGCTGATCATTTAATACAAATTTACATATACAGTTTTGGCCAGAGTTCTTATTGGATCTTATTGGGACCTTTTTATTTTTCTCCTTAAACACTACATTACTCTATCCTTTTATGTGTGCTTTCATATTATAAGATCCAGCAGTTGATCTTATCCAATCAAACCAATCAAAACAATGAGTTGGATTCAAAGGTTAAGCAATACAAAAGGGAGGAAGGAATACAGCCTACTTAATGATGAAAATGCAAATCTTGGAATATTTTTCAAGAAGGATTATGTATGTTACTGCAACCAAGGGGCACTAAAATTGATACATTGACCACTAACACACCAAACGAGTATAGCAATTACAATTCTATTTAGTAATGGCACACCAGTGTCCAAGTAGAAGCTCTACTCTAAATTAAATTTATGTGCATTTGTAGTGCTCATATTTGTGGCATCCTTTGCCAAAACAAATTACAAATTGTAGGTTTTGGATTGGTTTTCATACCAAGTAAATGAAGCCTAAAAATAAAATAATTGCCCCCAAATATATGAAGGATTTAAGAAATCTGTTTCTAAACTTCACAAAAGTAAACTATTTTTCTCCTGTTCATATAATATATATTTCTTTCTTTTTTATGAATAACAGATGGATGCTAATTACTTCACCCTCATAATTAAATCTTCTACAAATTTATATAATATCAAATATAATGCTGTACTTTCTTTTCTCATGGTGTTTGGATTTTGAAGATCTTATATTTTATCTATTGGTTAATTTGCTAAATATTTGTTCATGATTTTTCCCTTGTATATGCAAAAGGTTCATAATATTCCCAACCTTATTTCTTAAAATAATTTTAATAGTTAAAACTTTTTTAACTTCTCTAAAAATTTTCTTAGCATCCCTTTCACTTAATAGAATGTTATTCCATATAACAAATTATATATTTATATATATAATTTGTAAAACAACTATATATAAAACAAGCCTGAAGATATGTTTAATATTTCCCACCCATCCTGCCTCTGCAAAAGGGAGATGAGATGTCATCTCAAATCTGTTCTTTGGATGCATAATTTTTTTGTATTTTTGTAATATTCCACCTTTGGTTGTTTCCTGGTTGTTCTTTCCATTTAAGTTCTTTGGGATTGTGTATAGTTTTTCTTGGCCCTGCTTGCTTCATTCCACATCATATCATATAAATTATCCCACACTTCTCTGTATTCATCTTGTTCATCATTTTTTATAACGTAGTAATATTTCATTATATCCATGACCACAATTGAGGATTAAAGGGTATGCCAGTGGTGGTGCAAAATCTTATACTATGCACAAAAGTATGCAAAATGTTTAGAAGAATATGCAGGTCACCAAAATAAGATCAAAATGGATCCATCATTTAGGCAGAAAGAATGAGATTATAAATAAATTAGAGGAACATAGGATAGTTTCTCTCTCAGATCTGTGGAGGAGGAAAAAAATTTGTGACCAAAGATGAACTAGAGACCATTATTGATCACAAAAAAGAAAATTTTGATTACATCAAATTAAAATGCCCTTGTACAAACAAACTAACGCAAACCAGATTAGAAGGGAAGCAACAAACTGGGAAAACATCTCCACAGTTAAAAGTTCTGATAAAGGCCTCATTTCCAAAATATATTGAGAATTGACTCTAATTTATAAGAAATCAAGCCATTCTCCAATTGATAAATGATCAAAAGATATGAACAGACAATATTCACATGAAGACATTGAAACTATTACCACTCATATGAAAGAGTATTCCAAATCACTATTGATCAGAGAAATGCAAATTAAGACAACTTTGAGATACCACTACACACCTGTCAGATTGGCTAAGATGACAAAGATCCTCCCCTTTGCAGAGGCAGGATGGGTGGGAAATATTAAATATATCTTCAGTCTTGTTTGATATATAGTTGTTTTACAAATTATATATATATATATATGTGTGTGTGTGTGTGTATATATAATTTGTTATATGGAATAACATTCTATTATTAAGTGAAAGGGATGCTAGGAAAATTTTTAGAGAAGTTAAAAAAGTTTTAACTATTAAAAATTATTTTAAGAAACAAGGTTGGGGACATTATGAACCTTTTGCATATCCAAGGGAAAAATCATAAATAATAATAAGATTATTATGAAAAAATAATGATGAATGTTGGAGAGGATGAGGGAAAACTGGGACACTGATGCATTGTTGGTGGAGTTGTGAACGAATACAAACATTCTGGAGAGCAATCTGGAATTATGCCCCAAAAGTTATCAAACTGTTCATACCCTTTGATCCAGCAGTGCTATTACTGGGCTTATACCCCAAAGAGATACTAAAGAAGAGAAGGGGACCTGTATGTGCCAAAATGTTTGTGGCAGCCCTGTTTGTAGTGGCTAGAAACTGGAAAATGAATGGATGCCCATCAATTGGAGAATGGTTAGGTAAATTGTGGTATATAAATGTTATGGAATATTACTGTTTTGTAAGAAATGACCAGCAGGATGAATATAGAGAGGCTTGGAGAGACTTACATGAACTGATGCTAAGTGAAATGAGCAGAACCAGGAGATCATTATACACTTCAACAACAATACTGTATGAGGATGTATTCTGATGGAAGTGGATTTCTTTGACAAAGAGATCTAACTCAGTTTCAGTTGATCAATGATGGACAGAAGCAGCTACACCCAAAGAAAGAACACTGGGAAATGAATGTAAACTGTTATGTTTTTCTTCCTGGGTTATTTTTACCTTCTGAATCCAATTCTCCCTGTGCAACAAGAGAACTGTTCGGTTCTGCACTCATATATTGTATCTAGGATATACTGTGACATATTTAACATATATAGGACTGCTTGCCATCTAGGGGAGGGGATGGAGGGAGAGACGGGAAAAATCGGAACAGAAGTGAGTGCAAGGGATAATGTTGTAAAAAATTACTCAAGCATGGGTTCTGTCAATAAAAAGTTATTATAATAAATTAAAAAAAAACACTTGAGAGTATAGGAATAAATGGTCTTTTCATTAAAAAAAGAAGAAGAAGAAGAAGTATATGCAGGTCCATTATGTGTTTTTACTGCTTGTGGCACACCCATAATTGCACCCCTATACACACATGCATATCTATATCTATATATATGACAGATAAATTGTCTCAATATAACTTGTCTCACTAAATTAAATAAATTTGATCATTAGACTAGAGGGGAAGAGAACTTTCCCAGAACTTTATAATTCTCCAACTTCAGCATCTAAGTCTTTTTGTACCAATAAAAGAAGAAAAAGAGACACCAAAGGATATTGACTAATACAGTTGGCTTGTAGTTCACTAGGGGTCATTTACAACAAAATGGCTGGCATGACTTCATGCCTTGAAGCGGGGATGTTTCTAAGAAGGACAGGTTCTATGTGTTACACAAATATGTCAGGGAAGTTCATGGTGCAATTACAGAAGGATTGGTAAGGGATAATAAAGCAAGGGCAGAAAGCAAGCTCGTTGAAAACTGTCAACCCTAGGATACTTGCTGAAATCAATCTCTGGAACCCAACTAGGAAAGGTAATTTTGTCCAATTTTCTTATATTTCCATAAAAGAATTATTTTTTCAATTTTGTTTTATTTTTCCAAAAAATAAATTTCCATTTTGCTGGATATTTTATTTTCTTATATCCCAATGCAAAATAACATGCTCTTTTCTCAATAGTGTTTTATTTTTTCTAATTACATGTAAGGATAGTTTCAACATTCATTTTCATAGGATTTTGAGTAGAACAATAATTTCCAATGATATAGGTTAACAAATTTTCATGAATAAACAAATCAATCAATCAATAAGCAGTTATTAAGTATCTAAATATACCAGGCCCTCCATGAGGCATTATGGATATAAATTTGAAGAATGAAATAATCCCTTATCTCAAGAATAATAAATTCTAAATGGAGAGATAATTACTTCTAACATTGTAAAGCCACATATTAGACATATAGGATAGTTTAGAAGGGAGGTCTTTAGCAGTTGGGTGAACTGGAAAGATTTCATGTGGTATTTGAGCTGTATCTTGAAAAAAAATAGAGATATTCTATGGTAGAATGAAAAAAAAGGGTGTATTTCAGGCATGGGGTTGGTCAGAACAAAAGCACAGAGAGAAGATAGATTGTTGTAGGTGAGGAATATAGACTTTTGCTATTTCTCCTACCAAATAAGATTATTATTAATTAAACTAATTAACTTTCAATTGCTTTTCTTCTTATTCAGGAGATAAAAAGTAGAAGCCATATCAATGTTTCAAGTAGCCATCAAGAAGTTGAAGCATATGAACAAGTGACTTCTAAAACACCTCAAATTGAGGTAAGAATTTAAAATAATGAGAAGGTGATGTTTTAGTTGATAAATGAACAATGATCTTAAATAATAAAATAATAAGGTAAAAGATAAAATAATTAGGGTAATGATATTCAAAGCTCTTTTCATCTGTTTCATCATTTAGTAGTTGGTTTTATTATCATTTACTACATTTAATTCAATCAACTCTGAAAATATTAGCAACTGTCTTCCTACTTCAGTGGAGGCAAATACTGGGGATAAAACATCCCTAAGGTCATTAATATTATTTCATCCTGAAGATTAGTTTGGCTTCAGATTAGAGTAGTCTCAGATCAGAAACATTTGTTAAATACTTATTATTACATAATGCATTGTACTATGTACATTGTTTAAAAGCAAAAAAATGCAAAACAATCCCAGTCAATATGAGAGAAGATGTATATGTACATATATACATGTATAAATAAAGTAATTTCAAGAGGAAGAGAAGTTAAGAATATAAAGAAAGGATCCATATAGGTGGTAGGAGCTGAGCTGAGGTAAGAAAGACATTCTAGAGATGAGAGTCAACAAAAAGATAAAAGATAGCTAGAGGACCAATTTGAATGTAGTGTAGAGAGCATTTCAAGTTGAATAAGAGGTTTAAATTTTGTAAAAACTAGTAGAGAGTTTATGGAGAGAGTTATGGAGAACTTTAAAAGGTCAACTAATAAGTTTATATTATATCCTACAGGCAATAAGAAACAACTGAAGACTTTTGGGAAAGAAAGTAAAATGGTCAGATATGTGCTTTAGAAAATTTATTTTGGCAATTGTGTGGGGGCAGATAAAATGGAGACAGAAATCTTAGAAGAGGTATTAAATAGGAGACTTTTATAATAGTACATATGAAAGGTAATGAGAATCTAAGCTAAGATGATGATCATTATCAGTATAGAGAATGACACAATTGTCAGAGAATTGTGAAGGAGAGTATTTGACAAGATTTAGCAATTGTTTGGATTTGGGGAAAAGTCAAGGATATATCTGGGACAATGGGCCTACTAACATAGCTCTGTTCCAGAAAACATGAATAATGAGGATTAAATTTTGATTGCATCTCTAAGTGTACTTTGAAACATTGGATGAAAATTACAAATACAGGATTCCCAACATATTTAACAACACATTTCTAATATTTAAATGTTGATTTGAATTTATTTCTTAAACACAGGTTTCTCATCTCGAAAAACATACCCAAGAAATAAACCAGGCCTCTCGATCAAGTCAGTATGTTCAAGAAACAGGTAATAACTTCCTATTTTATCTCCTTCTCCTAATGCATGTTTTACTTGCTCATTGCAAGTATAGCAATATTAAGTGTTATCAAACTATATAACTTTATGCCTAAAAACTTAAATATAAGCCATAGTCTTAAAATTGCCAAAGTATGAATGTACATATGTGTGCATGTATATGTGTATTTACAATCATACACACATATATGTATTTTTATGCATGTGTATTCAAAATATACATATGTAACATGCATAAACATGTGTAATATGCTTATATGTATTCTATAATCGTGTCCCATAATAAGAGCTGCAATATGTCTATATAAATAGCACATTAATTGACCCATTTTAATAGCGACCATAGCTAATAACAATAGCAATAATAATAGCAACCAATTCAAAGCCTTGCCCATAATCCATGCCATAAGGGGAATAAGACAATAGCAAAATAAGGCAATGCTAGCCAGAGGAATTTACCACATGGATTGTGTATACCCTAAAATATAGTTACCATGAAGGACTGACAAAGACCCATTTGCTGACCAATTGGATTCTGATGATGTCACTGATTGAGTTAAGGTGATTCTATGAGTCTAAGAAATAAAAGACATAATGTAAGATTGCAGATTGGAAGATACATCCGGTAAAATAGGATATCAGTATTTCACCTACTATAAGTACTTTTATTTAGTAGAACCAACAGCTAAAGAGGATAATCCATGACTGCAGATGCACTAGACTGAAGATATAAAAATTTTTATCATGTACGAGCTATACATCATAACAAAACTGGGAAAAGGTCTTATTCATACTTCATGCTGCTTTTTGTTAGTGTTCCAAGTAGTACATATTATAGGTTAATGCAAGATCTTTGTAACTTCATTTCCATGTCCAGATTTGATGAAGTAAGAATAAGGATTGAGAGGATTATTTTAGTCTGATGAGAGAAGAGCTAAAGAACTTGAAGGCATTAAAATACACTCAATAGCACCATCTAGTAATGAAATAGATGGTCAAAAATAACACCAATATCTTGAATGAGTTTGAAAAGGAGATGGGTATAACATAAAATTTAATTTTCAAAAGCTATTTTGACAGCACAACTACTACACCAAGTTACTAAAATTGGATTAAAAAAAAAAAAAAAACTGGCTTCAGCCCTAACCATCACATGAACATGTTCTTCCATAATACTTGAAAAAGTAGAAATCTTTTAAGCCTGTAGAAAACAGTAAGTACTGTGGCTTTTGTCATGGGAAAGGCCATAGAAGGAAATATGGTACTGTCTAGAAAAACTAATGACAAATATCAAATACCAACATGTCAGAAGCAACTTGAAAAAACTTTTGAAGACCTGTTGAAAGAGAATAGATTATACAATTATCTAGATCTTGTATGTAGTAGAAATTTTCTACATAATATCCTTTAACTAAAGGAAACAAAAAAGAAATATGTATAATGAAATCCTAAAAATAAAATTAGAAATTAATAATATTCTCAATCAACAATTAAAAGTAAAAAAAAATGTTAAGGCAATGCAAGGAATCAAAGTAGTACAAAGAATAAAAGTAACAATTCAACATCAATTTTTAAAAAGTATTCTATACTGCCTTGAGGAAATTCAAATAGAAAGAGAATCTCAGCAAGATAATGATAATGATAATAAATGTGGGAAATTCTAGACTCTCTGGCTGAGTAAAGTCCAACACAATGAAACTATGTGTTTGATATATGAAATAAAAAACATATCTAATGCACCATTTTCATCATGAATGGAAAAAAAATCACTAAAGAAAATGACAGACATTTTTGCCCCTCTGCAAAACTAAAATGTATTGGGCTCAAGTAAAATTCACAATTTTTTGTTTCACACACTTCACAGGGGTAAATAAATTACTTTGCCTTAGTGATGCAAATATGGTCCCATTTTAAAAAATAAACACATATTATCAAAGATGAAGAAGCCAATGCCCCTTCTAAGTGTAGGTCAATTTCATAAATATATATTCTATATAAAGAATTTCATCATTTATATGACTGAAAATCCATAAATCATTCCAAAAGAGTTTCCAAAAATTCTCAGTGGTATAAAGATCAACTTATTATTGATTCATTGACTGTTGAACATTTACACTACTTTTATTTACACTCACCAGATCTTTGACGCAGTATTGCACTCAGAACTTGCATGTTTTAACAATATGTAAAATGGATCCAAGCATAGTAAAAATGCTAGAGTGATAGATGCTTATGTGGGAAACTATTCTCTACTTAAAACTCTCATTTCACAAATTAACAGAAAAGAGTCAGGATAGTATACATTGCTAGATTTGTCAGATATGACTATTAATGATTCACCGCTGGAAAGTGATTCTTACACTGCTAAGATATAAAAGTCAAATGGGCACATCATGCATGAAAACTATATGAACACAACCAATAATATATCAATAATGAAATGTCAATCAAATGGTTGATCTATGTAAGTGTATTTATAAAGTAGAATTGATAGCCATTCAAATCAGGTCATTAATGCCAGAAATTGCAGAAAGCAATAAAAACTGTGTAGCATATCACTGAAGACTGCAAAAATGTAGCTTCTCTCAGATATCAGAATTATATAAACAAGAAGTTAAAATCACTGGAATCTTGTTATCCTTTATAAATGAACAAATCACAAATCTATATTATATAAGCCCCCAAAATATCATTGAGAATACAACAAATAAGTTCTGCTCTAACTATAGCATCCTTACAACTGTGGTTCACAATTGTTAGAGCTAATATTAATCCATAAAAATGCAAAACAATTTTAAAATAAATGTTGCCACAGTAAATGCTTATAATATCCAAAGAACATGGAATGAAAAGCTTTCAAAATGAAGTGTTGTAGTGGAAGAAATTAGCAGTGTATGAAAACAGGACAAAGTGAAGAACCCAAGCATGGCTAGGACATAGAAATTAACAGTGTATGAAAACAGGACAAAGTGAAGAACCCAAGCATGGCTAGGACATATTAGTACAGACATAGGGAGCACCAAGGGCAGGGGAAAGAAGAAGGAGTAAATAAGCATTATTCAACAATATACTATGTACCAGGCATTGTGCTAATCAAAGTTTTTTTTGTAAAAATATTGTCTCATTTGATTCTCATGACAATCTGTTGGTAACATGCTATTATTATTCCAATTTATAGCTGGGGAAACTGAGGCAGAATTGTGTCCAATAAGGCATCACTCTTTTTTTTATTTAATAGCCTTTTATTTACAGGTTATATGTATGGGTAACTTTACAGCATTAACAATTGCCAAACCTCTTGTTCCAATTTTTCACCTCTTACCCCCCACCCCCTCCCCCAGATGGCAGGATGATCAGTAGATGTTAAATATATTAAAATATAAATTAGATACACAATAAGTATACATGAGCAAACCGTTATTTTGCTGTACAAAAAATCAGACTCTGAAAATTGTACAATTAGCTTGTGAAGGAAATCAAAAATGCAGGTGGGCATGAATATAGGGATTGGGAATTCAATGTAATGGTTTTTAGTCATCTCCCAGAGTTCTTTCTCTGGGCGTAGCTGGTTCAGTTCATTACTGCTCCATTGGAAATGATTTGGATGATCTCATTGCTGAGGATGACTAGGTCCATCAGAACTGGTCATCATATAGTATTGTTGTTGAAGTATATATTGATCTCCTGGTTAAGGCATCACTCTTAAGTGTCTGGAGCCAAATTTGAACTCCAGTCTTTCCAACTCCAAGCCCAACACTCCATATATACAGATATTTCAAGATTGCTGATTTCTTTCAATAGTGTGATTATGTTGCTATCATTGGACCTTTGCACTTTCCTATAAAGCATAACAAGTTTCCTCCTTCTTGCTCTTTCTGCTCATCTTAGGCACAAATTTCAGGGCTTCACCACTTCAGGGTGCCAACTGTCCATCTTTCTCCCAAATACCGGGGTGTGCTAACTATAAAGCCTTTTTCAGAAAAGTATCTAACCATCCTTTTTAAAGTTATGAAATATCACACTTAACTAGAGGTTGAAACCCTCTGCAAAAAAAAATGACTAAGGTTAAACCTATCCTTTTGAATACTCCATCTTTCTTTCAGAATCAATAACTTTTCCCAAGTTGTAGCATTTTTCTTTGATTTGGGAATAGAAAGTCCCTTTAACTCTTGCCTGCTACTAGTTGTGAAACTGTCCCCTGTCCTCAAACAATCTCTGGAACTACTTACACCAAACTTCAAAGGACAGTGTAAATATGAGACAATGTGGCTTCATTTGATCCCATATGCTCTAAGACCTTTCAGGTCTTCTGGCAAAAAAAAAATGAATATAAGAAATATCAGAACTAAGGAAAGATAGCAGAGTTATAAACCTGTTCCTTCCTTGTATACATGCCTAACTTTATTATGTACATGTGGTTAATAGAAGACAGGCTTCAAGTCATCACATATATGTTAATTTAAACTTCACAACATACCTATAAGATAGTCACTATTATCTCCACTTTATTCTTAAGAAAAAAGGCTTAAACATTTAAAAGACATGCAGATGGGTACACAAAACCTTTGATTTTCCTAACTCAAAGACTAGTTTGTAATTTTCTTTTGTATGTATATTCCATATGCTAATCAATCCATTTCCCTATGACTAGTCTAAGTTGGTGTTTACCTCTAATTAATTTAAGTAATATCCAGTTTTGTTGACTAGCCTCAAAATTAATACTTAGGAAATTAGTACCACTTTCATAATTATGTGGAGAATAGGTAGATTTTCTTTCTTCCAATGAAGTGAGTAATGGGAAAATGCATTGCCTAACAAAGTCTGAAAACTAAGATGTATTGGAACATCCTGGTGTGCCTCTTCTCTTGGTTTTATTCCATCAAAGAACCATCCCTTCAAAAAACTGAAAAAATCTCCTGATGTTCTTTTGTGATTGCAGTTATTGATACACCTGAGGATGAAGAGATCCCAAAGGTTTCAACACAGTTTTTAAAACAGCACTTTGAAAAGACAGCCCAAGAAAAGGTCCTTCATTCTGACAAAGATATGGCAACTCCAGCCAAACATATTAAGGTAGGTGATTTAACGAAGACGGTCATTTGGAGGGAGGGCAGGATGGGTTAATAAGCACAGTAAAGGCCAACTTAGAATAGAATATATGGTATTTCAAATTATTGCATATCTGTTCTTGACAACTAAGTAATTTTTAAAAATAAAAACCTGGGTGCACACTATTGGGAAGAATATCAGTCCAACCAAAATTAAAGACAAAGAATGGTTAGTACTTTTCTTCTTGGATAAAATGTAGACCATGTACTTGATGGGAATTGGAATAGGGCATGGAAGTCAACATATTTCCTAATGTGAAACTGTCATAACTTCATAAATATCATGCCCACAGGTAAAATAATAAAATGTACTTTACATTCTTTCATCTATTCCTTTCTATATGATCCTTCTGTTTAGAATCCTGGCAAGGCGAGTACACCTTGAGTTTTCTGTTGCTTTCCTTCAGCTCATTTTTTATGGCAAATTGAGTAAAGGTAGAGAATACCAGTATTTGATATGGAATGTGGAAATATTGTGAAATGAAGGTTTTGGATGTATTACATGTGCAACATTAAAAACTGCACCTCTGAAGCCACTTAAATGAAGTACAGTAGGTTACTTTGTGTGGAAATATGATGACCCTGATCTACAAAGCCTCTTTTCCCTCTCTCACTCCTAAAACATAATTTTTTGTTCCCTAAAGATTGACAGTGAATATAAAGAAACTGGGTGGCCATCTCCACTTGTTACTTCTGTAGCTGCCAGTGCTTCAGCCAGTCAGAGACAGGATACATCAACCACAAGGCACACAGAATACAGATCCACTTCATCTTCTGCACAGGGTAACACCACGAATTTTGGAAAGACAGAAGATTTTCCTCCTCCCCCACCTGAAATAATGCCAACATTAGCAGATGTGACAGCATTTTCCCAGTCCCCTGAATTCTCTAAGCCCCCTGGAAAATTCCCCATCCCCAAAGATTTATATTCCAAGCAAAGAAATTTATATGAATTAAATCGCTTATACAAACATATCCACCCTGAATTAAGAAAAAATTTGGAAAAATATTATATCAATGATGTTTCTGAGATTGGATCTCATCAGGTAGACACAGGAGATTCTGTTGCTGCAGATGTGCAGCAAACCCGCTATGTTTTTGAAAATACTGATGGCAGCAATCAAAAATGTCTGAACCCTGAAAGAGAGTTCCTTGAATGGGATGAAATTCTGAAAGGAGAAGTACAGTCTATGAAATGGATTTTTGAGAACCAGCCTTTGGATTCTATCAAAGATCAATCTTCTAGTGAAGATAACAGCAAAAAAAGCATTGCTGATCAAGAAATCATTGCTGGAGGAGATGTGAAATATGCCACATGGATGTTTGAAACCCAGCCAATAGATACATTAGGGGTTTATTCTTCTAGATCCACAGAAAGTGAACTGAAAGTTCCAGAACTAGCAAGGGGAGACGTACGCACAACCACATGGATGTTTGAAACTCAACCACTAGATTCAATGAACAAAATTCATCAGGACCAACAAGAAGAATCAGATGAAGTTGCCATTAAAGACATAACTGGAGGTGATGTCAAGACTGTGAAATACCTGTTTGAAACTCAGAATCTTGACCAACTTGGGCAGCTATATTCAGTGGATGAAGCTAACTTACTACAGCTTAGATCTGAACTGAAAGAGATTAAAGGGAATGTGAAGAGAAGCATAAAATATTTTGAAACTCAACCATTGTATGTTATCAAAAACAGCTTAGGGCAAATTCTTGAGATTAAGACTGTTCACCGGGAAGACATTGAAAAAGGAGATGTGAGAACAGCACGTTGGATGTTTGAGACACAACCATTGGACATGATTAACAAAGATGTTACAGAAGTCAAAGTTGTCCGTGGAATATCCATGGAAGAAAACATAAAAGGGGGAGTAAGTAAGGCAAAATGGTTGTTTGAAACCCAACCTCTGGAATCCATCAAAGAAGAATCTGAAATGTCCATCATTGAAAAGGAAACTATTATAGGTACTGATGTTTCCAGAAAGTGTTGGATGTTTGAAACTCACCCTTTAGACACCCTTAAAGAAGTTACTGATTCAAATTCTTTGCCAGCTGAAGAAATAATAGGTGGTGATGTAAAAGCCACCAAGTACTTATTTGAAACCCTTCCAATGGATGTTTTAAAAGACAGTCCAGAAGTTGGTAAACTTCAAAAGATAGAGGCCTCTGAAGAAGAAAAGGGAGATGTGAGGCACCATAAATGGATTTTTGAGACTCATCCTCTAGAAGATATTAGAAAGGGGGAGAAAGAGTCTATAAGGACAGTTAAACTTGAAGAGATTGACAGAGGTGATGTTAGAAGCTACACACATATCTTTGAATCAAACAATTTAATTAAGTTTGATGAATCACACAAAATACAAGTAGAAGGAGTGACTAAAGGTGCTGTAGAGTTCAATAAATCTCTCTTTGAAACAACTCCTTTGTATGCTATTCAAGATCATCTTGGAAGATATCATGAAGTCAAAACAGTTCAACAAGAAGAAATACTAAAAGGTGATGTGCGGAGTTGTAGGTGGCTATTTGAAACTAGGCCCATTGATCAGTTTGATGAGAGTATTCATAAATATCAAGTTATCAAAGGAGTATCTACACGAGAAATACAGCCTGGTGATGTGAAGTCTGCTAAATGGTTGTTTGAAACACAGCCTTTAGATTCTATTAAATATTTTAACAACTTGGAAGATGAAGAAAGTAAAAAGCAGCAAACTGCAGATATTGTTAAAGGGGATGTAAAAACATGCACATGGCTATTTGAAACCCAGCCAATGGAGTCCCTTTATGACAAGACAGAATTAGTGATTGATAATGAAGAAATTCATAAAGGAGATGTCAAAACATGTACTTGGCTTTTTGAAACTCAGCCACTCGATGCAATAAGAGATGATTCAGAAACAGTGGTCAAACTCCAAACTGTAAAACAAGAAGACATCCAAGGAAGGGATGTTCGCACAACCTGCTTTCTTTTTGAGACAGAAAACCTAGACACTATACAAGGAGAAGAAGGAAAGGAAATCAAGTCAGTAGAAGTGGATATTCAGTCTGGGGATGTTTCTAGCATAAAGTACAAATTTGAAAATCAGTCCTTGGATTCCATAAGTTCCAGTTCAGAGGAAGTTTTGAAAAAGATCAAAACCCTACAAGCTGAAGATATTCAGAAAGGCAATGTTTTAAATTGCAGGTGGCTTTTTGAAAACCAGCCAATTGAAATGATAAAAGAAAAACAAGAAGGTGATGAATTAGTTAGGACAGTAACAGACATACAAGGTGGGGATGTGAGAAAAGGATGCTTTATTTTTGAGACTTTTTCTTTGGACCAGATTAAAGACAAATCTGAAGAGCTTGCCACTGAGAAAACCACAAGCAAAGATGAAATAATAAAGGGGGATGTGAAAAACTATAGAATGCTATTTGAAACACAACCACTCTATGCTATTCAAGACAAAGAAGGGTATTATCATGAAGTGACAACAGTTAAGAAAGAAGAAGTGATTCATGGAGATGTATGTGGGACTAGATGGCTATTTGAAACAAAACCATTAGATTCTATTAATGAATCAGATAATGTATATATTATCAAATCAGTAACTCAAGAGGATATTCAGAAAGGAGATGTTAGCTCTGTCCGATATAGATTTGAAACACAACCACTAGATACAATTTCAAAAGGGACAATTGTAATTGTTCCCACTATTGACTGTGTCCAAGGTGGGAATGTGAAATATCATAAGCAACTCTTTGAATCTCAAGAATCTGATAAAAGAACATACGTTAGAACAGTTAGTGTCAATGAAATACAACAGGGTAATGTTAAAACCTCTACTTGGCTGTTTGAAACTCATACTTTAGATGAGTTGAGAGGAGAGGGGTCAGAATATGAACATATCAAGACAGTCACCAAGGAAGATGTGCAGAAAGGTGATGTCAAACAGGCAATATGGCTTTTTGAAAATCAGACTTTAGATTCTATTAAGGAAACAGATGAATATGACACAGAAATTAGCAGGGAAGAAATCCCTCCCTCTGATGTCAAAACAACAACATGGCTCTTTGAAACAACACCACTTCATGAATTTAATGAAAATAAAGTGGAAAAAGAGGAGATTATTGGAAAGAGCATAAAAGAAACCTTAGAAGAACTATATTCACAGAAAATGATTGAATCTCATGGAATTATCATTGAAGCAAGTGAAGTTGGGAATGTCCGGATGGCTAAATATAAACTAATGAATCAAGAATCTCCTGAAATACAGAAAGAAGAAGTTGTGAGAGGAGATATCAAAACTATAATGATGAATCTTCTTTCCAAGAGAAATGATGTCAAAAGAGAGATTTTAGTCAGTGAAGAAGAAAAGGGCGATATCAGTTTCACCAAAGCCCAGTTATTAAACAGATCTACAGAAATCCAATATGAAAAAGAAGAAATAGTGAGAGGGGATATCCAACAAACAATAAAAAACCTGTTCAGCGAGAAAAGATCTGTAAAACAAGGCATTATAATTCAGGAAGATGAAAGAGGGGATATTAATATGACAATCTATTGTCTTCTTCATGAAAATGATAATGATGACAAAATAGAACACAAAGAAATAATAGGTGGAGATGTAAAACGCACTATTCACAACTTATTGTCTTCTGCTGCAAACTATGAAATAGACAAAACAACTAAAGTGGATGCATCAGAGAGGGGAAATGTTCAGTTTTTCACAACATGCATAGAAGCTGGAGCATTAGATTACCTCAAACTACTGCAGACAGGGTCAAATGAATCACTTACAGCTGGGAAACCAGAAGAAGAGGAGGAAATAATTGGTGGTGATGTTGAAGGCACAAAGTTGTTACTAACAAAAAGAAAGTCTCAAATTGAACGTACTGTTAATGAAACTGACATCATCCCAGGAGATGTGCATAATACAGTTAAGGTTTTCATGACAGAGCCTCAGAGTACATCCTGTCAGGCACCCAAAGAAGAAATTATAAAAGGTGATTTGAAAGCAACCCTAAATTCCCTCAGTGAGGCCGTAAATCAGAAAACAGTTACAAAAAGGGAAGAAATTATAAAAGCTGACATGCTTACAACATTGAAATCTCTTCAAGAAGCAAGCCACCAATGGAAAGAAACTGAGAAGCCTGATATTATCCCTGGTGATATTAAACAAGCTATTGAATCTCTTGAAAAAGCAGTAAACACAAAGACTGAAATTCTGAAAAAGGAGCTTATGCGAGATGACCTTGAGGAAACATTAAGAGCACTAAAAGAAGAACAGTATTCTTTCAAGACAATAGATAAAGAAAATGTAATCAAAGGAGAGATGCAGGCTGTGAGGCATGATCTGGTAGATTCCACTAAAGAACACAAAGCCCAGAGCAGACAGGTAGACCTCCCTAGGGACATAAAAATGGACTTGCAGTCAAAATCTGAGTCATTTGAGCAAGAAGATACATTAGAAGTGCTTAAAAAACAGACCACAGTCAAATCTTTTCATGGATATTCAAAAGGAGAAAACAGTGAGATTGTCCCTCTAGAAGCCCCCAGAGGTACTGTAAAAATTGTCATAGGTCGTGAGCAAAACTGTGATGCCCTTGAGAAGAGCCTTCAAAGATTGTCTGATACACCCCACAACACTGGTGAAAATTTGGCCAAGAATGGAGATCAAAACATCAGAATTGATTCATCAAGAGCACAGTATTCTAGAAAGGAACATGGAAGGCAGCCAGCTTCTTATAGCTCAGTTCAGAAAAAAGTAAGGACTGAGAAATCAGAGATGGGTACTATAATGAAAAAGGATATCTCTAGTGCTGCCTTGACTACTGAAAAAATGCAACAGTGTCAAATGGGTATGCTAAGCATTGGTCAGGAAACCAGGGCATCTTCCCATGAAAAAAAGATAAAAATAGCAACAGACGCACCCAGTTTTGAGTCTTGTGCTAGTCTTCACACAGTTAGCATCCCATCTAATGACAATAAAGCATGTGGAATAACTGATCATATTCAGAAGGAAATATTACTAAAAAAGGAAATGAGACAAGCACAACAAGCCAGTGAGACTTTTGAAAGGAATGAAACAAACCTTCAGCAAATGAAGTCTTTTATTCCTTTGTCCCTTAAACAGGATATTCAAAATGTATCTGAAGAAAAAGCCATAAAGGGAAACCATGGAAAATTTAAAGCAACAACAGAAAGGAATAAAAAGATTGATGTTCATCAGAAAAATGAGAACTTTCAAACCAAGATGGATGCCTCAAGAAACTTAAAAGTGACTGTGGAAAAATCCTGCAATCCAGTCAAATTGGCTGCTGTGAGTAATATGGCTGAAAATCATTCCTCCCTTCCACCTCCATCTCCACCTCCACCTCCACCATCCAATGCATCATCTGAAATTGAATTTCCTTTACCTCCTCCACCTCCTTTAATGATGCTTCCTGATAAACAAGATTTTTCTTCATTGCCTTCCACAGAAAAGATAAAGGCTGAATTTGATGGTTTTCCCTGCCTCCCTCCCCCACCTCCACCAGTGGATGACAAAACTGAGAGAGAAAGCCCTCCAACATTTTTGCCTCCCCCACCTCCTCCACCACCAAAACCTATACATGTTTTTCCTTCCACAATTCAAACAAAAGACAGTGAAAAGAATGTCCAGCAACATTTCCAAGAGTCAGAACAAACTCATTCAAGGGCCAGAGCCTTAACAGGAAAGCCAATAGCACTTCCACCTTCTCCCAAGTTCCCCAAACCAAAATTCATCAGACAGTTAGATGAAAATGAAAATAATCTCAAACCAAAAATGAAACCACTTCCTCTTCAATCAAATATAGGAACTATGGTGACAAAAACAAAGGAGCAAAATACAATGATGATGAAGAGCAATGTGGAGCACAGCCAAAGACAGGAGAAAATTCATACTGAGACATCTGAAGAAAAACTACAATCATCCACTGCAGAGTCCAAGAAATCTTCCATTCAGACTGCTCAGGAAATATCACTTTCCAAAGATAAAAAGACCTCACCCCTTGTTAAATGTTATTCCCTTCCTTTAGATTCGGAACAGACAAGCCCTAAGCCATATATCAGAAAATTCAAGACCCCTCTAATGATTGCTGAAGAAAAATATAGGCAGCAAAGGCAGGAAATCGAAAAACAGAAACATCAAAGCTCTTCCCATTGCATAGTCAAAACAGAAAATCATAATGAAATTGAATTAAAGTCTGAAATGAAAACACTATCACAGAACTCAAGGAAAGAAGATTCTTTGCCTATGTCAGCCACAGATGTCACACAATCAAATTCTATGAATGCAGTCAACCTCCAGACTGAAGGTGCTTCTAGTGAAACCCACCTATCTGAATCAGCAGCAGCAGTGTCTTTGGCTGCCCAGAAACTCCAAAGTGTCTTGGATATATCCATGGATAAAAAACACATTCAAAAGGAAGCTCTCCAAGGTTCAAGGGATATTGTGCAACATAGTTTACCTCATCAAATGGAACAAACACACCAAGAATATACTTCTCATAAAAGAGAGCAAGGAACTAATGAAAAGCAATTGTACCTGTCCCCAAAGATGCCATTATCCCCAAGCTTAAAAGCTAAAAGTGCCAAGTTCCCAACTTTAGAGTTAAACTTAAATAAAATATCCCAAGATTTCAACATTTGTCAAAAGCAACCACCAGCTAATATTCAAGCCATGACTAAACAAGAGCATCAAGAAAGGCAGAATAATGAAATATGTAAAACTATTAAAAATAAGGAAAATGTTACTGAACAATGTTATGAATTACACATGAAGGAAAAAATAGGAATAGATAAAATGCCTACCAGTCCCTCAGAGAAGAATAAAAAAAGAGAATCAGATAAAGTATATGAAAATCAAAAAGAAAGAATAGAATTAGTGGGCAAAAAAGTTTTAGCCACTCAAGAAGAAAACAAGAGAGAGATAGTGGTTGGGCCAAAAGAACAAAAACTAATAGTTGAAAGAAAACAAGACCTTAAAAATAAATCATTAGAGAAAGTAGTCCAGCAAAAAGTTATTAATGTTGATTCACTGACAGAAAATCCTCAGCAAATCCAGATTCAAACTTCTGAATGTGAAGTCAAAGATAAAAAATTACCCCAGCAATATGATGGCCTGAAAGAAGAGTGCCTTATAACCAAGAATATACAACAGAAACAAGCTCCCCCTAATACTAAAGATCCCAAGGAAGATATAGCAGAGAATAAGGCTGCATTTTCTTCCCTGAAAAGTTCCCAGGATGATGATGGAAAATGTGTTGTAAATATATTAGAGTTCTTGAGAAAACGCGAAGAACTACAGCAGGTTTTGTCTCGGGTGAAACAATTTGAAACAGAACCAAATAAAAATGATATTAAAACATTTCAAATACTATTGACTATTATCCCAGCATGGTTGATAAATGAAGAGAGAAAAGAATATGGAACTCGCATTGCCATGGATAATAATTTAGAAAAAGTAAAAGAGGAAATAACCCATATTAAAAGTGAAGCGGAAGAAATGCTTATTTCTTGTGAGAACACTATCCAAATGTGCATGAACTCCTCCAAAGTAGGGAAATTGAGACGTGAACCTTCTAGTAAAGCATCTGCCAAAATATCAAACATTAGTGCTGGCTCTAACATAAAAATCCAAAAAGAGGAGAAAATTATGAAAGGGCAGGAATCTCATCAAAAAGGGAAACCCCATTCTAGTGGAGCTTCTCCTCAAATAGCAAACATTAACATTGGGTCTAACAAAATAGTCCAGAAAGAGAAGAAAATTATAGAAGAAAAAGACTCTAATCAAAAAGTGAAATTCCAACAGCAAATTAAACAGGTAGAATGTAGAACTACTTCTCCATATTTAAAACAACGTTCACCATCACCTACTTTCATAACAATTGAGTCTACTGCCCGACGAACAGAAACTCCTGCTGTGAACAGACCTTCCATGTCCCCTGTGACGAAGGAAAGCATATCTTCTCTTCCTTCCCGAAGCAGATCCACAACACCACCAGCGAGAGGTCGCCAGGCTTCAGCCTCTCCTTCTCCCCCTACAAGTCGCTCTGAGCAACTTGCCAAACTTAAAGACACCACAGCAAAATTGTCCCAAAGAACATGTCACTATCAGTCAGTAACCCCAGGTCCAGTTATAGAAAAAAGGGCTGAAATAGTCAAGTCTCCTGCAACTCTGCGACGTCAAATTAAGACAGAAACCCCAATACCTATAAATGTATCCCATGTTACTGCTAGTACAGTCAGAGAAGCCAAAGAAACACAAGAGGAAGTCCAACAAGTAGAGAAAAGGGCTACTTATGTTTGCAGGGATGGAGTCAATATCACAGAGCACATAGTACCGAATACTGAAAGTTTTGATTCCATTGAAATCATCCACAAAGTTGAAGTCCCTCAAGTGGGTTTGTCAGAACATTCTAAAATATATGAAGCTTCCAATCAAACAGTCCATATGGCTGAAAATGCCATAAAAAGCCATGAAACTGGAACAAACAGATGGCTAGAGAAATTTCAGAATGACCCAATTTTTGAGGCAAAGTCAAATGGAAGAGTTCACACAAATGGTGAAATAAACCATAACCTAAGACAGGAAATGCACACCTTTAGCACAAAGGGATTTGGATCAAGTGCTGTGGAAAGTGAAAGCAGAAACAGCAGTTTCAGAAACTTTTCTTGCAGACATTCCAAAGATCCCCAGAACAAAGTTCCACATAAGCAAGTCATAGAGTGCTCTGAAGCAAAGTCCTTAAGAGAATGTTTTTCAGGAGTGGATACATATGAAAATAAAATTTTTGGGTCAAGGACAGTAGGCTCTTCAGCACAAAACTCTGAAGCGGTTAAGCCTGGCTTTGACTTCAAGCACGCCCCACCAACCTATGAAGATGTCATTGCTGGCCACATTCTGGATATCTCTGCAGAAGATTCACCAGAAGAGCTCCTAAGGAATTTTCAGAAGACATGGCAGGAAAGTGAGAGAGTCTTCAAAAGCCTGGGATATGCAGTTTCAGATACTTCAGCAACTGAGATGAGGAGTAGCTTCCATGAGGAAGCTGCTTTTAGAAGTGGTAAATGAAATTACAAGGCATGAGTTTTGAAGTGTGAAGAATAACCAATTAAGGACACATGAGTCACTAACCAGAGTGTTTTGCATTAATGAAGTGTGTATATATTTTCAAACAATATAACTCCAAACTAATGAATGTGTCTATTTTCCCCTGGCTGACCTTATTTATTATTATTTATTTATTATAATACCACTCCCTTTCCTGTCTTTACTCAGCCATCATGATTCCACTTCCCCATTCCCTTCTAAAGACATGGGATTTAAGTGAACAAACCAGTAAAAGGTTGGTTTTTAAAGCAGAGACTTGCTAAGGTAAATGATGGATTTCAAAGTAGCAGCACATAAGAAATAACAAGTCAAATATAATTATCATTATTCAATGGGAATGCTATATTTGAAATCAAAAGACTTAGATTCAAACTCTAGCTCAATCATTTTGTACCTGTATGAACTGGAACACATTATTATCCTATACAGATTTCAGTTTCTTCATCTGTAAAATGTAAGGGTTCTGGGTGCCTTTGAGATGAATCCTTCTCTGGATCTATTATCCTCTGATACTTCTAAGATCCCTTTAAGCTCCAAGTCTCTGATCCTATAAACTAAGAGCAAAATGTTGGTATTTCATCTTTTAGTATTTTACCAATGATAGTGTTTTATCAGTGCACTTTAGAAAATACTCAACGTGCCCTGACCCACTGTTGACATACTCTTAACTGCCAGAGTTAAGTGGTGTTTGTGTTGGAATTCAATATAGCCTCGTAATAATCCAAGAAACAATTTAGAATGTTCATATGTGCTTTAAGGTTTCCTATTGATCTGTTTCTCTGACAAAGGGATAAGAAGGAGTTGAATTAGACCCTTTATTTATTTACTGTTACAGAGCTTGTTTAGGATAGACTATAATGCCATACTCTGTCCTGAAGCACCAATGTTTTTCATCCTAAGTCAAGACTAAATTTCCCAAAAGGAATTTTCTCATGAACACCAAATTATATACTGTAATTGGATATTGCTTCTAGAGATAAATTTATTCTATAATTGGAATTTGAGCTTTCTATACTCAGTCACTTTTAAAAAAATAATTGCTTCACATGCAAAAAAACGATTTTATATAATTAGCTAAAGTCATTTAATATAGTTAATTCTGTCAGGTAGATTGGAAAAAAAGTCAAATTTTAAAATAAAAACTGTAAAAACACTAATAATAATTATCTCTCCATCATATTTGCAACATATTGTCTAGTTTAACAGGTTAATGTGGTTCCTTGATGGGCTTGCTCCTGGCATAATTAAGCAAAGCCGTCTAATCAATTTCAGATGCTCAACTTCTGCTCAGAAACACATGGCAAATACAAAAACAGGTCTTAGAGGAAGGAAGAAGAATATCAGATTTATCTGAAATTCAACTGAGAATCAAACATTAAACATAAAAGATTTCTTAGCAGCCAAGATAGAAACTACAGAATCCAAGTATGTTGTATCCACCTATAGATTTCTTTTTGATGGCAAGTAAAATTATTAAGATTTTATTTGGTCATATTTTTCCATAATTGTATAACTTAGCTATTATGTTTCTAAGCACAGAGTAAACAACAACTAGAAGAGACTAAAGAGCTGTGCACTCCTTTGTATGAAGAACAGCAAGGAAAGGAGACTGAAAAATGATGAGAAACAGATACAAGAATTCAAAAAGTCAGTTAATGTTAGGCAGAACACCCCCACACTCATAAAAAGCCCTGAGAATATTTCAATTACGATATAACAACTGCTATTCAAGATAATAACTAAGTTCCAAATTATCAATCTTAGGATAGTAAATTGTATATTTTAGAAATTCTCTTTTGATTTCGTTGAATCAATGAACAGATTAATATTATTATATGCTTTCTTATATTGAAAAAAAAATTTGTAACATCAGGCTTCCTACTGTTCGATATGTAGCTGTGATATGTAGAATTACAGTGATGTTAACATGCACACATTCATAGGCTTATATACAAAAACATAGTCTTGTTGAATTATATTGACTTCAGATGCATTGTGATCAATATTGCATGGCCTACCTATTATCAAACAGTGAAAACTACTGGTAATCATGTAATGCCTTTTATCTGCATGGATTGATTTTTAAAAGACATTTGCTAAACTCTTTCTTAGAGATGTCTGAAGAAGATACCACATAACCATTGCAATTTTTTTTTTCTTCTAGAAACTTCCACTTCAGGACAAGGAAATGTGTACACTTTGTCAAAAGACTGTTTATCCAATGGAATGCCTGGCAGCAGACAAGAACATTTTTCATAAGGCATGTTTTCGATGCCACCATTGCAGTAGTAAATTGAGGTAAGTGGGGGAAGAAGGATTATTTGGTCTCTCAAACTTTTTTTTTGAAAACACCACAGAATAAGCTATGTACTATCTTTCTTCTCCTCTATCCATTTAAACACAAGTATAACAATGATATACCACAAGTATAATAATAATTGTTACATACATCACAAAAATATGTTTTTACATATGACCTTAAGCTTTTTCTTCAGTCACTCATTGATGTTTTTGCTTCTTAGAGTATTTGATTTGTTAAGGACCTTCAGGGCAAAATTGTTTGAGTTTTTACTCTTGCTGTTGTTGCTGCTGTTCCCTTTGTTGTCCTCAGTACCTACAGTTAATTTTTGTTTATACAGGGAGATGAAAAAGGGAATAAAATGAGATTCCACAAGTCTGAAATACTGGCTTCATATGTGCAATCAAAATGGCAGAATAGTTATCTTGCTTTTATATTCCATATTTATTATGATTCTCCTTCTCCTGAAAACCTTAAAGCATCATTTAAAAAAAAATACTTGATTTCACTGATAATATCAGATAAGAAACTTCCTCTGTAAATTCAAAACAGTGACTTTTCTACAGTTTAAAATATGAATTGGTTGCTTGGAGCACTGAGAATTTAAGTGACTAGCCCAGAATGATATCTCCAGCATGTGGTCAAGGCAGGGCTTGAATTTTCCTTAAAGACCAGTTCTTTTCCATCCTGGATGGCCAAATAGATCCCCTCTCAAAACAAGTTTTCTTATTTAAAAGCTAATAAGATTTGTTTGGCCTGAGTTTTGATTGATATTTTAAAAGGATCCTTTCCATAATCTAAAGGAGCCTGGGGATTGGTATTGGTGCCAAAGACAAATAGCTTTTTCTATTGCAGTACTATGAGCTATACTGTGGAAGGGAATATTTTGTAAGACTTGAATTATCAGTTTTAGAGAGAATCATGGAATGATGAATTGTAAGAGTAAAATGAAGGGTAGGGTTTCCTTTGAGGACTCTAGAATTTACATAAACAATTTAAGTGATTGGATAAATTATTTCCTCCACAGGGTATTAGTGATATTCTTATCACATACTTCCGAAGAATTTTTTTTCAAATTGATAAGACCTGATAGAACTTGAATTCCATTGTCCTTTGAGGGAAAAAGGCTATAGTATTTTCTACCCGCCTAGAAAGCATTGTCTTAATAGCCTGGTCTCTAATTCATGTTCATCTGTCCTTGTTCAAGTCAAGAAAGCAGCTATTAAAAAACCATAGTCACTGTGTGCAGTGTAAGAACTGAAGCATTCCATAGGTGATAATCATCTCTGTATAAATTGGAGTCTTAAGGTCATACCAACGACAGAAAAATACTCAGTTAACTCATTTGGGAAATATCCAGTGCTGAAAACGTAGCCTAGAAAAATGGTTCCAAATTTACTCATCTTCCAGGACCCTTGAGGTGAATGCATTTAAATGAGTCTGATTTTTGATGAGTAAAAATGGGAGTGAATTACTTGTCATTCTGAGATGATAAAATGGGGGTTATCACCATGTATGGCACTTTGATTAAAGACTTTCAAGTCTAACCCATTTAAAATACACATTAGGTTTAGCTTCCAATAGGTTCTCAGTTTGTTGGACTCTCCCCCACCTATCCCCACCAAAAGAGACAGGGGATACAATTAACTGTATAGTGAGTTCCTATTTATCCAGAATCCCAATAAATGAAAGTTTCAAAAATCTGTTTTTCCCCATTTCCCCTTCCCCCACACCCAGTGTCCAACTTTGCTATCAAGATATATTTACAAGTAAATAAAACCTTAGGGAATTGTTTTTTTTTTCAAAACAGCAACTTATATAATATTTCATAGTATTAATTCAAATTTAACCCAATCTCTTAGGTCATCTACATCTAGAACAACAGTTTAGTATAACCTCCATTATGATGACTTACAATTGCTATAATATCACAAAATATTTTATGATATACTAAAGAGAAAAAATAGTTGTGGTCAATGTAGTTTCAGTGGTAAGTAAATCAACACAATGCCCTGATTTGTTTGTTTGTTTGTTTTGATTGGCAATTCAACTAAACTTAGTAAACCTAGGTTAACTGAGACACTTCATTTTTAATTATCCAAGATGGCCATTTTTCATACTAAATAATATCATGTAATTTTAACTGAAGTCTGAACTTTGTTAAGTTGCAGTAGATATGCAATATACTATAAGGTGCTTTCTTTTTTTTTCCTCTTTTTTGACAGCTTGGGGAATTATGCATCACTTCATGGACAGATTTACTGTAAACCTCATTTTAAGCAACTTTTCAAATCTAAAGGAAATTATGATGAAGGTTTTGGACACAAGCCACATAAAGAGAGATGGCGTTGTAAAAATCAAAGCAGTTCAGGGGACTTTGTTCATAATGAAGAAATAGATCTAAATAAGAACATAGCAACACCCCAGACACCTGATGTTCTCAGCCAGCACACAGATTCAGGCAATGGTGATGAGCCAGGGGAGAATTTGAAAAAATCTGTTGAGAGGGGCAAACTGAAAATTACCTGGCCTCCATTTAATGAAACTCCTAAGAAACCCTTTACTATTGAAGATGATTTGAAAATGAGTAAACCAAAATGGCCCCCTGACATGACCACCTTTCTGTCCCCTGACCATCCTCTGGAAGACAAAAGTGAGCTAAAGTTAGAAAATGGTAATCTTGTAGAAGGAAAATGGAAAGAGAGAGATGGCATTCCTGTTTTGCCACCACATCAACAATCCATCCATATGTCTCAGAAGGACAATGCTATAGGAATCACTGAGATGAAAACATATGAGACAAGGAGAGAAGAGAAGGAAGAAAATAGACATGTGCAAGAGAAAGTGAATGAGACTGAAGTTTCTAGGGATAAGAGGAAAAGTGAAATGGATCTTAATGACAGCAATAGCTTGGCTGTGCAGAGTGCTGAGAAAGAGAAAAATGAAAAAATTAATGAGCCTGGCAGTGCAGAAGTTTTACAGGTTACTAACACTGATGATGAGGTGGTGCTAGAAAATCGTAAAGAGAATTTGAATAAGAATAATAATAATAATTATGTAGCAGTCTCACATCTGAGCAATTGGAGGCAGAAAACATCTATCTTCGATGGGTCTAATCCATTATTAGGATCAAGCGAGACAAAACATACAGCATCTGAATATGAATTTGAAAAGTTGGAAAATGGGTCTAGGATTTCAGAATTACTTGGTATATTTCAGTCTGAAAAGAGTTACTCCAGGGAAGTTTTAGCTGTGGCATCTGACAAACAGAATTCCAGAGATCATTTGGATAATAGTAATCAACCTGTTCAAGCTGCCATTTCCTTAAAATCTGATCCCAATAGTGGATTAGTGTCTAAAGAAGACACTGCCTCCGCAACATTACCTTTCAATACTGAATTGCAGATCAGAGAAAATACCAAAAGTGATTCAAAATTGCCTTTTCTTTTCACTAAAACTGTGAAAATGCCTTCCTTTTCCAAAAAGGAGGAACCATTTTTGGGCACAGGCCTTTTACATTCTGTAGATACAATTAAAACCACTTTGGGCTTGTATGAAAAAGAAAACCAGAATGACAAGAGTCACTGCAAAAATAAAACTGCAGAAGTGTCATTCAGTGATGGAAGAACAAGATTTGATTCTCAAAACTCTCAGGATAGAGCAATGCCATTGGCATTATCTTCTGGAAATGAGATGCAGCATGAATCACTCACTATTGAAGAGCAAATTAAAAGAAATAGGTGCTACAATGACATTGAGTAGTTTAATTGATTTGGTAACACTGACATGCAGATACTGAAAGAATATGGAAGTTTACATCTATATCTATCTTAAACATTTTAGATCATTTAATAGCCTTTTTCAGAAACCCTTGTTAAATTTAGTATATTATGACAAAAGTATCATGTTTATCATAAAGAAATATTTTTCTTGAATTGTAATTGGCTGATTATTCATCATTAGCTTAACTTTTTTCCATCCCTAAAATGTCCACAAAGAAACTAAATACCTGTTGTCTTGTCAGTGTGCACTAAAGTATGTATTTATACCTATGGACATACTAGAAACAATCTGATGAAATAACTATTAAACTGATATGCATAAAACTTCCTTGCTGATCTTTAAAATGTCAGCAGAAAGGAAAAGTATTAGCACCTGGTGTGCAGAACAAAAGTAAGGATTTCATATCTGTAACTGTTTTTCATGTGTTCTTTTAATAAGTAAATGAACTTTATTCCATAATAAAACACGAGCATTTGCTTTGTTTAGTTCATTATAGATAAGTATTTCTCACGAGATGTTCCCATTTTGCTATTTGAATTAAAAGTGGAATTATATTATAATTTTCAGAAGCTTTCTATGTATAATCATCTTGATGAATGAAATCAAGATGAGATTTAAGAAAATTCAGTTAAATATATTAACAGAACAAATTTAGTAGTGATGATGATGATGATGGGGAAGGGCAAAAAAATAATGGTAAAGAATCAATTAGCTTGGAAATATGCTTGTAATTTCAATAAATTTTCCACAATGTATTATTGCAAAACAGATAAATACTTTTGTGCAAACTAAAAGGTATAAACCACATTATTATTTTCAAACTTTTTTTCTCAATACTTATAAGGAATACCGTTTTATTTTACCTTGATTGCATGAAGGAATAGAATATATGTTACTTAACTGTTGAAGCTCAATAAAAAAAATCTTTTCAAAATCTGAGTTTTGAATTTCTCCTGACGTGTCCTTTTTCTAAATGCTTTTGAAGTTTGTGTGGGAAGAATAATGCTGGCCTCAGTGCATGGTTTAACAGTTAATTAGGTGTGTACATGTATAAAAGAAGCCCCTA
Organism: Sarcophilus harrisii; assembly: GCF_902635505.1. Classification (NCBI taxonomy): domain Eukaryota; kingdom Metazoa; phylum Chordata; class Mammalia; order Dasyuromorphia; family Dasyuridae; genus Sarcophilus; species Sarcophilus harrisii. Next base: position 406,558,759 of record NC_045428.1, on the reverse strand, counting down.
ATACAGATTCCATTAAGTAAACATAAACCTTTGATTTCTTGTCTGTGAAAAGAAGAAACAAGGGTCTTAAAGCTTTTTCCCCTTAAAAATACAGTATATTTCTTTTCAATGCTTTCTCAATAGATTTCTATGACCTACATTTTAACCACTTTTAGTTGAAAGTTGTGCAGTTTTGCTGAGATAATGGCACACTGCAGAAGTAGTATAGCAAATTCATCATTTGTATTGAATTATTGTATTGCTTTTACTTTCTCTATTGTTGGTGACACAGCATTATATCAACAATCATTTATGTTAAGACAACATAAACTTTCTGGAGAGCAGAAACCAATTAAATTCAATTAGAAAGCTCATGCTATGTTCTCTAAATATTTTATTTCCGAAGACAGATTTTTTTGTAGGTGGTTGTATATCGTATGATATGACTTAAAATAAAACCAGGCAATTGTCTATAGATGGAATAAGTCATAGACTTACATGATAACATATTTGGAACTACATGCAAACTTGTAGAACAACACCTTACTTTGAGAGTCAACAATCCACTCAATTTGACCCAGAAAGCTTAAGGATTTGCCCAAAGTCACAAAGTGGTAAAGCTGGAATTTGTAGCCAGATCCTCTTATCCTAAGTCCAGGAATTTTTCCATTGTACTTAGAAGAAAGATTTCCTAAAGCTCCTTGTTATATAGTAAAAATTTCTACCTTAATCATTTCCCAGTATCTTTCCTTTTCTTAAATTTAGCCTTCTGTTACAACAACCAAAAAAATAATAATAATTTAAGCAATCCCATTTGGCACTATCCAAAGCAGCTTTCTCTACTCAGTGTCCCACCCTTCTACCAAGAGGAAGAAAACATTTCATCATCTTTTCTCCTGGATCAAAATTTACCATATCAATTCATCAGTCTAGGTAGTAAAAGTCAAGAAATAAACATTCTCTTCCAGTGTTGTTTTTGTTTACATTGTTGTAGTAATTATATACATATATCTAAATGTAATTACATATGTGTATGTAGGTATACACATACATTTTCCATGATTTTCTGAATCAATTCATATGTCTTCCTGTGCATCTATAAATGCTTCATAAATTTTGTAGCACAATGGTACTCCATTAATATATGTACCTTATTTTGTTCAGCCATTCCCTAACCAATGTCTGCCATCTTTCCATTTTGAAGGTTATATCTTTTAAAATTCACAATTTCATAATTCAATTTGAAAAATAATCAAATTTGATTTATGATTTCCTTATTGTAGACATGACAATTGATTATAGCTTTTTATATTTTAAAGATGCATTAGACATACATATATTGCTATCTTAGGAAAACACACTACTTTGAGAGTCAAATCAACAAGCATTTATTGTGTCTTCTATGAACCAGGCATTATACCAAGTGCTGCAGACATAAAGAAAGGGAGGGGGGAGCAAAACAACCTTTTCCCCATAAAAAGTTCCTGCTCTCAAGGAGCTTATATTATAATTAAATTGGAGAAATAACATACAAATAAGTTTCTACACAAAAAAATATAAAAAGAACAAATTGGAGATGATCAACAAAAGCCATTAGTAATTAAAAGGATCAAGATAGAATTTTAACTGAAACCTGAAGGTAGCTAGAAAATGAGAATTAGAATGAAAAGAATTCTTGGCATAAGAAGTAAGCAATAAAAATGCCTACAGTTGGAGTTGGAAAATCTTATGTGAGGAAAAACAAGACCAGTGTCACTAAATTGCTGGAAGGTGAATAGGGAGTATTCTACTAATAGAAAAATAGAAAGAGGTAAGGTTATGAAAGACTTTAAAAGTCAGAGGATTTTCTATTTTTTTAGAGGAAATAAGGAATCACAGGAGTTTATTGACTAAGGAAGTGCCATAGAACGATTCTTTCAATAGGATCATTGTCATAGAGCTGGAAGAAACCTAGAGAGAAGCCTTTCCTTCTAGTAACCACATCCCACAGAGTCCAAAGTAAGTCTATATTACAACAAATTCTATTGTTCTCCAATTTATTATAGCAAAGTTTCAATGTATAAAGTTTGCAGTACTACAAAATATGGTTTCTGATGTTAATGTCTTCTTTTTTGCATCTTTCATGGTATTAGTAAGCCTGGTGACAAGGTCAAGGTACAGAGCAACACATTATTTTGAGTGGGAACAGATGTCCTGAGCATTTCTACATTGCAGTGCAGTGAAATTCTTAAGAACCTGCCTTCTTATTCTGCCAATAGATAATTGAGGTTTTTTCTCTTGCCTATTCTTTCTAAATTAATATTTTTCCTATGTACATTTCTAAAGTAGCTTCTAAAAGATTTTCATTTCACAGTAACTAGAAGGTATAAAAGTAAATTTTCATTCTGATTTTCTTCTCAATGAACTTTATCAAAATAACCCCAAAATCCTGGAGAATCAATGTAGGCAAGAATGTAAGCAGGGAAAAGAAAAAAAGTAGTGAAACATTTTTTCTTCATTTTGGAAATTTTGTTAGGAACTAAGGAAAAGTGCCAGGTAAGTGTTACAGTACAGACAAGCACAGACAGAGTTGTGACCAAGAAAATCTAAGAAAATAGAACCTGTATTAAGATTTGATGCAAGCTACCAGTGAGGTATATGGTTTCAGTAGAACCATAAGAAATTATGCTCTGAGTAATTTTTTTTTCTTAGTCCCACAAGTTCTCTAGAAATTCACTAAATGATGGTGTACCAGATAATATATAAGTTAGTAAATCCATCTTAGGGTTGGTCTGAGTGGGAAAAAATGTTGAGCATTTCTATACAAACAAGTTAATTCAATTAGTAGGGCTGTGCTGGTTTTTTTTTTTTTTTTTTTTTTTTTTTGGTATGTTTACTATTGTTGTCTTCTATAGTACTTTTTAAGCTTTAAGAAAATTTAAGAAAAAATTAAAGTGAAATAATAGAAGGGAAAATGAGACAATGTTAGGAATGATCATTCACTTTGAAGTACTATCATCAAATATTACTATACTAGTCCTAATATGGAGAAGAAATGTCTTTAGAAACCTAATCATTGTTACTTGATAATAAGTGAAAACTAGAATGATTTTATAAAGCACAGAAATCGCCATGTTGAATAATGCATGAATATATTTTTTTTTACTTCTAGACAACGTCCAGCTTAGCATAATTTCAATGTTGGGAAAAAGCCTAGATAACATTCTGATGACCTTAGATTTATTCTTTCTCTTTCTGCCCTGTATTGGAAATAAAGCTATCACTCAATAGTGCCAAAAGGATATTTTGAAGTATATGACCTTAATTTATTAAGGTCATCATTTGTTTTTTACAAAATGATTCCAAATATTAAATAAAAGATTGTTATGTGTCTTTTTGAAAATACTTCTATGGATATGCTAAAAAGTAAATATGTACTATTTAAAATATTACCTATTAGTAAAGGTTGAGTCTTGGTAACTATTCTTTAGTCCAGTATTAATTGACTTTTGGTCAGTTAACTAAGACAGTTTTTCAAAACTAAAGATTGAACGGGTTAAAGGAGGACAGGAGTACTAATAATAATTGATAATGCTGTCATCCTCTTATTTAGATAGCACTTTCTTCAGAAGAGTTGTCTAATATGCTCCCATTAATTCTTGTGAGGTAATTAACATATCCATTATGCTTTTTATCTCCAAGGAAAGTGAAGGCTGTTTTTTTTAAGTCCCCAGCAGGCAAGCCTTTCATCCTTTTTGTTTGTTTGTTTTTTACTTTGCCTACAAGTAGGAGCTGTCTCTCTGAACCTATTAAAAAGACATATTAGTGCATGTCATTTGTCTTACATTTAACAAAAATATCACATGGCAATTTCAAATATGAATGTTTTTGTTATAGTTTTGCTTCATTTATAAAATGTTATTAACCACTGGCAACTTCTGAAATTTAGAAAAAAAATTAAAGGGTCATCTTTATATGGTCAAATCATATCTTGCATATCTTCTTGATAATTAATGTTCTTTGGGTACACATGCTACACCAGAAGTCCAAATTATAGCAGATGTTGGTAGTTGTGTTTTTTGGATGGTGTCCAGCAGTGCAATATGTATGTACAAAGTGAGCAACTGTATTAATACCAAACATTTGTGTTTTTGCCATGTGATGACATCACCTATCTAGGTTATGTTGTTGAACTAAGATGTCTCCCAACCTGAAAAAACTAAACAGACAGAAAAAGCAGAATAAGCTTAGAGCTAGCTTTAGCTGCTTTATACTCACAAATTCCTTGACTATTTTTAAAAAGTTAAAATAGTTTTTTAATTCTGGCTGTTGTTTGAAAAGATACATTTTTCCTGGGAATTTTTGATAAGAGCGTGTCAAGGTAAAGTATAGAATATAGTCGAGAATGGAACACAGATAAAGGGAATCATTGTGGCTAGAGTGATAGGGTTGATGCAAGGAATGGGGGTAAATCAGAAACTGAGAGGTAATGTAGATCAGGAGCTGTCATGAGTTCTATGTCATGAATGTCTGAATATGTTTGGGTCAAATTCATGAAAGGTTGTTTTTGCCCCAGAGTAAATCTTGATTTACTAAAATATCAGTTGTAAGGAGTCTGGCACAATCTTGAAATCATATGTAACTTTTGGACCTATTGCTCAGTGCCTAATTATCTGTGCAGAAATGATGAGAAAGTCCTAATGATTACTGAACTTAAATATTATTGTTTTAAGTTCCCAGCAGTGTTAAAATTAAAAAAGAGAGTGTAAAAGATCCCAGAAAGCTTAAAGAACATTTAAGGAATATAATAATTTTATTAGCTATGTATATATTCATTAAAAAGGACATCAGTAAAACATTTTTAAAATATGCAGAAGAAAGTAAAAAAGTTTAAAGAGGGGCACAAATGGTGATTTTGTTAGTACCTTGTTAAACTTGATATACACTTTTAAAAAACAAATGGGACATTACAGAAGTTCACAGTTTTATATGTGATCCTTTTGGGAGTTTGTACTTTATACATTGAAATGTCTGCATTTGTTGATAATTTTAAAAGAGAAACTTTTAAGAGCAATGAGATCATGCTAATAGTTCTCTGGTGGATTTAAACATTTTCTAGCCAGTGCTCGGCATAGACAATAGTCTTACGCTAACCTCACATCCTATCAAAGAAAATTATATCATTCATTTAATCAGTGGCCACTTCAATTGCTTAAAATAACCACAGTTCTTGAACATAATAGTATACATACACTCCACGTACATACTCATAAGCATAATTTTCATGAATGCCAGAAAATATGATACAAAATCAGAATCTAATTTGGACCCCAAGAAGCGGTCCTTTTCTATATATCTCATGTGCTGCAATAATGTTGAGATACAGTCAGGCATCTGAAGCAACACACTGTTTATTCAATTGCATTTTCTCTAATCCTGAACTGATGATAATATGACCTAAGATTAGGAGTTTTTTGTTTGTTTGCTTTTGGGGTGGTTGATATTTCACACAGTTGACTCATATCAAGCCTATAGCATCCCTTATACTCCCCAACCTTTTTCAGACTAACGGATGAATAGCTATATCTTCTTTACAAATAAAGTTGGTTTTTTAAAATCTAAGTACAAGGTTTTATATTTATTCCAAATACATTTTAATTTATTTTATTTGGACTAATATTCTACTGTTATTCTGAGTGTATCTTCAAGTTTCATTTCATCTGTGGAATTAATAAGCATACTCTTTGTACCATTATCTGAGTCATTGATAAAAAAAAAAAGAAATATGAAAAGTTATATTTCCATAGGCTACTCCGAGAGAGACTTTCTAAAGTTGGCATTGAATTTACTCATGGCTATTCTTCATCTTTCCCATATGTTTCCATCTTTTTCATAAGAATAGCATTAGAGATTTTCCCAAATACTTTGTTTTTTTTGTTTGTTTGTTTTGGTTTTTTTTTTATTGAATAGCCTTTTATTTACAGGATATATACATGGGTAACTTTACAGCATTAACAATTGCCAAACCTCTTGTTCCAATTTTTCACCTCTTACCTCCACCCTCCCTAAATGGCAGGATGACCAGTAGATGTTAAATATATTAAAATATAACTTAGATACACAATAAGTATACATGACCAAAACATTATTTTGCTGTACAAAAAGAATCAGACTCTGAATTATTGTACAATTAGCTTGTGAAGGAAGTCAAAAATGCAGGTGTGCATAAATATAGGGATTGGGAATTCAATGTAATGGTTTTTAGTCATCTCCCAGAGTTCTTTTTCTGGGTATAGCTAGTTCAGTTCATTACTGCTCCATTAGAAATGATTTGGTTGATCTCGTTGCTGAGGATGGCCTGATCCATCAGAACTGGTCATCATCTAGTATTGTTGTTGAAGTATATAATGATCTCCTGGTCCTGCTCATTTCACTCAGCATCAGTTCGTGTAAGTCTCTCCAGGCCTTTCTGAAATCATCCTGTTGGTCATTTCTTACAGAACAGTAATATTCCATAATTTTCATATACCACAATTTATTCAGCCATTCTCCAACTGATGGACATCCATTCAGTTTCCAGTTTCTAGCACTACAAAAGGGCTGCCACAAACATTCGTGCACATACAGGTCCCTTTCCCTTCTTTATAAACTCTTTGGGATATAATCCCAGTAGTAACACTGCTGGATCAAAGGGTATGCACAGTTTGATAACTTTTTGAGCATAGTTCCAAACTACTCTCCAAAATGGTTGGATTCGTTCACAACTCCACCAACAATGAATCAATGTCCCAGTTTTCCCACATCCCTCCAACAATCATCATTATTTTTCCTGTCATCTTAGCCAATCTGACAGGTGTGTAGTGGTATCTTAGAGTTGTCTTAATTTGCATTTCTCTGATTAATAATGACTTGGAGCATCTTTTCATATGACTAGAAATAGTTTCAATTTCTTCATCTGAGAATTGTCTGTTCATATCCTTTGACCATTTTTCAATTGAGAATGGCTTGATTTTTTATAAATTAGAGTTAATTCTCTATATATTTTGGAAATGAGGCCTTTATCAGAACCTTTGACTGTAAAAATATTTTCCCAGTTTATTGCTTCCCTTCTAATCTTATCTGCATTAGTTTTGTTTGTACAAAACTTTTCAGTTTGGTATAATCGAAATTTTCTATTTTGTGATCAGTAATGATCTCTAGTTCTGCTTTGGTCATAAAGACCTTCCCTTCCACAGGTCTGAGAGGTAAACTATCCTATGTTCCTCTAATTTATTAATAATTTCATTCTTTATGCCTAGGTCATGAACCCATTTTGACCTTATCTTGGTGTACGGCGTTAAGTATGGATCAATGCCTAGTTTCTGCCATATTAGTTTCCAATTTTCCCAGCAATTTTTATCAAACAGTAAGTTCTTATCCCAAAAGCTGGGATCTTTGGGTTTGTCAAAGACTAGGTTGCTATATTTGTTGACTGTTTTATCCCTTGAACCTAATCTATTCCACTGATCAACTAATCTATTCCTTAGCCAATACCAAATAGTTTTGGTAACTGCTGCTCTATAATATAATTTTAGATCTGGTACAGCTAAGCCACCATCATTTGATTTTTTTTTTCATTAATTCCCTTGAAATTCTTGACCTTTGTTTTTCCATATGAACTTTGTTGTTATTTTTTCTAGGTCATTAAAATAGTTTTTTGGGAGTCTGATTGGTATAGCGCTAAATAAATAGATTAGTTTAGGTTTCCCAAATACTTTGATAAAATCTATACTAACTATACTAACTACCATATCTCTCTGTTTTACCAGTCTAGTAATCCTGTCAAAAAGGAAAATGAAGTTAGTCTGACATGGCTTTCCCTTGAAAAACTGTGCTATGTTTTTGTAATTACTACTTCTTTTCCTAAATGGTGATTAAATATCAACTTAATGATATATTGTAGTTTTTCCGCAGAATCAAAGTGAAACTCACTTTCCTATAGTTTGTAGTATTTTCTTCTTTTTTTCCAATATTAAGGCTTTTTCCCCCTCTTTAATTTTATGACACTTCCAACATTTTCTACCATTTTCTACAATATTTCAAAAATTGCTAATAGTGTCTCTGCAATCACATAAATTAGTTCTTTCATTAATTAAGGATATCCTTTATCTAAAACTGAGGAGTTTGTCTCATACAAGATAGGGAGGTGATCTTTTGCTATCTCTCCATTTATTTAAGATATCCATTCTCTATTAGTGATTTCTTTTCCATCATCCCTGGTGCAGCAATCAGTCCCCATTGGTTGAATGCGGGAGAAGACAGAGAGACAGACAAACAGACTGACAGAGACAGAAAGACAGAGAGACACAGACACAGAGAGACAAAGAAGGAATGAGTAGAAATCTCATTTTCTTTTCCATTCTGAAGATCCATCCATCCCATCACTTGTCTGATTCCCCCATTTAATCCTAATATAATTGTAACAAAATTTATTTATTTATTGCCATCTACAACTCATTGTAAAGTTTGGTTTTTCACCATATTTTTACAGAATCAGTTCATATTTGGAGGCTCATCCTCCATTATTTTTGCTGGCTTTCATTTTCTATGTATCATTTTAAAATCAATGCATGTTAATGAATTGTCTTTTCATCTGTAGCAGTATATTTAGATAACTCTTCTTTTGCCTGCTCAATGGTATTTTTCTTTTTTTCCAATGGAATTATTCTTTATTGGTCTTTTAGAATTTCATTTATCAAAGTTCCTTCTGCTGAATTATACTAAATTTCCCTACAGATATTTTGACCATGTAAATCTATTTATCCTTTCTCTGAAACCTTGAATTCTTATCTTAGCAATGTTAGGATACATGTAAACTATACTTTGGTTTTCTTTTTTCTCTCAAAAAATCTTAGAATGCACATTTCCTCTGTGTTTCATATTATTTCTTACCCAGAAAAAGTAATTTCTTGTTGCTAAGAATAAAATCTAAAATATAAAATTCCTTTACTTGTTCCTCTGCTTTATGAATGAAGAAAACATCATTAAGGTAAATCAAGAAATCAATAGCTTTAGTTGAAGAGTGAGTGAATGAGAAAGAGAAAGAGGGAGAAAAAGAGGAAAAGGAAAGAGAAAAGGAGGAGAAGGAAGATGAAGAAAAAAAGGAAAGTGACAGTAGATTCTGGTTTGTTGAAATTCACCATCACAGCCACCATGACAAGCAGCCTTGTGATCAGTTAATTTCTCATCTATGTTCTCTCTGTTCAAGGAATTTATAGTGATCATCTGTACTTCAGTGACAACATTCCTTTTCTTTTTGCCTACATTAATGTTCATTCAGCTTTTCTCCATTATGCTTTATCTTTCCAGTTCCAGGACTTGTCCACATAAATGTCTCTTCTTAATATAAATGTTCTCTTCCCCACCCTATATTTTATCAATTCTTTTCTATTTGAACATCCTTGAAGAACCATAATTTCATCATGGGTCTCATCCCACTGAGTCAAAATGATATCTACGAGATCAAATATATTTCCTTGACTAAGGATCTCTAATTTACTTTGGTTGTTTGATGATGTTTCCAATTTGAAAAATAACTTTGAAAAGTGTGTGTGTGTGTGTGTGTGCGCACACACATGAACACATGACCATACATACTCATGCATGCATTTGATACAGGCTCAATAGATTTGTCCTCTTCCTCAGAAGGAAAACAGTGGATATGCCATGATGTATATACTTTTTAAAGCATTTGGCACATAATAATCATTTACTTAATAAGTATATATTGACTGAATAACTCAAGAGAAACAACTGGAATGAATTTTTAAGTCCATTACAGCAGCCCATAATAACCCAAAGAATTAAACCAATGCTCTCTACAGTGCCAATGTACAATGCCAAGTACAGTGCATCAGTACTTGGACCATTAATAATTGATGAGTTAAAAAATATCTGATATCTGCTCAGCCAAATTACATAAATTAGTAAAAGACTCCACATCCCCTTTGTCTACCTGAGTACAGAATCAAAAAGATTTTCCCTTGTCCTTTTTACTCCCACCAGTTACCTCACCAAACTCCCAGCCATTTTGATTAAGATAGATTTCTGAGAAACAATAATTTCCTTCTTTGCATTTATGTGTGTGTTTTTATTTCTCAGAACTATCCTGGAGTCCAAGGGTGGTAGTGGTGGTAGTGGTGGTAATGATGGTAATGATGGTAATGCTTGTTGTAGTGATGGTGATAGGGAGGGAAAGCATGTATCTCCTTGTATCTTTGTTTTATAAATTAGCTTTTTTCAAATATTTTCATGCTATAAATAAAAGCTACAATCAGATTAGAAGTGAATGTGTCTATATTCTCTTCCTCAAAACCCAAAAGCTCAAACTATAAGGATCTAATTTAAAGGATTAAGTCTACTTGTAAGTACGTTCTTGACAGTTATTTTTTATTGCTTTACAGAGTCTTTATCATTACATTTATTATTTTTGTTTTATACCTTGCAATCATAGACATGTTTTTCTCATGTTTGAAAGTTTGTCAATCAACAAATTGATTATATACATATACTTAAAACAGTAGGAAAGTTTTGAAAACAAATTTCCAACAAGAATTGTTACAAAAGGAAATTTATTAAATGATGACTGAGCAGAACTTTCAACATCCCCTAATATCCACATCAGGAAAAAACAAGAACCAACACAAATATATAATATATTGGTACACATGTTCCTGCATAAACTTATACATGTATATTTATGGTGTTGTGTTCATATCAGAATAAAGGCACAAATAATGAGAAAGAAAAATCATTGATGATTATTTACAATTATTTTATAGCTTATGAGACTTTACTCCCAACAACTCTTTGAGGTTAGTAGGTCAAGTATTACAGTCACCAATGGAGTGAAGAAAGACTATATATTTGCTCTCATGTTTTTTAGCATGATGTTTTCAGTAATATTCAAACTCTTCAATGAGGATGAAAATATCAATAAGGTCAACTATTGCACTGATGGTAAATTATTTAACTTGAAAAAGATACAAGTCAGGATGAAAATGGAGAAAATATTGGTGTTATTTTTTTATTCTTTTTGTTTATAGATGCTTGTGAAATGATGGAAAAGTTTTAAATGCTGTGGATAAGTTCACTTATCTTGTCAGTATATTTTCCAGGGATATATATAAAGGAAGTTGATTCACTTGTTGTCTCAGCTAACTTAGTATTTGGGGGGCTTTGCAGAAAAATATAAAAGAGAAGAGTTATTAGTTTGCCAAACAGTCTATAGAGATGTTGTGCTGACTTTATTGTATACTTTTGAAACCTGGAAAATATACCTATTTGGGTTTTTCTTGCCAGAGATACTGGAGTGGTTTGTCAATTCCTTCTCCAGATCATTCTACTACCAGAAAATTGAAGCAAACAGGATTAAATGACTATTCCATGTCATATAACTGGCAAATGTCTGAAGCCAGATTAGAATTTAGGAAAGTGAATATTCCAAACTTCAAACCTGGCACTCTATCCATTGCACCATCTAACTGCTCCATTCCCATTTAAAGATAAGTAAATAGATTCAATATGTTATCTAACTTAATCAAGGGATAAGGCTACTGCATGGCAGAGTTCAGATGAGATACAAAAATTTCCCAATTCTCTAGACTATCAGTGACTCCTGATTTTAAAAAGTACTTATTCAATATTTAATCATCTTCAAGAAATGCAAGGGAAGGATGACATCTCATTTCTACTGCCTCAATCCTTTTACTGATGTGAAAGGAAAGCTAGAAGTGGGATTGAACTTTTTAAATCAATGAAATTAGCAAAATAAATTGAAGATGGCATGAGATACCCAGCAAGAGCCATTGCATGTGGGCATAAGGATTCTGAATAACTAGAAACAGAGACATCAATGCCAGTCCTGCAAGTGATTCATTTTGATAAGGCAACAGTTAACCTAGTGTCATTATTGTAAAGATTTAGTTCTAATTATGTGGGTCAGCAAAAAGTGTTGCTTGAAATTGTTAATTTTCAAAGCTCTGAAGCAGTTATATTTCAAAATACATTGGAAGCCAACTAAAATGAAGTGAAGGAATACACTGCTTTTTGTAATTCATTTAGATCTGCTGTGATTTACACATTGAGACACTTAGTTATCCAAAGGCTCAGATATTTGCTCTTTTCATTTTTCTAAATTCTTAAGATCAATATCTCTAATTCCAACACCTAAAATGGAAAAAAAAATTCAGAACACAAGGAACAATTAAATCAGTTTTTTCATATTGCCATGTGGTAGATACAATGAAGAAGGTCCAAGGTCTTTTCCTTTAGATCATCTTCTCTCACTTAACAATCAGTACAATTGTAGAGGGTGGAAACTCTGAAAAGGTATGCTTGAATCAGACAGCAGAACACTTAAGTCTAATTACTATTTGATATGAGATAATGGCTCTCTCTATATATATATATTTATATATATATATATATGATGGTAATATGATGGCTCTCCTCACCATTGGTGCTTGCTGAATGTTTGGTGGTGGAATAATCATATGCAAGGATTGGAGGGCTGGGAGAGAGAAGTCAGAGTCATTTGCAGGATGAGGGGAAGAGAAGCTGACTCCAGACTCCAGACTCCAGGATACGTCTTTGGCAAGCCACATGGCAGCTTGCCTGCCTCCTTCACTTCTCCCCCTAAAGACTAAGAATGTTAATTAATCCTGACTCTGACTGATCCTGAGGACCTCCAGGGAGCTAGTCCAGACATTACAATTGGCGCCCCAATGTGGACTAAGGACTGTAATTTCAGTGAAGAAGTCCCTCTAGGGTGAGTATTAAAATAGACAAACAGGGAACTTTGCAAAGGACTAAACTAGTAACTTTTTCTTTCTAGCTGAAGTGGGGGGATATTAGGAAAAGATTCTCCCCACCCCCATCCCAAGGGACCTCTATAGAAAGTATACTTAAAATAATAAAGAGGCAAGGTTTGCTTGTAATTGGGAGCATATCTGTGGACTCTTGGAAACATTAGAATGCATGTCCCCTTGGTTCTTCAAGGAAGAAGAAATAGAGGCAGATAACTGGAAACTAGTAAGGGATCAACTATGTGAATATTACAATGATAATGGTCCTGATTCAATTTCTAAGGAAACATTCTCTATTTACAACATAATATAGTTGACCTTAAAGAATCTTGCAAGTTCTAGAAAAAAGAAAAGCTCTAAAAACAGTCAAACAAGGAAGCCTGTGAAGAAAGAGGAAGAGAAGGGGGTGAGGGGGCATAGTAAAAAAAATAGCCAAAAGGCATGGGGAACTTAAATGGTGTGGTGATTCTCACTCTCACAGCCCAGCTTCACCTCTGCCTACACCCCAGCAGGCTCTTGACCCTCCCTCATCAATCTCACCTTTCTGGGTGGAGGGAAGAGGAGGAGTGGGAGGAGCAGTGATATCACCAACACCTTTGGCATTACTTAAAGCCAAAGAGGAAGAGCAGAACAACTGATTTGAGCATAGAAATTTATCCTGTGATTGAAGAGCTTAACTCTTCAGGTCAAGAAAGGAGAAGATACACTCCTTTTAATCTAGAAATTATCAAAGATCTGAAAAAATTTTGAACTCTTTATGGGGCTACATCATCTTATGTTAAGATGTCATTACAGAATTTGGTTTATGAAACGTTAACCCCTAGTGACTAGAAATCTATAGCAAGAACATGCTTAGAAACTGGATAAAACTTATTTTGTCTTTCTGAATATGGAGAACTTTGTAAAATACAAGCCCAACAAAATAGGCAACCTGGAGTTAATACATTGTAAAGGGCCGAAACTCTTACAAAGTGTGCTTGAATCAGACAACCAAGCACTTAAGGCTAATTACCTATTGGACAATGACTCTATTAGCATATGTTTGGAATTGCTCTTCTCACAGTTAATGCTGGTTCAATGTTTGGAGTTAAAAGAATTGTAGGTAAGGATTAGGAGGTAAGTGAGAGAGGTGAGGGAACTGCACTTGGCCACAGGACGAGAGGAGAAAAGTGTGGAGATTCTGGACTCTAGAATCAAGGAGGGATCCTTGGCAAAACTTCTGGAAGTTTTGTCATCTCTTTCACTTGGTCCTAAAGACCAAGGACTTTTGCTTATCCTGACTCTGGCAGGTCCTGAGGCCTCCAGGGAGCTAGCCTGGACTTTACAATACACTAATCACCTGTGACCAACTAACAGATATAGGTCCTTATGCAGACACATTAATGCAGATTAATTACCCTTTGACAGAATATGAGCAAATTGCTTCTGCATGGGGCACCCTCCCAGGAAAGTAAGATAGAGGGGAAGCTTTCACAAAAATAGAGCAAGGTCCAAATGAACCCTTTGATGATTTCGTGGGACATCTGCAGACAGCTGTTATAAGAACTATTGGTGAAAATGCAGCAACAGAAATTATGATAAGGCAACTTGCTAAAGAAAATGCTAATGAAGTTTGCAGAAGAATTATAGTAGGACTGCACAAGGATGCTCCTTTAGAGAAGATCATAAGATGTTGTGTCACAGTAGGCACAAATACCTTTTATGCCCAGGTCATGATGCAGACTTCACAAGATCCGAACATGGGAAGACAGGGTACCTTTTGGCAAGGGACTTGCAGAGAGACTCGTCAATGTTTTCAATGTGGTAAAGTAGTGCATCTGAAAGCTAAATGTTGGCATAGAGACAGAGTGAGAAAACAGGGTGGGAGAACAAGACTCAAAACCTCATGTCCAAAATGCAGCAGAGGCTTACATTGGGCATCAGAATGTAGACTGATTCAGGGAAACAGGATGAGGGGCCCAGCTCCAGGGCCCCAGGCAAAAAACACTTGGGACATGATGGAGCCAATGCTACACCCAGAGAGTGCCTAGAAGTTTAATACTCAGACATGACCAATCAGCTAAGAAGCAACCTGACGGGAGAAAGCGATTACAATTGGGAGAATAGAGTTGTATGCAGCTGGGACAACTGAGATACCCCCTAGAAAGGTGAAATCTGCTCCTCTCCACCCTATGGATCTCTTGCCTCCAGGTACAGTAGGCTTGACTATTTCACCTCCTGAGAGTACATTCAAAACAGTGTCCATCCATACACTGATGTGGGAAACTGGGGAATGTGTAGATAATATAATTCTAATACAGGTAGATAATGTATGACTTATCACCCAGGAGAAGTAGTAGCATCAGGTTTACTGATACAGACTCCTAATAAGCAATCTGGTGATAGTTGCCCAGATTCTGACTCCAAGCAACAAAATCCAGGAATATTTTGGACTGCAGCAGTTATAGCTGAGCATTCTATGCTCACTATCTTTATAAATGGCTTGCCATTATAAAGATTGGTAGACACAGGTGCAGATCATAAAGTCATTAGAGGTGCCAACTGGCCTAGTCACTGGCCAAAGATTAAGGCAGACATCTACATGTCTGATGTAGGAGGATAAATAGCAGCTAAAGTTAGTGCTACCCCTTTGAGATGAACTTTTGAAGGCAAAACAGGAGTTTTTACTTCTTTTATAGTTGAAAAATCCCCATCAATCTGTGAGGAAGAGACATTTTACAACAGTTAGGATTACAAATGAGTACTTCAGTTTTTTGGGTTTTTTTTTTAGACAGGGCTGCTGTTGAAGGCCTGCCAACACTCTAACTTATTTCTATTCAATGGAAAACTGATACACCAGTGTAGATAGAAGAATGGCTCTTAGGTAGTGATAAAATTCAGGCCTTATTAGATATAGTATAGGAACAACTTGACCAAGGACACTTAAAATTTCTAAGTCCTTGGAATTCCCCTGTATTTGTTGTAAAAACGAAATCTAGAAAGTGGAAGATGTTGACTGATTTAACAAAAGTAAATGAACAGATGGAAACTATGGGAACTCTTCAATATAGACTTCCATCTCCTACTCAAAAACCTAGAGAATGGCCTCTTGAAGATATAGACATTAAGGACTGTTTCTATTCTATCCCTCTAGATAAGGAGGATATGATTTGCCTTTTTAGTGCCCACCTTTAACTTAGCTGAGCCTTAAAAGAAAAGTGTGTTGCACACAGCTTTCTTTAAGAACAGAGAAGTTGAACACCTTAAATGACTTTCAAAATTTGAAAGGAGACATTCAATGGATGTATCCAGCTTGACTACCTATCAATTGAACCCATTATATGACATTTTAAGGGGAGACAGTGCTTTAAACTCACCATACAAAAGAAGCTCAAGAGGCTTTGAGAGTTGAACTGGCTTTAGTCAATGTGATTTAAAGAGTCACTCAAAAATCCTTGGAAATATCAATTTTTGCTACAAAAGAGGCACCCACAGCCGTCCTTCATCAAGGAGACAGTGTGATAGAGTGGGTGAATCTCCCAGCACAAGCAGAACAAAGCCTTGCTCCTTACTGTGAAGATCGTGTATTTTAAGATCAGCACGAGACAGGAATTCAGGTTAGGGGAAAATCGTCAGTCTTTATTCTCAGTGAAGAAGGATCGGAGGTGGAAGAGAATCGGCGAATAGCAATGTGTGCAGCTGAGTCAAGAAGCTAGCTCGACCAGCAGCCACACAACCAGCAGTTCGGAGTCTCGAACCCAGCCCAATCTCTCCCAGCTTGTCTTCCTCCCTCTCTCTCTGCCTCCACCCACCAAAATCGTCATTTCCTATACAACACATCAGGACTTGCACAGAGAGTGGGCAGGGACCATTCTTTATCCAATCATGTATATTAATAGAGTATAGCCCAATTACTATCTAGCCTCATGTACTTGGGACCTCAGTGCATCAGCTCAAACCTCAGCCCATTACAACTTACCCAGTGGTTGTGGCTAGAATTTTATTAAAGGCCATTAAGCAAGCAGTACAGTTATCTGGGATAAGACCTAACAAGATTTTACATCTTTTATACTAATGCACAAATTAATGTACACTGTGAAACCATCCCAGAGTGGCAAATTTTACTGGCCACAGCTCCAAATTTTACACATGGATCTCCATTAAAGATAACCTGACTATTACATGATTGGCAATGGATTCTTAAAGAAAAGGTTTCTAAAGTTGTTCTTAAAGGACCAACTATCTTTACAGATGCATCCAAGCATAATATTTGCAATATACATTCTCATGACTTAATATAGAGTAGTCAGAACTCCTTTTCAGTCGACTCAGCAGAATGAATTGTATGCAACCATTCTAGCTCTTATTTGTTATCCAGGAGATGTAAATATATCTGATTTGGCCTATTCAGTAGGTGTGGTACAAAGAATTGCCACAGCCCAAATAAAATTTGTAGATTCCAATATATATCAGCTCTTTAAGGAACTTCAAGAACAAGTGAGAAAGCATCCAGGAAAGATTTATATCTTGCATGTCCACTCTCATAGTGGACTTCCAGGTCCTATTTTTGATGGTAATTCAAAGCAGATCACCTTCTAACCATGTTGCCCAATACTCCTTTATTTCAGGAAGCCCAAGAATCTCATTCTAAATATCATCAGGCTGCTGGAGCTTTACATTTGCAATTTGGGATAACAAGAGAGGAAACTAGGAGCATAGTAAAAGCCTGTACACCTTGCCTTCCTTTCCATGCTCCTATGCTCCCTCCAGGGAAGAACCTTCATGGTTTGAGACCCAATGAAGTTTGGCAAGTGGATGTGACCCATTATAAATCTTTTCGTCATCTGTCTTTTATCCATGTTGTGTTAAGTGTGGGTCCATGCCTAATTTCTGCCATACTAATTTCCAGTTATCCCAGCAGTTTTTGTCAAATAATGAATTCTTATGCCAAAAGTTAGGATCTTTGGGTTTGTCAAACACTAGATTGCTATAGTTGACTATTCTGTCTTGTGAACCTAACCTGGTCCTCTGATCAACTAATCTATTTCTTAGCCAATATCAAATAGTTTTGGTGACTGCTGCTTTATAATACAGTTTTAGATCAGGTACAGCTAGGCCACCTTCATTTGATTTTTTTTTCATTAGTTCTTTTGAGATTCTCGACCTTTTATTATTCCATATGAATTGTGTTGTTATTTTTTCTAGATCATTAAAATATTTTCTTGGAAGTCTGAATGGTATAGCATTAAATAAATAGATTAGTTTAGGGAGTATTGTCATTTTTATTATATTTGCCCAGCCTATCCAAGAGCACTTAATATTTTTTCAATTATTTGTCTGACTTTATTTGTTGGAAAGTTTTTTGTAATTTTGCTCATGTAATTCCTGACTTTCCTTTGGTAGATAGATTCCCAAATATTTTATGCTGTCTACAGTTATTCTGAATGGAATTTCTCTTTGTATCTCTTGCTGTTGGATTTTGTTGGTGATGTATAAAAATGCTCAGGATTTATGGGGATTTATTTTGTAACCTGCAACTTTGCTAAAGTTATAAATTATTTCTAATAGCTTTTTAGTAGGATCTCTGGGGTTCTCTAACTATACCATCATATCATCTGCAAAGAGTGATAGTTTGGTTTCCTCATTGCCTATTCTGATTCCTTTAATCTCTTTCTCAACTCTTATTGCCGAGGCTAATGTTTCTAATACGATATTGAATAATAATGGTGATAGTGAGCAACCTTGCTTCACTCCAGATCTTACTGGGAAAGGTTCCAGTTATTGCCCATTGCATATGATGCTTACTGATGGTTTTAAATATATGCTCCTGACTATTTTAAGAAAAAGTCCATTTATTCCTATACTGTCAAGTGTTTTTATTAGAAATGGATGTTGGATTTTATCAAATGCTCCAACCTTTTACCTCATTTTACAGATGAGGCAAACTGTATTAAGTGATTTGCCCAGGGTCACATAACTAGTGTGTACTTGAGACTAGATTTGAACTTGGGAAGACCCTTCCTGACATTAAGCTTGGTAGCCACCTAGATTCTCCATTCAGAGAAAAGAGGGATAAAGCAAGACCTCCCATCTGCCTATATGACCATGTGCCTTTCATCTCATACTGCATTTGCCTTAAGCCCAATCTTCTTTGGTAAGAGGAGTAGTTCCTTCCATTCAATAATAAACATTCTCATACTTGGTCAAACTCTTCACATTCCAACGACTTAGAATCCCTTTATATTTTTTATCCAAACCCCATTCCTACCCCATCAATTCCTTATTCTTATTGTCCTCAATCTTTTTATCTCAAAGTTTTAAATGAACACTATCCAGATTTTTTACTGTCTTGTTCCATAGTCAACAAACTTTCCTTTATCCTAAATATTTTCTGTTCTTCTCCTTCTGTCTACTAGCTGTTACTGAAACCTGGCTCCTCTATAAAGACAAAGTCTTCCTATTTATACATTTTAGTACTGGTTGTGTCTTCACTACTTTTCCTTGGCTCATTGGTTAAGGAGGGGGAAAGGAGTTGGAATATTCCTTGCTTCTCATTGCCATTTCCAAGTCCTTCTCTACTTCTACTTCTGTCATTCAGTAACTTCTTCTACTCTAAGGATTATCATATTCATATTTTCTATCCTATCAAAATATTGCAAATCACCAGATCATTCTCCCTTCCTCAATCAGTTCAGTACATGACTCACAATTTTTCTTTCCTCCCCAATACTAGAGCACTTCAAAATACATATTGATTCTCCCTCAGGAACCATAGCCACTTAATTCTTCAATTTATTCACTTATCTAGCACGACACCCTATTTCAGCCACACATAAAAATCAGCATTCCATTGATCTTACTATTACCTAGAAATGTACCACTACCATGCTAGAGAATTCTGATTTACTATAACTTATTGGATTTCTACCTCTTTCTCCATTTTCTTATAAAACTCTGCTCTCTATCCATACCGTGGATATCAATACCAGTTCCATAATCCCTCAGTTCTCTCCCCTACACTAGCCATTCTCTCTTCTTTTCCCTATTTTGACTTCTTAGTGAACCAACTGAGCCATATACTGACTTCCTCTCTTGAATTCCTGTCTTTTTTATCATATTACAACTATGATTTGCCAAATATCAGCCATGGATTTCTCCTACAATTTGTTGTCTTTGTTTCTACACACATGCTGCTGAATGAAAGTAAAAAAAAAAATCATATAACCATTCTGACTTGGTCTACTACAAATTTATGCTATACAACTTCAACTATATCCTCTTTGCTGTTAAGCAATCCCATCATTTCTCCCTTAACTCATTATCTCATACTTACCAGAGGTTCTTCCAAAATTTTTCATATCTCCTCAAATCTCCTCTCCCCAACTCCCATCCCTCACCCTCTAACTTAGTACCTTTTACTTCATATTTTATAGAAAAAAAAATTATGACATTTGCCATGAGCTCTACCTTTCACCTCTTCTTTATCTTCCCAGTCAGATACTTCTGGCCATTATCTCTTGTTGTGTCTCTGTGTCATATGATAATATGGCCTTACTACTTACCAATTCTAATTCCTCTCCTTTTTCAAGAAATATTTTATCCCATTTCCCCCCCATATAATGTCCCTCTTCCACCCCTACTAGATCACTTATTTTCATTCCCCCACTGACTACAAACATGTCTGTGTTCCCTAATAATTAAAATAAAAGGCTTCATTTTATCCTTCCATCTACACAATCATCCTGTGTTATTTTGCCCTTTGCTAAACTCAAAATGGCTACCCACAACAAAAGTCTCCACTTTTTTACTTTCACTCTGTTGTTAACCCCTTACAATCAAGATTCAACCCTTATCAGTCCAACAAAAATGCTTTCTCCATTTAACAATGATCTCTTAGTTGCAAAATTCAATGACCTTTCCTCAATTATCATTCTCCTTGACCTTTCTGCACCTTTTGACCCTATTAATAATCTTTCTTCTTCTGATACTCTCTTCTTTCTAGAAGACACCATTCTGTTTTGATTCTTTTCTTTCCATCTGACTTCTCAGTCTCCTTTGCTTGATATTAATCCAGATCACAACTGTAATCAGTGTCTTTTTAGATTTTCTCCTGATCCGTCTTCATTTATTCCCCTACAGTACTTCATCTACATTACTCTATTACTACATCTACATTTCTCACACACTATTGATATCATCAGCTCCCATGGATTTAATTAACATCTTTATGTTGATGATTAGTAGTTCTACCCATTCTGCTCCAGATGTTCTGCTAACTTCCAAGCTCACATCTCTGATGCCTTGTACTAGATTTTCACTATACATCTTATGTTAAACATATTCAAAATAAAATTCATTATCATTTACCCTAAATCCTCTCTCTTCTTCTTCCCTATTTCTATAGAAGGCAGCATCATCCATTTGCATTCCCTCAGACTCAAAAACTAGGAATTATGCTCATCCCCTCACTATCTCATCATTTTTTTTTTTCCTCACCACTCCCCACATCCAATATATTACTAAGGTTTATCAGTCTCTCCTTTTCAACATGTCTTGTATGAGCCCTCTTCTTTGCCTCATCATCACACATCTAGATTACTGCATTAATTTGCTCCAATCCATCATCCAGGGAACCACTAAAGTCATTTTTCTAAAGTTCAGATTGAATCATGTCAATTCCCACCTTCATGAAAAAAAAGTCCACTCCAGCCTCAAATATATGTTCTTTTTGGCGCTAAAATCCTTTCATAATAGACCAGTCTTTTTATACCATACTCCCCAACACATACATTTTGATCCATTGACACTGGCCTCCTAGCAGTACAATGAACAAGACATTCCATTTCTCAACTCCAGGCATTTTCCCTGGTTGTCCCCTATGCCTGGAGTGCTCTCCTTCCTGAATTCTGCCTGCCAGCTTCCATGGCTTCTTTTAAGTCCCAACAAAATTCCCACCTTTTATAGCAAACTTTTCACATTTCCTTTTAATTCTTCCCTCAATTATTTCCTATTTGACTTGTAAATAGCTTGCGTGTATAAATTTGTTTTAATATTTCCTCACTTTTTAGACTATAAGTTTCTTGAGAGCAGGAACTATCCTTTGCCTATTTTTGTAACTCCAGAGTTTAGCACAATGCCTGGCAAGTAGTAGATGCCTAATGTTTATCAATTGGTTGGTGTTGAAAAGTAAGTTGTTAAGTAACACTGTGGATAAAAAGCTGGGTGTGGAGTGAAGAATTCTTAAATTCAAGTCCAGACTCAGACACTAGCTGTGTTACCTTGCACAAGTTACTTAACCTTTCTCTATCTTGAGTTCCTTAATTGCTTAATAATAGCACTTCCTTGTCAGGGTTGTTGTGAAGATCAAATGAGATAATATTTGTAAAATGCTATATACAATTTCTAGTACATAGTAGGAATTATATAAATGCCAGTTATTATTATTAATTATATTATTGCTTTTATTATAGTAAATGATTATTATTATATAATTATATTTTTATTATTATAGTAAATTATTCAGAGAAACTTTCTATATATTTTCTCTCCTGAAAGGATAAAAATACCATAAATATTTTCAGGACAAGGCTAAATATGCTGAGAAGAAGAGTTCCTAAGGTCAAATACTATAACAGGCTTGGTATTACTTTTTCTCTTGCTTTACCTCTGAGCTCTAAATGCTTCATCAAAGTAAATAATTCTGTCAAATTATATCTGTGTGTTGCAATACACATGAATTTGATGAGACCTGTTTTTCCTATCCTAATTTATTGTGTCCATTTTAGAAAACAAAAAAGAAAAGAAAAACAGCATTAATATTTCTGTAGAGTTTGGGTGGAGTAGTTCCAGAGTTGAATGCAGAAAGTCCAATGTTCAAATTTCATTTATAAAACTAATAGCTGGTAACTAGAAGGCACCTTACAAAGAGTACTGGACTGGGAGTCAGGAAGACCTGCATTCAAACCTGCCTCAGATAGAATTACTACTGGCTTTGAAATCATGGGCAAGTCATTTAATATTTTTTCCAGCTTCAGTTTCCCTATTTTTAAAATAAAAATTAAAAATAAAATGCACCAATCTTGCATGGTTGTTGTGAAGATCAAAAGAGTTAACATTGTGAAGTATGTTGTGCAAACCTTCAGTCTCTACATAAATGTAGTTTGTTGATGATGCTGTCATTATTGTTATTGAAACTGGGCAAATCACTTAACTGCTCTGATCTTCAGGCAACTTAATATTTCTCTATGGCATGGATAGTTTGCGATCTTTTTTATATAGGACACAATCCACGTGTAGTACCATACGGAGTAAGGCAAGCTTGATATAGTACCTTTGAGTTTATAGTATCAGAGAGATAAGAACTAAAACAATTTGAATAAAACTGTAAAACAAAGCACATTGAAGGTCAATATTTTATAAACTCAAGAATATAAACTACTTGGGGGGAGGGGAAATTCTTGGGAAAACTGGAAGGAAATATGACAGAAAATAACTTTACAACAGCATTTATGCCACACATCACAAAAAGTTCCAAATGAATACTTGATAAAAAATGGAAGAAAGAGGATGGAGATATCTATTACAGCTAATGCTAGCGGGATAGTTCATGACCAAAAAGGGATTAAAAATCAGAAAATTTTAATTATATGAAATTTAACTTTTCTATGAAAAAAAATAGATGCAGCTAGCAAAAAAGGGGAAACTTGGATAAGAAAATAAGTTTTGCATCAAATATTTCTGATGAGAGTCCAACATCCAAAATATATAGGAATTAACACAACTATTTAAGGCTGAGAGCTATTCCTTAATAATTTTCATCTTCTATAAAGCTGAAAATCAGCATTAACAAAAACAATTCAATGCTATCATCATCTATTCAAGTCCAACTAACCTCTCTGATCATTAGTAGGACTTGTCTAAGATCTATTTATTGTTGGACCATCATTAATCCATCTAACTGCTTGTCATCATTTGGGCGATAGACATATTTTATATACTCATTTTTTCTTTTTCTTTTTTATTAATAGATTTATTTTTAATACACATTGCTTTATGGATCATGTTGGGAGAGAAAAATCGGAGCAAAAAGAAAAGACCATGGGAGAGAGAAAAAATCCAGGAAAAATAAATGAGCATAGCATGTGTTGATTTACATTCAGTCTCCTTAGTTCTTTTTCTAGATGCAAATGGCATTTTTGGTCCAAAGTCTATTGGGATTATTTTGGATCACTGAAATACTGAAAAGAAGCAAATCTTTTATAGTTGATCATCACACATTCTTGCTCTTATTATGCACAATGTATTATTGGTTCTGCTTGTTTTGCTCAGCATCAGTTCCTATAAATCTTTCCAGGCCTTTCTAAAATCAGTTTGTTCATCATTTTTATAGAACAATAATAAAACATTATTTTCATACATCACAACTTGTTCAGTCATTCCCCAAATGATGGGCATGTACTCATTTTCTAATTCTTTGCTGCTACCACCACCACCACCACCACAACAACAACAACAACACATTTTCACACATGTGGGTCATTTTACCCTCCTTCAAGACTTCCTTGGATTACAGAACCCGTAATGGCACTGCTGGGTCAAAGGGTATGGGGAATGACTTGTATTCTTATAAATTTGACACATTCTTTATATATTTTAGAAATAAGACCTTTATTAGAAACACTGACTGTAAAGATCTTTCACTAGCTTTGTACTTCCTTTTTAATCTTGTTTCTGCTTTATTTGTGCATAATGTTTTTAATTTAATGTAATCAAAAATATCCATTGCCTTTCATAGTGTTCTCTAATTCTTCTTTGGTCATAAATTCTTCACTTATCCAAAGATCTGCTAAGTAAATTATGCCTTGCTCCCCTAATTTGTTTATGGTATCATCTTTTATTCCCAAATCATGCACCCATTATGATTTTATTTGGGTATGGAGTGGGAAATGTAGGTCTATCCAGAGTTGCTGACATTATTTTTCAGTTTCCCCAGCAATTTTTGTCAAATAGTTATTTCTTATTGCAGAAGGTGGAGTTTGAGAGTTTATCAAATATTAGATTACTGAGGGCCTTGGTTATTGTATCCTGTGTGTCTATTCTATTCCAGTGATCCACCACTGCATTTCTTAGCCAGCACCATGATTTTTTTTTGATAACTGCTGCTTTATAATTTAATTTTAGGTTACTCTTTTTTTTTCTGATGTAGACTTCTACAGTTTTCTGTCAGTCCTAGATAACTGGTCAAAGAATTTAAATAAACTATTCCCAAAAGAACTGCAAATTATTTATGAAATTATGAATGATTATTTTTCAAAACATTAAAAATATAAATTATACAATATGAAACAACTCTTGCGTCTTACTCCACATCAATAAACTGGCAAAGATGAAAAAAATATGGAAATTGTTTGTGGGAAGACATAGATAGCACAACATCAGAGGAGCTTTGACCTGGTTCAGCTAATTTGGGCTGGAGATTATTAGAAATGTGGCTTTTAAAAAATTACTGAAGTTGCCCAGAGAGCTTACTGCTAGACATGTACCCCTAAGTAAGCAAAGATATAAAGGTCCCATGGATACCTGAATATTCTTAGCAAAACCATTTTGTCACAACAAAGAGCTAGAAACAAAGTGGTTGCTCACTGATTAAGGAATGGCTAAACAAACTATAACAGTGGAATGGAATGGCACTGGCCCATAGGAAATAATGAATATGAAAAATCCATAGAAACATAGGAATGTACTAATAGAAGTAAGCATTTATTAAGTGCCTACTATGTCACAGATATTGTGCTAAGTGCTTGCTTTACAAAAATTATCTCATCTGATAGTCATAATAATGCTTCATAGTTGATTGTATTATTAATTCTATTTTATACTTGAAGAAATTGACACAGAGATTAAATGCTATATCCAAGACCACACAAGTAGTATAAGGCTAAATTTAAACTCAACTCTCCCTGACTTCAATCCCAGTTCTCTACTCACTGTGCCATCTAGCTGATGGCTCACCACATTGGAACTGTATTTCATATGGGCATCTCATTACCTTTAGCCCTACCTCAACTCAGAATTTCCAAATTCAAGCAATTATTGTTTCTTTTGACAATGTAGGTAATGCCTTACGAAGGAAATGGGTCAGTAGTCCTGCACTGTAACAGCAAACAGAAGACAGAGATGGATAAGGAGCAGGATAAATCCAACAGATTAGTTAGAAGAATTCATATTGGTTATTTCTTCCCTATTCGAACTTATCCTATCCTAACAAAGAAAGCATTTGTTGAAATAGTCAGATGTCACATACTCCCTAACAATTAGAGCTGCCCAGATATGTTATGGGCTGCCAACATAGTGATAAATTCCCTGTCATTGGAGATCTTCAGGTAAAGTCCAGATTATTAATTGTTAAAGATCAATCAGTCTTCTTTAACTGTGGTTCACCAGCCCATATGGGATCTTATAACTAAATGTGGGTCACAAAATTAAGATTTATTATCATTAAATGTTTGATTCGTATACATATGCATGTGACTAGAGTCACATAAAAATTTCTCAGGCAAAAAGAAGTGGAAACTTCTTCACAGGTGGAAAAAAATTTAAGAAGTCCTTATTTAGAAGACTGTTTCTGAGATTATATGAGACTTCTCTTGATAGTGTTAAATATTTTGAAACACAAAAAAAATTGTGGGTGGGGGAACAATTATGTGGGGAGAGGTAATATAATGGAATGAGTGCTGGACCTGGAATCACAAAAACACTAGGTGTCAGCTCCAATATTATATAAAGTGACATGTACTTAAACTCAATAAGCTTTAGTTTTCTCATTTGTAAAAAGGAGATCATGAGAACACTTGCAAAAATTTATTTGTTAGCCTTTAAAGGCAAAATATGATTTAGTGTAAAATATCTATCTCAATTTTCCTCTCAAAATGATGGTCTAGGAATTTAGAAGGAAGAATTTATAGGGAGACAGTGAAATACAATAGCAAGAGCATTGAACTTGAAATCATAGGACCTAAGTTGAAATCCATTCCATTTCTCCTACTTACCATTTGTGGGACTTTAGTCTAGCACTTGAACTTTCTGGGCCTCACTTTTCCTCATCTATAAAATGGGGATTCCATTCTTTCCAGTCCTATATGCCTTCTAGTTCTAAATCAGTGACCTCTTATTAAATACTATAATTTGAAGAGACATAGTGAAAGACTTTAAAGTAAGGTCACACAAGGGAAGCTCTTCAAAGAGATGTGTGGTGTGGTTCAAGACAGAAAGAGAAAGAAGGCAAATCAGATTCTACTGAAGATGATGATGATGATGGTCTTTTGATATGAGACCTGGGATCTAATTATTGTAGAAATTCTCCCCAGAAGTGCAGATATAAACACATCTGCATGTCTTAATCCTCCCTAGAGGATCTACACCATGTGGCATTCATTGAGCCTTTCAATATTATGCAAACATCAATGGAACCCTTAAGATGTTCATTTATTAAAACTTCAGTCAATAATAGGCATTTATTGGTTGCCTACTATGTGCCAGGAATTGTGCAGCCCACCCTCCTTAGCTAGTGTTGTCTTTAATACTGCTTCTTCAATAAAAGTAATTATTGATGATATAACACCAATTAGCTACCAAGCATTTATTAATCATCTACTATATGTCATACATTGTTTTTAATGCTAGAGGATTCAATAAAATTTAAACAACCCTGCCAAATGTGATGACCGCGTAGTTTAAAATCATCCAGAGTCAGGAATTCAGATAAAGGGAAAATCTTCAATCTTTATTCTCAGTAGAGGTGAAGAAGGATCGGAGGTGAAGGGGGATTGGAGGTGAAGAGGGGAATTGTGATAGCAATGTGTGCAGCTGAGTCAAGAAGCCAGCCAGACCAGAAGCCAGCCAGCTTTCTCCTTTCACTCCTCTCTCCACTCCTCTGCCTCCACCCACCAAAATCGTCACTTCCTATACAACACATCAGGTCTTGCACAAAGAGTGGGCCAGGGCCATTCTTTCTCCAAGCATATATATTAATAGAGTATGGTCCAATTACTATTTAGCCTCACGTGCTTGGGACCTCAGTGCATCAACTCAAGCCTCAGCCCATTACACCCCTTCTCTCCAGTTTTCAATATATTGAAAGAGATAGCATGTAAACATAAATCTACATAGAGAATAAATGCCAAATAAATATAAGGTAATTAAATATAAGGTCATTTGGAAGGGGAAGCATGAGTAGTTGAGGGAATGTATCTATGATCTCTAATGGGAGATGATATTATTCATCTGTTCTGAAATACTATTGTGTTGTAAGAAATGAATGACCATGAAGATTTCAGGGTTGGTAAGAAGACATACAAAATGATACAGTGATGTAAACTGAATCGTAAAAACAATTTACTCAATAACTTTGGCAACACAATTTGAGAGAACACTAAGTTCAAGCAAAATGCTACATAATTTTAATGATCATATTAAGTCCTTAAAAAAAGCAGTGAGAAAATGGACTTCCTCTGACTCTCTGCAGATGTGGAGAGGTATGGGTGTGAAATGCATAGTACATTGTAGGCATTTAATATATTTCTGTTGATTGAATCTATCAGAACCATTGATGCCATTTATTCCTTTAAAGACTATTGTAATCACCTTTGGCTAATTGATCTCCTTTTATAAATCTCTTTATAAGAACAGATTCCCAAGGTAAGAGCAGTGGAGAAGAATAAATTTGAAAATTAAAGGGATTCTAGCACAAATCAAAGAGAAATTTGGCAAAATAAAATAAAGAAGCTATTATTAAAATTGCAGCAAATCTGTGTCACTGTGTTCCTATTCATTATCCTTTCTATTTTCAACTGCAATATTTTTCTGACATCTTGATTCTATTGGGTCTCACACCAAGTTTTATAAAGATTCTCTTCCCTCTCTGCTACTTTTTTCTGCTTTGTTGTTTGGTTTTTCTCATACTCTTCTTCAAGTTGATAAACAGTCTTCCTTGTATTTTATGTTTCTCTATTTTGTACATGGAAGACTTTCTGGCTGTTCTAGCTTTGTTATTTTGATTAATATTGGTTAAATTTATTTAATAAAAAAGCAATAGCAGCTGATTACTTTTGACCATTTCTAATGTTTCTTTCTTAATTTTTAATTTTTTTTTCAGATTGGTTCTTTTAGACCTATTGTAATCGCATTAGTAATTCCTAATTTCCCTAGTTTCTCTTTGATTCAATATTAATTTTGACTTTTAATACAGCCAATTGATTTTACTGCACACAGACAATTAAAAAGTGACTTCAAAACTGATAGTCACTGCTCATCTTTTAATATATGTTTCTCCTTTTTGTGCTGCTATTGTTCAATGTTCATCATGTCCAGAAAAACTTTCTTCTTGAAGAAAGTTTCCATTATATGCTACCATTGGGTTATTGGATACTCAATAAGCTTTTGATCTTTTTCATTTCTTAATTCTGGAGCATATATTCTAACATACTTTTCACTATCCTCTCTGAGCCCATTTTTATATCAAAACCACTAAGTGTTAAAAGATCTACTTGGTTGGAATACCTTATGAAGTTCTTTAAAGACTAGTTTTAGTACTTCAACATCTTTAACAAAGGTTGGTATGTAGAACTCAAATTTCTTCATGTTAGCCCACTGATAGGTCAGTATAAAGCAAGATGAGCAAACATCCCTTGAAATTGTATATCCTGTTTTCCCAAAATGCACAATAAATCCAATTCAACTATTTCCCTTATTCACATTTCTTAGAAGAATCTGCAAACTAGTCTTTCACTTAGCAGCAACTTCTTTATCTTTTCTGGTTTCATTCATGAAAAGAATGTCCATATGGATATAGTATGACAACAAACATTCATCTTTAGACAAAGTTCTCACATTTGTATACCAACTTTTAAATTAATTTCTTTTAGACTGTCCAAAAAAAACTTTAGAGGGTCCTTGGTGTCCCTTTTCCACACTCTAATAACCATCATACAGAATAAATATTTATCTCATTCACAGTATACCATGCCTAAATAATACCTTGCTTTATATTCAATCTCCTGATACTCTTCAAAAATGCACAGACCAGTCATCAAAGAGCACGCATAAGCTCTTGTTAAGACTATATGTGAAGTTTTTACAGTTGGTGCTCTCTTGGAATAATTTGCAAAAACACAGGCTCACCTCTGTGTAAAGAAGCATAAGGACTGGACTTGGTTGAGGATCAATACTAATAATGCTAGCTGACAAATTAATATTTTACTCTGGAAGCCAAGATATTGAGGACTGAAAGATGGTCCTCCTTGCCAAAAGCCACTGAGAAGTCAAGTGGAATCAAAGTAGAAAAATATCCTATAGTTTTGTCAATGAAGTCAATCAGTAACATTGGCATTGGAGTGAAGTAAAAGAAAATTTGATGAGAATAGGATTTTTAGGATGTTCAGAGTACCACAGATGCCTGAAAACATGGAACAAGATATTCATCCCGTGGTTCGTAGCTTCTGGAAATATCTTTCAGACCTGTGTTTTAAGAAAATCATTTTAGCAGCTGAGTAGATGATGGATTGGAATAAGAAAAGACCTGAATCAGGATGAATAATTTAAAAGTTATTTTGATAGTCAAAGTAAATAAACCTCATTTAAACAACAAAGCAATATTATGGAAAGATGGGCTGCAATATGTTACAGTGAACTCAAGCCACTACCAACATCTTCACCACCATTTTCCCATCAGATTTTGATGGAGGCAGCCAAAAATTATCATGTGAAGTTCATCTTGTGAAGTGTGGAGATACATCCTGGTCACTGTTCCCTCAAGTGCCACAGTTATTGAAGACCCAGAAAATAAAGTTATTGCCACCAGAGAACTTAACACTTTTCAGAGATTTATTATCAGAAAATGATATGATTTTATCAGTGGAAATTCTTTAAGAAGAGTCATTATTATCTGCTTAGCTACTGCCCCATGAGAGCCATGTGACTTTTATTCTTGATATGCAGCTGAAATCTTTCGTATATTTCGTCATCCCCATTAAAATATGAACTCCTTAAGAGCAGGAACTAAATTATTTTCTATTTGTATTCCCAAGGCTCAGTACATGGTTTTGCATATAGTAAGTATTTAATAAAATGCTTCTTTCAGTCAATCATTCATTCATATAGAAGTGAGCAATGATGAGGACATGGACTTTAATAGTGTCTGAGTCAGTGAAGATGAGAAATACCCAAAGAATCATTGCAAATGGAGAAATAGCAATATTTGGCAATTAATTTGCTTGAGTAAAGAATCAAGGATGGCATCATATTGTGAAAGTATGTCCCTAAATGGATAGTGATAACTTCACCATTAATTGTGATGTTCAGAAAAAATAGAAGTTTTGGGAAAGAAAATTAGTGCTTTTAAACATAGTTTTCTTGGGAATTGATGAATGGAGGAAATTTTAATGAAGATGAACCCAGAATTTTAATTATAGAAATTACCTTTGCCAGGACTATTCCTGGAGAAAACTGAAAAACTTAAGCTTTATTAATTCTTTCTCCCTTGACAGTACTTCTCTCCTTTTTGATACCTGTAAAACATTGGGGGGATATTGAACACATGGGGTTTTATTTCTTTTATGTGTCATTATATCTTCTACCAGTAATTGGGTCTCGATTAAATAGATCAGATCTCACGCACTATTAATATGGTAGGTTTGAAATCAAAGTACCTGCATTCTGATCCTGGTTCTCCTGTTTACCACCTACCTGCTAAGGTTGCTTAATTGTCTACCTCATTTTCTTCATTTATAAAATGAGGGAGATTGGATTAGAAAACTTCTGAGGTCCCTTCAAAACATAAATCCCATAAACTTTTAACATTAAATAACTTTAATAAAAGAAGAGCGAAAACAGTTAGAAAAAAGAAATTATTAACTCATTAAGATAGGAAAGTTTATTATAATTTACAAGAATTTTTTATTTTAAAGGACATTTTAATTTTTATAGGACAACAAAAATAATAAAAAAAATAACTTCACTCAGATGAAGTTGCTGAAATAATATTACTTTAATGTCTGGGCTAGCTCTCTGTAGGGCCTCAGGATCAGTGAGAATAAGGATCAGTCAAAATACTTGGTTTTTAAGAGGAGAAATGAAGGAGGCAAGCAAGTTGTTACATGGCTCATCAAAGATGAATCCTGGACTCTGGAGTCTGGAGCCTGAAGTCTTCTCTTCTGAGTTTGCTGCAACAGAGAGACTCTTACCCTCTCCCTCAGCCCTCCAATCCTTCCCTGTGATTACCTTATCACAACACATTCAGTAAATGCCAATCATGAGGAGAGCCATATCATCTAAATAAATGTTTATAGAACCATTATCTCACATTGAGTAGGTAAGTTCTCTGCTGTCTTAGATTCAAGTACATCTTTTCAGAGTTCCAGTCCTCTACATATTACTATTTTTTTCAAAATTTTTGTCTTTCTGGAGGCATAATTTGTCTCATTTTTGCTTCTATACACAGATTCTGAAGTTAATATACACAATTGTGGTCAAAAGATATAAAATGTCAACTTGACCTTGTCCCTACTCCTTAGGGCAGATTGTAGTACTTTGCAATATGCTTTGCATCTTGGAGGGTGGGAGGGAAGGTTTTAAAATATCCAAAGAATGAACTTCAGAGTTAAAGACATAGTATGGAAGTGAATTTAAATCACTAAATCATATGATGAATGTTTTAGAAATCACGGTTTTTCTACTTTGAAACTGCCTTAAATACTGACAGCCAGTGCAAAAAAAAAAAAAAAAAAAAAAAAAAAAAAACATGATGAATTAAATTTCTGATTTTAAAATAAATGTTTGTCTACAAGAACCTATTTCAATTTCATTCAGTTAAGATTTATTGGATTTATATTATGTACCTAAGTATACTAGACCAAGTAGGGAAAGAAAAATCTCTTTTTCAAAGAGTCTGTGATCTAGATGGAAAACCCATCTGGAACAAGTAGAGGCCCAACACAAAATAGAATATAAATCAATTTGCTATGATACTAAGTGAACTAGGTGGTCAGAAAGGGGCTGAAACTAGGATAGATTAAATGCTGGAGGAGTCCTGAATTCCAAACACAAGGAATTCCTCCTAATGACCCAGTCATTATTTGGCTTGTAAGTATAATACAAAATAGAATTGTAGAGCTCCCCAAGTCTGGGGGTGGGATGTTGTAGGAGGGGGAAGGGCTAGTATTAAGTTTAAATAATGCCAGTTCAATCTTTTTTGAACACACCCAATTCTCCTTCAAAAATGAGATTTCTGGGAGCCAAGATGATGAAGTATGCAGTGAATCACTGTAACTCTTCCATATTCAAGTCCAGGAAACCATAAAATAGACTACAAGAAAGATTCTGGAGTAATGGAACCAGTAAGGAGATTGGATGAAACAATCTGTTAGCCCAGGAAATTAGCAAGAGGGGTCTGTCTTGCTTAGGTTACAGGGAGCACAGTCTATGACAGGAAGCTTCCCCATGAGCTAGCAAACTTCACTTCAGCAAGACAAGATGCAGACAAGATTATAAGGGAAGCAATAAACTGGGAAAACATTTTTACATTCAAAGGTTCTGATAAAGACCTTGTTTCCAAAATTTATAGGGAATTGACTCAAATTTATAAGAAATTGACCCATTCTCCAATTGATAAATGGTCAAAGGATAAGAACAGACAATTCTCAGATGGAGAAATTTAAACTATTTCTAGCCATATGAAAAGATGCTCCAAGGCATTATTAATCAGAGAAATGCAAATTGACAACTCTGAAATACCACTACATACCTGTCAGATTGGCTAAGATGACAGGAAAAATAATGACGAATGTTGTAGGGGATGTGGGAAAACTGGGACACTGATGCATTGATGGTGGAGTTGTGAATGAATCCAATCATTCTGGAGAGCAATCTGGAATTATGCCCAGAAAGTTATCAAACTGTGCATACCCTTTGATCCAGCAGTTGCTACTACTGGGCTTATACCCCAAAGAGATACTAAAGAAGGGAAAAGGACCTGTATGTGCCAAAATATTTGTGGCAGCCCCGTTTGTAGTGGCTAGAAACTGGAAAATGAATGTATGCCCATCAATTGGAGAATGGTTGGGTAAATTGTGGTATATGAATATTATGGAATATTATTGTTCTGTAAGAAATGACCAGCAGGATGAATACAGAGAGGATTGGAGAGATTTACATGAACTGATGCTGAGTGAAATGAGCAGAACCAGGAGATCATTACATACCTCAACAACGATACTGTATGAGGATGTATTCTGATGGAAGTGGATTTCTTTGACAAAAAGATCTAACTCAGTTTCAATTGATCAATGATGGACAGAAGCAGCTACACCCAAAGAAAGAACGCTGGGAAATGATTGTAAACTGGTTGCATTTTGGTGTTTCTTCCCAGGTTATTTTTACCTTCTGAATCCAATTCTTCCTGTGCAACAAGAAAACTGTTTGGTTCTGCACACATATATTGTATCTAGGATATACTGTGACATATTTACCATGTATAGGACTGCTTGCCATCTGGGAGAGAAGGTGGAGGGAGAGAGGAGAAAAGTCGGAACAGAAGTGAGTGCAAGGGATAATGTTGTAAAAAATTACTCAAGCATGGGCTCTGTCAAAAAGTTATAATTATTTTTTAAAAATTATCTATTTTGTGATCAATAATGATCTCTAGTTCTTCTTTGATCATAAATTCCTTCCTCCTCCACAGGTCTGAAAGGTAAACTATACTATGTTCTTCTAATTTATTTATAATCTCATTCTTTATGCCTAGATCATGAACCCATTTTGACCCTATCTTGGTGTCTGGTATTAAGTGTGGGTCAATGCCTAGTTTCTGCCATACTAATTTCCAATTTTCCTAGCAGTTTTTGTCAAACAGTGAATTCTTATCCCAAAAGCTGGGGTCTTTGGGTTTATCAAACACTAGATTATTAAGGTTATTGACTATTTTGTCCTTTGAAGCTAACCTATTCCACTGATCAACTAGTCTATTTCTTAGCCAATACCAAATGGTTTTAGTGACCGCTGCTTTATAATGTAGTTTTAGATCAGGTACAGCTAGGCCATCTTCATTTGATTTTTCTTTCATTAGTTCCCTTTAAAGTCTTGATCTTTTGTTCTTCCAGATGAATTTTGTTGTTATTCTTTCTAGATCATTAAAATAGTTTTTTGGGAGTCTGATTGGCATAGCACTAAATAAATAGATTAGTTTAGGTAGTATTGTCATCTTTATTATATTTGCTCACCCTATCCAAGAGCACTTAATATATTTCCACTTTATTTGGGTGGAAAGTGTTTTACAGTTTTGCTCATATAGTTCCTGACTTTCCCTTGGCATATAGATTCAAAAATATTTTATACTGTCAGTAGTTATTTTAAATGGAAATTTAACAATGGATGTTGGATTTTATCAAATCCTTTTTCTTCATCTATTGAGATGATCATATGGTTTTTGTTAATTTGGTTATTGATATAGTCAATTATGCTAATAGTTTTCCTATACTGAACCAGCCCTGTATTCCAGGTATAAATCCTACTTGGTCATGGTGTATTATCCTGGGAATGATTCTCTGTACTCTTTGTGCTAATATTTTATTTAAGATTTTAGCATCAATATTCATTAGAAAGATTGGTCTATAATTTTCTTTCTCTGTTTTCAACCTACCTGGTTTAAATATCAGTATCGTGTCTTTGTCATAAAAGGAATTTGGTAGGACTCATTCATTCCCTATTTTTTCAAATAGTTTATATAACATTGAAGTTAATTGTTCTTTACATGTTTGGTGGAATTCACAAATCCATCTGGTCCTGGGAATTTGTTCTTAGGGAGTTGATTAATAACTTGTTCTATTTATTTTTCTGAAATGGGACTATTTAAGCACTTTACTTCCTCCTCTGTTAATCTGGGAAGCCTATATTTTTGGAGATAGTCATCCATTTCACTTAGGTTATCAAATTTATTGGCATAAAGCTGGGCAAAGTAACTTCTTATTATTGCTCTAATTTCTTCTTCATTGGTGGAAAGTT
Source organism: Sarcophilus harrisii (assembly GCF_902635505.1). Taxonomy (NCBI): domain Eukaryota; kingdom Metazoa; phylum Chordata; class Mammalia; order Dasyuromorphia; family Dasyuridae; genus Sarcophilus; species Sarcophilus harrisii. The sequence goes on along the minus strand of NC_045428.1, from coordinate 406,522,925 downwards.
CACCCTTTTCATTTTTAAGACTACTAATTTGATTTTCCCCTCTCCTTTTTCTAATCAGATTTACCAAAGACTTATCTATTTTATTGTTTTTTTTTCATAAAACCAACTCTTAGTTTTATTTATTAGTTCAATAGTTTTTTTAACTTTAAATATTATTAATTTCTCCTTTTAATTTTAGAATTTCAAATTTAGTATTTGATTGGGGTTTTTTAATTTGCTCTTTGTCTAGCTTTTTAAATTGCAAGCCCAATTCATTGGCTAGAGAAGATTAATCTTCTCTTTCTCTATTTTATTCAAGTAAGCCTCTAAAGATATAAAATTTCTCCTTATTACCACTTTGGCTGCATCTTACAAATTTTAGTATATTGTCTCATTGTTTTCATTCTCTTGGGTGAAATTATTAATTGTATCTATGATTTGCTGTTTCACCCATTCATTCTTTAGGATGAGATTATTTAATTTCCAATTACTTTTTGGTCAGTCTATTTACCCCTAGGTTTTTGTTGAATGTAGTTTTTATTGCATTGTGATCTGAAAAGAATGCATTTACAATTTCTGCCCTTCTGCATTTAATTTTGAGGTCTTTATGTCCTAATATATGGTCAGTTTTTGTAGAGGTTCCATGAACTGCTGAGAAGAAAGTGTACTCCTTCCTGTCTCCTTTCAGTTTTCTCCAAAGATCTATCATATCTAACTTTTCTAATATTCTATTTACCTCTTTAACTTCTTTCTTATTTATTTTGTAGTTTGATTTATCTAATTCTGAGAGTGCAAGGTTGAGATCTCCTTATTACTATAGTTTTGCTGTCTATTTTTTTCTTGCAACTCTCTTAATGTCTTCTTTAGGAAGTTAGATGTAATACCATTTGGTGCATATATGTTTAGTATTGATATTGTTTCATTGTCTATGCTGCCCTTTAGCAAGATATAGTTTCCTTTCTTATCTCTTTTAATTAGATCAATTTTTGTTTTTGCTTGATCTGAGATAAGGATGACTACCCCTGCTTTTTTGACTTTACCTGAAGCATAATAGATTCTGCTCCAGCCTTTTACCTTTACTCTGTATGTATCACCTGGCTTTAAATGCATTTCCTGTAAATAACAAACATATTGTAGGATTCTGGCTTTTGATCCAGTCTGCTATCCACGTCCACTTTATGGAAGAGCTCATCCCATTCACATTTATGGTTAAAACTACTGATTCTGCATTTCCTGCCATCTTATCCCCAAATTATGCTTTTGTTTTTCTTTTCCCCTTTACCCCTCTCCCCAGTATTAAACTTGTGGGTACCACTTGCCCCATGCATTTCTCCCTCTATAGAATCTCTCCTACTCCCTTTGAGTCCGTTACCCTTTCTTATATCTTTCCCTTATTACTCTTTTCCTTTTTCCTTTTCTTCTCTCACTTTTTAATGAGGTGAGAGAAGTTTCTGTGTATACCAAATATGACTAATATTTTCTCTTTTAGCCAAATCTGATGAGAGTAAGATTCACACAATGTTCCTCCCCCTCCCTAAATTCCCTCAGATATGATAGTTTTCGTTTGCCTCTTTGTGGGATGTATTTTCCCTCTTTTTAATCTTCCTTTTTCCTTTTTTCTGATGCTATCCCTTTTCACTTCTACTTCCCTTTTTTGTATTATAACAGGACAATCAAATTATACATGCACTCTTTATGTATGCCCATAATAGAAATACAGTTCTCAAGAGTTCTTTTATGCTTCTCTTGAGTCCTATATTTGGAGGTCAAATTTTTTGTTTAACTCTAGTTTTTTCATTAGGAATAAATGGAATTCACCTGTTTCATTGAATGTCCATCTTCTTCCCTGGAAGAAAATGCTCAGCTTAACTGGATAGTTTATTCTTGGCTGCATTCCAAGTTCTTTTGCCTTTTGGAATAACAGATTCCAGGCCCTTTGATCCTTTAATGTGGAAGCAGCTAGATCTTGAGTGATCTTTATTGAGACCCATTAGTATTTGAATTGTTTTTTTCTGGCTGCTTGTAATATGTTTTCCTTAGTCTGATAGTTCTGAAATTTAGCTACAATATTCCTTGCAGTTATTATTTTTTCTTTCAGAAGGTGTTCAATGAATTCTTTCAATGACTATTTTACCTTCTTATTTTATTACATCTGGGCAGTTCTCTTTTATGATTTCCTATAAAATAGTATCTAGGCTCTTTCTTTCATCATAATTTTCAGGAAGTCTAATAATCCTCAGATTGTCTCTCCTAGATCTATTTTCCAGGTCTGTTGTTTTACCAAGTCGATATTGAATATTTTTTTCTACTTTTTCTTTTTTTTTTTTTTTTTTTTTGGTTTTTCTTGACTGATTGTTGATGTCTCAACAAACCATTTATTTCTATTTGTTCAATTCTGATTTTTAATGAGTTATTTTCTTCATTAGCTTTTTTACTTTTTGTATATGTCCAATTGAGTTTTTAAATGAGTTGGTTTGCTCTATGGAAATTTTTTCCATTTCACTATTTTTTTTACTGAGTTATTTTCTTTTTCCAATTCACAAATCCTACTTTCCTGGGAGTTTTTCACCTTTTCCAATTCACATTTCAGGAAGTTGTTTTCTTTTTCCACTTAATCAAAGTTTTTCTTTAGTGAGTTATATGCCTTTTCCATACACTCTTGCAGAGCTTCTCTCTTCTCTCCCCATTTTTCTTCTAGTTCTCTTTTATGATCTTTTATAATTTCTTCTAGGAGAGCACTGTGTGATGAGGACCAAGTTACATTCCCCCTTTAGGGTTTTGTCTGGAGACTGTCTGCTATTAGTCACCTCAAGGTTGGAAATCTGCTCTCTTTCTGTATAGAAGCCATCAATAGTGAGAGTTCGCTTGTCTTTTTTACTCATTTTTTTAAAAAAAGCCCCTAGAGTCTGTCTTCAGGATAAGGTGATTGCCAGCTTCCTCTACAGAACAGGGATAGGTAGATGGACAGTAGCTCTCCTACAAATGGGCTGCAGCGATGCCGAGATGTGCAAGTGGCCTGTGAAAAACCCTGCAGCAGAAGTGTCATTGCCCTGGGAAGAGCCACTGCACATGGAACTTCCACTGCCCCAGGCAATCTTCCCACCCCCTGCAGAAATGTGGCTGCCCTGGGCAGAGCCCCACCTGGTGTGCAGAAGTGTGGCTGCCCTAAGCAAAGTCCCATGCTGCAGAATGGGGCTGCACAGCTGTGCTGTGGTCTGTGCTGAGTCACTCCCAGTGCTGGGTGTGTGTGGCCAGGTCCTGTGAAACTCTGGTGTTTTGGAGTGGTGTTTGTATAACTTCTCTGGTGATCTACTGCTTTGCAACCAAAGCAGAGTCATCCCTGCAAATTGTCCACCTGCAGAGACCATACCCTACCCTGGTCTGCTCAATGCTAGCCTCTGTGTTCTGCCTCCCTGCCTGCAGTGGCCTCCTCCCATCATATCAGGACAAACCTTTTCTGGCAATCTTCCAGATTATCTTTAGCTGGTAATTTGTTGTACTCCCAATATTTGTTGATTTTACCAGTCAAGCACTATTTCAGAGGCTGAATTTGGTAATTAGTAGTGAGGCTGGAAGAGGAGCTTAGAATGAAGTGTGTTTCCTCTTCATCATCTTGGATTTGCCCCTCCTCCATCCCAAAGTAGGCATTGAAGGAGTCTACTTATCACCTCAAGAAAGAAATCCCAAAATACAAACTCCAAGGAACATTATAGTCAAAATTCAGAACTATCAGATCAGATAAAATACTACTACAAGTAGCCAAAAAGAAACAATCCAAATATCAGGAAGTTACAATCAGCATTACATAGGACTTAGAAGCTGCAACACTGAAGTATCAGAGATCATGGAATACAATATTGGAATACAATATTCTGTAAGGCAAAAGAGCTACAGTTATAACCAAGAATCACTTACCCAGAAAAATTAAACAAAATACATCAAGGTTGAAAATGGTTGTTCAATGAAGCAAAAGGATTTCCAGGTTTCATAAGATCATAAGATCAGAACTGAAACATTAATTTGACCTCCAGTGTCAAGTCCCCAAAAAGAATAAATAAGTTAAAAAAAGAAAAGAAAACATGAGAGATTCAATAGCACTACACTGTTTCCATCCATACATGGAAAGATCTTAAAAAATATATCATAGTACAATTAAAAGGAATGCACATTGACAGGATACAGGTATAAGGTGAATTTGAGGGAATGACATAAAAATAATTAAGGAATGAGAAAAAGGAATGCACTGGATTCAGAAAGAAGGAAGAGGTAGAATAGTATAAAATACAAACTACACTATAGACCAATTACAATGGAGGGAAAGATGGGTGAGTGGGAGATAAGCATCTCTTGAATTTCAGTCTCATCAGTATTGACTCAAAGAAGGAATAGTATACATCCTCAATTGAATATAGAAATTTATCTTATCCATCATGGAAGTAGGAGGAAAGATTAAGTAAAGGGTACATAGAGATTGACAGAAGGAAGAACAGATCAAGTGAACTGGCATACTTAAAAAAAAAAAACACTGATGGAGGAGGAAAAGGGTAAAAGAAGAGAGATGGGACAAACAGGAGGGATAATACTGTAGTGTTCTCTGATTCAGTTTTCCTGGAATCTCTGGAAGCAGCCTTCTTTTCAGTTCAATAATCACCACAAGAGTAGACAGGGGTTAAAGTCCAAATCCTTTATTATCTCTTTCAAAGTCTTGTCTCTTTTCCTGGGGTCCAGGCAGCTTTCTGGAGAGCCTTTCAGACTGGCCTTGGTCTCAGTAGAGAAATGCAGGAGAGTTTGTCCGAGCTTATATGCTCTCATCATAAGTGTGAATTGTGTAGAACTATATTAAGTACTAAGTACATGTACTGAACTAGAGAACTATTAAGCACCATGCTAAACTAGATAACCATTGTCTCATCAATTCCACTTAGTTCTTTGTAAGAATCCTTTGTTTCAAATTCAGAGTTATGGCCCATAACATAATAGAATGGATGTAATTACTGGTAGTAATCATAACTGTGAATGTAAATGGGATGAAATTTCCCATAAAAAAGTGGATAGTAGAATAAATTAGAAAGCAGAACCCAAAACATATTGTTTAGAAGAAACACAGGAAACACACACACACACACACACACACACACACAGCAGAGAGGGTGGGAGAGAGAGAGAGAGAGAGAGAGAGAGAGAGAGAGAGAGAGAACAGATAAGGGATTGCAGTAAAATCTATTATGCTTCAGCTGAAGTTTAAGAAAAAGCAGGAATAGCAATCCTAACCACAGACAAAGTAAAATCAAAAATAGATCTAATTAAAAAAGATAAGGGAAGAAACTACATCTTGCTAAAAAAGTACCATAGACAATGAAACAATATCAGTATTAAACATATATAAACCAAGTGGCATAACATCCAAAATCTCAAAGAAAATGTTAAATGAGCTACAGAAAGAAATACATAGCAAAATTATACTAATGGGGGATCTCAACTGTCCTATCTCGGAACTTGATAAATCCAAACAAAAAGTAAAAAAGAGACTTTGAGGATAAATAAAATGTCAAACATCATAAACAAATTAAAAGAGAAAAGGATAATCTACTTGTCAAATCTATGGGAAGAGGGAAAATTCATGACCATATAAGAGACTACATTATGAAATGCAATATAGATAATTATGATTATGTTAAAGTAAAAAGTTTTGTACAATAAAGCCAATGTAACCAAGATTAGAAAGCAGAGAAATAATCTGTAAAAGCAAATGTTTTTGATAAAGGCCTCATTTCTCAAATATATAAAGAAATTATTCAAATTTATAAGAATCCAAGCCATTCTTCAATTGATAAATGGCCAAAGGATATAAATAGGCAGTTTTCAGATTAAAACAAGCAAAGTTATATATAGACATATTATTAGAAAAATGCAAATTAAAACAAGTTTAAAGTATCACCTCATAAGTATCAGATCAGCCAACATGACCAAAAAATTGAAAATGATAGATATTGGAGAAGATGTGGGAAAATTGAAATAATAATGCATTGGTGGTGTAGTTGTGAACTGATCCAACCATTCTGGAAAGCAATTTAGAGCTATGAACAAAAGTCAACCAAATTGTACATATCCTGTGACCCAGCAATATGACTACTTGGTTGGTATCCCAAAGGCATTATAAAAAGACAAAAAGACCCAAAGGTGCATAGATATTTATAGCAGCCCCCTTTTGTGGTGACAAAATATTGGGAATTGATGGGATGCTTATCAATTTGGGGGTGGCTAAACAAGCTATAGCTAATGACTGTAACAGAATACTACTGTGCAATAAGAAATGGTGAGCAGACAGATTTCAGAAAAACTTAGAGGGATCTGTATGAAATGTTGCAACGTGAAATGAGCAGAACAAAGAAAAAAGTTGTACACAATAAAAGCAGCATTATATGATGATCAAATATTATTAAATCAGCTCTTCTCAGCAATAAAATGACCCAAGACAAAGGATTCAGAAAGGAAAATATTATCAATAACCAGATAAAGAATTGATGAACTGTGAATGCAGATTGAAACACATTTTTTCACTTGCTTTATTCTTTCTTTTATTTTTTTTCCTTTTGATCTATTTCTTCTTTCATCATTGTGATTAATACGTGAATATGTTTTACATGTTAGCACATGTATAAACTACATCAAATCATCTTCAAAAAAGGGGATGGGAGAGGAAAGAGTAGAAAAATTAGTAACTCAAAATCTTGTAAAAATAAATGCTAAAAATTGTTTTGAAATGTAACTGGGGGGAAATAAAATATTTTTAAAAAATAAAATAATGCCAGGAGTGGAGGGCTAGAATGATGCAGAAGGCTGGAACTCTGAAAAGGTATACTTAAATCCAGAACAGCAGAGTACTTAAGGCTAAATACCTACTCAATGTGATATAATGGTTCTATAAACGTATACTTAGATGATATGGTGATGTGATGGCTCTCCTTACAATTGGTGCCTGCTGCATGTGGTGTGGTGAGGTAATTAGAGGGAAGGATTGGAGGGCTCAGGGAGGGAGACAGAGTCTCTCTGCCACAGAATGCTCAGCAGGGAAGACTTCAGGCTACAGACTCCATAGTCCAGGATCCATCTTTGAGGATATTCTTGCCTGCCTCCTTCACTTCTTCTCCTAAAGACCAACGACTTTGACTGATCCTGACTCTGACTGATCCTGAGGCACTCCAGAGAGCTAGTCCAGACATTATAGCCAGGATTGCTAAAAAAAAAAAAGGATTGCATATTAGAAGTTCTAAACTAGCAGAACAGTCTGTAAACTCCTGAATAATCTATTAAATTGGACCCTTTAATTTGCCTAATTGATGCCTTTTTAAATCCAAAACTAGTAGATGGATTGCTGCAACTGGAGGAAAATCTGCTCCTTTTTGAATCTACTTCTGAGCTAGAATAATTGGGAAAGACTTCTTGAAGATAACAGGAACTGAGATGGGATCTAAAGCATGGATGTTAGGCAACATTTGTTAAAGAAAAAGCAGAGGAAGGAAGGTACTCTGTGGCTAGAGCATGAAAAACTTTAGAGGTATGAATGAGAGAATAGCTCTTGTATATAGGGGAAGAAGGGGATACATTACATCTGTGCATTTAGTGGTCAATGAAAAAGCAGTAATACATTTTAAGCTATTGGGTGCTTCCCCTGCTACTTTCTATCTATTATAAAATCATATTTTCAAAGGATTGTTGTAGATGTCTTTAAGTATCATCTAAATCATCCTTCTAATTAAATTCTTTCCAATTCATCACCAACACCACAATTCCACTGAACCTTTCCTACAGTGATAATCTTAATATTCAGACAGCCTGGGAAATAAATTTCATGCTCATATTTATTTATTTTTATGTTTATTAAGTGCGTGTTCTCTAAGTACCAAAGATATTTTTAAAACATAAGTTGTCCAATGGTGTTAATCCTCACAATTTTCCAATAAAACATTCAAACAATAAAAAATAAGAATATAGATTTTGTTTTTATTCATCAGAAATTGTATTTTGTGACAATTATCTTGGTACTTTCCCAAAAAATTGTAATATTCTTGTCCTCAAAGACTAAAGTTCTATAAAGATACTCTATGTATAAGTTCCAGTACCTGCTGTTGGGAGATTTTCTTCCAGCTCAAATAGTCAAATTGTTGTTTGTACCTGACATAGTTTCCTTCAAATTCCAGAAATTAGAGTTTTTGTTATTGTTTTTGTTTTTCTTGTGAATTAAAAAGACACAAATGAGGGAAATTAAAGAGGTTAATTTAATGTCCTGGTAAGAGATTTCCACACTGCAACAAGAAATTGGGACAACAGAGAACTCCTAATAGACAATCCTTTTGCAGCATCTCTGGGATAATTGAATCTTGCTCTGGTGTCATAGGAGCTCTGAATGTACCTGTCTTCTGACATTGGATTTGTTCAGAGAGGCCAACAATGAAGACTTGAATAATTCAGCAATTGCATTATAAAAGTGGAGCAGTACTTTGGGGCTAAGTTAAACCCCAGTTGTGGAGAATGTGTCTTCATAATCTCCTCTTCTGTTTTCCTCCTCTTGTGCATATTAACATTCACTCTACACAAAAGTCCTCCTAAAATACTTCACTCTTAAAGAAGTTTAAAAAATGTATCATGCTGGGGATCTACCTTATCTCACTCTACACAGCCATGTTTCGCAATGCTTGTGTTATAAATATTTATAATTAAGGTCTCACTTTAGAGTGCTTGATAATAATCAAAATAACTTTTTGAAGAAGTGGGGCACTCAAGTCAAGTACTATGCTTGTCCAACTGGCAAATATAATTATGGGGGGAAATGAACTGCCCAACATACAGTCTTCACCAAAACATAAAAGAAAAGCATATAGGAAAAAACATTATCATCATCATCATCATCATCATCATCATCGTATTTTAAAACTTTTAAATTTAATAGTGAAGTTTGGACTTTTGGAAGCTTAGTAACATAGTAGACAGAATGCCAGTCCTGTAATCATGAATTCTTTAATTCAATTTAATTCATGCATTCAAATTCAGTCTCAGAAACTTATTTTCTATGTAACTGGGCAAATTGCTTAACCTCTATTTGCCTCAGCTTCCTCATCTGTAAAGCAGGCATAGTAACAGCACCTACCTTTCTGAGTTGCCATGAGGATCAAATGAGATAATAATTAAAACATACTTAGAACAGTGCCTGGCACACAGTAGGCACTACATAATGTTAGTACTTTTATTATTATTATTTTCCTGTTGTATAATCCTATTAAATATGTTTTTTTTTCTTTTCAGGATTAATTTATACCAAAAGTTTCAAGATACATATGCAGTATTATGTTCTATTGTTTGGTCACTGGAGAAAGAGTTCACATCAAGAACACCAACAATTAAGTTAATGTTCGTAGATAGTCTAAAAATAGATAATTATTAGCACCTTTTCCCCAACCACTCTTTCTGCCACTGCCATTGTGAAAGCAGAAGAGGATCTTAGAGGACTTAGGGCTAATATGCAATTTCCTTTCTTTTATAGGTTGCTATGTGTAATGGGCTGAAGCTCGAGTTGATGCACTGAGGTCCCAAGCATGTGAGGCTAAATAGTAATTGGACCATACTCTATTAATATATATGTTTGGAGAAAGAATGGCCCCTGCCTACTCTTTGTGCAAGTCCTAATATGTTGTATAGGAAATGATGATTTTGGTGGGTGGAGGCAGAGGGTCAGGAAGAGAGGTGGGGAAAGAAGGCTGGCTGGCTTCTGGTCTGGCTGGCTTCTTAACTCAGCTGCACATATTGCTATCACGATTCCCCCCTTCACCTCCGATCCCCCTTTACCTCCGATCCTTCTTCACCTCTACTGAGAATAAAGATTGAAGATTTTCCCTTTACCTGAATTCCTGACTCCGGCTGATTTTAAAATACGTGGTCATCACAGCCATGTCCAAAAATTCCAACACTAAAATGTTGGTCTGCTGCCCTGCATACATATTGAGCAAGTCCTAGATATAAAGGATATTTTCATCTTTCATGAGTTAAGTAAAGAAACAAATAAGTATAAGCTATAATTATATGTGTTTATTAGTTAGGATAACTAGGCAAGGAAGGCATAGATAAAGATCATGACAATATGACCTCCAAAACTGATACTTCCTACTAGTAAGAGTTTGAAAAGAATTTGAGATTTATTAACAAATTTTCCCTCAGAGAATTAAAAGAATTATAACTAAAATATAATTTGTGAGTCTCTACTTCTTGAAATTTGCTTTCGCTCTATCTTATTCATATATAAAGCTCTGTTTGTTATCTGCTAAAGACAAATAAAAAGGAGCAAGATTTAGTACACGAACAATGTGTTTGGAGCATATAGTGGAAAAATAAATATATTCCCTGTACTAATCTCATTTATGATAAATTTTCAGTCTTAGGCAAGGCAAAATTAGAAGTATGTAATAATTGGTTTTGTACTGTTATTTAAGGCTTTTAACTATAGTATCTGGAGGTGTATTGCGTCTCTTCCCCCTTCCCCCCCCCCACCCCGTGAATTTAAAGATGTTCAAACCATCCCTCTCTGTCTCTCTATGGTCAACATTCAATAAAATAAAGGCACAACTAGACTTTTATGTTTGACTTACTGATTAAGCAACGAAATCCAACTCTCATTTCAACAGTATTTCCAGTTCAATAGGAAATAAGTTTGCAATTTGCAGAGAGAAAGAGATAGAAAGAGACAGGGACAAAAACAGAGATAGAGACTTTGTGACATGGGGGAGAGAGAGAGAGAGACAGAGAGAGAGAGACAGAGAGACAGAGATAGAGACAGAGACAGAAACAAACAGAATCAGAGAGAGACACAGAGAGAAGGAAGCAGGGAGGGAGGGAAAGAAAACTGAAATATTCTTGGAGACCCAATGTATGGAAATTAAGAAAGTCAGATTTAAACAGGAAACCTTATTAATATGGAAATCCAAATGTCCATATACTTTGACCCAGAGATTTCACTGCTGTTACAAACTCCAAGGATTTCAATGTCAATAGGCAGCAAATTTTGCAGCAACAAAATTGAAAACAAAGTAGATGTTCATGGATTAGGGAATGATTAAACAAGGTGTAGAGTATGACCAGTATAGAATATTATTGTGCTTTAAGAAACAATGAATATGATGATTACAGTGAATGGTGGAAAGAATTATATAAACTAATGCAAAGTGAGATAAGCAGAAATTTACATAATGCTATAATAATGTCATTCAAAAGAACAACAACAAAACAATTGGAACTGAATGAAGTGAAATTATAATGACTAAATTTGGACTGAAAGGAAAAAAAAATAAGAAGGTATTTTCCCTCTGCTTCTTTACCAAAATGGATCATTATTGGTATGGAACATTGCATACAATATCCATATCTTTTAATATATTGATTAGTTTTGATGAACTATTTTTTCCTTTTTTTAATTCTTTGTTTGACTAGGATTATTAAGGATTATTCTCTGGAAGGGAGAAAGAAAAATGATACGATAGGAAATGTATGATCTAAGAACAAACAACATCAAAAAAAATTCATTTTAAGAAAGAAAATATTATTTTATTGTGATATGTATTCTTGGTTAAAAGTGATTATAACATATACACGCAAATAACCAATAAAGTAAAATAAGAAAAAAAAATACATGGACCAGAAAGGGAAAAGACTTTTATTTTATCTTTAATAACAGCACAGAATAATACTGTAGGAATAGAAGAATAGGCAGATGCATATTTTTAAGCTTTATAAACCTAATCACTAGAAAGTAATTATGTTGCAGCATAATAAACACACAAGTCTATTGATCAAAATTTCTCTTTCTCTATGGACTACACAGACTTCCATGAGTCAGCATCAGTAAAGTCTGATGATGATTCATGTTCCTAAACTTATGTGGCACCAATCCCAGGGAAATCAACTTTGACCTTACATTATTAACATTTCTCTTCCTCCCAGGCAAGCAGGATTAGGTTCTAGTCACACCTCCAAAGACTAGCTAATGCCCAGCAAATCAATTGACAATCTGATTGTTCAGGGTACTACAGTGAGAAAATGTACCAGGATTATTGCCAACATCTGTCAAATAACTCTAGGAGAGCCAGGAAAATGAAATTATATATGAAATTTTAAATAAATTGAAAACTGTCTTGATGAAAAAGAATGCTGATTTTGTCATTTGGATTTAGACATCCAGTAATTTTTTAAAAATAATAAAATTCATATGACATCTATATCCATATCTATCTATCTATCTATCTATACAGGGAGTAGTGAAAAAAGAGAAGACAGAAATTAACTAATTTACTGAATTAATTTTAAAAGTAATTAAAAATATTTATTTAAAGCAAAAAAAAAAATAGAAAAAAGAAAAAAAAAAGGCTGTGGAACAACATTGTCATATGCCCAGCAGAATATGAAAGGATTCAAAATATATAACAATGAATTTCTATTTCAAAAAAAGCATATATAAAAATAGAAAATATTGTATTCAGAACTGCCCACCTTTTCTTTGCTTCCTTGTCATTTTTCTTTTGTACTCTGCTGTGAACTTTTTATTTTATCTTTTTTTTTTTTTGCCCTTTCCTGTTCTCCAACTTCCTCAAGCAGGTTATAGTTACATACATACATGCATGCATGTGCATCTAAAACAATATTAACATGGCTGACATATAATGTAGATTTCTATCTTGATTGAATCTTTTTTAAGTTTTACTTTGAGATCAGTGATTACTACCCCTACTTTTTTTCTTCCTAACAAATTCTACTCCTGATCATTGTTAATGAATTTGTGTATTATCTCTTATTTCCTATCCCTGCTAAATTTTTTATATTACCTCTAATAATACCTACCCACTGCTTCCCCTCTCCAAGGATCTCTCCCTTATCTTCTCTCCCTACCTTTTCCCTCCCTCTTTATCCCCTTCCCATTAAATATACATATCCTTGTATATCCCCCCTTATTTTATTCCCTCCCCCTCTTATTTCTTTATAATTAACACAAAAAGACATGTATTGCCCATTTAATTCCTTTTTATCTGTTTTTGCTCTTGCACCACATTCACATAGCATAATTATTGTTTTTAATTTTTCCTACATGATTTTGCTTTTTAAAGTCACATCATATTCAGCTTTAACCCAATGTTTCTTTTGGAATACCCAATTACTAAAGATAATTTTAGATATAAAATTTATACTTTCACATATAAAATGTAAACAGTTTGCCCTTATGAGTTCCTTGAAATTAGTCTTTGATATTGGCTATTACATGTTAAATTTTCTATTGAGTTCAGCTTTGAGGCAAATTTTGAAAATCTGACAGTTTATTCCCTATTTCTCTTTCCCATTTAATATTATACTTAATTTTGCAGGATATAATATTTTCAGCTACAATCTTTGTTCTTTTAGTTGTTGATATACAATATTCCAGGACATTCAGTATTTTATTGTAGCTACTGATGGATTCTTTGCAATTCTAATTGTAGCTGTACCATAATTATTTGTTGTTTTTCCTGCTTGTAAAATTTTCCCTTTGATTTAGGGTTTTTGAAATTTAGAAATGGTGTTGAATGTTTTTCTTGTGAATTCTCTTTGAGATGGTTATTGGTGGATTTTTTTTCTACTTTTACTTGTCCCTCTTATTCCATCATTTCAGGATAATTTTCTTTATTTCTTTTATTATTGTGTCAAGGTTCTTTTTTATTGTATCTTTTGGATAGAGCAATTATTTTTTTAAATTTATTCAATAGCCTTTTATTTACAGGTTATATGTATGGGTAACTTTACAGCATTGACAATTGCCAAACCTCTTGTTCCAATTTTTCCCCTCTTTCCCCTCACCACCCCCCCCCAGATGGCTGGATGACCAGTAGATGTTAAATATATTAAAATATAAATTAGATACACAATAAGTATACATGACCAAACCGTTATTTTGCTGTACAAAAAGAATCAGACTCTGAAATATTGTACAATTAGCCTGTGAAGGAAATCAAAAATGCAGGTGGGCAAAAATATAGGGATTGGGAATTCAATTTAATGGTTTTTAGTCATCTCCCAGAGTTCTTTCGCTGGGCGTAGCTGGTTCAGTTCATTACTGCTCCACTGGAAATGATTTGGTTGATCTCATTGCTGAGGATGACCAGGTCCATCAGAACTGGTCATTGTATAGTATTGTTGTTGAAGTATATAATGATCTCTTGGCCTTGCTTGTTTCACTCAGCATCAGTTCATGTAAGTCTCTCCAGGCCTTTCTGAAATCATCCTGTTGGTCATTTCTTACAGAACAATAATATTCCATAATATTCATATACCACAATTTATTCAACCATTCTCCAACTGATGGGCATCCACTCAGTTTCCAGTTTCTAGCCGCTACAAAGAGGACTGCCACAAACATTTGTGCACATACAGGTCCCTTTCCCTTCTTTATGATCTCTTTGGGATATAAACCCAGTAGTAACATTGCTGGATCAAAGGGTATGCACAGTTTGATAACTTTTTGAGCAGAGTTCCAAATTAGAGCAATTATTCTTATTATTTTCTCTTTTTTATCTATTCTATAGATCTGTTATTTGTTGTATGAGATGTCTCACATTCTCTTCTCCTTTTATCATTCTTATAGTTTTATTATTTTTGGTTCTCTTATGACTTATGACTGTCTTTTCCTTGTGCAATTCTAATTTTCAAAGGATCATATCTAGATATCTCTTTCTAATTGGTTGACTTTTTCATAATCTCATTTTTCTTATATTTTCTAAACTTTTAAAAAAATTTTTCTCAATATCTCTCATTTGATTTTTAGTCTTTTTTGATTTCTTCTATAATTTCTCTTTTGAGCAGGTAAACATTTAACATTACTTTTTTTGGGTAGAAGAGTCATTTTTTTTTTTACTTTGGATTTTTTACTTTGAAGATGAACCTTGGTCTTCTCTATTCCCATAATAATTTTCTACAGTTGGGTTCTTTCTCCTTTGTTTCCTCACTTTTTTAAAGAAAAAAAAAAGTTGGCATAATCTAGCCATGGAGTGAGGGGTAAATGATGCCTCTGGCTTCACTTCACTTCTTCCCTCTGTCTTGGAATCCATAGCTAGGACTGGTGTTCTTTATCAGAAGTTTCCTCAGTCTTCCTGAACTTCCCACATTATTCAGGAGAAAGTTCCTATGTTTCAGACTGAGACTGCCTCCCAAATCTACTAGCCCACTGTTCACTGTTGCAATTTGCTATTTTAGCAGAGCTAGCCTGAAGGTGTTTACACTCCATACCAGCTGAATCTCCATCCTGGAGTCTTTTTTCCAATCTTTTTGTATTTTCCCTGTTCTGCCCCAACTTATTTGTTTTTCATCCATCTATATTAGCCCTGAGGCAGAATTTTTTTTTTTTTTTTTTGTAGAGAAAATCTGGGGAGCTTCAACTTTTCTGACCTACTCTGCTATCTTCCCAGAATGTACTCTTAGAAGTAATTCTTGATTCCACTGGCAGGTAGGTGCAAAAATAGATAAAACTTTGAGCCTGTAGTTAGGAAGACTTAAGTTCGAATCCAAAAATATACATTTATTAAATGTGTACCCCTAGGCAAATCGCTTAACCTCTGTCTGCCTCTATGTCCTCAACTATAAAATGGGAATAATAATAGTACCCACATCTTGGGATTGTTGTGAGGATCAGATGAGATGAGGTTTGTAAATAATTTCAATTGTAAGGCCCAGATTTTTTTTAATACCCTTTCCATGGAGAACATATTTACTCTCATTCCTTCAATTACTTTTACTGTGATGAATATGTGATTTCATTAGTTTAAGGACTCCATTCACTAGTGAAGATTGCAACCAAACCATCCCTTTTTATCTTGTTCATATCTTTCCATAAATCCTCCATGAGTATCTCACCAATATACTGAGGCAGGGTATCCTGGGTCTTTTAATACTTCATAGCTCCAACTATCAATTTTTTATTCATCACTCTTGCCACATACCTGTTTATCTCCTTTCCTGGTTCTATTCATTCTTGTTGGTATTTTATCAGCTGTCCAAAGTCATCCTTAATAATGACTTACACTTATCTCACCCACTCTGCATCTTGCCATTACACTTTGCTTAACTTATAGTTTTGCTTCAACTGAATTTGTGATATTCCATGATTCAGAGAGATATAGCACTGTTGCTTAATAAATGGGTTTTTTATAGGAAAGAGCAGTTTGAGATAACTGAAAATACATGACTTCTTAAATGCAGTTTGGCTTGATTTCCCTTTAGTATATGATTATAAGCCATTTACAGTGTCTGTTCCAGATATATGCACTAAAGAACTAATTGAATAGGATGCCAATTCAATTATCTGCCATAATCTCTAGTTTTAACCTCTCTAGATTAGGACTTCAACTATGATTCCTCTAATCTTTGTGTGAACTGTTCTTATTTGCTAAGAAGGGCCTGAAAACAATTTGGATTATTGCTTCCAAAGAAGCAATTTGTTTGTTGTCCTTACCCAGACAATCTTAAAACACTCTACCCAGTGTATTAGTACCAAATCTCCTTGCAGGCACTTAATTCGAGAACATCAAAGAATCAACAAACTTACATATTCGTCAAAGAGGGTTTATCACAAGACTTAGTAAGAATAACAATAGCCATCATTGAGCAACCCTCATATGAGAGGCCCATAAATTCTTTTAATTATTTATGTTCATACTTAGTAGGAAATAATTTTCAGGTGCTACTCATTACTTATGTCTTTATGAGGCTGAATAGCACAACAGAAAGATGGCTCAGTTTGAAGTCAGAGGATCTGTCTTTGTGACCTTGGGCAACCTTTCTGGGCCACATCTATAAAATTAAGATGGTAGATTCTATGGACCTTCCAGCTTGAAATCTGAGGCTCTTCATAACCTGAATTGATAACTATTGACTCTCTGCACCAGAGCTCTGCTCCCTGCCCTTCTGTGGCTGTTTATTCTGCCTTGAAGTGTTCCATCAAATTATCAGTCAGCTTGCTGCCCTCAGTTCTGAACTTCTAGCAGATAGATGATATAGGTTGATGTTTCATGCTGTTGATTCCATAACTTGGCTGACTGTGCTAAAATTTAAACACCTCTCTAGAACTGGCCACCTATATTTCTGAAACCATTCTTTATATTCCAAATTCAACTATCACACACAGGGCAGGCAAGTCATTGTAGCTGAAGCTAGGGCAAAGAAACAGAGACAGGAAGAGAGGAAGAGAGAAACAGAGACAGACAGAGACAGAGTCAGACAGAAAAAGACAAGTAGAGTCAGATAGACAGAGACAGAGTGTCACACATACATTCACAGAGACAGAGAGACAGAGACAAAGATAGACAGAAAGAGAGAGGTGGGGGGAGAAGCAGCATGTACCTAACTAGTCAAATGATCTCCACCACTCTGATCACCATCTCCTTTCATATCATAAGAAGACAGTCTAGGAGCTTAAGCTCAAAAGCTTTGGGAATAAAGGCATCCCCAAACCACCAGACAGATAATGGATGGAGGGATCCAAAATCTTATCATCAGTAAAAACTGCTGACAAACTGCCATCGATAATGAAAAAGACACAGATAGGACTGGGAAGTCCTATCCCAGACCTCTGGTTTTACTTCCAACCTAACTCTCACAGCTATCATCCAGAAAAGCAACTCCAGTGAAGAAAGAAGCAGCCATCCTCCCCAAGTGTCACACAGAAGGTAGCCAAGCCAGCCTACAAGAAGCAGCAAGGCACCATATGGGAAAGAAAAGAAGTAGCACGTGCTAGGCAAGTCAAACTACCACCACTGCCATGTTTTCTCAGAGTCTTATGAACAGAGCCAGGGCTTTGAATCCAAGGGTCTTTAGAAGAACAATGCTTCCATCCCAGTGCCTTTAGCCATCACTGGTGTGGGGAAACAAGCCCTATGGAGATGTAACCTGACAGTTGCTCTTGCAATTCTATATAGCCACAGCTACTGAAGACTCAGGAGATAAGTTCCTGCCACCATTCTGTGGCACTGTCAAATATTACATCAGAAACTAATAACATTTTATTAGTAGGAATGGTATTAGACATATCAACATCTGCTTTGCTATAGCACCCTCAGGTCCATGTGACATTTCCATCTGATTTGGTAGCTGAAACCTTCTCTACATGTTGTTTCCCCTATTTGAATATGATCTTTTTGAGAGTGGGGATTGTCTTCCTTTTCTATTTGTATCCCTAGCACTTAGCACAGTTATTTGCATATATTAAGTGCTTAATAAATGCTTTAATATTCATGCATTCAGTTCCCAAGTTCTTTAGCCTAATATTGCTGAATTCTAAAAGCAAATCTTTTGTCTTTCATAGTCTGATTTGCTTTCCAGCACATGGGCAATCGTCCTTTGACATGTCAATAACAATCACTGGTTTTGAAGTTCAGAAAACACCCAATTGTCTCTCAGTCCCTTGTGATTCTCCTCTCGGATGATTAGGTAGGGTTATCCAAGTTTTCTGGGTTCACTTCTAGATAAGGAAGGGAACCATATGTTGTTCAGTATCATGAAGGAAAAAACTTTTAGTAATTAGTAAATTCTTATGTATGAGTAACAAATCTCCAGTTCAAGCCTTGAGCTCTTTCTTTCATTTCTCATATTCTGTGAACATTAGCATATGTAAGACATGTCTATTCTTTAAGATAATTCTTAAGTATTGGCTCCTATATGAAGCTTCCTCCAATTTCTCTAACCTATATCAATATCTCTTCTCTGATCTTTAATAACACTTTCTCCCCTAAATTTTATAGAATTAAAGAATTTATATCCATGACTAGACTTTACAGATAATTTTGCTTAACCTTCTCACTTTACAAATGAGGACAATGAAGCCTACTGTATTTTATTATTTTGCCATTTTCTTTCTCAAATAAAGTCTGTAAACTCCTAGAAGACAAGGATTATATCTTGAGAAGACAAGGATTATGTCTTGACTTCATCAGAGCATTTCAAAGCAGAGGTCATCTAATCCAACTTGTTTCTAAGTAGGAATTCCTTCTGTGTTAATTCAAAGAGATAAATGGTCATCAAGGGATAAGAAACCTATTGAGACAACCCATTCCATTCTGGAACAGCTGTCATTGCTAAGAAGGTTTTCCTAATATTGAGCCAATATTTGACTATCTGAACTTAATTTAATTGTTATTTCTCCTTAATTTCAGCCCTATTTTACCACTAATATACTAGTATCTCTATTTGCATGTCCTATTAGTACCCCAAGACATCCAAAACCAACTTCATCATTTTTCTCATGCTCCAAATGTCTTTTTTCCCACTTGCTGCTGAGAGCAGTACTATCCTTCCCATTTCATAAATGTGTGGAGATTCTTGAGCTAATTTAGCTAATTATTAGTACAAATGAAGCTTGACTAAATCTTCTTATTTCTAAATTTGTATTTTCTGAAATGTCACTCAGAAACCAGTTTTCTAGCCCAATTAATATAATTGATTATATATGATAAAACTGATTTATCATATTTGTATTTATGTTCAGAAATCTAAATGTCTAAAATGATCTCATATCTGAGTGTTTTTCATAACAAGAAGACATGTGAAAAGAGAAGAGGATAAAGAGGGAAGAGAATGTGAAGTTGACAGTAATATTTGGACTATAGCATTGGGAATAACATCACAAAAGCAAAAAAAATATTATTAATGTAACATTTCTTTTATAGGGAAACCAAAAAATGCCACAGATGTACACTATCCTTTATAATTAGAAAATTTCATGAACAAGGACCAGAAGTGCTATTCCTTCAATTGAGCTTAAATATCATTTTTTCATGTAACTTTCCTTAATTCTCAAGCCTGAAGGAGAACTCAAGAGATTGGACTCTGTCTTTTATATATATTTCATATGTTTCTATTTTGTAATACATAAAGACTTTGTATATGTACATCTTATCTGCTCTACTAGTTTATAAGCAACTGGAAGATAGGCATTGTATTGTGTCTTATTAAGTTTTGTATTTTTTCATGCCTGAACTATCATATTTTATATATAACTGAAGATGAATTAGAAAATTCTCTCTCAAAATTAAAGTTTTTATATAGTGATGATAGGTCATTAAAATCAACTAAAACCAGACCATCTCTCCAACATATATCTATATATTTCAGTAGTTTAAAGATTTTAATATTATTAATGATATACAATGATTGAGATATAGGTTAACTACTCTAATTTTTTTTTTTTTGCTTTTGCATCTTCATTGATTTTCATTGTTTCATGTATGTGTCTGTCAGTAAGTAGTTAATTGTGGAATTTGTATTGCTAGTAGACGCTCCTATACTACCCAAATATACCAAAGTATTACTTTCACATTTGTAACAAATGCTATTTAATAATAAAAGGGAACATTATTTTAATGCTTTACAAAGGACTTTCCAAATATTATCTCATTTGACACTGGAAATAAAACTGAAGAGGAGAGTACTATTATTATCTTCACTTACCTTTGAGGAACATGAAGCTTAAAAGGTTAAATGACTTTCAGTCACATACTTAATATCTGAAACAGGATTCAAACTCTCCTCTTAATGACTCCAAGTTCAGTACTCTATCCCTTGTATTTACTGGCTATAAACTTTAGTCTTCTGGCTCCCTTGGTGAAACTTTATTGTTGGTTCTACTTTGATTGAAAATTCCTTTTTAGCCTACAAGTTTTTATGACTAAGCATTTAAAAACACTAAAAAGGATTGGGGGAGGGTGTGTGTGTGGAGTTATAATAGGCTGAATGCAAATCTACAATTTTCCATAGAAGTGATTTTTAAAATTTAATTAAATTGAATAGTAATTAAACTCTGATTAATTATGATGATCAGTCTTGTTCCAGGACAACAGATGGTAGCTCAAGAGAAAATGCCTCTTCTTTCTATTGATAAGTAAAAACAATCATATAAATTGTTAGAATCAATTGATTGCCTTTTTCTTCCTCCCTCCCTCCCTCCTTTCCTCTCTTTCTTTCTTTCTTTCTTTCTTTCTTTCTTTCTTTCTTTCTTTCTTTCTTTCTTTCTTTCTTTCTTTCTTTTCTCTCAACTTTCTACTTTTTTTTTTTCTTAGAAAGTTTCAGTGGAATTGAAAAGTGACTATTATATAAAACAATATATATTTTAATCTAGTTGAAATATTTTCAATCTTTTAGTCATTTTAAAAGATGAAAAACATACTTACTCCAATAATATTTCTTCAGTTATACAGCACAAGTACCAATTAAAATAAAATAAAATTTCTAATTGTATGAAGACTCATGAGGTTATATATTTTTCCTTTAAAATCATGTCCCTTAACTATTAAGATAATTTATATTTATAAAAATTATTCACAAAAAATATTTTTGATAAAATTTTTTTCCAAAATTTCATGTGCTTTAATTTCAAGATGTTTTGATATCTAAATTCCTCAAGAACCTGACTATTTTAAAGTTTTCTCCAAAGTTTTTCTACAAAGGTATGAAGTTTAATTAAAAATTAAAGAGAAAGTTTTCACCAGTATTTCAATCTTATTGACAAATTTAATAACTCTTTAGAGAAATGAACAATATACATTTCTTTTTAGATAAATCATATTTATTTCGCTTATTAGCTGTGTTAAGTTGATAAAGGGCCTTCATTTTTCTGAGCCTCCATTTGTAATTGTACAATGGAAAGGAATTAAATACTTTCTAATATCATTTCCATCTCTTTCATTCTGTGAATTTCTTTAATTTATATGTATATGTACATATATATGAAAAATATATTCTATATGTGTGTATGTACGTGTATATATGTATATATATATATTTCACACAATGAAAACTCAAGCTAATTTGTTCTATATTTGTTTACATGAAAACACAAATGTTATTTGATCAATATTTGAGTGGCCACAATATGATACCCTGAAGAGATGACAGATTTGTTATTTCTTGTCTTGACCAGGAAAATTAAATTCAAAGGCAAAAGTATCTACAGTGTCTGCATAAAACCACTAATAGTTATTGACTCAGAAAACACCTAAGAAAAAAAATTAGTGAGATTTGCCTGATATTTGGTCCCTCACAATAAGTAAAGAATTCAGTGAGATTCAGGTTTGTTGTGTGGAGAAATGTGGAATCAGGAAAAAATGTCCATGAAATCATCTCCACTTCAAGAAAAAAAAAATAGCTTTACTTGAAGTTATCAAAGATATGTTCGGAATCCTAGGCAGGAATAGAACCAAAACCTATGAAAATGACATTCATCAGAAGGAAAGAGGGATTGAAGATGCCTTCACTTAAGGACAAATAGTAAAGCTCAGTTCTGAACAAGTCTCATAAGCATCTTTACACAGGAATTGGAATATTGGTCATTTCTGTCTCACAACTCTGTGGCACATATAATTTACTAATATTTCTTTAGGCTATAAAACAGTACAACTTTCTTTTCTCTTCCCCTGCCCCCGTCCCGTTTTTTAAGGTAGAGAAAGCTTCCAGGGATTGGGGAAAAAAGCATAAGTTTTTTGGGTTTATGCCATCACTTCACTTTGGATGTGAGCCAAAAAACTTTGCATCTTTCAGAGCTGATTCTCCAGAGGGACTTTTAAGTGGCTAACAAGTATTTCATGCTTCAGAAAGGGGACAGTGAGGCGTCTCCCTACCACCATTTCTGAGCTCATTCCCCAGGACGCATCAACGCGTCCCTGCCTCTCTCCATCGTTGGGGTGGGGGTTGGTTCTACGTTGATTAGTTTTAGGAGAGCCGAGTGGAGAGCCTGGAACCGGGACCTCGCAACAGCCTTGACTGCTAACGGGAAAATGAGGAGCTAGCCTTTGCCGGGAGCTGTCACTGCGCGTGGTGCTTGCCAGTATGATGATTCGCGTGATTTCTTCCAGGCCAAGGACCACCTTTGGCAACCCGCTCTCTCACAGTAAGTCTCGCTTACACACTTGCTCCATAGACTGTGAAACGGCGAGGCAGCGATGCCGAACGGCCATGCCACAGTTCTGGGGTCAGAGTCACCCTGGGGAACCGTTTTTTCTGCAGAGCCCTGGACTTCATTCATCCAGACCCCAGAGAAGGCGTCCCGGATCCACCTTCCTAAACCCTACCATCCTCGTGGCAGTTACGGGAACCGGGCGAAGGGCCACCTACCCAGTACCAGTACCACTCTCACTCCTCCCCCTTATCGTCCTCCTCCCCCACCCTGCAAACCCATAAGCATCGCATTCTCTCCCGGAAACAACCCTGCTGAGCAAAGGCGGAGGAAAACCTTGGGCCTTCCGCTCTGATTGGTCTCCCCCCGCAGAGCTGGGCGAGGCAGTGATTGGCTGCCGGCTGTTGTCAGTCGGGGGAGATCAGTGCCATCGCTGGGTAAGTGGAGCCGGCCGGGGCTTTGGTGCTCCCGCTGCCGCCGCGGCTGCTCCGGCTGGTGCAGCTGTGGCGAGCTCGCGCTGGGCGGCGGGCGCTGCTGCCGCTGCTGCTGCTCCTGCTGCTGCTCCTGCTGCGGGCGCTGCTGCTACGCTAGGAGGAGGAAAAGGAGGTGGAGGACGCGGTGGAGGAGGAGGAGGTGGCGGCGGTGGCGGCGGAGCAAGAGGAGAAGGAGGAGGCGGAGAAGTGATGCTGGCGCCAGGGATCCGGGCAGCGGCGGCGGCAACAGCATCACCGCCGGGAGTGCAGCTGCAACAGCCCCGTTGCCATCCAGCCGGGCGGCCGGCCGAAGACAACAAAACCAACTGGTAAGGTCCAGTCCAGAGGGGATCCGTAGGCGGCTCTGGCAACCTTTGGGTGAGATTTGGGAATTATTTGTCTGGATGGCAGCTGGGTGGCCGGAGGTTTAGCGTGGTGCGGGGTGAGCGCACCCTGCCCGGTGCCACAGACGAGGGTAAGGCGCTAGGCGAGAATGCTTGGGACTTGGGGCGCGGGTCCTGGGCGGGCAGCGTGACTGCTGCTGCCTCTGCCTATGCTGCTAGCCGCCGCTGAATCTGTGACAGACTTTGACAGCAGAGAGATTGCATGGCATGTGTGTGTGCGTGTGTATGTGTGTGTTGCACTTTCCACTAAAAGCAGAGGTCTCCCTCTCTAATGTGCACCAATGTCCTTCAGGAACCGAGGCTTGGATAAAATAGATAGGATGCTCTTTGACAGAGAAAAAGAGGGAAAAGAAAAAAGGAAGAAGCGTGATATGAGCAGCAAAGTCCGCTGTGGCTCATAAAGAGCCGAGTAAATTGAACTTTATTGCTATAATTAAAAGAAAGAGCATTTGGATCCAATCGCCTAGGGACAACGAATTCAGAAAGGCAATGTAATGTCAAAGCCCTGCTCGAGAATTCTGGAGGGGAAGCGTGCATGTTGATAAAAGGGAGTTTAAAGGAGGATGAGGGAGGAAACTGGAATAAGGATGGTCGTTTAAAGAACGGTAAAGAAACGACTCCCCACACTTTTTTTTTTTTTTTTCTGGAGACTGCGAGTCCGCTTTACATCTCTGGGTTTCAGAGAGGAACAGTCAACCTCCCTTTTCACCCCATGCTCTGAGAGTCTATTTCTACAATGCATAGTCCACTTTTGGGCAACTCCTTTAGATATGCTTCCCAAGTAGGGAATAGAGAAGAAAAAGGCATTAGGGGTTGTATTAAAGGACTGTATGTAAAGCTTTTGAATTGGACCTGTGAAGGTCCCACTTTGGAATGAGAGGGGCTCTTTGCTAGTTGAGGAGAGAGGAAGTAAGAAAAGGGGAATAGCACGGAAGCTACGATTGGGGTTGGGGTGGGAGTGAAAAGAACGAGGGTTAGGAACTACTTTCCTTGGGAAAGTTTCTAACTCCCGAGGGTCTGAGGGGAAAAAAAGAACAATCTACCAGAGTTAACCATCTGTTTGGGAAACTACATCACCAATACTGTTGGTGTTCTTCGGGCATGAGCATAAGAGTGAGTGCATGAGTGAGTGCGTGTGTTTTGCTTTCTACTGAAAGACCTTAAAATGAACGCGCCTTTTATAAATCCCTGCAGATGAGAATTGCTCCTTGTCTGGGACCAAATTTCTGTCGCTCAATAGAATGAACCAGTGGTCAGTTACTTGGGCAGCACCTCCAAACTTTTAATCCTCTATCATGTTAAGTATATTGATGGTTGACTTTCTCAGTTCCGTTCTTGGGTTAACAAACAAATAAAAAGTGTTTGGAATGTCTCACAGCCTACCTAAGGCTCAGATCTGTCGTAGTGAGTCAAGAAAAGACTGATGTAGTTGAAGTGGGGTAGGAACATCAAAGAACTCCTACCCCTTCTAGAAATGATGAGAAACCTTCATTTCAGAAAGCCTGATCTTTTTCCTGATGTTTTTTCTCATTAAAAACTTGCTTAAAGATTAGATTTCTGACCAATTTCACCAGAAAAAAGCCTTTTCTGAGAAACAAAAATAAAGGGGACAAAGGCTAGTGATTTTCATTTCTGCTTACATAAAATGTTCACTAAATTGAAAATATGCATGCTATTTAAATGTGGAAGAAAATGAATGCAAGAGACTGTTGGTCATCAGAGAATACTAGTATTTCCTCCTATTTTTTTCATTATAATTTACTTTCTCATTATTCCTTTATGTGAGTTTTTCTCAAATGGATGATGAAATGATTGTGGTATTCCCTACAGTGTTATTAGATTTGTGCTTTAAGGCAGTACTCAATTTTTTATCATTTGGTTAGTATGCTTTACATTTAAATGTCTTTTTTTATCACTTTTTTATTTCTACACTTTAAAAAAATCATGATTGTGTATATTTAGACAATTGTTGCTAATTTTTTTCCCTAAGTAGCTCTCACATCTGGCACAGTATCTAAATTTTTCTGAAGTAGCCGAAGGGAATGTAGGATGGTGGCTATTAGATCCTTATATGAAATTTGCTTTCTTTGTCATTATTTTTTAATACTGCTGAATTACAGTTAAATTAACTATTCTCTGTAATCTTTGTAAAAAAAAAATTCTTGTTGAAAACATCAAAAAGTTGATTTCCTTCTAAATTTTATTTATGGTGTGTCAGGAGTGATTGAACAAAAAAATTGTTCAAAAATATGAAAAATTAGCCGAGCAATCAATGAGTAATTGGCAGCCATGAATGCAACTATTCTTAGTAAGTATTTAAAATGTATATGTGGAACAAGATGGGGTAACATACTGCTTCCCAGTATCTCACTTTAATATTTTGTGGCTAATCCAATATGAGATAGCATATATCTTAGAAAGTGTAACTAGCATACTTTTCATGGCTTAACCATGCAACAATGCACTTTTCCTCATTTTAACATATTATTAGACTTTAGCAGTCTTTCATAGGAAGTATACTATAATTATCAGAATAATTGTTTTTAAAAACACTTTTTATCCACCTTTAAAGAAAACAAAGAAAATAAAAGAAAAAAAAATCTTGAAAATTGGTGTAGAAAATTGTTTAATGTAAAAGTAGTGCACTTTGCACAAACAACCATAAGTACATGTAATATATAAATATGCTTGTGAGATCATTTCTATATGCTCCCCCCAAAGGAAGATAGCATTAATCTGTTAGTCTTCATGTAGGACAAATTTTATACAGTTCTATAAATTCATTTCATCTTTGACTTGAGTATTCCATGTACCCCATAAACTTTGATTCTGCCTTATTTTCTAGATAGCTTTGTAGTATGGTCAAATGTCAATTTGTCAAAGCTATGTAAGTCATTAAATTGGGGGAGGGCTATATCAGATTTTACTTTTGATATCCAAATATAAAAGATTCTAGGGTAAACAGACTGAATAACTTTTTCTTAAATTATTTGTATAAAAATTTGATCTTTGGGTTATGAATGTTAGTAGTAATACACATTTGAACAAATATAATCTTTAAAATATTGTTAAAATTCTTTTCAACTATTCTGTTTTCAAAATATACCTGCAGCAAAGGTTAATTTTTTTTATATTTCTTTCATCATTTCCTAGATAAATTGCAAACTACAATTTGAGTTCCAAATATTTGTGACAGAATTCTAACATTTCTTACTATAAACACAAAACAATTTTAAACATACAAGCAGTACTAAAGGGATTAAAAAGCAAACAAAAAAGATTAAAAACTGGAGGACAACCCCAAGAGGAAATAATATAGGCTACCCACCTGGAAGATTAAACCCAAACATTTCAGACAGAAAAGTATTCATCTGGATTTTAAGTATCTTACTTGGAAGAATCCAGTCTCCTACAATAAACCTGCCATTATGTTAATTATTCTGATTGGTCTCTTCTCCTCCCAGGTATCCTATTCCCTACCTTCATCCCCACATGCCATTATAAAAACAGCAACAAAACAAATTAGCAAATGAAAATGAAAAGTGGAAAGTTGATTGTTTTAAAAGTCAAGATCATAAAATTCTTTGTAATCATAATTGGATAATTTCCATCTTCTACTATCTGCATCTGATTTAAGAACTGTACTTTTTTTTGTTTGTTTTTTTTCCCTTGGTTTAATTTTAATAGGACCTATGATTTTTATCAGGGTAGCAAGTGCCTGCTTAGTAATTCCCTCTTCCAACACATAGAGCACTGTCTGTGAAACTTTTAATCATAAATGCCAAGGGCATTGAGAAGGTAAGTACCCAGGGTCACACCACCATTATATTCAAAAGATGGAATTTTAATTTCAGTCTTCCTGCCTCTGGAGCTAACTGTATCCACCAGGCAAACAAATATCTCTTGTAAAAATTTTGCTTTGGTTTTAAAGGCATTTGTTTTTATCCAAATCCATATCTATACAACTACAATTTCCTTGGTGTTTTATATATTGGGTCAGTAGAAAGATAACTAAAAGACTAAAAAAACAGTGATATTTTTCTTTTCTTTATACTTTTTAGCAAAAATTTCCCATCTTTCATTCAAAGACAATACTATCTTTATATTTATATATTGTTTTCTACACTATAATTAAGAATTTTAGCAGAGGGCTCCCAAAAAGTTCTAATATCTAATATAAATTGGATGAACTATATAAAGTAGAGCAAAGAGACTTCTCTCCCCCCACCCCATGTTTTAACTGTTAGAGTAGATTAAAAAGCTTAACTCCTGGGAACAGATCCTAAACATTTCTAGACTTTTAATGGAAAGTTGAGTTTTAAGTTTAGAACTGCTTGTTAGTCACTTTCCCTCCAAATTACTATATCTATCTCTAATATATAAATATTAGACATATATATATATATATATATATATATATATATACCCATATACATACCTACATTATGTGTGTATATTGTTCCTCCTCTTAAAACAGACCAATTACTTAAAGATAAACTTGCTAAATTTTTACCAAGTTTCTGTTTTCTGGTGCATAAAATATTCTCACTTAGGATTCCAGTTTGACTTTTTTAAGCTTTCTATTTCATTTTCAATACCCTGTTTTAAAAAACAAACAAAAAAAAAACCCACTTTCTTACCCACAGTTCAGACAGTCTGAGGATGACTATTTAATTTAGTTTATAAGATTGGAATTTTGAATTACATTTTTATATCAAAAAGAACTTTTTAAATTGCATCCTTGAGAAACTGCATGAGATAACAAATTAATACTGACCTATTCATAACTTCTTTCTTTTATCAGTATGTTAGAATAGAGCCAGTAATGCTTCCTAAATGCCTTTCCTTTTTCAAAGTGAGAAATGTGTGTGTGTGTGTATGTGTGTGTGTGTGTGTGTTCAACCTAGTTTCAGAAAACTAGAAAAAAAGTTCTAGAAAACTATAACAATATTTTTTTCTAAAGAAAAGAACTTTATAGTCTTTTATGTATTGAGTAGACTAGGGAACCAATAGGGAAACAAAATATTTTAAGTTAGAGTTACCATATCTAGCTAAATTGGCCATATTTCATTATTTTAAGGGAAAAAATAACATTGAAAAAGAGTAGATATAATTTTTGTATATTTTTAGCAAATTATTTCTAATTTCAACTTGTAGACATCTGAGGCCAATGCGAGTTACTCCATAAGGTTTTTTATTTGTTTTGTCTTACTAGTATGTTTACATTAGAGATGACTGTTAAAATTATACTAATGATTCTCATTTTGGCTACTTAATTACTTCAATAAAAATAATATCCCATACCTAAAATGACTTTGATCATCATGCTTTGATGTCAGAAGGGGGAAAAAAACTTATTTTGATAAAGAAGCCATTCCCTAATAGTAGAGGTAACCAAATAAGCTTACAATTTTGTGTGTATGTGTATGTGTGACAGCTTTATCTTTGGTATCTACAAATTTCCATTAAATTGTTTATTAGCTTACTTAGAGTTACTAAAATACATGAGATATATGTAAAATTTAAGTAAAAAAATAAATTGCAGTTGCTAATATTTCCAACCATATTTTTTTTCTTTTCCATTAAATCATAAGACTTATACATACTTCTCTCCTATCATATCCCCATTTTTTCATTTTTTTCTTCTAAACTTAACTATATAAAAATTAATATTTTTATATGCAAAATAGAACAAATGAATATTTGTAAAACTGCCAGTCTCTATTAGGTACTACATGCTTTTTTCGAAGTTTATAATAAATTTACAATTTCATTTTAATTTTTTTTACCCTGCACTCAAACACAAAAAAAGAACTTTTATATACAGCAATCAAAGAAGGATATGAAACTGTGAATATTATGTATTGCACATTTCTTTTTAAAAAGTATATAATTTTTATGCCACTTTCAAAGATATTCTGAATTTTCTTCTACTCTCTACTGTGCAGTTTTTAAAAAAATGCCTCAATGCCCCTTCTTTTGTTCTTTATAACTCCCTCTATCCACCTGTTCTTTCCCCAGTTAAATAAAAGCTAAAAACCACAATCCTTTTAATAGATAAGCCCAATCAAGTAAAACAAATTCACATATTTGCCCAGGCCCAATATTTTAAATGATATTCTATTGTGAACCCCTCATTTTTAAAGAGCTAGTTTTTTCATTTATGTAATAAGGTAACAGAATTTAGGAAGAAGAGTACTGCTTGGTACTGCCCAATACAATTCAGCCTTCATAGATTTTGGCTTACAGAGGCACTTCTTGTCTCCCAAAATATACAACAGCATGTCTGAGAGGTTGGTTCCTAATTGATCATCTTTTACTGTATTTTGAGGTATTCCATTCAGCATATTTTATATGGTCACCAAAGACCAGCTGTTTTTTAAGGAAAGAGTCACAAGGTCCAATGACATCTGGAGATGGTGTCATCATTGAAACATAGGAAGAAGACATTAATTTCTTCTATGCTGACTTGGAATTCAATCAAAAGGAAAAGCTAACTTGGTCACTTGTAAATTTCTGTGAATTTTAGATGTTATCAGAAAAATATGGTGGTTTTAATTCCAATTAAATTATGCATTGGTAAATAAATTATGAAGCATAGTAGTCATGTTTTTTCATTGCTTATTATATTCTCTTCTCCATATTTTTATTTTTATTTATATCTTTATGACATGAGCAAATGAAATAACAATTTCACATTAGGGTCTCTATCTATGGAATGGGAATGATATTAGATAATCATTTAATTTGTGAGAGCAATGGAATTAAATATGAATAATTCCTTTTGATAACTTAGAATGAAAACTCACTTTTAAATAAAGATGGGAATAATATTATTTTTGTTAGAAATAATAAAAGAGTAGACTACATCTTTTTATAATTAACATTTTTCCTATTTCACTTTACTCATAAAAAGAGTTTATTGATTTGTTTTTCTATATACTTTGATGTTGAGGTTTGCTTATTAAAAGAATCATGTTTTTTGATCATCATATGTTGTTTCACATTTAAATATAAATTTTAATATAAAAACAAATATTTTAGTTTTCCAAAAGGATAGTATTCATATTCTTTATATATATATATATATATCATTGTCTCTCTCTCTCCCATGCTCCCTTTTCCACCATAGTGTTGATAATTCATATTTCTTTTCTTTGCCTTTGGTATATTTCTTGCTTTAGATACTTTGAGAAAAAATTCCATCATATTCTCACAAATTATGTCACATTCAGTATTAACTTCCTCTATGTATAACTGGTCTAACCCATATGCTTTTCTCATTTTTGTTTCCTTTACTACCATTTTTCCTCAAATGTAAGCATTTTGGAGACTATAATGTTGTAGTCCAACTGTATTGGCTTTACTTTGATGGTAACAAACTTTTTTTTTTTTTTTTTTACCATCAAAGTAAAGCCAACACAGTTGGACTATAACATTATAGTCTCCAAAATGCTTAACTTTGGAAGGGGAGGGAAATAAAAGATTAACTCCTCCTTCTCAAAGTTCTTAGTTGATTTTACTTAATTAGATTTCATAACGAGTTATATTTAACCTGTTTTTACTTTCCTCCTCTTCTGTGAGGCAATACTTCTCATAATCCATAATCTTCCATTCTTCTCCATAGGAAAAGTTTGTATATGAAATAATTGCTACATATACTTGCATATTTGCCCAATTATCAAGCCATATGTTTTGTGACTAAGGCAATGGTAAAGTTGTTTTGATATTTAATACAATATGTTTCCCTTCTATCTAAATAAACGGTAACATTTAATGATGTTTGTTAGCTTGCATGTGTAATTTTTTTTTGCTCCTTTGAATATGAGACTAATATTGGACATACCTCCTTCCATAGATAACTAGCTATATGATTATGGATAAATCATCTAACTTCCCATAACCTTACATTCAACATTTCTTAAATGATAGTAGTATTTCTTGTAGTTAACTACCTCACGTTGTTTTAAGGCTCAAATAAGATAAAACATATAAAGCATATTGCAAATCTGAAACTGATATATAAATGCCAGTTACTATCATTATAATAGAAACACCATTCTTTTCTCATTGTGTAAGTCTGCACAATTATCTACCCAATAATCTATTTTTTAGCATGACAAATATACTTCATTGTGTCAGAAAAACTCTTTAAATTTTTTCGTGTGAAGTGTTTGGATTTTGAATCAGTCTGAGCTACATAAAACAGAAAAGAAAAATGAGAAAAACTTTTCCCCATCCTAATTGGCAAAATTTCAAAACAAATATGCCCTGAAAGAAAAAAAAAAACCCTTTACAACAAAACCACCACAGTCTCTTTCTCTTTTACTTTCTTTCTTTCCCTTTTCATGGATTCTGCCTTGACTATTCATTATTTTTACAAACTTTGATGTGCTCTGTTTCTTACTTGGACCAACTTGTCCTTCCTTTAAAGGATCTTCTTTTAGGAGCTCACCATATTGGTGCATTTTAATAAGGGTACCCAATTGACTTTAATTCACTATACAGCAGAAATCTCAGGCAAGCCACCAGCCTTAGCCTTCCAGCACTAGGAATTACAAATGTGTTCTATATTACCCATCTCCTTTTTTCTCTTCATAACTTCTAAACTATGTATCACCCTTACAGTTAAGCAGGAAGTCAGACACATGAAATTAATTATAAAACACAATCATACATGATAATAAGTATTCCATAGAAGAGGCAACCAAATCACTGTGAGGTACCTGAGGAGAAAAATTATTACCAACAAGGAGTTGTCACATATTAAAAAGAGTCAAAAAGAAAGAAAGTAGGATGTGGCCTTGGTGGATTTGGCTTCTTACTTGTAAACAGTGTTAGTCTATGTCTGCTGGATATATTTAACTTCAATAGAATATCAAAGAACAAAATCCTTCACTATTTAATTCTACATCTCTTGGACACATTCTATTTTGTCATTGTTCTTCTAAAAATGATTCTCAAAATGGAATACAATATCCCAGATATAACTTCCTCACAGTAACATATAATAGTCTCTTCTCCTGAACACCCCAGTTCCATCAATGAGCTCTAAGGTCACATTTTTTTTTTTGACTGTCATGGCATATAGATGGCTCATTTTTAACTTTCAGTTTGCTAGAAATCCTCACTGCCCTCCCCACCTAACACACACAACCATTTACTACCTATTCTTTCACTGCCCAGTAATTGTACAGCTAATTTCTGTAATTCAAAGGTAGAATTGCAAGGTTTATTCTTTTATATTCTATTTGTTGATCCATTGCTCTTGACTACCAGGATCCTCTTGGATCCTTATTTTGCCATCCAAGATATTATCTTTCACATTTCAAGTCATTTGCAGATTAGAGAAGCAGATCAGGTATGCCGTCATCAAAGTTCATGTAGATCCTTAAGGTCTACCACCAGAGTTCATCCTCCCAATATATGCCTTGAGGTTAGCTTGAATGCATTCATCACTAATTTAGGGTTCAGTTTTTCAAGGATTGTTGAAATGTAATCGTAGAAGCTTTCTTTTTACCTATTATCTATTGTATATCCAAGAACATTTAAGATATAGTAGATATCTTATTGATTTCTGTGTATAATGTCTGTGACATTTTTTAAATGTTTTTATGTTTTCCTTCATTTTTGTTTTTTACATTTAATAACATTTTATTTTTCTAGTTACATGTAAAAATAGTTTTCAACATTCATTTTTGTAAGACTTTGAATTCCAGATTTTTTTTCTTTCTCCCCCTTTTTCCTCCCCCCTCCCCAAGACAATAAGTAATCTATCATAGTTTATACATATATATATATTTTTAAAATATATTTTCAAATTAGACATACTGTAAAAGAAAAAATCAGAACAAAAGGGAAAAATCATGAGAAAGGAAAAACAAAAAAAAAAGTGACTAGCATGCTTGTTCTCCATTCAGTCTTCATAGTTCTTTATCTGGATGTAGATGGCATTTTCCATCATGTCTAATGAAATTGTTTTGGATCTCTATTGCTGAGAAGATTAATTCTATCATATTTGATCATTCATGGGTTTGTTTTGTTCCACCATTATGATAATTCTGTTAAAGAAGAAAATGAGATGTCTGGATTGACTTGTTTTTTTACCCTGTTTGTTTTAGTGATTGACACTTCTCTTTCTAAATTTTACAAAATATTCCTTTAACAATACATCTAAAATTCAGGATTTGTTGACATATGCAAACATATAAATTACATATATGTATATATATATATATATATATATATATATATATATATAGCCAGGGCAATTGGAGTTACATGACTTGCCCAAGGTCACACAGCCAGGAAATTTTAAGTATCTGAGGTCAGATTTGAACTCAGGTCCTCCTGACTTCAGGGCTGGTACTCTATCCACTACATCAACTAGCTGCACCTCTTGACACATATTTTGAAACATGCATACATCCTTTTTGTCAAAATTAAAGTATTTTATTTTTTTCTGTTCTGTGACACTTCTCCCAACTTCATATTTGTTGAGAAATTAGCAAATGTAACACATTAATCTTGTTTGCAAAGTGCACCCTGAAATGTTGATCATCCAAACCTGGTGACTTAAAAACATTGAGGGAAGAAAGGTGTTTTCTTAACATCTATTCAGATATTTTAAATTCAAAGTTTGTTTTAGTTCTTTGTTTTCTGTATATGCACAGTATTAATATCATTCTCTTTGTTAAAGGGAAAAAAAAGAACAGGGATAGAGAAGTTGTCATTTCTTTTACTCACCTGTTGTTATTATATCTATCTACCATGACCCATAGTCCTATCTTGACTTTGATAAACTGTCAATTAATTAAGCAATAAAATTTATTAAGCACTTCCTGCATGCTATGCACTTGTGCAAACTTCTGGCATACAATGAAAATCAGAGCTTACATTCTAATGCAGGATATATATATCTATATCTATCTATCTATAGATAGATAGATAGATAGATATAGATATATAAGATACATGAAGAGCAGCCTGAGAAAGGAGAGGGTCTACAAAAGACCTCCTGCAGAAGATGGGGTTTGAACTAAGTCTAAAATTTTAAAAAATGGATTGAAAAAGTCTAGAGAAAGTAGAGTCTACTGTGGCTGGTAGACTCATTGTAAAATGGCATGGGCTTAATATATAGAGGGAACAGAAAGGAGGCCAGTGTGGTTAAATCAACTGATGTGGAGAGAAATAAAATATAGGAATGTAAAAGTAGAAAGGATCCAAGTCACGAAGGACTCCTGACCCTATTGCCTTAGGAAAATTAATGTAATACCTGATTTTTTAAAGTAGTAGATTTTGCTGTTTTACCAGTGGCCAAGACACACACACACACATACAGAGAGAGAGAGAGAGAGACAGAGAGAGAGAGAGAGAGACAGAGAGACAGACAGAGAGACAGATAGAGACAGAGACAGAAACAGACAGAGACAGAGAGAGGGACACAGAGAGAGAGAGAGAGGTGGGGAAAGAGACAGAGACAGAGACAAAGACAGAAAGACAGAGAGAGGAAGAGAGAAAGAGAGAGGAAGAGAGAGAGAGAGAGAGAGAGAGAGAGAGAGAGAGAGAGAGAGAGAGAAAGCATGCATGTCCACATGCAGATGTGTTGTTATATGAAGGGTCCCCAAGACTTGAGTAGATGTCCAAGCTGATTGCTTCCACAGTGTCTTCCTCTTTATCATTTCCAAGAGCTTTCAAGGAGAATAAAATAAAACCTGTGAGTTCATTCCTACACCACTTCTTTGAGAAACTTTGCTGCAGGCATTCTTGTCACATTAACCACTTCTACTACTCACCCAACCTATGAAGAAACTCAGAGTTAGGGCTTCTCCTTTGACTTCTGTCCCTAAAGCAAAGCTTCAGGTACCTGAAAATCAGTTCCTCTTCACCAAAACTCTGGATACATGTACGAATGTACAATTAATTTGATTCAACACTTAAAATCTTTAAGACATTGTTTTTAAGTTACAGTGGACTCTTAATTGTCTATGGAATTAGAAGACAGGTATGGCATAATTATGTAAAAGTGAGAAGAAATCCTTCATTTCATTTTAGCGAGCATGCCATCATCCTATGCCATTAATTCTTACTAACAAGTAACAAAATAACTGAATCTCATAGTCTCTTCTTTATATCAAGTAACTTCTACTTTGGATACAGTTTCTTCAGAATAACCAACAGAAGAGGAAAAGGGTATTAAAGGATAATCAGTAATCTGCTTTACCAATCTCTGCTTTTATCAATCTCTGCTGATTAAAAGTTGACTAATTGTCATATCCACTTGCTAGGTCATTTATAACCTATTTTTAAATTGTATGTGCATAGTTGTATAATCAGTTAATAAACATTTATTAGATGTCTACTATGTGACAGGCTCTGTACAATGCTATAAGGATACAAAATAATGCAAAAAACAGCTCTGTTTTCAAGAAGGTCCATCTACTCCAGATGACAAGGTATACACAGCTATGTACAAACAAGTTATATACAAGATAAATTAAAGATAGTCAATATATGTGAGGCAATCGAATTAAAGGGGATTAAAAAAAAGGTTTTCTGTAGAAGGTGGGATTTTGGTTAGAAATGAAGGAAGTCAGAGAATCTAGAAGGCAGAGATGAGAAGGAGAGAATGCAGGGACCTGGACCATAAAATATTTAGATATCTGCCTCAGTCAATAAGATTTCCTTTGAATTTGTAATATTATAATTAATGGGGAAAATTCAACTTCTTATCAAAGAAAGTTGTTTGGCATTATGCTTTTGTTTGAGGCTTTTATGTCTCAATGACAGAATCATCCTGATAGATTCATAATTTGAAAGCAAAGATAACTTTAGAAAAATATGTAGTTCAGTATTTCCTTTTTTTAGATGATTATTATTCAACATACTGGGGGTTAAGCCTATTCTGTTTTATCAGATTGGATATTAGCATTTATAGTATGTGATCAGTCTTCTCTCCCTAGAAAGGCAAAGATTTATCAGGT
This sequence comes from Sarcophilus harrisii, assembly GCF_902635505.1. Classification (NCBI taxonomy): domain Eukaryota; kingdom Metazoa; phylum Chordata; class Mammalia; order Dasyuromorphia; family Dasyuridae; genus Sarcophilus; species Sarcophilus harrisii. The sequence continues at coordinate 406,486,141 of NC_045428.1, read as the reverse complement.
CTGTTTCTTTTTATACATATGAAATTATGAAAAATGCCACCAAAACTCTAATCCAGTGATTTTAGAATTCGGGAATAATTAACTTTTGTTTGCTGAGGGTTTCATTTTTAAAAATCTAATCCTCTAGTAGTAAAATAATGTTAGCCCAGCTATATTCCTGTCAGATTCAGTCATATTTTTAATCAAACAGATTTACCAATTGTAAAACTGAATTATGTAACAGTATAATACCTATGGAGCTGTTTTTAAATGGAATAGAACCATGTGACTGATTTTATTACATTATATTAATGTTGTATTTAAAACAATTTAATTATTCCCCATACCAATGACATACTATCAACCTCATAAATAAAGAAAATCTAGCATAATGTAACAGAGAATATTAAAAGTCACTGTCATTCTAATTGAAGATACATTTTTCTGTGGTAATGAAATAGTATAATAATCTGATCACTCTCCAGAGCAAAATATTTGATTTAGCACTATATCATTACTATGCAATTACTCTTCCATTTTTTTTCTGTGTGTTAAGTAACTTTTTATATAATGATTACTAGTATGAGGCTAAATTACTATATTATAATCAGCAAAATATATATAACAGTAAGGTTGAATTTCTGAAGATGAGTTGAGGAAAATAACTTCTGTAAAGAAACAGAATTGAGAGTCTGATTTCCCCAAAGATTACATATTAAATTCTTCATGTTATTTTTGTTCCTGTAAACAGTGTTTTTGTTTGTGTTTTCAAAGCATCCACACTGTATTCTGCACATCATATAAGTGTTCTGGCAGGGAATTTTGCTGCATTCAAATACCTATGAAAATGATTTTTGCTGTCTGCTAATAATGTCTCATCAAACAATTCTGAGAAGGCTTAATGTCTATGTTCTCTCATGCTATTGAAGCAAATGATATCTATAAGGTCTCTTTAATTTACAATATCAAATAGGTTTCCACTGTAAAAACAAAACACACACAAACTTTTGTGAATATTTTAGAACACAAAAGTCTGGCTAGCTTAATGAGAATTGGTAAGTGTTTTAACTTTTCACCTTCTCAGGGCAAAGGGGTTAAACAATCATTGATTACACTTCTTATTCAAATTTAGATTTATTTTTTCATGCATCCAAAACCTTCCTAGAAACAAACATCTATTGAGTGCCTAGTATATATGTTGTGTTATGTTATGTTAGGGATTTAAAGATCAAAAGAATGTAGAACACTTGGCCTAAAGGAGCTCACAGTCAATTAGGAAGGGAAAGCAATTATTTATCTATTTACCTATATATCTAGATAGCATTGATGACTGCATATAAAAAGAGAAACACAGACAGAGATAGAGGCAGACAGACAGAGGTAGACAAACACAGACAGACAGACTGTAAGGCAGAGACAGACAGACACACAGAAAGAAACAGAAACAGAGATAGAGGCAGAGAGACCAGCAGAAAAAGAGAACAAAGAAAGGGACCAGCAACTAGAACAGAGCCTTGTAGAATTCTCAGATGGGAAAGGTAATATGGAATAAGCCAACAAAGGAAACTAAGATAGGCAGGTAGAAGAAGAATGTAGAATTCAGAGTTAATAAAGCCCAGAAAGGAGGAAAGGGTGATCAGCATGTGAAATGCAGCAGAGAGCAAAAAAAAAAAAAAAAGTAGGAGGAAAAAGACCATCAAACTGAGTGATTAAGAAATTGTTGCTAACTTTATAGAGAATAGTTTCAGTTGAGTGAAAGATTGGTTTGAGGACTCAGTGAGAGAGGAAATAGAGTCACTGATTTTTTTTCACTTTTTTTTCCCTAAGATTTTGAATAAGAATGTTAAGGGGATAAAGAAAAATAGATTAAGAGGAGATGACTGTCTCTAGTAGATATTGGACAGAGTTGACTTGGGCATGCCTGAAGGCAATAGGAAGGAAACAATAAAAAGAGAAAAAAATTAAGATCAAGAAAGAGGGGATGACTGAGGGAGCAATCTGATGGAGAAGACAGAAGGAAATTAGATCAAGCACACGTATAAAAGGATTAATGTTAGCAAGAAGGGCCACTTCATTATCAAAGACTATAGAATAAAAAGAAAAAGTGGGAATGTTGTCAAAAGATTTTGAAATGAAAGGAGAAAGAGCAAACTCAAATGCTCCATTTTCTCAGTGAAGTAAGAAGCATGGTCCTCAGCTAACTTGACAGGGAGAGGAGAAATACCATGGAATAGTTTTTGTTTATTTGACTAATTGTTTAATTGACTAAAGTGGAATAAAAGGATTGCCTTGCTGCATTGAGGGCCCAGTTGAAGTCAGGCCACACAAACTTATAGTGGATTCAATTAGTATAGTTTCATAACGTTCTTTATCTTTATTCAGTAGGATATGAGTAAGAACAAGGAAAGGGGTGATAAAATAATGGATGATTAGGGTTTTGCAAAGTTTGAACTGTTATAGGCCTAGGCCACAAGGGATTTGGAAATAAATGAGAGTATCAATTCATATTAGTTGTTATTAATTATAGGGTTGAGATGAGAAGTGAAAATAGATATATTACATACTCTGAGGGATTGGGTTTAAGGCTCAAACAAGATAATATGAGTATTGTTGTAGCTATTGTTATTGAGGCATTTAGGTGGTACAATGTATGGAACACTGGACCTGAAATCAGAATGACCTGAGTTCAAATCCAAATCTCAGATATTTACTAGCTATATAACCTCTGGTCATGTCATTTAACTTTTGTCTGCCTCAGTTTCTCTATCTGTAAAATGGGGTTAATAATAATACTTGCCTTTCAGGGTTGTTGGAAAGATGAACTGATAAAATATTTGTAATGCGTTTTACACACTTTAAAATTATATGTAAAATATAATTATTATCATCAATAATAATAATAAGAATAATAGTTATAAATGGCTTGATCAGCATGATATAGTTAGTATGTGTCATAAGTAATATATGAATACTAATTTTGTTGACTCCAAGATTAGAGTTTGTTTAACTCATCCACAGGTGAGATCAACTTGATAAGGATTTTGTAGGACTAGGACTTCCCTATCATCTGATGAGTATCACCTTGAATAGGGCATGATGATACAGGAGATATAAAGATCAAAATAATAGCACGTTACTCTTAGGAGATACTGGGCTAGAGGAAAGAATCATTCATAATAAAGCTTCCAAACATATTGAGCTGGAGGCATACATGTGTGTTGCAGAGTTAAAAAAAAAATGTACTGTCTGAAGAGAGAGGGTGTTTTTTTGGCCAAAAAAGAAATTTAAAAAGGTAAAATAAAATATGTGACTACAAGTGACCTGTAACTGTGACAGGATCTGCAAGGATCTTGTACTTCCTAATAGGAAGTATAAATCAAGGTGCATCTGTCAGGAACATACTGAGGAAGAAAACAACTGACTGACATACATATGACCAGAAGGCCACCTTCTGAAGAAAGGAGTTCCCAAGTGAGGAGATGTGACAGCCTAAATTATGCCAGGCTGAATGAAGCTGCTGTCTTCTCTCTTGTTTTATTCAAGTTAAGACAAGTAAAGTATGGATTGCTGGACCAATATCAAGTTAAGGCTGACAAAGATTTTTCAGAATCACAGTAAACTGCTAACCACATAAACCCGTACCTTAAATACAGCTTACTCTGAAGAAATTTAGATTACAATTATGATTTAAATGGTTTTAGCATTTAGCATACTTTGATTATTCTGCCCCCTTCAAAAATTGGATTTCCTGATTTGTACATTTGGATAAAGAATGGGTGGGTTGCAGTTAATTGGAACCTAAGAATTATCAAGACAACATAAAAAGCAAGAAGAAAAGGGAATTTTTTTTATCATAGCTGCTTTTCTATGTTTCTTTATCTCTCTGTGCATCTGTTTTTTTTTCTGTCTTTCTATCTTTCTCTCTGCCTCTGTCTCCTTCTTTGTCTCTATTTCTGTCTCTCTCTGCTCTATGTTTGTGTATCTCTATCTCTGTCTCTCTCCCATCTGTTCTTCTATCTCTATCTCTCTCTGTCTTTATCTATCTCTTTTTTGGTCTGTCTCTGTCTCTGTATCTATGTGTCTGTGTCTATATCTGTGTTTGTCTTTCTCTTTCTCTCTATCTCTGTCTCTCTCTCTCTTGCTTTTTCTCTCTGCCCCTGTCTCTCTCTCTGTCTCTGTCTTTCTCTCTACTCTCTCTCTCTCCCTTGCTTCCTCCCTCTGTCTCTCCCTCCCTTTCTCTCTGTCTCTGTCTGTCTGTCTGTCTGTCTGTGTGTGTGTGTGATTCTCTCTATCCATCATCAGTACTCAAAGTAAACATTATAAGTAAGAGTGACCTAAAATAAAAAGAGAGAAATGAATCTGCCTTCTTGAAGCAAGAATCAGCCTAGGTAAAATGCAAGATGACTCCCAGTAATGCAATAGTAAAATATTGCTATCTTAATATTTAAACACTTTGATTGATTTTCATTGCTTAAATTAGATGTGTTTGGCTGACATAATCTGGGCCAAAACAGAGTTACTGAGTGAATTAAAGGAAGATGCAGACATTTGGTGTTGGGGAATTTGACCATTTTTTTTCTTTTATTCTTTGTTCTGCTTCAGAAAACACTTATTAAGTCAATACTATATGAAACCCCTAATCTTTGGCTGAAGAAGTTATAAAAATAAATAAGACTACAATCTAGAGGAGGCTGTCAACACATATATCAATAACTCTAATGCAAAACATATACATGCACCAGAAAGGTATAAAGTGTTAAGGATTCAAAAAAAATCATTTCTGAAAGTGGGAAATTCAAGAAGGCTTCATGAAGAAGGTTGCATTTAGGTTAGGTCTTTGGTTTATATATTTGTCTAAGTGAACCAAATAATCTATAATTATAAATAATTTTTCTCTCTCTGTGTATAAACATGTATATATAGATAAATATATATATATAACATATATACAGAGATATATATATGAGTGTATTTACATGTGCTTATATACACATGTATATATACATATACACTGACATGAATATGTAGGTATATATATATACACACACATATATATATATATATATATATACATATACACATATGCATTGTGTGTATATGTATAGGATAGTTTTCTGGATTTATAGTTTTCCAGTGATTGGGGAAGACAGACTCTAGCTTACTTGATGATCAATAGGAGGTCATTTTGTTCTATAAAAGGCAATATTTTCCCCAAAAGAAACAAGTAAAAGAAACTTCCTTCTGTTCTTCTTTCCCTTCTTCAATTTCTCTCTCTGTCCTTCTCTTTTATCTTTCTCTTTGTCCTGTTTGTCATTCTCTTACAGACTTACACATACATACTCAAACTCAAATAATCTAGCAGATACTCTGCCCTCTAAACTTGTTATTCAAGAATTATAAAACTGTGAGGTTCTCCCAGTAAAGAAAGAGCAGATGACTCCTATAGTTCTGTGAATGTGTAGCTCAATTAGGGGAAATTAATCATAATATAATGCTTAAAGAGTGTCACCCTGTTCCACAGAAACAACAAAGTGGATATATCTTATGTAATTGAAGATATTCCCAGTAAGCACTGTCCCACTTCACTTCCTACAACTATCCCTAACTGGAAGAGACTTGATTTTCATTTGACATTCTCTTTAAATGCATTACATCCTTTAGAAAGATAAAAGACATAGATAAAAGGCTCTCCATAAGGGTAAAGTGGTTTTACCAGTATCAAAAGTAAAGCAGACAGAAAATACCATATAGATGGTTTCATGTATTTAATAAGATAGAAGTAGGAGATGATATGGTAGAAAAATAACAAAATAAAAATGTTTTATTTGCCCTTTATCATAATTTCTAAAATGATAGATTTAGAATAGGAAGGGACCTTAAAGATCATCTAGTCTACTTATTCCTTCCTCTGTTATATAGTTAAGGAACTAAATTTCAGAAAGATGGAAATGTGTTGCTCAAAATGATACATGTAGATGAAATATCATGCTAAACCTAAATGGAATGTTATTCTAAACCTATGATACAATCAGGTAGTACAGTGAATAGAGTACCAGACCTGGAGTCAGGAAGATTCTGTTTTGTGAGTTCAAATCTAACCTCAGATAATTATTAGCTGTGTGACCCTGGGTAAGTCATTTAACCCTGTTTGCCTCAGTTGCTCAACTGTAAAATTATCTGGAGAAGGAAGGACACACCACTCGAATATCTTTATCAAGAAAATTCTGAAATGGAGTCATGAAGAACTGGACATAATTGAAAATGACTGAACAGCAAATGATACATGGATGAAACTTTTCTGAAAATCTGTCCATGTGAATACATACACACATACATTATATACACACAAAGAGATGTGTGCATATAGAGATCAATATACACATTTATCCATTATTTATCTATCTCTATCCTATCTATCACCTATTCATCCATACATCTGCCTATTTGAATTATGGAAAACCACAACTTCTAAAAAAAATCAGGTTACCCAAAGAGCAATGAAGAACATCTTATAAATATAAGTATCCTGCAGTATAGGACTAACAAAGACTTGGATATAAATACGGATTTAAAAGATATCATTAAGGAATCATCACACAAGAAGAGGAAGTATACAAGCCATGTAAGCAAGAGCAAATTATGAAGGATAAACAGCTCAGATGCTGCACTGATAATTATAGATTTGTTTTAACCTAGAAGGACTTCATCCAGTTGAATAAATTATACATTTATAGAAGGATGTAGACCAGAATCAAATAGAATGAGGAAGTACTGATGGCTACATTCTGCATCATTGATAGGAGTGTTCTCAATTACGAGATGCATCCATTGAAGCAATGAGGCATGGATAAGCATGACACATGTGTTATGTCTGTGTCTGTCTGTCTGTCTGTCTGTCTCTCTCTCTCTCTCTCTCTCTCTCTATATATATATATATATATACATACACCTATAACATATTACAGTTATTATTTTTCTCACAATGTCTTTGCCTTCTTTTGCCAACATCTTTTATTGTCTTTATTTAGCACCCAGATCCCTAATATTAGTTCTTTTGACATTCATTTCTTTATTATCTTTGTAACTGGTCACTTACCAAGTCCTTCTTTTGAAATATGTTTCACACCTATAATTTCCCAATAAGTATGCCACATTCCTACATTGCCTTCTGCCTTGAAATTCTTGGAATTCCTATCTTTCTTTAAGACTCAGATTCCATTTTCTGCAAAAGGATTTTCTTGGCTCTTAAATCACTGCTTATCTTTTGCATCTACCTTTCCATAGGCATGGTCACTGCAACAACTTTAGTTCATAACCTTAAACTACATTCCTGCAGTGTCTCTTAACCATTGTCTTTATTCATTAACTTTTTTGCCCTCTGATGTATACAGTTGGTGATTAGAGAATCCTTAACTTTCTTCAAGGCTCTGTTAAGGGAAATTTTCTAAAGGAAGAATTTCCTGAGTCACATGAGTTGTTTCTGTTCTCTCTTTCCTCAGATTTTCATGGTGTGTTTATTTTTTCTATTTATAAGTTTGTATCATGCTAGTAGAATGTAAGCTTCTTGAGAGCAAAGATGTTTCACTTTGTCTTTGTATCCCAGGAATAATAGCACATTCAATAATTTGGTACTTCATTAATATTTGTGAATGTTACTGAATTGATTTTGTCAAGCATTTTAGAACAAAGTGGATTTGTATTGGTCACTCTTCTGTGTACTAGTAACAGTGTAAAGACACCCTCAACCCTCATCCAAAAACAGTCAAATTTTGCTTATACCTGCTTTCAGACTTGAAATGAAAGTATAAAAAAAGACTGAAATGGGTTATCTCAAAATGGGGGTCAATTCTAGTGGGTATAGGGGAAAATTTTTCCTTGAATCAGCCAGTCATTCAGATAATCTCTTTACCTACCATAAATTTGAGGTGACTTTTTAGGCTTAGACTTCTGTCATCATTTATATACAATTTAATTTTACATGTATTAGTGTTATAATCTTCACAAGTATTCATTCAGTTTTTCATGGTCATTGAATAACCTAATGAAAATATTAAGTCATCCATTGATGTCCATTGATATAACCGTCAGTAGTTTCATTTTGAGAAGTGTCAAAGCACTTTTCCATTGTTTATTTCCTAACAATTATTTATGATTGTGGGTTTATATTTAGCTAATATTTAAAAAGGTATAATGTTTTCATTATGAATTCTAAAATTCTTAGTAAAAGCATTAAAAAATCTAAAATACCTAGACATAGTTTAATCAGAATAAGATTTTGATGTTCATATATTTAAATCAGTTAAGAGAAAAAACTAGTTTTATTTTTAATTTTTCACTGCAAGTTGCCATCCTTCATTCTCCCTTAACCAACACCACATTTTATATGATATTCTATGGAAATTCATTCATGTACTTAATTTGATTATACTCTAATGTTACTTTTTAAAACACCAAATTCTAATTCCTATTATGGTATCATAACACAGTTTCAATGTCTCTTCCCTCTCAAATTCCTGGAGGAAGATATTTATAAATTATCCTCTCTAAACCCCTAGGTGGAGTGCTCAGCAAACATTCATTTGTAATCATGATGATGCTTTCCAAGTAACAGTTCTTGTGTTTCAAATTAAATATATGCTGAAACCTTTAAATGAAATGCTTTATCTAAAGAGAAAATAGTTAGGAAACAGCAATGCACATGTTTTCCTTCAACTCAATATGTTTGGAAGCTGTATATAATGTCACTCACTGTCTAAACACCTTTACTGGGGAACTGTTCTGAAAAGAAAAACAATGTTAGGAAAGTTCCCATTTGTGCATTTTGAAATATAAATGGCTGCATGTACCAAGTATAGAAATTAGATGACATTTTATAGACTTACCCAGATAGGTGAAACAGTGGATAGAGTGCCAGGTCTAAATATTGGAAGACTCATCTTCCTGAGTTCAAATGAACCTCAGATGTTTACTAGCTGTATGACTCTAGGTATGTAACCTTGTTTGCCTTGGTTGTTTCATCTGTAAAATGAGCTAGAGAAAAAAATAGCAAACCATTCCAGTATATTTGCAAGAAAAGCCCAAATGGGGTCACAAAACATCAGGCAGGACTGAAGATGAATTATGTACACCCAAATGGTTTAATTGATATGAAATGAAGGATCACACTGGCCTGAAATATATTTCACTCTTTTTTGAGAAGTAGGAAGGTAGGGAATGTCATTGAATGACTTTAGCAAGTTGCAGGCCTTCCATGCTTTTTATTGATACTTTGATAGATATTTTGCCATCCCATAAAATAGAGGGTAGCATTTTCTCTTCTACTAGAGGCAGGGAATTTCATTTTCATCTTTGTAACCCCCAGTATATTACCCAATATTTTGTACAGAGTAGGCAACCACTTTGTAAATGTTTACACAATTTAATTTAACTAACTCAGTTGCCTGTATTGAGTAAATTCTTCTTTATTACTGATTTAATAATTAAGTTGTTTCCATTGAACTTAAAAGTTGTTCTACCAATATACATTTTTAAATGTAAATGATAGTTCCAGTAATTAGTTATAGATATAGAGAAGGTTTTGACCTTATATCTTGGAAACATACTTAATTTCAGGAGTTGTCCCCAACTTCATCACCTCCTTTATGAGTACCCACTAGCAACTAGGCTTTCTGGGAATTTCTAGCCATATTTGTAAACTAATTGATTTTTAAATTATTTTTTGCTTTTAATGAAGCACAATTTTTTTTGTCCCTTAATTACTTTTTACAAAATGTCTGAACTGGGAGTAAAAATGTCAGAAATTAAGAATTTTTTTTCTGTTATCAATCACTTAGTCACCCAATCTTTAGGGAAAAGAAATAAAGCAATTCAAGTTTATAGACACACACACACACACACACACACACACACACACACCATTTTTTACAGTCCTCTCTTATTGCTCAAGCTCTGCATTGGTTGGGGACAGTAGAAATTCCGTGAGGGAGCAGATGAGTGTATAACCTATTATAGGCTCCCTATTATTATAGGGATGTCCTGATTTAAATAATTCATATGTAACAAAGACCACACTGGCCCCCACTGTATGAGGGCCAAGTATATTTCATTTTAGTCCTCCCCTCCAGAATTCTCTAGTACCCCTAAGGAACTTGGAGAATGCCTAGACTCTACAAATGATTCTAGCCCCCTCTGATGTTATATCCTTAATTGTAGAGGATGATCACCTACAAACCAATTCTATTAAATGATTAACAGACTACTTTTTGGGCAGAAATATTTATTTCAAAACATACTCACAAATAAATCAACTTTCTTTGGTAACACAAGCAGCATATGTCCCTTCCCCAATTCGCTGCCCGCCTATCTCCCTTTGGACTACCTTGGTCTCTAGGAAGGGGGAAGGGATTAGGTTCCTAGTTTAATTTGATTCCTATAGAGCACAGTATGAGTTTGTTGTCTAAAACTCCAGTCAGGCTCAAATTTAAGGTACCCTAGATTCTTAGGACTTCCATGCCAGGCTGATCAGTTGCACCATCCTGTCTACAAGTCTGGCTCCAACTACAGGGTCCCATAAGGATCATTTTGGGCACCTGAAACTGAGGATAAACAACAAAGAACAGGAACAAATTTCTCAAGACCCGTTTCTCCAAGTTTGAGAAAAAGGAGAGTAGAGGAAGTCCTTCCCTACTCACCAGTTCAGTGAATGTGAAGCAGGAAGGAACACATAGGTAATAGAAGCCAAAAAGAAAGCAGCAGTAAGAACATGGCAGAAAAGAGTATCTGAGAAGTCTCACCAGTTTTAAAGATATAGGCCCTTCATCAAAAAAGGCTACCTAAATACAATCTGTTAAGATAGGCTTAGACTTCCATGTTAGTCTATTAAGGCCTGTTCCAAAGGCCCTTCAAGAATGCTTCCATATTAGATGAACTGAGCATGTCCATACAAGTCTGAGTTACATGCATATAAAATCCAATTTTCAAAATTATTGGATTAGGGAAGTAGTTGTTTTCTATACAAAAGCATCCACCTTATTCTTTAAAAATTAACCTCACTTCCACTTCATTTAAAAATATTCATTTTTATAAAAGTATGATTTGTATTCATTCTTTTATTAACTTTTTTTGGGATAAAATATGAAGTAGAGGTTCCCCTGCATCACAAGACCTGTTACCTCTTATGATCTTTATATCATACTATTAGCTGTTATAATATTATTGTATAAACACATTTAAGTATCATCTTCAAAATATAGGTGTTGCCAAATAATATGGTCAGAAGTCATGTTTATGTTTTATTTATGGCATTCCTCTGAGAAAAGATGAAAAAATTGGTTGATTCTATGCTCTCTCTCTTCCTTTTTGTTCAGAATTTAGTGCACCTGTGCAGATATATCACATGTGATGAGAGTGTCTCTACATATTTCATTGTAAAGTATTCTATGGAAGCAACAGGCTGCATCATCATTATGACACAAACAAAATAAGTACTGTAATCAAAGAGTTTATATTCTATAATGCAGACAGAGCCTCAGTACAGTATACTATCACTCCTTTGAAAATGGTGATTTCTATTTTTTTAAGCGACAAAACCAAACATTCTTTGACTCTTCTAATAGTGAAGAAGTGTTACTGTCAACTCATTCTGGTAGGTTTTTGTTCACTCACATTGAAATGTCTTCATCTGCTGAAATATGTGAGTTACAATAACATGGATTCAAACATAAAGCAACATTTTAGATGAGATGGGGAAAAGTAGAAAATCAATACACTAAGATGCGATGATAGTTCAAGGGGTAAATAAATGGTTAAACTGAGTATATATGAAAACACTTTATAATACCAAACTTACATCTGTTCCTGGTATTGGGGAAGAAAAGTTATAGGACTTATATTTGATTTTTTTTCTCAGGGTAGCACAGCAAGTTAAGGGATTATTTGAGAGTTGTCATTCAAAAAAATAAATATAGACAGGTTAAGATCATTGTGCCCCATGGTAGCTTTTCTAGTAGAGTTTGGTTTTTGGGAAGTTTTGTGATTTAGTAATAATGTTTTTTTTTTCTTAAATAACACTTTTATTTCCCAGACTCCATGTCCTTTTCACTATTGTCATAAAACTCCACAATAAATGCCATTAGCAAAATAAATAAACAAATCATCAGTTTCTGACAATGTATGTCCTTTTTTGCATACCTCTCTGCTGAGAAATGGGGAAATGTGCTTTGTGATCAATCTTCTATAGTCATGTTAAGTTTTTAAATGCTTACCTGTATCTTATTGTGACTGTTATATATATTGTTCTCCTGGTTATATTTGCTCTGAATTTTCTCACACAAATATTTTAAGGTTAATCTGAATTCTTCATATTTGTCATTTCCTTTGACACATAAAAAATCTATTATATTCAAATAACACAGATTTTTACCAATTGATGGGTAATTATTTTCTTTCCAATTACTTGCTAATATTGGAGGGCTGGTTTTTTTTGTGGAGGTTGTTTTTTTGGGTTTTTTTGCATTTTAACTAATAATAATAACCTCTCTTTTAAAAAGAGCTTATGAATTGGCTTTGCTCACAACAAATTTCTAATTACACTTTTTTTGGTGAAGTTGGATGTGACAGATACCTCCATCCTTTCCCCACTTTCAATCTGGAATTGTTGATATTAGTTAAAATGAAAATGTCTGCAGTGTTCACTTTGTTTTCCTCTTGTGTTTTTTCCCTTTTCTTCTTATTTTTCTCTTCCAACATGATTCATAAAGAAATGTGTATTTCAAAAGATTATATATATGTATACAAAAAACTAAAACAATAAAAAATATAAAAAATTAAAAATGAGATTTATATATGAAATTCACTAAAATTTTTATCTTTCAAAGTCATTATATATTAAATATAATATGAGTTTTGATTTCTTCTTTTTTGTTGTTGTTGAGGCAATTGGGGTTAAGGGACTTGCCCAAGGTCACACAGCTAGGGAGTGTTAAGTGTCTGGGACCAGATTTGACCTCAGCTCCTCCTGACGTCAGGGCTGGTGCTATATCTACTGTGCCACCTACCTGTCCCAAGTTTTGATTTCTAAAAACTTTTAGAATCAAAAAGGTGATATTATATCAACATGTCAATGAGAGAATGCATTTTACTGGCAACTTGAAATATTTTGCCTCTCAATAGATTTACCCTCTATCCAAAACTGAATTCTTAAAAACCCCTAATCAATAGCTAGGTTCTAGTAAAAACTTAGTGAAAATTCTTTAACATTAGTCCATTAGTAATAGTCATTATTGTTAAGATTCAATTAAAACAAAATGTTTCTGGTTTGTTGTTAAATCTAACAATTCATCACTAGTATAACTAGGCCTTAAAGCTTAATTTAATTTAGCAAAAGTTGTTTTTTTGTTTTTTTTTTTTGGTGTTTCAGGAACTGATTGCATTCCCCAAAGCTAGTCTAAGTATAACTTAGGATCCTCTTAGTAATTATTTCTAGAAGATGTATTAGTGAATTTAAAGTCTTATCTTTGGGTTCTTTATAATTAGCCCTTCCTAGGCAAATGTCACATGCACAATAAGACAACAACAAAGGTGACTTTGGTTCAAGGGTATCTCTACAATATGAGAAGGGGAAAGGTTGTTTTTTAATCAATTTTGTTAAAAATTAAAATTGTTTTAATTTAACATTGGTTTTCATTAACTTGTTAGACACTAGAATATAAACTAATACAAGCTCCCTCTAGCTCTCATCCTGGATTTTTTGAGCTGTCTGAGCTTTCCCCCAGGCACCCTTACTGAATTGCTTGCTACCCTAGTGGCTGAGTTTCTGGCTGTTGGAAGCTGAGAAAAATCTCTTCTAAGAGAATCAACACTGGAGCTGGAGAGGCCAGCTCTAGGGTGGTGTATGGGAGCCAGGAACTACCCATAATTTCTGCAGCAGGGACAGTCAGGTTTGTTAAATGCCTTTAGCATTCTCTTTACTGTTGAGACAAAATGAAAAATGTGGTCCTGGCTCTCAAAAAGGGCTTGGAACAGTTGATATTTATAACAGGTGAACAATGAGGCCAAGTTTGAAAACAACCTCAGATTGGCCAGCGTTTAGAAAATTTGTTCATTAGATGTTTGTTTCCTTTACTTTCTGTTTCTTTTTATGACTTTTTGTAATGAATAATAATGTCAGGAATAGATTTAAAGGTGACCTCATTCTGTTCTGGATATCTTTTAGGAACTTATTTACAGTGATATTGTTAATAAACTTTATAAATGCAATATTATTTCTGTAATATGCATGTTCATAGTCAGACGCCAAACATGAAATGTTAACCTTTCAACTTTTCCTCACTTCACTTACCTTCCTACTTCCTTCCACTCTCTACCACTGAATTAATCTTAGTAATGCTTTCCCTCTACTTTCAGGCTAAGTATATGTATATTACAACCATACAAAGATACTAAAAAGCACAATTTATTTTACGTATATCCAAATCATTTGGTCAGAATACTAGTGTGTAGAATACATCACTACAGCATATGAACAAGGAAGCAGAGTCTCAGACCAAGTGCTAAAGAAACAGGTCCCTAATGTAAAGGAGAGAAGCTACTTAGAAAGAAAAATCCTGAATATAGAATTCAATATAGTAACTTTTACTTTCCAAATTTGCTTTTAAATGGATATAGCACATTTAATATGATATGCAGTAACATATCAGCAACATGACCTTTGGATGGGAAAGGCAGTTATAAATACAGTGTACTTGCAATTTGTCCCTTTGTGTAGCATGAAATTAAAGACTGCCCCTTTTTAATAAACCACTCTCTTCTTATTTTGACCTAGGATTTGAAAAAGAAGAGGTATTTGGATATTTTTAAGTAGCCACAAACATAAATATGCTTTGAGTTGAGATGGATTCTTTTTTGATGAAATAGAACTACTTTTGGCATTTGATATCAATATATGAACCTATGATTTCAAGGGTGTTGGAACTCTTGCCATCAACAGAGCTCCCATTTCATTTATAATATACACACATTCATTAAAAATGGCCTCAGGCTAATCTACAAAGGTAGCATAATTTCTCTGGGAAAGGGAATGCAATGCAGAGGATATAATGTCCTACCTCTATTACTCAATCTCACTTATAAGATCACTGCAGTGCAATTAATCAAGGTATCCTCAACTTTCTTCAAGATTATCCACTTTCTACTACTCCTTCTTTCTACAAGGCCAGGCCAAGTTTTAAAAAGAAGTTTCATTCATACATTTTAGTCATCATCATCATCACCATCATCACTACCACCATCATCACCATGTCATCATTATACAGTCAGAAAGTCTTTAAGATTTGTAAACTTTAAGGTTTACAAACTTCTTAGAGTAAGTCATAGGATTCTTATCTGTATTATAAACCAAGCCTGTCATTAGATATGTGAATAGAAAATAGAGTGATATTGATAAACTTATTCAAAATAAATATACAGAAGTTTTGTTCCATAAGAAATGACATATTTGTAGAAATCAACGAAATTAATATATGGGAAGATATGAATAGATATGGAATTTTAAAAAGCATAATTAGGATAACAGTGAACTCGGTGAAAATGGAAACAGTGCAAAAACCACATTACTTAATTGTTTAATCTGAATTCAGATTAAATGTAATATGGGTATTTTGGTTCCAAAGGAATGATAAAAAATTTCTCTTATCTTGATAAAATGTAGTGAATTCTGGATGTGGAATGTTGCATATACTATTGGCTTGGGTTATACTTTTGGCTTTGCTGACTGTTTTCCTTTGTTACAATGAAGTACTCTGGAACTAATGTCTTATTTGAATGTGATTGTGACATAAAAACAAAAAGCATCAATGAAACTTAAAAAAAAACCCCAACATACTAAGGTAATAGAAACTAAGTAACAAGAGCAATTGTAGTCACATAATGTTTGCATTTAAAATGTTTAGCAAATTGTTTTTAGTATGAAAAATTTCCAGGTATGGGGGTACTTTCTTTAAGGATTTCTCATTATCTGAGGAAAACAATGGAATTTTGAGGGAAATCTTCAAGAAAATAATCTTTGCTTAAAAAAGTAATAAGACTTAGAAGTAGTCATAATAGTATATATAGACCAGCCTGTTTAATGTACTATGGTTTATTTTATCAACATTTTATATTGAACATCTTGAATATTAACTTTATAATAATTTTATAAAAATAGAAATATAAGAAAAAATTATTGAAGCAAAAATAAAAGAGAGAAAAATTTCTGCATGAAGTTATTGGTTGAAAAACGTCACTGAGCTCTTTCATTTAAAATATATAAGATGCAGGAAAGAAAAAAAAAACCTAGCACACATTTACTTGATAATTCTAGGGGAAAGGAAAGTATGTACTTAAGTCTGCAAACTATTTAGAATTTGAAATTAAGTACATTATTGATAATGACCATTCTATTATTGAAGAAATATTTATCTTTGTAAGTACCATATATAGAAAATCCATTGTACTTTCTGTATAGATGTATATACACATGTACATGCATACACACGTGTGTGTGTACACAACTGCACAGTAGCAAGTACAGAGTTGGCCACATATCTAGCTAGCCAGCTATATGCAAGTATTTATAAGGAAATTACAATGTATTTTCTTCATATGGTACTGACATATCTTTATCATCTATCTATTTATATATCTGTCAGTCTGTCTTTCTGTCTGTCTATCTATAATGTTCTAGGACTTAGGGCTGAATTTTGCATTGCCTTAATTACCATTATTTAAAGTGAGGATAGGATAAATGAGGAGAATACTATAGTCTTTTTTTGGACATCTTCATTTTATCATATTGCCTTGATTTTTCATTTTTTACTATTTGCTCTCATTCTAAATATAAAAGTGCAAGTTAGTGAAAGAAAAAGATACCTTGTGGAAAATATCTTTTATAACATCTTATTTTTCTTTAGGTGAAATATGAGTTATTCTTGTCTCCTTCTGCCTTTCCATGCTGGGCATTTATCCAGCCTTTACTAAAAAACCCAGGGAATAAAAACTTTATTTTCACCAGAACAGGGAAAGAATCATACCACAAAAGCCCAGGTTACATCTAATGGCCATCAAGAATCTGTGCTTATAGTTCCTAGGCTTTTCTTCCAATGTAACAATGAAATATAGTAGATTCCATTCTATTAAACCATTTGAGGATGACTTAATACATTTAACAAGTTCAAAATATGTGACATCTATTATTTATAAGCTTTTTAATAAAAGAGGGAACACTAATATTGAATGAAAAATTATATGGAAATTTCATTTGGGAAAAGAGATATCTCTGAGCTTATGGAATATAATTTTAAATAATATTAAAATGTTTTATGGATCTAAGAATTAGTGAGTAGGAGATATTTAATCCCAATTCGATTAAAAATGAGCTTTTCTTCTGGTGGATGCTATAAATGGAAAATGGTACTTCCTGTTTTTACAGTGTGTTGAATTTGGTCATTTTTGAAAGTTGTAGAGAAATAAATTTAACACTTGTATATATTTGCATTATTTAATTTCAGGCTATAATTCCTGGACAAATCATATCTGTAAAGACAGTTTTGATAGCTTTATGGTTCAAGTTAGGCTGCTCTTTTCATTGGGGAAAGACTTGTCATAGGTGGAAGGGTTTTCAGATTAGATGTTTTTTAAGGGCCCAGGTATCATGTCTTATTTCTTGTTTTAGCTTCAGCACAGTTAGCACAGGGAAAAGAGTAATAGATTTGAATCAGAAAGGATAAAATTAAAATTATTCTTCAGATACTTCATACTTCTAAGGACCCATGACAAATTACTGAACTCTCATTCTCAATATTCTCATTTGTAAAATGAGAATAATAATAACAAACAAAGTAACATATGTAAGGCATTTCAGAAATCTATAAGTCATAATATATGAATGCTAACTTTTCTAGTCTGTCGTGATTTACAACAGAGCACAGTATTCAAAACTCAATGTGCAGAAGATGAAAGGAAGGCAACAGAAATTATGGACCTTTCAAAGAAAGTAAGATTAACTAGGGCTTTCAGATTGGAGGAAGTGTCTCATATTTATCTGTGATATTTCTAGACTTCCTAACTGGTTATAACATATCCTTTCTTCCATGGATATTGGAACTACCTGGATTGTTTTTTTTCTCAATAGTATTTTATTTTACAAATGTAAAAGTGGTTTTCTTTTTTAAATTAACAAATATTTACTGAGCACTACATGTAGGGTGAAGTGCTAAGCTACACAGTTACTTAAGATAGTAAATCCAGTCTGCTATTATGCTCATATTCTAGTTGAATTTACAGGCAGTGTATATCAATCTAAAATTGTCTGTTTATATCCTTTGACCATTTATCAATTGGAAAATGGCTTGAATTCTTATAAATTTGAGTCAGTTCTCTATACAGTAAAATAGTTTTCAACATTCATTTTTGTAAGACTTTGGGTTCCAAATTTTTACTTCTTCCTCCTTTACTTTCCCTCTTCCCAACATGTACAATACTTTTTAAATATGTTTTAAGAAAAATGTGACATAGAGGATGATGGGATGACTGCCTCCTTTTTATATTTTTAAAATTTTATTTTATTCAAATTTTTTCTTTATTTAATTTTTTTATTAATTTTTTATTTAAAATTTTTCTTATAAGAATTAAGAAAATAAATAATTTTCTTTATAAGAAAAAAAGACTAATAGAATAAGAATACAAAACAAAATGAAAGAGAACATTTTCATGTGCCCAGCAGAACATCAGGGAGAATTCAAAATATATAACAAATATTTATCTGATCAAGAAAGTATAAATATTAAAAGAAATTATACATGAGTATAATTTTCTTCTTTCTGTGTAAATTGTTCTTTTGTTCTCTGCTGCTTATCTTTTTTATTTTAGTTTTCCCCCTCTTTCATACCCCCACTATCCCTAAGCAATGTAGTAGTAGTTAAGAAAGGATATATTTATGTTTACATATATAGATAAATACATAAACATACATACACACATATCTCATCCCCCTCCACATATATACACATATCTTTCCTATCCCTCCTGACTCATTGTTTTAATACTGCTCTTAATTAGCCTTGCTGTTACTTAACCTTCCCCCACTATGGATCCCTCCCTTGTCTTCTTCCCACATCCTTTGCTTTCCAGTCTGCCCATCCCTCTTCCCTTATTTCTTAATAGATTTTGGAGAGTGCTATATGGTATATATGCAGTGCTGTCTATTTAATCCATTCATAAAGTTAGTAGGTTTTCAGAATTATGAGCCCTCCCCACCATGCCTCTATATTTATTCCTCCTCTGTACCTCATTTATAAAATTACTTTTTTGCCTCAACTCTGCTCAAATCTTTCTTTTGAGCTGCCCTCTTGTTGATGATAATACTAAATATATGGTATTCACTTTCATTTTATTAAAAAAAAACATAAGCTGTCCATATTTGGTTCTTTGTAATTGATCTTTGGTGTTGGTTCTAACACATTAAATTTTCTATTAAGGTCAAGTTTGGTTGACAGAATGTCCTGAAAATCTGTAAGTGTTGAATGTCCCTTTTTTCTAGTTCAATATTATAGATAATTTTGCTAGATATATTTTTGGCCACAGGTCTATTTCTTTTGACTCTCAACAGATATGATTCTAGGACCTGTGATCTTTTATTGTGGCTGTTGATAAGTCCTGTATAATTCTAATAATAACTCCAGCATATTTGAATATTTTTCTTCTTTGTTGCAAAATTTTCTCTTTAATCTGGGAGTTTCAAAATTTGGTCCATAATGTTCCTATTTGTTTGCCACAAAGAATCTCTTTGAGGTGTTGAGCAATGGATTTTTTCTACTTCTATTTTGTCCTCCTGTTCTATCACTCTAGGATAATTTTCTTGGGTTATTTATTTCTTGCTTTATTGTGTCAATGGCCTTGTTTTGGTCACAATTTTCAGGCAGTCCAATTATTCTTATATGTTCTCTTCTTGATCTGTTCTCCAGATCCATCATTTTTCTTATGTTTCACATTGTGTTCTTTTTTTTTACTCTTTATAATCTATTTTGTTATTTCTTGATCTCTTATAACTTCACTGACTTCCCTTTGCCCAACTCTAATTTTCAAAGAGTTATTTTTGTCTTTGAGACTCTGTACCTCCTTTTCTAGTTGGTTAACTTTTTTTTCATAAGCTTGATTTTTTTATGTTTTTTTATTTTATTTTATTTAGTTTTTCCTCAAGGTCTCTCATTTTGTTTTTAAATTCTTTTTTGAGTTCTTCTATAAATTTTTTTCTGGGCAAGAAGCCTTTTCACATTACTTTTTGGGTAGACGCTTTTTTTTAACTTGTGTCCCCTTCTAAAGATGAACCCCAGTCTTCCTGTTTTTATAGGGAGGTTCTTTCTTCTTTACTGGTTCATTTTTTTAAAATAACAAGAGTTAGTGTAAACACCTCTAATCCTGTAGTGAGGAAGATGGTGCTTCTGGTTTTACCTCAGCTCTCCCTTCTGAGCAGGAACCCCAAACCAAGAGTTCCACCCTCCCAGCAAGTACCCACAGCCAACAGCATCTCTATCCCACCACCTCTGCACACATGGGTGTGCTGGTTCCCTCTCACCTAGGACTGTCTCTGCAGCACAGCCGGGCCTGAGGTCCCTCAGTCTTCTGGAACTCAAACCCCACATCCATATGCTCTTCAGGAGATGAAAATCTCTATGGTTCTTGCTGAAACTCCAGCCATACCTAGCTAACTCCAGGGCTCCCCACTTGGTGATTCTGCAGAGATAGTCCAGAGATGTTTATACTTCACATGAGATAATCCCTGGCCTGAATCCTTCTTCCAGTCTTTCCAGATTATATTTTGCCCAAAGTCTTCCTGATTATTCATCAATCTATATTCACCCTGAGGCACAAATTTGTTCTATTTGTGGGGGAAATCTGGAGAGCTTGAAATTTACCAACTTACTTAGCCATCTTCCCAGAATTCTCCCACATGCAATACTTTTAAACATATTTTTATATTTGTCATATTGTGCAAGAAAAAAAAAAGCAGACCAAAAGGGGAAAAAACACAAGAAAGAAAAAGCAAACAAACAAATCAAAAATAGTAAAAATACTATGCTTTGATGTGAAGACCGTGTTAGCACTCTCTATACTTTAAAATAAGCCAGAGTCAGGATAAGTGAAAGTCCTTGATTTTTATTCTTTATCGAAGGGAGAGGAGAGCTCATGGAATCAGGAATCTCCTCTTTCTTCTCCCACTCTGAGCCACCTGGCTCGTCCTACTGCACCCTCTAAATCCTGCCTCAATCTCTCTATAGACCAACAGATCAAACCTGCACAGAGCAGTGGGCAGGGCCATTCTTTCTCCAAGCATATGCTAATAGAGTATTATCCAATTGGTAATTAGCCTTAAGTGCTCAGACCTCAGTGTATCAACTCAGTTTCAGCCATTACACTTCGACCCACATTCAGTCTCCACAGTTCTCTCTCTGCTTGTGGATGGCATTTTCCAATACAAGGCTACTGGAATTGTCTTGGATCACTGTACTGCTGAAAAGAGCTAAACCTGTCCCAGTTGATCATCACATAATCTTGCTCTTACTATGAATACTGTCTCTTGGTTCTGCTCACTTTACTTAGCACCAGTTCATGACCTGGATTATTTTTTTTTTTTTTAAAGTTCCCAGAAACAAATTCTTGAGTCAAGAAATTCATTTCAGTTGATTTCAGTTCAACAGATATTTCTTAGGTATTTGTTATG
The DNA here is from genome assembly GCF_902635505.1 of Sarcophilus harrisii. Taxonomy (NCBI): domain Eukaryota; kingdom Metazoa; phylum Chordata; class Mammalia; order Dasyuromorphia; family Dasyuridae; genus Sarcophilus; species Sarcophilus harrisii. The sequence continues at coordinate 406,464,408 of NC_045428.1, read as the reverse complement.
TGCCAGATGAGATTCAATATAGTCTTGTATATAGATACTTACATAAGCCAATCTTGGAGTCAGAAGATCTGAATTTCAAGCTCTAAATCTGACACATATTTTGTGAGCCTAAACAGATTTTTTTGCTTTCCATGACCCCAACAAGTCTCTTAAGCCTATAAATGGAAAGAAAGGTGGTAATCTGCTTAGATAGAGTTTCTTAACTGGGAGTCCCCTACATTAGAAAAATTATATTGCCAGTAAAAGACAAAATTATGCATTATTAACTTTGTTTCTATATAGTGATAGGAATTGACCTAATTTCAATAATTTTATATAATTTCAATTTCAATATTATTTTCAATTTCAATTTTTATTTCAATTTCAATAAATTTATAATCTAGCAAAATTATAAGTATAGCAGCAATTGTCATTTTTTCAGGAGGGGAAAGACCCATATAAAAAAATTGTGTAGTGCATTGCTTTTTTATGGTGGTATTTATTCAGATATTTTATTGTTATTGCTGTTACTTGTTTTAAAGTTTTTAATTAATGATGCTTTATTGTATTTACACTTGAGACTCTTAAAGAATGCAGTTAAAAAATTAATAAACACTTGTGCATTATCATATAAGAAAAGATACTGAAACTTCCAGTATGGTATGTTAAAGCTTTAAGATTATATTACTTCCTGCCATGAAACTTTAAGAAACCATATGCTTTGTAATTTATTTTTTATTTTTTTGTTTCTTTTTCTTTTTTTCCTGGCTTTGGTAATAGAATAGAGATAATTTTGTGAGTGTAGGAGATACAGCTCTAAACTGATTTCCATATGTGGTCTGTAAAGTAAACTAGGCAAAATAAATGTTTTACAGCATATTTGATGAGTTACTATAAGTATATCAGCATATTGGTGAGTCAATATATATGATATCTAAGAACATTTAATAAATGCTTACTAGCTACAGGCATTAAATATAGTAAATATTATTTGGAAACAAAACCTTTACTTGCTAGTGGCTGACTTTTAATTTCCTAAATGAAATTTAAATTCCTAAAATGAAATTATCTCTACAAAATAGAGATAAGTTTAGATAGCTATCTAATGGTACAAACATGAGTCCAAACAGTAGTTCAATTATTTTCATTCTCTATAAACCAACTCTTGCTAATACTAATAGCCATGCTATAGGTATTTACTCATTGTTTTGTGATTACTTATTAATACTTTCAAATTTATTCTCATGTTAAAATGTTAAAATACTCTGTTTAGGTATTTTGGTTATTATTGTTGTATTTGGGGCACTGCAATGTTTACTGTTAGAGATAGTATGATTTTTGATATGCTTAAATTCCTTGCCACCTTCAAAATATGATTTTTTAATCATTTAATTCTTCTACCATCCTTAGCCATTCTTCCTGACTTCAATGCTTGCTTGCTATTTAGAAGTACCATTCAATAAGACACATGCACCATCAAAAATTATCTGGCAATGAACAGCTATGTGTGGCAAATTATAACTTAACACTAAACGACAAATGTATTTCTTTTGATACAAAACTGAGTTGGCATTTTTCATTGTGGGGAATTTCCACATGGGGAGATTCACTGATGAAATTTAAAGGTCTAAACTTAAGTAGTAAAATGTTAAATTTTACTAATGACAAGAGGTTCAGAAGAGATGAGATCATTGTGGATTGTTTTCATAGAGGCAGTCAAACTTTAAAACTGGTCTTTGGAGGATGAGGAGGGCTTGGATGACATAGGAAATGGGGGAAAACTGGCCATAAAATAAGAAACAAGGCCCCAAAATGAGTTTATTTAGGGTGACTACCATAGATTCTGATCAGAGTGTCCTCAATGGATCAGAATGTTCAGTTCAGGGAGTTGTAGGATGTAAGTTTAAGAAGATAGCACAAAAATAAAATTTCATTCTTGGTGTTAAGATGGCAGAGTGAGGAAGGAACATTCTGAATCCCTCCCAAATTCCCCAGCAGACAACGAGAAAATTACTTCAAAATTGATTTAGGATCAGGAAATCGGCTACTAATGGCAGGAAAGGTCCAAAAAAGAGCCAGCCTCACAGCAGAGGGCCTGTGTAAAGGCCCCAAGCCTGGGCCAGTTCTGAAGGATGCCCCACTCTCCTGCAAACCAGCAGCCCCCTAGGCAAGTGATCCTTCTGTGTAGCTCAGCAAAGCCCAACTCCAGCACTTCCACCCCCAGCACAAACTACCAGCAAAGCATTGACTCCATTGCTGACCAGAAGTGAAGCTCCATCCTGGGGCTGGTCAACAACAAGACCCTACCCTTGGAGTCTGCCAGCAGAAAGTCTCTGTTTCCATAACAACTAGGGAGGCCAGCAGAGAGGTCCTCAGCACTTATGAGCCAGAAAAATAAACAATCCTCATTGGAAAGCAAGCAGGTAAACCCAGTGTAAATCAGCAATAAGACTCTGAAACAAAGCATGAAAAACACAGGGTAGTACAGGATCAGAACCTAATTCTCACTAAAAATAATAATTATAATAAATTATTGTTTTGAAATTACAAATTATCGTATTAAAAAACTGAACAACAAACAAAAAAGAATTTCACTATAAATTGTTACTATGATGACAGGGAAGATCAAGGCATAAACTTAGAAGAAAACAATAGTGTCAAAATGGCTACACATAAAATCTTAATGAAAAAAAGCTTTAAAAATGAAAAACTTCAGCTGGAAGAGCTGAAAAGGGATTTTAAAAAGCATATTAAAGGAGTAGAAGAAAAATTGGGGAAAGCAAATGAGAGCTGATGAAAGAGAATCATGGAGAAGGAGCAGGGGAAGAGTCAGGAGCATAGGAAAAGATTTACAAAATATTTATGGAGGAAAATAACTCCCTGTTGTGCTATGGGAACCACCTCCCAGTGGCTGCTAGAGATTTAACTCAGACTTGTAGAATGGATGTCTCTATGTGAGAGGATGATGATGATAATGATGATATAAGGAGACTGAGAGGAAGTTGCTGTTCTCTGACATCTCGACTGAGAGGCAATAGAATTATCTGACCTCTCTCCTCTTCCCTCTTGCCTCCAATTTATTTCATTCCCAATCCACAAGGAACACCTGCATCAGCAAAGGCTGCTTTGCAACTCCTTCAAGTGTTACGATCCACAGCTGAGGAGGCTCTGGGAGAATTGACCTGTCCCTTCACTTAGGCATGGTCCTCAACAACTCTCTAAAAAATGGAATTGGTCAAATGGAAGTACAAAGGCTCACTGAAAAAAATAACTTCTTAAAAATTAGAAATGAACAAGTAGAAATTAATAACTCTATAAAATATAAATAAAATAAGATAAAAAAGAAAGAAGAAAATATGAAATTTCTCATTGGGAAAACATTGGAACTAGAAAATAGAACCAGGAGAAATGAAAAAGAATTATTGAGTTACCTGAAAGTCATGATTTAAAAAAAAGAAAAAGGCTGAATTACATCTTTCAAGAAATTATCAAAAAAAAAAAAAAACAAAAACAAAAACAAAAAACCTGTCCTCATATGTTAGAACCAGAAGGCAAAATAAAACTTGAAAGAATTTACTGATCACCACGTGAAAGATTTCAAAATGAAAATTTCCAGGAGCTTTATAGCCAAATTCAAGAACTGACAGATCATGAAGAAAGTGCTGCAAACAGCCAAAATGAAACAATTCAGATATCATGGTGCTATACTCAGGATTACACAGGATTTCACAGTTTCCATATCAAAGAACTGAAAAGTCTAGAATATTAAATATCAGAAGGCAGAGGAGTTAGGATTACAAACAAGAATCATGTTGAGGAGGGAAATGGATATTTGATTAAATAGAGAACTTTCTAGCATTCCAAGTTCAAAGAATGGAGCTAAAGAAAAAAATTGACTTTCAAATACAAGACCAAAGAAAACATAAAAAGAGAAAAAAGAATCAAGAAAGAGAAAATATAAGCTATTCAATATGGTTGAACTATTTTATTTTTATATTGCAATATATTTGTAATTCTTAAGAAGTTTATTGCTCTAAGAGAATTTAGAAGTGTGTGTGTATATATATATATATATATATATATATATATACTTCTAAATATATATTAGACTAAATATATATATATATATATATATATATATATATATATATATTACCAAGCATGTGGATATAAAATAATATTGATGAGATAATAGCCCCCACACACAGACACAAAAAATAAAATTGCACTGCAAGATGGAGGGGAAAGAGATTGAATGGGGTATATTCTTTCACATAAAAGAGGCATGAAAGAGCTAATTATACAGAGGGGAATAATGAAGGTAAAAAGTGGCAGATAAAGCTTAAACATAACTCATAAAAATTGATTCAGAGGGAAAATATACACACTTAGCTGGATATAGAAATCTATTTTTACTCTATAAAGTAAAAAGGAATAGAATAATGATAAAAGGAAGGATAGATTAGGGGAAAGGTAGTGAATACATGTTAGAAATGCACTCTTGGCATTGAAAATAAGATACTGTTAAAAAAAAAAGTATTTAAAAAAGAATCGTAAGGAATCCTCTTAATGTTTCTGGCCAAAATTTGGCTCCACTCTTCTTGGGAAGAGGGAGCCCTGAGCACAAAAGTGGGAGTAGCTTTATACTTGCTAATTTGGCATGGCCCTCCCTTCAGAGACCAGGTTGGTCTGAACAAAGGAAAAATAGCATATTAGGAAATATAAAGTTAGTTATCATAACTATATATGCGAATGAGATAAACTCACCTATAAAACAAAAGCAGATAGCAGAATGGTTTCAGATTCAGAATCTTAGACTATGCTATTTATTTATTTAATTTTAATTATAGCTTTTTATTTACAAGATATATGCATGGGTAAGTTTTCAGTATTGACAATTGCTTTTGTTCCCACTTTTTCCCTTCTTCCCCCCACCCCTTCCCCCAGATGGCAGGTGGACCAATATATGCTAAATATGTTGAAGTATAAGTTAAATACAATATATGTATACATGTCCAAACAATTATTTTGCTGTACAAAAAGAATCAGACTTTGAGATAGTGTACAATTAGCCTGGGAAGGAAATCAAAAATGCAGGTGGACAAAAATAGAGAGATTGGGAATTCTATGTAGTGGTTCATAGTCATCTCCCAGAGTTCTTTGGCTGGGTATAGCTGGTTGAGTTCATTACTGCTCTATTGAAACTAATTTGGTTCATCTCATTGTTGAAGAGAGCTACATCCATCAGAATTGATCATTATATAGTACTGTTTTTGAAGTATATAATGATCTCCTGGTCCTCCTCATTTCATTCAGCATCAGTTCATGTAAGTCTCTCCAGGCCTTTCTGAAATCATCCTGCTGGTCATTTCTTACAGAAAAATAATATTCCATAATATTCATATACCACAATTTATTCAGCCATTCTCCAATTGATGGGCATCCACTTAGTTTCCAGTGTCTGTCCACTACAAAGAGGGCTGCCACAAACATTCTTGCACATACAGATCCCTTTCTCTTCTTTAAAATCTCTTTGGAATATAAATAAGCCCAGTAGTAACACTGCTGGATCAAAGGATAGGCACAGTTCGATAACTTTTTGAGCATAGTTCCAAATTGCTCTCCAGAATGACTGGATGTATTCACAAATCCACCAACAATGTATCAATGCTCCAGTTTTCCCACATCCCCTCCAACATTCCACGTTATCTTTCCCTGTCATTCTAGCCAATCTGACAGGTGTGTAGTGGTATCTCAGTGTTGTCTTAATTTGCATTTCTCTGATTAATGACTTGGAGCATCTTTTCATATGTCTAGAAATAGTTTAAATTTCTTTGTCTGAGAATTATCTGTTCATATCCTTTGACCATTTATCAATTGGAGAATGACTTGATTTCTTATAAATTAGAGTCAATTTTCTATATATTTTGGAAATGAGGCCTTATTAGAACCTTTGACTGTAAAAATGTTTTCCCAGTTTATTGCTTCCCTTCTAATCTTGTCTGCATTAGTTTTGTTTGTACAAAAACTTTTCAATTTGATATAATAAAAATTTTCTATATTGTTATCAGTAATGATCTCTAGTTCTTCTTTGGTCATAAATTCCTTCCTCTTCCACAGGTCTGAGAGGTAAACTATCCTGTGTTCTTCTAATTTATTTATAATAGTCATTCTTTATACCTAGGTCACGAACCCATTTTGACCTTATCTTGGTGTGTGGTGTTAAGTGTGGGTCGATGCCTAGTTTCTGCCATACTAGTTTCCAATTTTCCCAGCAATTTTTGTCAAACAGTGAGTTCTTATCCCCAAATCTGGGGTCTTTGGATTTGCCAAACACGAGAGTATTAAAGTTATTGACTGTTTTGTCCTTTGAACCTAACCTAGTCCACTGATCAACTAATCTATTTCTTAGCCAATACCAAATGGTTTTGGTAACTGCTGCTTTATAATATAATTTTAGATCTGGTACAGCTAGGCCACTTTCCTTTGATTTTTTTTTTTCATTAATTCCCTTGACATTCTTGACTTTTTGGTTTTCCATATGAACTTTGTTGTTATTTTTTCTAGGTCATTAAAATAGTTTTTGGAGGTGTCTGATTGGTATAGTGCTAAATAAATAGATTACTTTACGTAGTATTGTCATCTTTATTATATTTGCTCACCTATACAAGAGCATTTAATATTTTTCCAATTGGTTAGATCTGACTTTATTTGTGTGGAAAGTGTTTTGTAGTTTTGCTTATATAGTTTCTGATTTTCCCTTGGCACATAGATTCCTAAATATTTTATACTATTAGTAGTTACTTTAATTGAATTTCTCTTTGTAACTCTGACTGTTGGATTTTGTTAGTGATATATAAGAATGCTGATGACTTATGTGGGTTTATTTTGTATCCTGCAACTTTGCTAAAGGTGTGCATTATTTCTAATAGCTTTTTAGTAAAATCTCTGGGGTTCTCTAAGTATATCATCATATCATCAGCAAAGAGTGATAATTTGATTTCCTCATTACCTATTCTAATTCCTTTAGTCTCTTTCTCAACTCATTGCCAAAGCTAGCATTTCTAATACATTGAATAGTAATGGTGATAGTGGGCAACCTTGTTTCACTCCTGATCTTATTGGAAATGGTTGTAGTTTATCCTGATTACATATGATGCTTACTGATGGTTTTAAATAGATGCTACTGATTATTTTAAGGAAAAGGCCATTTATTCCTATACTCTCAAGTGTTTTTAATAGGAATGGATATTGGATTTTATCAAATGCTTTTTCTGCATCTATTGAGATGATCAAAATGTTTTTGTTAATTGGTTATTAATATGGTCAATTATACTAATAGTTTTCCTAATATTGAACCATTTCTGGTATAAATCCTACTTGATCATGATGTATTATCCTGGGGATGATTTTCTGTAGTCTTTTGCTAATATCTTATTTAAGACTTTAGCATCAATATTCTAGGGAGATTGGTCTATAATTTTCTTTCTCTGTTTTCAACCTACTTGGTTTAGGTATCAGTACCATATCTATTTCATAAAAGTCATTTGGTAGGACTCCTTCATTCCCTGTTTTTTCAAATAGTTTATATAGCATTGGGGCTAATTGTTCTTTAAATGTTTGGTAGAATTCACATCTAAATCCATCTGGTCCTGGGGATTTTTTCTTACGAAGTTGATTAATAGCTTGTTCTATTTCTTTTTCTGAAATGGGACTATTTAAGCACTTTACTTCCTCCTCTGTTAATCTGGGAAGCCTATATTTTTGGAGATAGTCATCCATTTCACTTAGGTTATCAAATTTATTGGCATAAAGTTGGGCAAAGTAAATTCTTATTATTGCTCTAATTTCCTCTTCATTGGTGGAAAGTTTTCCCTTTTCATTTTTAAGACTGCTAATTTGATTTTCCTCTCTCCATTTTCTAATCAGATTTACCAAAGGCTTATCTATTTTATTGTTTGTTTTTTATAAAACCAACTCTTAGTTTTATTTATTAGTTCAATAGTTTTTTTTTTACTTTAAATATTATTAATTTCTTTTAATTTTAGAATTTCAAATTTAGTATTTGATTGGCGTTTTTAAATTTGGTCTTTTTCTAGCTTTTTAAGTTGCAAGCCCAATTCATTGATCTTCTCTTTCTCTATTTTATTCAAGTAAATCTCTAGGGATATCAAATTTCCCCTTATTACCTTTTTGGCTGCATCCCACAAATTTTGGTCTGATATCTCATCATGGTTATTATCTTTAGTGAAATTATTAATTGTGTGTATAATTTGCTGTTTCACCCATTCATTCTTTAGGATGAGATTATTTAGTTTCCAATTACTTTTTGGTCTATTTACCCTAACTTTTTGTTGAATATAGTTTTTATTGCATCATGATCTGAAAAGAAAGCATTTACTACTTCTGCCTTCCTGCATTTAATTTTGAGGTCTTTATGTCCTAATATATGGTCAATTTTTGTATAGGTTCCATGAACTGCTGAGAAGAAAGTATACTCCTTTCTGTCACCATTCAGTTTTCTCTAAAGATCTATCATACCTAATTTTTCTATTATTCTATTTACCTCTTTAATTTCTTTCTTCTTTGTTTTGTGACTTTATTTATTTAATTTTGGTAGTGCAAGGTTGAGATCTCCCACTATTATAGTTTTGCTGTCTATTTCTTCTTGCAACTCTCTTAACTTCTCCTTTAGAAAGTTAGATGCTATACTATTTGGTGCATATATGTTTAGTATTGATATTCCTTCATTGTCTATGCTGGAATATGCTATTTAAAAGAAACACATTTGAAGTAGAGACATATGCAAAGGGTAAAAGTAAGGGAGTGTAGCAGAATCTATTATGTTTCAGCTGCAGCAAAGAAACCAGGGGTAGCAATTGTGATCATAGACAAAGCAAAAGAAAAAATAGATTCAATTAAAATGCATAAAGAAAGAAACTTTATCATGCTAAAAACTACCATAGACAATGAAGTTATTTTAGTCGTTATCATCTATGCACTAAATAACATCTAAATTTTTGAAGAAGTTGAATGAATTACAAAACTATGCTAGTGGGGAAATCTCAACTTCTCAGAATGAGGTAAATCAAACCAATAATTAAAAAGGAAATAAGGAAGACAATGAAATTCTTGCAAAATTAAATATGATAAAACTCTGGAGAAAATTTAATATGAACATAAATAACTAAATTCTGAAATTCAAAGGAGAAATTAATAAAATTAAAAGTTAGAAAACCATTGAACTATTAAATAAAGCTAGATGCTGGTTTTATGAGATACCCAATAAATAAACCATTGGTTAATTTGATTTAAAAAGGAAATTACTAGTATCAAAAATGCTAGGGGTGAATTCACTCCTAATGAAGAGGGAATTAAGAAATTGTTATGAGCTTTTTTTTTTTTTGCTTAATTTTATGCCAATAAATTTGAACATCTAAATGAAATGGATGAATACCTACAAAAATATAAATTACCCAGATTAATAGAAGAAATAAAATACTAAGATAGCAACAATCTTAGGAAAAAAGAAATTGAACAAGCCATCAATGAAGTTCCTAAGAAAAAGTCCCCAGGAACCAGATGGATTTAAAAGCACATTTTACCAAACATTTAAAGAAAGATTAATCTGTATACTACATAAAATATTTGGGAAAATAGACAAAGAAGGATTATTACTAAATTCTTTTTAGGACACATGTATGGTGCTAATACATAAAGTGGGAAGAGCCAAAACAGAAAATTATAAGCCAATTTCCATGATTAATATTGATACAAAATTTTAAAATAAATTATTAGTAAAAAGACTACAGCAATATATCATAAGGATAATATGCTTTGCCCTGGTGGGGTTTATAACAGGAATATAGGATTGATTCAATATTAGGAAAACTATTAGTTTAATTGATCATCTCAATAACAAAACTAGAAAATGTGATTATCTCAATAAATGCAGGGAAAATTTTGACAAAATACAGCACCCAGTCCCATTAAAAACATTAGAGAAAGAAAGGAATAAAAGGAGTTTGCCATAAAATTATAAGTAATATATATCTAAAACCCATTGGCAAGCATATTTATAATGTGGCTGTGCTTAAAGCCTTTCCAGTACAGTCAAGGGTGAAACAAAGATGCCCATTATCATCTCTATTATTTAATAAATAGTATTAGCGGAAATGTTAGTTATTGCAATAAGAAAAGAAAAATAAAGGAATTAGACTAAACAATTAGGAAGTAAAACTATCAATCTTTGCAGATGATATGATGCTATATTTAGAAAATCATAGAAAATCAACTAAAAGTAACATGAAATTATTAAATATTTTGGCAAAGTTCCAGGACATAAAATAAACCCACATAAATCATCAGATTGAAAATTTACCTTCGAAGACAAACCGAAGAAATATGTGAACACAACTATAAATGATTTTTCACACAAATAAAGTCTGATCTAAACAATTGGAAAAAACATTACTCGCTCATGGGTAGGCTGAGCCAATATAAAAAAAATGACAATTCTATCTGAATTAATCTGTTTATTCAGGGCCACAATAATCATGCTATCAAAAATTATTTTTAGAGCAAAAAAAAAATAATAGCAAGATTTATCTGGAAGAACAAAAGCTCAATGATATCAAGGGAATCAATAGGGAGGAATTCTAAAGAAGGTGGTCAAACTGTATCAGATCTCAACTGTATTTTAAGTGGTAATTATCAAAACAATGTTACCAAGAAATAGAGTGATGGATTAGCGGATGGCTTAGGAACAAATTATATCATAATAAATGATCATAGTAATCTAATCTATAATAAACAAAAGATCCACATTTTTGGAACAAGGACTCATTATTTTACAAAAACTACAATGAAACATGAAAAAGCAGTATGGCAGAAAGTAGGTAAAGCCCAACATTTCACACCATATGCCAAGATAAGGTCAAAATGGGTATATGAAATATATTTAAAGAGTGATATCACCAAATCAAGAGAGTATGAAATAGTTTATCTGTCAGTTTATGGATAATGGAAAAGTTTAGGACCAAAAAAGATATACAAATTATTGCAAAATGTAAAATAGATAATCTTGATTATGTAAAATTTAAAAGGTTTTACACACACACACCAAGAAACAACAACAACAACAACAACAACAACAACAAACAATTAAAATTATATAAAAAAAAACAACAGAAAACCCAGGGGAGAATTTTTGCAATCTGTATTTCTAATAAAGGTCTCCTTTCTCAAATATATAAAGAACTGAGTCAAATTTATAAAAATACAAAACATTCCCCAATTGATAAATGGTCAAATGATATGAACAGGCAGTTTTCTGACAAAGAAATAAAAGCTTTTTATAGTAATATTGAAAAATACTCCAAATCACTATTGATTAGAGAAATGTAAATTAAAACAATTCTGAGATACTACCTCACCCTTATCAGATTCATTAACATCACACAAAAAATAAATGTTGAATGTTGAAGGGGATGTGGGAAAACTGGGACATTAATACATTATTTTGAAGTTGTGAACTCTGCAATTATTCTGAAGAACAATTTTCAACTATGCCCAAAGGGATATAAAACTATGCATATGATGAAAGGTCATCCAGCAATGCTATTGCTAAGTCTGTATTCCAAAAAGAAAAGTATCTATTTGTACAAAATATTTATAGAAGTTATTTTTGTGGTGGCTAAGAATCAGAAATCAAAGGGATGGCCATCAAATGGAGAATGGCTAAATAAGATGTGGTATATGATTGTAATCAAATATTATTATGCTATAAGAAATGACAAGCAGGATGATTTTAGAAAAAAAACCTGAAAAGATTTACATGAATTATTGAATGGTGAAGTGGACAGAACCAAGAGTATTATACAAACAATATTGTTTGATGAAGAATTATGAATGACAGCTTTTCTAAGCAATACAACGATCCAAAACAATCCCAAAGGACTAATGATGAAACCATATTATAAACTTCCAGAGAAAGAACTGATATTGTTTGAATATAAACTAAAGTATACTACTTTTCACTTCCTTTCATATTTTTCTTTAATTCAAGTCTTCTTATATAAAATAATTTATATGGAATATTTTACATAATTGCACTGTATTATCTATATCTGCTTGATTACCATCATAAGGACAATGGAGGGGACAGAAGGATAGAATTTGAACCTCAAAACTTTAAAAAATGTAAAATAGAAAGAATGATAAATTTGGAAGAGATCTTAGAGATCATCTAGTGGAACTTTCTTATTTTATATACACAAAAACTCCAGCTTAGAAGTAAAGATCATAAAGTTAGCTCAGGAAACCAGAACTACAACTTCAGTCAGACTCAGGCAAATGCATTATTATGAACTGAAACATTGGGTTCAGATGGTGCAGACTGGTAAATTATACACTGAAGCATTTCAGTATTGTAGGTGATAGAGAGCATTTCAAAACTTTAGGGACAGAGGTATGACATAAAGATTTATCAGGTGATTTTTATGTAGGTTGTTGAAAAAGAAAATTGAAGGATGAAAAGTGCTTTCTTAGAATACTTCAGTGGTATAAGCATGAAGTGAAAGGGGCAAGAATTATTATAGCATGGTTATATTAGAAACATAAAAGAAGATAATGATTTGAATGAAATGAAAATAGCTGCAAAAGACTGGGATATAGTGTCAGGAGGACATGGATTTGAGTACTAGTTTGACCATTCATCTAGTGGCAAGCATCTGAGCATTAGTCTTGTTATCTGAATCATTTAATTAAGATCAATCAAGGGATCTTGGATACAATATGAAATAGAAAATAAAACCTTTGCACAATATAATTAATTAATGAGTGATAACCCAAACCATGCTGGTATACTTCTTGTGATGGAGAACACATCAGCTGAGGCAAACTTTAAAGTTTTCCTCAATTCTTGCTAAAATCTGCCTCTTCTATATCTACTTATTGTTCTTAATTCTTCTTTCTGTGTTTTGTATCCAAGGTGAACAACTTAAGTCTTCTTGTTCAGAAATGTGAAGACAGCCAGGAATAATCAAGCATCAGATCACACAGGCTTTGGAGATTTGGTTGTTCAAAATTTTGGTGTGATCATTTACACCTTAAAAATCATCAGAACTTATTTTATTATTTTGTTGTTTAGACCTAAGAAAGTGATGGAGAGGGGTGCTAAAAATACAAATTAAATTTAAACATTTATCACGTATACATTTTATTTGCAAAGTCAAAAACATTTGCCAGAACATTCTTCAAGGCAACCATCATGTTTCCATTTAATTTTACCTTTTCCATGAAAAGGGTCAGTAATTTATAAAAGAATCCTCTCAAAATACTGATCATCCTTATCTCAGTGCTCTTCAATTTGTCAGTGTCCACAAGACCAAGATGAGTCCTGTAGAACCAATACAATTTTCAAAATATTAATGCTACCTGTTAAATTCTATTAGTGTTGTTGATCATGCAACCTCTTTTGGTTTTGGTGTGGTACTAAGCTACTTTGTGACTTTGTCAAATCCCTTTCATCCTCTACTCCATAAAATCTCTCTCTCTCTCTCGGTCTCTCTCTGTCTCTGTCTCTCTCTGTCTTTCTGTCTCTCTCTCTCTCTCTCTCTTTCTCTCTCACTCTCTCTCTTTCTGTCTCTGTCTCTCTGTCTCTTTTTCTTTTCTTCTGTCTGTCTGTCTCTTGCTCTCTCTGTCTCTGTCTGTCTCTGTCTCTGACTCTCTGTCGTTCTCTCTGTCGTTCTCTCTCTCTCACACACACACACACACACACACACATACACACACTTTCATCTTCTTACACCTTAACTTACCCCTCCCTACCCACATACTCTCATTCTGTGAACTAGTGGCACTGACTTTCTGGCTGTTCTTCATAAAAGAGATTCCATCTCCTAACTCCAGGCATTTTTGGTAGCTATCTCCCAAGCCTGGTATTCTCTCTACTTCCTCATCTCTGCCTCCTGGTTTCCTTGACTTCCCTCAAGTCTCAGCTAAAATCCCAGCTTCTACAGAATTTTTCTCAGTTTGTCTTCCTTCTATTGTATGTCCTTTGTCAATTATCTCCAGTGTATCCTGTATATGGCTTATCTGTACATTGATGTTAGTATGTAAGAACAGAGACTGCCTTTAACCTTTCTTTGTTTTGCCAATACAGTATAGTGCCTAGCACATAACAGACATTTAATAAATTTTACTGACTGATAATGCAAGGTGTTTTTTAATGAACTTACTTGAACTACTTCCTTTCTCAGAACAATGATGAAGTGATCTTGCAGCTACTTCCCCTCCATGCTTAAAGCATTTGATTGTGTGTATGTGAACTGATACAGCTAACAGAAGTGATGCAATTGTTATTACCCCCCGTTTACAGATGAGAAAACTGAAGAAAAGAGAGGGAAGATAACTTGCCCACTGTTCCATAGCTTGTAAGTTTCAGAGCTGGAACTTGATCCCTGATCTTTTAATTACAAGCCCAGTCCTCTTGTCATTATAGTCCTCTTTAAATTCAGCTCATTGCATTGCCAGTTCTCTTTGGCAGGACATTTCATTTTGAAAACACATATTACATCCAATCTAAGCATTATCATTTTTAACTCTCCTTCAACTTTTGCCTTATTATTTAGCTTGAATGTCTTTCTTCCAAAAATATGTATTAAGGGTATATCTGTGTATAATACTTGAATAGACCAAAGTAAAGAGACATGATTCTTATATTTCTAGAAATTTTTAGCCTATTCCAGAAAATCCCAGTTTAGGTGGACATAATTAAAGACACAGAAAATTGAAGAAAAAGTACCTACTGAAAAAAGTATTCAATAATAAGAGATCACAGGGGCAAAGATATCAGTATGAGGAGATGAGTGTAGTAGCAGTCAAATGAAGGCATATAATGACCAGCTTCCCTTCCTACCCTTACATCCCTGTCACAGGAATTCACTTCATATTCTTTCAAACTTAATCCTGCCTCAGAACCTGGGACAGCCATTAGGGAATTATAGGATCATGGCTTAGGAAGCTCAATATCTATAAGCCTCTGAATAGTCACTTTTTAACTTTGTACACCAGGTCTAGCAAATGAAGTTGTGGCCAAATCTTATACCTTTTTCTGAACTCTTCAATAGACCCCCCATCTGCTTCTCCCATACTCATATTCTTATTTTGACATTCTCATTGCATTCCATCACTTTCAGATTATGGCATTGCTTTGTTTTTGGCATTCTTACCAGTTGTTATAGTTCTATTTCTCCAAACCACAACACATATCAAAGAGCCCTCCTGACTGTTGTTTATAGTCTACTTTCCTAGTGTTCTACCTCTTTTTTTACCTCTAGATTACTATGAAGCAGTGCAATTCCCTGCACCAAAATATACCGTTCATATACCACACTGTACATTTTTGAGAGTATTTAAGACCTACCTATATTTCTGCAATACTGTTGTGATGACATACCATCTTATTTTTTTTTCTCCTAGAATTTGCTGTAAAAAATTCCCTTGAACTTTTCTACCTAGGAGATATTTATAGTAAAAGATTGTATTTCTTTAGTTAATATCACTAGGTTTTTGCTTTCTGTTCTTATGAATTCTTCCTCACCTGCAAGTGTATGTATGCATGTCTGAATAACCAGATCATGTCTTACAGCTGTCACATTTACATAAAATTTCACAGGGAAGAAGAGGTTTCAGATCCTTCAGTGGGAATCTTCTGTTGATGGTCAAGTAGACCAGTAAATTGTGAAGTTTCTAATATACTCAATCGATCTCATATACTCTTACATTGATATCTAAGCATATAATAATACTTATTGTATATAATGTTATTACATTAAATAAAGAATTTAATCAATCAAACAATTAGTAAAATTATATTACATGTAGCCTATTGGTGACAACTTAATGTGTCTGAATTTTAGATTCCTCATTTGTAAAAGAATAAAAACTACCTGACTGGGTTGTTGTGAGGATCAAATAAGATTACATTAGCTTGTAAACTGCTTGGAAAATTTTAAAATGGCTTCTAGTTTGAGAATCATTTTATATCATAAGTATTAATTGTTCCTTAAATCTTCTGCATTAGAATTCAGATAAAAATGGTTTTGGAACAAGACACTAACATACTGCTATTCTTTTACAGTAATATTCAGTGAAATATTATAGAGGTAGATACTATTTTTATAATTGAATAAGGATTTTGGAATGTAAACTCATCTTCAATGGATTTACTGAAAAGATTCTTGATTTTTCACAACAATAATGGAAAGCAACTGTGTATTCTTCATCATGTCCCCATAAGCTTTTTATTTTTTCTATTATATCTCTATTTTTATTAAAAAAAACTTATTTCATATATAGAGATATTGCCTTAATTACATATTTATTCACATTTTTATTTTTGAGAAATCTGTATTCCATATAGAGTGACCAATGTATAATATTATTCTAATTTTTTTGGTGGGGAGAGATTAATATTATATCTAGGTGCTTGTGGACAACAGTTGTATTTGTGATCATCCATTTCCGTTATCATTTATTTGTCAAATTCTCAAGAATATTTGGGGATTTGTATTTGTACTAATACTGAAGCTTTGTTGTATACTCATTTATGAAGAATGATTAGCTTCTACTTTAAAATTTTGGTGATCTGATCATGGCTTTTGAGTTGTGCAGCTAATGCTAAATTTTTGCACCCTGTGAAGATATATTATGCAGTTTCTATGTTTTCTTGAAAAAAAAATCTGTATTGCTTAATAAATTCTGTCCCTTAAAGATAGCCTTTCTGCAATTTCTAGTGGCAACAACCATGTCTTGTTCCACTCCCATAAACCTACCTGTTTCTGTAAACAAATAATCCCAACACAGATATTTGTTTACTGAATTTTGTCATCATATTTTTGTCTGAGTTCCGTGCAGGTATCTTCAATAATCTTTTCTTTACATTCTTGAATTTGACCATTTCAGAGGATATTAAGATATTAAATCATGAAGGGAATTTTGAAGTTCAAGATTATGAAAGTACTACAGTGATAGATGTTTTTATTCAGTTGTGTCTGATTCTTTGTGACCCCACTTGGAGCTTCCTTGGCAAAGATACAGAGGTACTTTGCCATTTTTTTTCTAACCCACTTTACAGATAAAGAAATCTCAAGTAAAGAAGGTTAGGTGACTTGGCCTAGGCCACACAGCTAAGATGAGTCTTCCTGATTCCAGGTTCAGTGCTCTATCTAACCTACCACCTAGTTTCCCAGTGATAGGAAATAATAAGATCTAAAGTGCGAGTATTCTTATAGTGAATTAAAAATGTAAGTTATAAAAGCTGAGAACATTGATGATTTGGAAAGCAAGGATGTCTGAGGACATATTAATGTTTATTTTGAAATTCTAGAGTAAATGTTGAGGTAGAGAAGACAATGATTCAGGAGTGTAACTTGAAAAAATGAAGGAGGATGTTAATCCCTAGTACATTACATTAGCAAAAATATAAAATGAAAAATAAAGATATATGTAGGGAATCTTTAAAAAAAAAAAAGAGTGATTCCTGAGTGATTGTGACAGAAGCAGGGTCTAAGAGTGGTATTGAAGAGCAAGTATGAAACCATTCTTTTTCCTTTACCATTGTTTGGAGAGAAAGGGACATGAAAGAGGAACATCCAGTCCTGGAAAGCATAATCAGCTGTACAATGTCTTAAGGAGGCAGCCAGACTTCCATAAGCACAAGAAAATGGAGGATGTGACAGGAAGAGATATAAAAAGGGCAATTTATAGTTTTGAAGGGCACAAAGGAAAAATAGGGAAGAAGAATTAGACGAGAAGAGGAATGAGATTAGGTCTAATGGGAAGATAAAACAAAGAAAGTTAGGAAGGGAAAGCATTTTTGTGTTTTGGCATCATCAAGTGGCAAATGAGCATCCTATAAATAATAGGATTTTGCTAGATGTAAGTAGGGGAAATACCTGTAAACTGGGCCTCCAAGATGATAATAAAAGGCAGCTCCAGCCTGCTCTCTCTTCCAATATCTGTGAACAGGAATGCAGGGATGCCCTGAATAGGCATTAGGTAGATTGGGCCATAGATTGTATTGGTAAATGACTGGTGATCATGTGTCAATTAATTTTCAAATATTTGTAACCTATCATTTAATATTTGTCTTCATTTTTAGATGTTAGCATAATTTTTCTTACTTTTTATACCTCTAATAGTTGGTCTTTGTTTACATTCATTTTTTGTGGGATTAGGGATGGGGAAGGGTTTCACTTTGAAATATTTATTTGATGTTTTGTATTTTTGATTCAAGTATCCAGTCAACTCTATTCTCTATGACTGATAAGAGTAATATTTATTATTGAAAGGCTCTAGTTTGTTCAAAATATTTTTGAAGAAAAAATCAGCAATAATATTCTTTATGGTTTTTTTTGCCTTTCCTAAGTGCATTAAACTACTTATCTTCCTTCTGATGACCACTTCTTCCTTTTAAAATGTTTTATTGATGTCTTTAGACATTATCCAATAATTTGAGTTAACATTTCATCATCTCCTTCCTCACTCCACCCCCACTAAGATTTACCTCTCTTAAAAAAAAAGGAAGAAGAAAAATTAAGCAACTATCTGATACTTCACTTTATGTGAGACTGTACACAACATTCAACTGTAAAGTTTTCCTACCTTTCTGCAAGGAGCAAAGTATGTTTCATTACCTTTTTATACCACCATAATTTATTTTTCAATTATGAGAAGTTTAACTTCCATAAAGTGATTTTTAATATACATCACTATAGTCCTTTGGATATTATTCTTTTGGTTCTATTTATTTCACTTTATACCATGTCATATAAATCTTTCTGATACTCTGGATTTTTCCTTTTTTTCCTTTTTTACTGAATAATAATATTTGCTTATCATCATTTGCCAGAGGTTTTTTTCCCCCCTAAATCAAGGGGTATGCCTTTTATTCCTGATTTTTTTGCTAATACATAATAATGCATGGATATGCTGGTACTTATTAAATCTTTGTTTCCACTTTTGATCACTGGAGACAAGGCTATGGATAGATTAATCATTTTTCATTCACATTGCCAACTTGATATACTTAATAGCCAGACCAATTCTCAGTTTCACTTACAATGTATTACTGAACTTATTTTCTCATAAGTCCTCTAACATTAACTTCCTACTTTTTAAAATCTTTCCAGATTTGTAGGGTGTCAGTTGAAATCTCAGTTATTTAAATTATTTCTCATCATTGATGAGAACCTAATAATACTTTAACACAATATACATAGTTATATAACTTTTTTCTTTATAAAATTTATTACAGAATTTTAAAACAAAATATCTTGACCTTTTGTTATTTTTCTTTCCATATGTTAGGGTATATGTTCTATATGTGTAAAAAAGCAGACATCTGTCTAACTAGCTTCTGGATCTTAAAATATGTTATAGCTTGACACAAATTGGCTGCACACTGGTATGTTCTCCATATAAAACCACAAACCATTGTCTTGAATAGCTTACAGAGTGTATACACACACTTGCACATGGTTGTTGAGTGTAAACTGGCATTTAAAGAACAAAATGACTTTAGTAGGAATAGTTTCAAATATGCTTATTGAGTGAATAATTTTACTCAGTTTATCACATAGAGGATACGTTATTGGCTTTCTCAAAAATGGGAAAAATTTTTTACAATATGGAAGTGGAATGGATCATAAGAATACCCAAAGTAGGAAATATCTATCACCACATAAATTACTGTTATTAATCTCATAGATAGGACCCATCAAAAGCCATATGGTTCCCCATGAGCTAATTACATCTCACTGCCTGTTCCCATATTCTCCTGTGTCACTCTTGCCAACACTGTTACCTTTATAAGTAAAATGGATTTCTGGGGAAGAGTTTAGATGAGAAAAGAAGAGTTAGATGAAAAGAGGAAAATAAAGAGGGAAAATCTAGCATCTGATGTAAGGTAAAAGAATTGAAAAGAGGTTTATAATCTCAGGTAAAGACAATGGCTGGAGAAGTATAAAGGGCTATTATTCCAGGAGTGGCAGATTGGTCAGGATTTTTGGACCCTAATTGAACCCAATCTAAAATTCAGTGCAAGTTATACAGGATAGGAGTGAAACAATCAGGGACAAGAAGAATTTTGAAAAAACTGTATTGGTAGGACAAGTAGCAATAAATAAAATGGAATAAATATTTAAAACAATAAACAAAGAAATGTTAACGGGGGAATCCCAGGAAATTCAGATGCCATATAATCAATCTTCCTAAAAAATGAAACATCAATATATGAAATAATCTCTGAAATAAATCTGTACCACTCTATTTATTTAATGTTATTTATTGTTTTTTTATTCTCAGGTAATACCCCACACATACTTTTTTCCCCAAGATTCCTATCTATTCTTTTTAATATAATTCAATTTCTAGTGGAATACATTCTGTGCACAAAGAGTTTGACTAGTCATGAGACCAATGGTTGCTGCTACCATTATGAGAGTGCTTAACACCAGCTTTCAGGGTTTTCAGACTCATTACCTCTAAAATAACACCTCTACTGGACTTCAAAGAATCTTTTCAAAAGATGAAAGATAACAAAAAGAAAATTGGTACTTAAGGAGGTCTAAACATGTCATGCCAGGGTGGCATTCAGGGATAATACATTGTGCTTTTTTGGAGAGTCTTCTTATCCTGCCTAATTTCTGCTTTGACTTTTGATTGAACACATTCTGAAATTTCTGTGAATAGGATGAAACTTGAAAATTACAAATGGCCACAATCATAGAAGTGCTTTCACATTTTAAACCATCTTTATCCTTTGGCTTGGAACCAAGTAGAATGAAAAACTGAGTAGGTTAAAATGTAACACCATTTTGGATTTATTACTTAGGTAAAATCCCAAGAACAATCATCTTGGTGCTATTAGATTGTATAATAAGAATGAGAAAGAATATTTGGAATATTGATCTTTTTTTTCCCAAATTCTAGTTAATTCTAGCTTAGTCTGTAACCCCCCCCCAAAAAAAAAACCCTCTTCTTTATAAATTCAACTGATAGCAACTCTCTTAGGCCTCATGTTGTAATGAAGCTCAACTGTTTATTTAGGAATAGCAGGACAACATGGAAGACACTACTCATATATGCAAGAATGTTTTGTAGCCAGCTGAAACTGGTTTCCAAGAGTTAATTTTTGATGCGAGAATTTGCATCTCAAAAACTTACAAACACAATAAATCTGGGTTTGATTTGTTTTGTGCCTAGACTTTAAAAAGTGGTGGGAAAATGTTAATAATACATATCAAACTTAAAAGCATATTGTATTTTTTTCCCAGTGAGTCTATTGTTAAATGTCTCCTAGCTTACACCTGAGTACAGGAGATGTCCCTCTTTGAGTCATAGTTCTTACTTGAGAAGGAGTAAAAACAGTTAAGTCTCACCAAGTCTTTTCTCTTTACTTTCATATTAACATGCCCAAAAACAACCAGCAATACAACACACTCCTATCCCTAGAGAGGAAACTAGTATATTTATTCTCTTGCCAATCCTAACGTTACTAGAGGAAATCAGTAACTTTATTATCTCCATAAACCTTTTGTTTCCTACCACAATGAGGCAGAAAAATATCTCTGGAACTCATGGATCATTAGTGAAAATGATATGCTTAAATAATGTTTTGGTAATGTATACTTATTGTGTATCTAAGTTATATTTTAATATATTTAACATCTACTGGTCATCCTGCCATCTAGGGGAGGGAGTGGGGGGGTAAGAGGTGAAAAATTGGAACAAGAGGTTTGGCAATTGTTAATGCTGTAAAGTTACCCATGTATATATCCTGTAAATAAAAGGCTATTAAATAAAAATAAAAAATAAAAAAAAAGAAAATGATATGCTTTTCAGAACTATCCATGATCCATTTTAATTCTTCTTATGTGTGTATGTACTTATTTGTACATAAAGGATCTTTTTCTTTTTCATTCTTTGACTACTTTGGGATATAGAATTAGTACTGTATATGATCTTGTACATAATTCCAATTTCTTTCCAAAATGTTTGGACCTATTCATGGTAACAATATGCCTGTTTCTCTGCATCCTTTAAACTTGTAATCTTTTGTCACTCTTTTGGGTGTCACCAGTCTTTTGGGTGTAAGAAGGAATCACATAGTTGCTTTAATTTCCATTTCTCCAATTAATAGTAATTTGAATATAGCTATAAAGAGCCTGAGTTCCTTTCCTCAAGATTTTTCTCTATTATAGGTACTATATAGGTACATATATCATGGTTAACTCTTCACATCTTCCATGATCATAAAATCCCAGTTTTTCCTATATCAGGAGAAAGTAGGAGTCTTGATTTTATTCAAATACAAGAGTGAGAGGAGAAGGAAAACCTAAATGATGGTAAGCCAAGGCCAGGGGGAGAATGGGTTAGCAAGAAAAAGATTTTTTATTGTAGTAAGTTTATTTTTTTTTATAATGCATTGGATTTGGTTATTTTATTTTTTTATTTTAATAGCTTTTTATTTACAAGTTACATGCACGAGTAATTTTATAGTATTGACAATTGCCAAACCTTTCGTTCCAATTTTTCCCCTCCTTCCCTCCACCCCCTCTACTAGATGGCAGGATGACTAATACATGTTAAATATGTTAAAGTACAAATTAAATACAAAATAAGCATACATGTCCAAACCGTTATTTTGCTGTACAAAAAGAATCAGACTCTGAAATATTGTACAATTAGCCTGTGAAGGAAATGAAAAATGCAAGCATGCAAAAATAGAGGGATTGGGAATTCTATGTAATGGTTCTTAGTCATCTCCCAAAGTTCTTTCACATGGGTGTAGCTGGTTCAGTTCATTACTGCTCCATTGAAACTGATTTGGTTCATCTCATTGCTGAAGATGGCCAGGTCCATCAGAATTGATCATTATATAGTATTGTTGAAGTATATAATGATCTCCTGGTCCTGCTCATTTCACCCAGCATCAGTTCATGTAAGTTTCTCCAGGCCTTTCTGAAATCATCCTGTTGGTTATTTCTTACAGAACAATAATATTGCATAACATTCATATACCAAAATTTATTCAGCCATTCTCCAACTGATGGGTATCCACTCAGTTTCCAGTGTCTGTCCACTACAAAGAGGGCTGCCACAAACATTCTTGCACATACAGGTCCCTTTCCCTTCTTTAAGATCTCTTTGGGATACAAGCCCAGTAGTAAGAATGCTATGTCAAAAGGTATGCACAGTTTGATAACTTTTTGAGCATAGTTCCAAATTGCTCTCCAGAATGGTTGGATATATTCATAATTCCACTAACAATGTATTAGTGTCCCTTATTAGTGTCCATGTTTTCCTACATCCCCTCCAACATTCTGTATTATCTTTCCCTGTCATTCAAGCCAATCTGACAGATGTGTAGTGGTATCTCAGAGTTGTCTTAATTTGCATTTTTCTGATTAATAATGACTTGGAGCATCTTTTCATATGGCTAGAAATAGTTTCAATTTCTTCATCTGAGATTTGTCTGTTCATATCCTTTTGAGAATTGTCTGTTCATATCCTTTGACCATTTATCAATTGGAGAATGGTTTGATTTCTTATAAATTAGAGTCAATTCTCTATATATTATGGAAATGAGACCTTTATCAGAACCTTTGACTGTAAAAATGTTTTCCCTTCTTTGGTCATAAATTCCTTCCTCTTCCACTGGTCTGAGAGATAAACTATCCTGTGTTCCTCTAATTTGTTTATAGTCTCATTCTTTATGCCTAGGTCATGAACCCATTTTGATTTTATCTTGGTGTGTGGTGTTAAGTGTGGGTCAATGCCTAGTTTCTGCCATACTAATTTCCAATTTTCCCAGCAATTTTTGTCAAACAGTGAGTTCTTATCCCAAAAGCTGGGGTCTTTGGGTTTGTCAAACACTAGAGTATTAATATTGAACTTAACCTATTCCACTGATCAACTAGTCTATTTCTTAGACAATACCAAATGGTTTTGGTAACTGCTGCTTTATAATATAATTTTAGATCTGGTACAGCTAGGCCACATTCATTTGATTTTTTTTTTCCATTAAATCCCTTGAAATTCTTGACCTTTTGTTTTTCCATATGAACTTTGTTGTTATTTTTTCTAGGTCATTAAAATAGGTTTTTAGGAGTCTGGTTGGTATAGCACTAAATAAATAGATTACTTTAGGTAGTATTGTCATCTTTATTATATTTGCTCACCCTATCCAAGAGCATTTAATATTTTTCCAGTTGGTTTGATCAGACAATTTGTGTGGAATGTTTTGCAGTTTTGCTCATAAATTTTCTTAGGCAGATAGATTCCTAAGTACTTTATACTATCAGTAGTTACTTTAATTGGAATTTCTCTTTGTAACTCTGACTGTTGGATTTTGTTAGTGATATATAAGAATGCTGATGACTTATATGGGTTTATTTTGTATGCTGGAACCTTGCTAAAGGTGTGGATTATTTCTAATAACTTTTTAGTAGAATCTTTGGGGTTCTCTAAGTATACCATCATATTATCAGCAAAGAGTGATAATTTGGTTTCCTCATTACTCTAATTCCTTTAATCTCTTTTTCAACTCTTATTGCCAAAGCTACCATTTCTAATACAATATTGAATAGTAATGCTGATAGTGGGCAACCTTGTTTCACTCCTGATCTTACTGGGAATGGTTGCAGTTTGTCCCCATTACATATGATGCTTACTGATGGTTTTAAATAGATGATATTGATTTATTTTAAGGAAAAATCCATTTATTCCTATACTCTCAAGTATTTTTAATAGGAATGGATGTTGGATTTTATCAAATGCTTTTTCTGCATTATTGAGATGATCAACATGTTTTTGTTAATTTGGTTATTAATATGGTCAATTATACTAATAATTTTCCTAATATTGAACCAGACCTGCATTTCTGGTATAAATCCTCCTTGATCATGGTGTATTATCCTGGGGATGATTTTCTGTAGTCTTTTGGTAATATCTTATTTAAGATTTTAGCATCAATATTCATTAGGGAGATTGGTCTATAATTTTCTTTCTCTGTTTTCAACTTACCTGGTTTAGGTATCAGTACCATATCTATTTCATAAAAGGAATTTGTTAGGACTCCTTCATTCCCTGTTTTTTCAAATAGTTTATATAGCATTGGGGCTAATTGTTCTTTAAATGTTTGGTAGAATTCACATGTAAATCCATCTGGTCCTGGGGATTTTTTCTTAGGGAGTTGATTAATATCTTGTTCTATTTCTTTTTCTGAAATGGGACTATTTAAGCACTTTACTTCCTCCTCTGTTAATCTGGGAAGCCTATATTTTTGGAGATAGTCATCCATTTCACTTAGGTTATCAAATTTATTGGCATAAAGTTGGGCAAAGTAACTTCTTATTATTGCTCTAATTTCCTCTTCATTAGTGGAAAGTTCTCCCTTTTCATTTTTAAGACTATTAATTTGATTTTCCTCTCTCCTTTTTCTAATCAGATTTACCAAAAGCTTATTTATTTTATTGTTTGTTTTTCATAAAACCAACTCTTAGTTTTATTTATTAGTTCAACAGTTTTTTTTACTTTAAATATTATTAATTTCTCCTTTTAATTTTAGAATTTCAAATTTAGTATTTGATTGGCATTTTTAAATTTGGTCTTTTTCTAGCTTTTTAAGTTGCAAGCCCAATTCATTGATCTTCTCTTTCTCTATTTTATTCAAGTAAATCTCTAGGGATATCAAAATTCCCCTTACTACCTTTTTGGCTGCATCCCACAAATTTTGGTCTGATGTCTCATCATGGTCATTATCTTTAGTGAAATTATTAATTGTGTCTATAATTTGCTGTTTCACCCATTTAGGATGTGTTAATCTTTAGGATGAGATTATTTAGCTTCCAATTACTTTTTGGTCTATTTAACCCTAACTTTTTGTTGAATGTAGTTTTTATTGCATCATGATCTGAAAAGAAAGCATTTACTATTTCTGCCTTCCTGCATTTAATTTTGAGGTCTTTATGTCCTAATATATGGTCAATTTTTGTATAGATTCCATGAACTGCTGAGAAGAAAGTATACTCCTTTCTGTCACCATTCAGTTTTCTCCAAAGATCTATCATACTTAATTTTTCTGTTATTCTATTTACCTCTTTAATTTCTTTCTTCTTTGTTTTGTGACTTTATTTATTTAATTCTGAGAGTGCAAGGTTGAGATCTCCCACTTATAGTTTTGCTGTCTATTTCTTCTTGCAACTCTCTTAACTTCTCCTTTAGGAAGTTAGATAGATGGTATACCACTTGGTGCATATATGTTTAGTATCGATATTGCTTCATTGTCTATGCTACCTTTTAGCAAGATATAGTTTCCTTCCTTATCTAGTAAGTTTATTTTTAATACACATTGCTTTAATACACATGTTGGGAGAGAAAAAAATCAGAGCAAAAGGGAAAAACCATGGGAGAGATTTTTTTAAAAGGACAGAAAAAAGAAGTGAACATAGCATATGTTGATTTACATTCAGTCTCCTTAGTTCTTTTTCTACATGCAGATGGCATTTTCTGTCCAAAATCTTTTGGGATTGCTTTAGATCACTGATCTACTGAAAAGATCCAAGCCTTTCATAATTGCTTATCACACATTCTTACTGTTATTGTATACAATGTATTCCTGGTTCTGCTTGTTTCACTCAACATCAGCTCATGTGCATCTTTACAGGCCTTTCTATAATCAGTTTGTTCTTCATTTTTTATAGAACAATAATATTCCATTATTTCATGTACCACAACTTGTTTAGCCATTCCCCATTTGATGGGAATCTATTCATTTTCCAATTCCTTGCTACCACAAAAAGAACTTGCCACAAATATTTTTGCACATGTGGGTCCTTTTCCCTCCTTTATGATTTCCATGGGTTACAGACCCAGTAATGGCACTAATGGGTCAAAAGGTATGCACAGTTTTATAGTCATTTCAGCATAGTTCCTCATTGCTCTCCAGAATGGTTGGATCATTTCACAACTCCATCAACAATGCATTAGTGTCCCAGTTTTCCCACATAACCTCTAACATTTATCATTATCTTTTCCTGTCACCTTAGTTAGTCTAAGAGGTATGAGGTGGTATCTCAGAGTTTTTTTTTAATTTTCATTTCTCTAATTAATAGTGATTTAGAGCACTTTGATATAATTATAAATGGCTTTAATTTCATCATCTAAAAATTGTCTGTTCATATCCTTTAATCATGTATCAATTGAGGAACAACTTGTATACTTTTAAATTTGACATAGTGCTTTATATAGTATAAAAATGAGACATTTATCAGAAACACTGCGTGTAAAGATTTTCCCCAACTTTCCACTTCCCTTTTAATCTTGTTTCTGAAGAAATTTGTTTTGTTTGTGCAATTTTTTTAATTTAATGCAATCAAAGTTGTTCATTTTTCCTTTCATAATGTTGTCTAATTCTTCTTTGGCCATACATTCTTACCTTCTCCAAAGATCTGATAGATAAATTTTCTCTTCCTCTCCTAATTTGTTTATGGTATCATATTTTACATCTAAATCATGTATCCATTTTGACCTTATTTTGATATGGGGTACATCTATCCTGAGTTTCTGACATATTATTTTCAGTTTTCCCAGAAATTATTGTCAAATAGTGAGTTCTTATTCCAGAAGCTGGAATTTGGGTTTTATCAAAAAGTA
Source organism: Sarcophilus harrisii (assembly GCF_902635505.1). Classification (NCBI taxonomy): domain Eukaryota; kingdom Metazoa; phylum Chordata; class Mammalia; order Dasyuromorphia; family Dasyuridae; genus Sarcophilus; species Sarcophilus harrisii. The sequence goes on along the minus strand of NC_045428.1, from coordinate 406,436,706 downwards.
GATTACTTTAGGTCTTGTGTTATACCTATCTAATCTATTCCACCGTACACTACTCTTTTTTCTTAGCCAGTACCAAATGATTTTGATGAATGCTGCTTTATAATATAGTTTTAGGTCTGATACTGCTTAGCCACCATCCTTTGTCTTTTTCTTTTCATTAATTCCCTTAATGTTCTTGACCTTTTATTATTCCACATAGATTTGGTTATTATTTTTCTAATTCTATAGCAAGAAACTTTTAGCTCTGCCTAACCACTAGCCTATTTCTTATTCTCTCTCCTTTCTTCTCCTCCCCTTTCCTCTCTCCTTCACTCCTGTCTATTCCTCTCCTCTTCTCTGCTCTGCTCTGTTCTATTGTCCTCTCTTCTTTTCTGTTCTCCTCTTCTCTTTGTTCTGCCTCTGTCTCTCTGTCTTAGTATCTGTCTCTATTCTCTTTCTCTCTCTCTCTCTCTCTCTCTCTCTCTCTCTCTCTCTCTCCCCCCCCCTCCCCCCTCCCTCCCCAACTACCCCACCCATCCACCAACTTAACCTTGAGCACTTTTTTGGTACTTCACCAGACCAACAAATATGAATCTTGTTGGCACTGAAACTGTATCTGAAATGCCACACAATGGCAATTTCTGTGGGAAATGCCCAGAAACATCAAGGTCATATCTGATCCGACTCTTTACATAAGGATCACTTTGAAAGTAATAGAATATTATATAATATTTTGAGGATTGTGTCAACATAACACTTTTAAGAAACTAAATTTTTAAAGAAACAATCAAATGAATTTTGCATCATAATAGATTTTAAATAAAATAATTTCAAATCTTTAAGATGTTAGATCTTACTACAGCAGTTCAGTTCCTTTTCTTTAAAAAAAAAATAGCCTGGGGCAGAGCCAAGATGGCAAAGAGTAGACAGAACTTTCCCTGCTCTCTTCATGGCTTCCCTCAGAATCAACACCAGATCAAGCCTCTGAACAGATTTTGGAGTGACAGAACCAACAAGTGTTTGGAGTGTACCAAATTTCCAGCAGAAGATAGCTTGGAAGGACTTTAGGCAAGAGGAGGGGATATAGTCTAGTACATGTGCAGTGCAGAGGTTGAGCACGAAGAAGCCCCACTTGGGAAATCTAATAGGAGACTCTTAGCCAAAATACAATAGCATTGGCTACTCTGTCCTGGTTCAGAAGCTGGTAGATCAACAGAATATCTGTGAGGCCTCTAGTGCAAGTGCAGAAGACAAATAATGAGCTCTTAAATCCCAGCATAATAACTGGGACTTGGCCTTGCCCACCCAGCACAGGAAAGAAGCCCACAGCACTCACCCCAGGGCAATATAAAACTCCTGTTGCCATGGAGAGGAAGCTTGGGACAATCTCCCCTTGCTCTAGGAGCAGATCTCCACATTTAAAAATGAGCAAAAAAAACAAAAAGATAACCATAGATAACTAACCCTGAGGATATTAAAGGCAAAACGCTTCCAGATGAAGCCTCTGAGGGAGATATGAACTGGTTCCCAACTTAAAAGGCTCTCTGTGAAGAATTCAAAAAGGAACTTAAAAGAGAGTTAAGAAGAAAAATGTGGAAAGATCTTTCAAAGAGAGTTTGGAAAAGCAAACACAGAAGTTGCCTGAAGAAAAGAACTTCTTAAAAATACAATCATTGAAATGGGGGAAATATCCTGAAGAAAACCACTTCTTAAAAAATAGATTTGGCAAAATGGAAAAAGACAACAACATGAAAAATAGAATTGGTGAAATGGAAAAAGAGAATAACTACTTCAAAAAATAGAACTGTTGAAATGGGGTGGGGGTGGGGGAAATCCAATGAACAAAACAACTCTTTTAAAAGTTCAATTGGCCAAATACAAAAGGAGGTTAAAAAAAACCTAACTGAAGAAAATAATTCACTAAAAATTAAAATTGGACAAATGGGAGTGAATGACTCAATGAGACATTGAGAATCTGTCAAACAAAACAAAACAAAAAAATGAAAAAAGAAAAGAAAATGTAAAATACCTCATTGGAAAAAAACAAATGATCTAGAATTATTTTCCAGGAGAGACAATCTAAGAATTATTGGATTAAGTGAAGACCGCGATGAAAGAAAAGAGCCAGAACATAATCTTTCAAGAAATTATCAAAGAAAACTTCCCTGATATCTTAGAACCAGAGACTAAAATAGTCATTGAAAGAACCCACTGATAAGTGAAAGGGACCCCAAAATGAAAACTCCAAGGAATATTATAGCTAATAAAAACAAAACAACAACAAAAAAAAAACCACACACACACAATCTACTGAGCACTTATACATAGTTGTTCACAATAACTTCACAAGGAAAAGGGTCATCATTATTCATCCCATTTTGTTAATGAGAAAATAGACTGAAAGAGGCTAATTTAACAAGTTTGCACAAGGACAGAAAAGCTGAAAGTAAAGTGGCAATTCAGGAAGTGGCTCCCATTTGATTATTTATTATTTGTAAATTAATTTGTCCATTTATTTACTTGTTTCATTATTTATTTATTCATTTATTTTTTTGCTTTTTTGTTTGCAGACTAAGTAATGAGTGATAATGGCCTATACTTGTCTTATTTCATGCAACTTTGCAGCAAACACGGTGACAATTTGAGGACATGAGGTCTTTTATTTGTGTGTGTGTGTGTGTGTGTGTGTGTGTGTATCCCCAGCACGTAGCACAGTTTCTAGCATATAGTAAGCATTTAGTAAATGTTTACTGTCTAGTTGATAAATAAGAAATAATTTTGAAAATTTAAAAGATATAGAATAGCTTTAATGTCTTTGTGATTATAAAGTATAAAGGATATTGAATCAAAATTGTACCTTAGGATATACACAAAAGCAGCCTAGTGTGAAAAAATAATCTTTTTTAGGAAAAAATACATTTAGCATTAAATGCCCTATATTACTTCATTATACTGATATTTTATTTGGGTGATAACCACAAAATCAAATTCTTCATTTTCTTCTCCCAGTACTAATTAAACATTACAAAATTAAATTAAAGTTGAAATTTGGCCATCTTGAATGGTTCATAAACCTCCCCAGGGGCTGGTAATCTACATAGATGTAAAAAGGGAATGGCATATTTTCTTCTTTACAACCTGTAAACTTTAAGAGGAAGGAGGTTGGAAAGCTGCTAACTATTAGGAAAAACAATCTGTTGACATTAGAGAAAAAAAATCTATATTGTTTCTCATCAAGAATAGTGCTATGTGTGACTCTTCTTTAGTAAATAAAATTCTCTATTAGAATGCAAGTTTTGTAAATAAATTATTCAGCATGGTATTAAAAATAATACCTCATAACTAGATAGCAAATATAAGGCTCTTTAATTTTAATGAAATCCTATATAGAGTAACTGAAAGAAAACTAAATACTTCACAATGACAAATCAGTGGAATGACATCCTGAGAAGGTGATTTGGGGGATTCAGAAAATGGAAACTAAAGGCCCAAAACTAACTTCGCAAAAAGATTTACATCAACTCCCATAAAAATTCAGCTGATATGCCATTCTTAATAGAGAAAGCGTGAAAAATACAGAGTTCCCATCAGGCCTCATGGATTTCATCAAAAAGGTAGGCCTTAAAAAAAGTTATCCTTGAATTGTTTAAATTCCTGCCTAACTTGAATCAAGTTCTAATTAAGTTTCATTATTGCCCCCAAAAAGTTTAAATAAAATGTTTTTTGAAGCTAAAACATTTTCCATAAAAATATTGGTAGCAGGTACCCTAACCATTTCCCATCCAAGGAATTAATGTTAAATTTGATCATCTGTAAAATGAACTAAGTGAACTAGATTTTCCCAAAGGTACTTTCCACTTATAACTCCTATGGTTCTAAATTCTGAAAATAAATCCCATTGTGATTGACCAATTACAAACTTTTAAATAAATTTTAAACAAATTAAACCTTTTAAACAAATGCTATATATCTGGCATTCCCTAATAAAAACTAGTGAAATCTTTCTAGAGGGTCCGTTTCTCTCTTAAACAAACAGGTATCTCCTCAAGAATTATGCCTTATATTATTACAGTGGCCACTTATTAACTTGTTTAGCCTCAGCATTATTCATTAGTAGACTGGCCAAATCTTCAGAAACTTGAGCTATTGAAAAAAAGATCTTGGGCTTCTTAGAGATATCTCTTGTGATATTTGTAAGATACAGGGCAAATGGACAGTCAATATAAGTTTGTACTGTCAGTAGCAGCAGCAGCATGCCTAATATGTGGCCTCACTAAAGTTTTCAAAGTATCTTTCATGCTATGTCATTTGATCCTCACAATCATCCTATTAAGCGATTATGGATTTTATTAAGATATTATCATATCTTACAGGTGGGAAAATTGAAGCATAGAGGTAAGAGATATGTCCACAGTAATCCAGCTAATATATGTCTGAGAAAGGATTCAAATTTAGGATATTCCTGATTATAAGGCCAGTTCTTGGTTCACTGTGTCATTCATCTGCTTTATCACTCTGGCAAATTGGAATCTAAATTCCAATCTCAAGGGAGAACCCCAAAAGTATAGGGAATACAATAGCAAATGTTTCTGAATCCACCATTTTTTGTTTGTTTGTTGATGATGGAACAAAAGTTTATTTTTTTTGGAAGAAAATGATCCTAAAGAAATTAAACCATGTTTTAATCAAGCAAAATTTTAAATGTTTTAAAATTCATAGACTATTAGTGATCTTAAATAGGATCATAGATAATACAGTTGGGTCCATCAAGTTCATCTACATCATTTTACAAATAAGGAAACTGAACCTAAAGAAGGCTAAGTGATTCTCTTCATATCACATAGTTAACAACTAAGTTAAATTTAGGTCTTCCCAATTCAAAGTCCAATGCTCTAGATACCTACTATGCCACCAAGCTGCCTCTGTTAACAGTTCACCTCGAATTGTTATTAAATCAATCTCCTTCATAAAGAGCTTTGGTAGCTGTGATACACCTCCAGTGATGCATCCCTTAATACCTCCTCCATAAAGTTTTCTCTCATAGTCTCAAACAGAAATAACCTCATCTTCATCTGAACTGCCAAAGCCCTTGGAGTCTATATAATTCTTATGGCACTTTAATGTTTGGTCTTTGTGTGGGACTCCTGAAAGACTGTAAGCTCTGGGAAAACAAGAATCACCTTTTGTTTTTATCATTTTATCATTGTATTATAGACATCCCAAAATCTTTATTTTCTAAACAAATGAATTAATTAATAAATGGTTATGCTATTCTTACATCTCATTTTTCTTAATGCAATTTCTGTATTGGACCAGATTATGATTCTATATGTAAGGGAATTGACTATGGGATACTTAAATCATAGAAACTGATGTTGGTTACTGGGTGAAATGAGAAAGAATTTATGTAATGTGGGAATATTTTCACCCTATTCATTTGAGAAAATGTGTTTGACCTTTTGCTTCATTTGTTCATTCATTCACTGAACAAGCATTTCTTAAATTCCTGTTATATTCAAAATACTGTGTAAGGTGTTTGAAAAACTAAGACTAAACAAAAAACCAGAAGTTTTTACCCTCAAGAAGTTTATAATCTATTAGGGAAAATATGACATTTAAGCAGATAAACAAATACCTTATAATTTAAGGAGGGAAACAGTATTAGCCTCAAGTATTGTTAGGAATGACTCTTCATATGAGGTAGCAGATAACAGAAAACTGAATAATTTCCACTTAAATTGTTTTAGGAAGATTCTGAAGATTACCTTGCAAAATAAGGTATTGAACACTAAGATCTTGACTTGAGCTGAACTACAAAGCACTCAAACTCTACTGAAGAAAACACAGCTTCAATGCACTAGCCACGGAGCCTGAATGTCAAATGAATGCTTTATTCAAAGACTATTATATGGAAAACTCACACAAGCTTGTCAGAAGAGATACAAGAATATTCTCAAGGTATATCTTAAGAACTTTAGTATCAGTGAAGCAAAGGAGATTCTAAAACAAGATGCCTAGCATGGAGTGCTGGCAACAAAGAAGAAGCTGTGCTCCATGAGCAAAACAGAATCACAACACCACAAAAGAAAGACAAACTTCAAAAATCCAGAGATACCACTATCCCAAATGTTCCAATATACTACTTGGGCCTGGTGTGGAGTCATCTGAACTTGAATTATATTCATCAGGCACAGCCAAACAGACCATACCCTGACTCCAGTACTGTGATGGCATTTGTCTTCTTCAAAGGTAATGATGAACAGTAAGAGGTGAGTCTTGAGGAAAGAATTCTGGGAGTCTGAGATGGGGAGAGAGTGCATTTCAGACATTCAAGATGTACAAAGGCATGGAGGTAGGCAATGGACTGCAGAATGATGGGAACAGCTAGTAGCCTTGTCTAGAGCATAGTATGTACAGAGGATTACCATGAAATCTGTCTGGAAATTAGTCCCACTGAAGAGTTGAAGACAATGAAGAGAGTTTTTGTTTGTTTGTTTTTTTTGTTTTTATTTTAGAGAAAATAAAGGGTTGTTCTAATTATTTAGGATTTTTTCCTACTAACATCAAGCTTGAATTTGTTTCTTTTTTAAATTTTTTTATTGTAGAATTCTGTTTTTAATCTGACTTTGCTATTTGCTTTCATTTTATGGGAGAGTTCATCCAATTCATATTAATAGTTATGATTACCAGCTCTGTATTTCCCTCCATCCTATTTTTCTCCCTTTGTATATACTTTTGTTCTTAATTTCCATTCTGTCCTCAGTATTTTTATGCACTCTACCCACTACCTTATTTTTTATCACTACTCGTCCTCTTACTAGTGTTTTTATTTTGGCCTACCCCACCCACTGCCATATCCCCTTTCACCCCTACCCCCTTCTCTTAGTAGTGTTTTTTAACCCACTCCACCCACTACCTTATTTTCTAACAGTTCATCCTTCCTCTTACTTTTTTTTTTCTTTTTCTTGCCCTCCTTCCCCCCTTTCCTAGTATTAAACTTATTAGTCCCACTTGTGTCACCCAGCTCTCTCTCTTTAGTATCCTTCCCTCCTCCCTTTGAATTCCTTCCCCTTTCTTTTACTCTTCCCTTATTACTTTTTCCTTTTCCCTTTTCCTCTCCCACGTTTTAATGAGGTAAGAGAAGATTCTCTGTAAAACAAATATGTCAATTATTTCCTCTTTGAGCCAACTCTGATGAGAGTAGGATTCACACTAAATTGTTTTGTTTAAGTCTGGTTTTTTCCTTAGAAACAGATGGAATTCCTCCGTTTCATTAAATGTCCATCTTCTTCCATGGAAAAAATGCTCAGCTTAGCTGGGTTGTTTATTCTTGGCTGTATTCCAAGTTTTTTTGCCTTTCAGAATATCAAATTCCAGGCCCTTTGATCCTTTAATGTTGAGGCAGCCAGATCTTGTGTGACCCTTATTGTGGCACCTTGGTATTTGAACTGTTTTTTCCTGGCTGCTTGTAAAATTTTTTCTTTAGTCTGAAAATTCTGAAGTTTGGCCACAATATTCCTCGGAGTCTTTATTTTAGGGTATTTTTCAGAAGATGTTTGATGGATTCTTTCAACGCCTATTTTACCTTCCGGTTCTATTACTTCTGTGCAGTTCGCTTTGATGATTTCCTGTAAAATAATATCTAGCTCTTTTTTTTCATCATAATTTTCGGGTAGTCCGATGATCCTCAGGTTATCTCTCCTAGATCTATTTTCCAGGTCTGTTGTTTTTCCAAATAAATATTTGACATTTTTTCCCAATCTTTCATTCTTTTGGTTTTGCTTGACTGATTCTTCCTGACTTAATGAATCAGTCATTTCTATTTGTTCAGTTCTGATTTTTAGTGAGTTATTTTCTTCATTAGCTTTTTTTTTTACTTCTTTTTGTATATGTCCAATTGAGTTTTTAAATGAGTTGTTTTGCTCTATGGAAATTTTTTCCATTTCACTGATTTTTTTTTTTTTGTGAGTTTTTTCTTTCTCCAATTCACAAATTCTGTTTCCCTGCACTTCTTGGGAGTTTTATACCTTTTCCCATTCACATTTCAAGAAGTTGTTTTCTTTTTCCGCTTTATCAAATTTTTCTTTTAGTGAGTTATATGTCTTTTCTGTACTCTCTTGCATAGCTTCTCTTTCCTTTCCCCATTTTTCTTCTAGTTCTCTTTTAAGGTTTTTAATAGTCTCTTCTAGGAGAGCCTTTTGTATTGGGGACTAACAATTGTCTGGAGACTATTTGCTATTAGTTTCTTCAGGGTTGAAAAGCTGTTCTCTTTCTGAGTAGAAACTATCAATCGTCCTTTTGATTTTTTTACTCATTTTGTTAAAGCCTGTAGGGTCTGCCTTCAGGGCCAGGAGGTTACCAGCTTCCTCTGAAGAGCAGTGAAAGGTGTATGGACAGGTAGCTGTCCTGCTAGCAGGCTACAAAAAAGCAGCTACAAAAAAGTAGCGAGGTACTGGAGTGCTCTGGGAAAGAGTTCCCCACCTGGAAGTGACTCAGGCCTGCAGAGCCGAGCTGGGAAAGTACCCTGAAAAGAACCCCACTGTGTGAGATAACGACTGCCCTGGGGCTAGACACTGAGAAGTGAGAGTTTCACTATCCCAAACCAAATCCCACCCTGGGGCTGTGGGTATTAGCAGTTGAGCAGTGAATGGATTTACAGGGACCAGAAGTGTCTCTGTGCAGGGAAGCACAGTCCTGTTGGGGAAGTTCTTTTGCCCCAGGCCGAGTCCCAGACTGTGCTGATTAGAGGCTGCCCAGGCTGTGCCCCTCTGCTGTGCCAGTTTGTATCTGCCCCCGCAAAAGCTCTGAACTTCAGGATGTGGCTGCAGGGTTGCGTTTCATTCTGCCTGAGTCACTTCCAGGTTTGAGTAGTTACATCCAGATCATGTTAGGTTCTGGAGTTTTTTTAGCATACCCTTTGTTTTAGGCTTTAATTTCTCTGCCAGTTTACTGCTTTGTAATCAAGGCAGAGCAATTAGCCTATATCAGAGTCATCTCTATAACTTCTCTAGCCACAGAGATCACCCCCACTCCTGGTCTGCTTAGGACGCTAGTCACTGCCTGTGCTAGTCTATTCCTGGCCCCTCAGGACAAACCTTTCCTGGTGATCTTCCAGATTGACTTCAGCTGGTAAATTTTAGTGCTTCTGATCTTCATGAATTTAAGCAGTGAAGAGCTATTTTTGACCTGAATTAAATAGTTGGTTATGAGAGGAATGAGAGGAGCTAAGAAAGTCGCATGTGCCTTCTCCGCCATCTTGACTCTGCCCAATCAAATCCTACTTTTTTTCTTAATGTTTCTGTCCTCCTTTCTATATTGTCCCTCCCTTTTATTTTCCTTTTTCTCTCCCTACTTCTTTATAGGATTAAATAAATTTCTATACCCAACTGAATGATTAAATTATTCCCTCTTAGAGCCCAAACTGATGAAATCAAGCTTCAGATAACTCCTCCCTTTTTTTCCTTGATTGTAATAGGTCTTTTGAGTTTCGGTGTGAACTAATGGTTCCATTATATCTTCCCTTTACTCTTTTTCCAGTATAGACCTTTTTCCACTGCTTAATATCTTTTTCTTTGATGTCATCACATCAGAGTTAATTCATAATCACACTCTCAGTTCACGTGATGCCCCACTTTGTCTGCCCCAATGTCAAATACATTTAAGAGTTACACATATTTTCCCATCTAGGGATGTAAACAGTATATATATATATATATATATATATATATATATATATATATATACACATATATATATATATATTGCCCACCCCATTTACCTTTCTATAGTTCTCTTGAGTCCTGTGTTTGTAGATTAAATTTTCTGTTTTGTTTTTTTTTTTCAATAAAAATGACTAAAAGTATTTTATTTCATTGAAGTTCCATCTTCTCCCCTGAAAGATTATGATGAATCTCACTGGATAGTTAATTTTTGGTTGTAACCCCATGTCCTTTGCCTTCCTCTATATGGCATTCCAGGCCCTCCTAATTCTTTATTGTAGAAGCTGCTAGATCCTGGGTAATCCTGATGGTTGCTGTTTGATATTTGAATTGTTTTTGTCTAGCAGTTTGCAGTATTTTTTCCTTGAGTTTATAGTTTTGGAGTTTCACAACAATATTCCTTGGGGTTTTCTTTGTGGGATCTCTTTCCAAAGGTAAGTGATGGATTTTTTTCAATGAGTATTTCCCTTCTGTTTCTAGACTATTAGGATACTTTTCCTTAATGATGTCTTATAGAATGCTATCCAGGCTCTTTGTTTGTTTGTTTGGTTGGTTGGTTGGTTATAGCTTTCAGCTAGGTCAATAATTTTAAAATTGTCTCTTTTGGCTCTGTTTTCCAGGTGGGTTGTTTTGTCAGTGAGGTATTTCACATTTTCTTTCATTTTTTTCATTCTTTATAATTTGTTTTATTGATTCTTGCTGTCCTGTTCTAGTTTTTAATGTGTGATTTTCTTCAATTATATTTTGTATCTCTTTTTCCATTTGATTTAATCTACTGTTTAAGTAGTTGTTTGCTTCAGATGATTTTTTCTTTCCTTTTTTAAACTCTTGACTCTTTTATACATACTTCTCATTTCTTTCCTCTTTTTTCTTCTACCTCTGTTATTTGCCTTTTGAAGTCTTTTATGGCCATTTCCAAAAAGCCTCTTTGGGCTTGAGACCAAGAAATCTCTTGGAAATCTCCTATGTGAATATTCTGTTCTCATCTGAGTTCTTGTTTTGGTCTGCCCTGTCACTATCAGTAGCTTTCTGTGGTAAAGGTTATTTTCTGTTCCTTGCTCCTTTCCTTTCCTTTTCTTTTGGTATGCCATTTTTTTTTCACTTTTAAGGTGGAGCTCTGCTCCTAACATAAAGGTAGCACTGTCCCAAGCTTCTCATGCAGCTCTAAGCTTTGATTTTGGGCACAGGGGCCCCTTGTGTATGTAGTGGGTAGTTTTGCCTGCTCTTTTCAGGAAACAGCCTTGTTTCCTAGAGTTTGCTTTCCGAGCTGGGACTGGAAGCTGCTCCCCCTCCCCCCCATTTGCTTCTCCACTAAGACAGGTCTGAGGGTCTTAGTTGCTGATTTGCTGTGATTAAGTTCCTCTCATCAGCTTTCTCAGAATCTATCTGACCCTGCAGTGAACACCCTTTTTAACCCAGTGAGACTGATCTTTCTTGAAGTTTTTTTTTAATCTATCTTGAGCTGGAGAGTGGTTTCATTCCATCAGACTCTGTTCAGAGGATTGGTTTCATGTGGTTTTGGAGCGAAGCTGGGAGAGCTCCAGCAGCTTCCTAACTTTACTCCACCATTTTGGCTCCATCCCTGGAACTCTTGAATTTGTTTCTTTGCAATATCTATCTATCGCTCCACATTCTGACTTTTGTGGTATTGCTTTCTTCTCATCTTGATTTGGCAGAATGCTAGGGTTCTGACCTCCAAATATGATGCAAAACATATTTTTTCAAAATGACATTATATCATTGGTAATTTACACATTACAACTCTCCCTGTTGTTCCTTCTGTATTTTAACTAAATACTGTACAGTGTGCATTTTGTGCCTGAGGCAGTTTCTTCAGACAGAAAATGACGTCCTTGCCACAAGAATCTCCAAGATTTAGCAATGATCTTGTGCAAATTTAAGACCTTCATTTTGACTTCAGAAAGTACTTGCATTTTCTTTACTTTTTGTTTTCTGGAGCCTTAGGACTTAAACAGCTTTACTGTTCTGTCTGAGTGAAAAGTAGAGGAAATAGCATTGTCTCAGGTGAAATTATTGATAGAATTAAAGATATAAAACTAAAAAGTGCTCTATCCAAGAACATTTGGTTTATTGTGTAATTTTTATATCTGCTACTTTAATATTCTCTCCTTCAAACTGAAATGGCTTTATGATGAATTTATCACATTTCCAATGACTGCAGAACTATGTATAAACTTTCCTTTATAAGTACAGGATAGAGACATATGGTATTACTGTAGTGGATGTCTCTTTTTATCTTTTGTTCCAATCTTATTTAGGTATTAGGACATAATTCCTAAGAATAAAAGATTGTTCTAGTCTTTGTTTATGCTAATCAGAAAGGTGGGCTTTTGGAACAGTGATTTACTCTTGCTCATCTAGACTAAGAAAATATTGTGAACTGATTTGTTATGCTAGAGACATTTCTGTCTCAGCAGTGGTGCTTCTCTTGATTGATCTGACACTTCAGAATGGAAATATATAACCTATAGCTTTCAAAGGCCTACTTTGTTTGTTGGCCCAATTGTATTAAGCACATATCTCAGTGTACAGAAATTCCTTGGCCAGGACTTAAAATACAAGTTTAATTTTTTATTTCTTCAAAGTCAATCTCAGGTAGTCTACTTTCACTTGGATTTTTATTTTCAATTTAGACTCCCATTGCAATATTTATTTAAAAGATAAATATCCTGAGTACACACCCATACAGTCACACACACACACACACACACATACACACACACATACACAGTGTCCTACATTGACAAGGACAACAGCAGCAGCACAGCCAGAATGACAAAAATTTTGTTTTGTTCTAATCTAGAGCAGCAAATCAATGTCATTTTAGGATCATAAAAATCCTAGGAGTCTCCTATACACGTTTGGGATATTTCAAAACCTTAGGAATCTTTGGTTTTAACAGTGTGAATTCTTCCTCCATTTATGGCAATGTGATCTGGTGGACAAGGAGACTGTACTTTGAGTTGGAAAGACCTGAGTTCAAATCTTACCTTAGATACACATTAAGCATATGACTGGAAAAATCATTTGATTTCTCTAGGTTTCAGATTCATAATATATAAAATGAGGAAACTAGAGTTGATGACCTCTAATATGTCAAAGAGCTTTATATTTGTGATCTATAATTTTGTCCTTTCATAAAATTAGATTGTTTTTCAGAATCCATGACTGCTACTACTATTCATCATCATTATCATTACCATCACCATCATCATTGTCATCCTTGTTATCATCATCATCATCATCATCATCATAATTATCACTTCATAATGAACCTTCTGGTGATGAACCTCACTGAATTAGACTGGTTCAGAGGTAATAGACTATCCTCGGGATTTATACTGTAAATCTTTCCAGATGACAGTCTGGACTCCATTGGCATAGCCTTCAAAGCCTTACAATCATCTCCCCACTGCAATGAGTCATTGAAAGGGGTTCCTACTGAATAGTATTGCTGGCAGAATGAGGTAGAAATAGGCACTTTTGGGTTTCTGCCAATGTTGAAATTCTGTTCATTCATAGTAGCAGATGGGAACAATCAAACTTTTTAGCGCTTTAATTTCTGGCCCTGCACTTGTAACAGTAGCAGTGATGATAGTGATAACTACAATCTAGTATTTCTAGGTTTGCAAAACATTTTTTGCATATATTGTACCATCTCATTCTCCCAGCAAACCTGTAAAGTATATAATATGGCAGATGAAGAAACTGAGGCTGAGACATTAAAAAATTTATTTACCTATGGTAATGAGTGGGAGAAGTGGTATCCTACCTGGCCTTCCCTGACTCCCAAACCCAGCATTCTTTTCAGTATATCACAATGACTTTTATAAAAAATGTTTCTCTCTTTCTCTCTCTCTCTCTCTCTTTCTCTTTTTCTCTCTCTTTCTTTCTCTTTCTCTCTCTCTCTCTCCCTCTCTCCCTCTTTCTCTTTCTCTTTGTGCCTCCCTTCCTTCTTTCCTTTCTCTCTCTCTTCCTTCTTCCTTGCCTCCCTCCTTCTCTCCCCTCATATATATATATGTGTGTATTCACTTTATTTTCCCCTAAAATTTCATACTAAAACTATTTATAGGTCCCTAAAGCAATATAATAATACTAATACTAGAAACAGTAACAATATTTATATAGTGTTTATTATGTGTCTGATACTGTGCTAAGTATTTTACAAATATCTCATTTTTATCTCACAACAACTTTAGAATCATCATTTTAAAGATAAGGAAACTGAAAAAGATAAAGGTTATGTGACATACTGAGAGTCTTATAGCTTCTAAATATCTGAGGAAAGTTCTAAATTCAAGTCTTCCAGACTCCAAAATTCTATCCACTATGGTCACTTAAATGCCTCTCATGATGAATACAATAGAATGTTTCCAGATTAGAGAGAGTAATATTTCCTTTTTAAAAAAACTATAGCTTTTTATTTTCAAAATACATACAAATATACTTTTCAATATTCATCCTTGCAATTCTTATTCAATTTTTTTCTCCCTCCCTTCCCCCCACCTTCACCCCTAAACAGCAAATAATTCAATATATGCTAAAAATGTTCAGTTCTTCTATAAGTATTTCAACATTTATTATGCTGCACAAAAAAAAATCAGATCAAAAAGAAAAAAAATGAGAAAGAAAAAAGTAGGCAAACAACAAAAAAGGTGAAAATACTATGTTGTGATCCACATTCAGTCTCAGTTCTCTTTCTCAATGAAGATGGCTCTCTCTATCACAAGTCAATTGAAATTGGCCTGAATCACCTCATTGCTGAAAATAGCCATGTCCATCATAGTTAATAATCACAAAATCTTGTTGTTGCTGTGTACAATGCTCTCTCCCTTCTACTCACTTCATTTAGCATTAGTTCATATAAATCTCTCTAGGCCTCTCTGTATTCATCCTGCTGATCATTTCTTACAGAACAATAATATTCCATAACATTCATATACCATAACTTAATCAGCCATTCCTTAACCAATGGACATCCACTCAATTTCCAATCCTAAACATTACATACAAAAAGGGCTACTACAAACATTTTTTGCACAGGTAGGTCCTTTTCCCTTTTTTTGTATGATGGCATACAGAGAGGGTAATGTTTCCAATAACACATGCTTGGTTAAAGATCAAAGTCAGTTGATATCAATGGCTTACTCTCTCAACTCTTATCTCTTAGAAGGATCTTAGGTAAACTAGACTCTCAAAAACACGATCCTAATGATTGAATGGAAAAGTAATCCTTAGCAAGGTGAAAAGAGCATTAGAGTTACCCTCAGCAAGCATGAGCTCTTTAACTTTCCAGTACGCATGACCTTGGCAAGTCACTTAATCACCTTGTCCTAATTTTTCCCCAATACAAAATCAAATGTCCAAAACTAAATGTTCTACAGTTTTCCTCATAATCCTAATGTCCTATGATTCTATAGTGACAAGTATTAAGCTTTCAAAGGCAATCAAAATAATAGATCCATTGACCTAATTTGTATTTATGTACTAGGTGTTATTTAAAGTACAACACTATAGTCATTCAACAGACCTTCAGTGTGCACAGTACTCTGTCAGGTGTTGGGGTAGATAAAGAGTTTAGATAATTTATACTTGCTTTGTATATCATTTTAGATAAAGTAGATTGTAAGTATGCAGATGAGTTTTATTTAGATATTCAGTAAAAAGATGGAAAACTCAATAGAATTTCATTTGCATAAAATATGCTAAAAAAAGATAAGGTCACTTCCGTAGAAAAATTAGTATAATCATAAATCTAGAAATATTATTAAGAGGATAGGTATCTTGTCCATTACAGACAGAAATATTCTAAGTTATTATGGCCTATTAAAAACTCACTTTCTTTTAAGATCTCCAGGGAAGATTTCCAGAGTTCTTTTAAGGCTTCTACAATCTTTTACATCCACCCACTTCAGTTTAGAATGACACTGCTAGGAAGTGAATTTTATTTTATGGTAGGTTTTTCCCCCCGAATCATACTTATGCTTTTATCGAGTGAGAACTTTTGGAGAAAATATTTCTATTCATTTATTTGAAATAACACTGCAACTAAAAAAGAGAAACAAGCTTGATCCCCAACACTAGAATTTGTCAACCATTTAAAGAATCTGACCTGAGACTAATGTGCAATGCAAACTGAAAAACTGATTTTAGTAGAGACAAAATAAAGAAATTTAAAGTAATAATGATAAGTATGTCAAAATAGTAAAGGAGATTTGGGAATTCATCTCTTTATTTGAAAAGTACAGTGTTCAAATAGTATTGAGCAATGTACCTGGGAATGAAGAGAATTAGTTTCAGTCAGTTTTTGGCTGACTGAAATGCAAAACATATCATATATCATATGTAACTGGGATGCAATTTACACAATGGTCATAGTTTGTGATTATTTTTAGCCAACAAATCTATTCAATATATAGAAATACTTTTGTCTTGTGAACATACTTCATTTCTTTATCTTTATTATCATAAAATATTCATTGAGTGCCTGCTATTTATAATGCCATGATATTTCTCTTTGTTAAAAAGAAAATAGTGTGATCTCAAACTTGTCTCTTTTATGCATTATTTCTGCTGGGTTTTTTTGGATCCATGAAGGGGAGAATTTAATGTCCCAAAGATTTATAAGCTGTAGGATGAATTCTGTTCAGAATTAGCAGTTTCAGTATTGTGAAGTGCACTTTTTATTTTTCAATAATGTTGACCCAAATGCAAAGATTCTGATATATGCAAAGATTCTGATACACACATACTAACACACTGACTCTAAAAGTAGCACTTTGAAATCCATAACAAATTCAGGCCAGACACTTATAGTATTATAAGAAAAATCTTCCAAGAAGAAATTACTTAACAGTTCCCCAAAAAATCAACTTCAAACATGGTCATCTCTAAAAGAATATCTGACAGCTTGGTTCAGCCATGATCACATCTCATAATCTCATCAATCATTGTGACTGACCTGAAGTAACTGAGGCCTACAAATGATAGGTGTGAGTTGAATAGGAGAGCTGCTATCTGGAACACTGTGTCTTGTGTCTGGTGACAAGTGAACATTCTAGAATCAAATTTAGTTCTGCAAGAACTCTCCTGGATAAAGAAAGCTTATTCCAAGCATCAGATCTTATTACTAGGTCATGGGTGATCCACTCCCCAATGGTTACCAAGACTGCTTTTTTTTTCAAACATTGCCTTTGTTACCATTGTTTCATGTACAATGTAGGGAATTTTTTGGCTTTCTGTTGTGACTCAATTCTTTTTGGTGACTGTACTGAATTTTCTGAAACTTGGCTCAGAATTCTTTGGCATCAAACTAGTGCCAGTAATTTTAGTAGAATGATTTTCTTTTCAAATTCTATAGAAAGAAATTTCTGATGCCTTGCTTTCACTTCACATTTTGTGATTTTTTTTTCTTATTTCTCCTTATATAGATCCTTTTATCAATCTGGATGTTTAGAAAAAGCAATCTGAAAACAAGTTCATTATTTTTCAGTCTAGCAAAGTTTAACTGGTCTTTGGACAACCCAAGGATATCAAAGACTTTTACAAAACAGTTTTGAGCTTCTCTTCAAAAGAGCTAGATTCAAGTTAAAGGTGTTAATATACATTTTTTTTTAATTTTATATGGACATGTTTCTTTGAATTCGATGAAGAGATTTGAACTGTATTTTTATACTCCTTATCTAGGTTCAGATAATTACTAAGTGACCCTGGACAAGTCACTTAACTCTGCCTCATTTTCTTCATCTGTAAAATGAACTAGAGAAAGAAATAATAAGTAATTCCAGTATCTTTGTCAAGAAAATCCCAAGTAAGGCACAACTGAAATGACTGAACAGCAACCCCATTTTGGGATTTCTTGACAAAGATACTGGAGCCTGCCATGCCTTCTCCAACTCATTTTAGAGGTGAGGAAAATGAGGCAAAGAAAGTTGAGTGACTTGCCTAGGATCACATGGCCAAATTTGCACCCATGAAAATGAATCTTCCTGATTTCAAGCTCACTGTTTTATCCCTTGATCCACTTAGATGCCCCTAGCTTTTGTATAGTAAGGACATAATAAATGCTTTTTCATTTATTCATTGTTTTCAGTCGTAATGGATACATACAATGTTATATCCTATAAAAGACTTTTGATAAAGATTCCTCTAAGGTTCAGGATTAGTAGAAAGTGGAACAGTAAATAATTCAGAGAAGCTGGGCATGATTTCTATACATTTTATTTTTTTTTTCATTTCAAGACATTGACAAGAGACTTTAACATAATAAGTGATGAGTAATATGATTGCTGTATATTTAGTTTTCTGCAGTTTTATTTTATATTGCATATTAATCTTGTCTGTATTTCCAAGTTCATGTGCACATCTCCAAGAATTTTTTTAGAAGTTAGAATTTTAGCTTCTCTCTTAATATTGAAGAATTAAACATTCAAATTACACTTCCATTGTAATAAAATGATTTCTATATAAATATAGCAATGGCCCTCCATCTAATCAATATTGTTATTCTGTTCAATTTTAAGAAATGATAAATAGATTATGGGATTTTTACTTGCTAAAAATCACAAATCACCATTTCCATTGAACTGCAAAATGTTTTGATAAACATTTTTTGGCCTTAAATAAATAAACAAAAATGCAGAGGTCTAAGTAATAACATTTTAAAGTTTAAAAACTTAAAAGGATACTAGAATTTAGTTAACTTAAAGTGGTCAAAAGTTAGAAGATCAAAGTTCTAGAAATGGATTTATTATTCATTAATTGTGATATCTAGCAATTCATCTCAGGCCTCTGAAACCAAGTCACTTAAGCCTCAGCTGTCAAAAAAAACAAAAACAAAAACAAAAAATCCCACCAACAAAACAACAGACCTAGAGACAGATAGATAGACAGACAGATAGATGAATGAATGGTATTTGTGTGTATGTGTCATAACTGGGCTACTTATGTAATTCAAGTATAAAATGTGTTTTGAACAAAAGTGCTTAGAAAAAGGAATAGCACTGTGGAAAGTAAAGTACTTTTATTATCATGATTATTAAACCATCATCATCATCATTACTCAACGGTTTGTTCATATTTTTTAAATAGGCAATTAAGTATTACAGTAAATGGAATACTGGACCTGGAGTCAAGAAAATTTAGGTTCAAATGCTTGGGTTCAGCCATTTATTACCTGTGTGATCCTATATGTCATTTAACCACTCTCTGCCTCAATTTTCTAGATTGTAAAATTAATATTTTTATCCCCATTCATATCATCTACCACCATATGGTTGTCATAAGGATAAAAAAATTTGTAAAATACTACAAATTTTAAAGCTCTATATAAATACTAGCTATATGACTATTAATAAAGAAATTCATCTCATGTTTTCAACATTTTATCCACAAAAAAACTATTTCATAAAAATATTGCACTCTCATTGAAGCAGAATTTAAATCTCTGGTCATTCATTTGCTCTCAGTGACAAAATGAATGTGGCTACTTCTACAGAATGCCAAACTTGCTACTTGACTGAATCAAATTAACAGGAAAAATCAATTTTGAAAGCTTTAATATACCAAACTTTTTAACTTGTTATGGTGGAAGAATTTTTAATATATTGGATGAGAGATCATAAATTGTTAAGTAAACATCCTGTGTCATAACTTTAAGATCTTGTAAATTTTGTAATTACTCCAGTGATGAATCTTGTACCTTCCAGTGAGGAGACACTTTCAGCCAAATCCTCCAACAAGTCTACCATTGAGGATCTATGAATACAATGTAGGCCTTCCTTAGGCCTTTTAATATATGGTGATGTTGGTGTATCAATCAAACTGCTCAAAAATTTATTGTTCTTTTATCCTGATGTGTGACCATGGTATGAGTTACTGTAAAAAGACCAATTCACAAATTTACCATTTACAACATCTAAAATGGAAAGAAAATAAGTAGGCTTTTAATTTTTGCAACTGCAAAATTATCTAGTAAATACAGTGATATAACTAGCACCCAATTAGTGCAAACAATTAATCCCTTGGCCTGGTCACATTATTTGAACTTGCATGGCATTATTTCATTAAGCTATAACCATAATCATTTTCACATAATTATAACTTCAAATAGTGAAAATTAAAATACCTGTGACCACTTCAGAGAATTCATTATTTGCATTAATCTGGATCTGACTGTACTTAATATTTTTGTAACATGAGTGTCTACTTCTAAAACCTTTTGATTCCAACTCTCATCTCCCCATTATAGACATATGCATACACACACACACACACACACAAACACACACACACACAAAACACATCAGAAAAAAAAAAGAATCTTAAACAGAATTTGTGTTTCTTTGTGGATACTTTTATCCTTTTAGGAATCTGCTTCCTTTCTAAAAAAAACTTTCATGACTAACACAGGGCCTGCATATCTACTCTTGTTCAGTCTAGCCTGGTTGCCTATTTATGGTGTAAGAGAAACGGGGGAAAGAAATCTGAAATCAGCTTTCCTTTGTGAAAGTAGAGCTGACATAGCAAATCAAAGTCCACAAATTGGTGTGAAAGAAGGGTTAGACTGATGAAACAGATACCAGTGAACAATAGGAAACATAGATTTAGCAGTGAGTTTTGTAAATTTCAATTTTGCATATATGACTATACTCCTATAAGAGAAAATACAATATTATAAGCATATATTAAGAAGGATAGATTTTAAAGAATATACGTTTCAAGAAGGAAAGCTATAAAAATATATTGATTTTGGGGAAAAATGTTTTCCTTAATTTTACTTCCTTTTCCCCATTACTAATTTATTAAATGTATGTACATGAACTCATATGCAGCTGTAACATGGTGCTTGGTTTTATAAAATGATAAAGATGATATGATTGACCATGTGGACAAATGACCTGCTTTAGGGAGGTTATTTTAGGTCCTGTTGCTTTTCACATTTCTTTTAACCTCTAAAGCTAACATGTGACTTCAAGCTCTCTTAAAAGCAAACTCCCTGCTTGGTATGTGCCACATTTATCTGCTTGTTCCTGCTGTCCACATATTTATGGCCTGAAGGTTATCTCCACTATCTTTTTCTTGTATTTCTTGTGCCCTCTGTATTTAATGCTCTCACTTAAACTCAGTGTATTGCTGATTTTAGATATCTTGTTTTCTGGGATACTGCTGGCATTATAGAAGTACTGAAATGCCATGCTGGTTGCTTTCTTCATTCATTCATGTATCCAAATACCCATTTACTAATATCTGTAGGCCAAGTTAGCTTAGTTGAAACCACAAAGCAATTTGCAATTGCCAGGCAAGCCAAACCACCTCCACTTTCTTAAACACTACCTTCCCTCACACTCTAATAGATATAATCCAAGTCTATATCTGTAAGAATAGGGGTGCCTAGGCCTCTGACCATTATTGAAGGGAGCAATTATTGTGTAGAAGGCGTCTACCTTCTTCACTTACCTCACATCACCAACTGCTGATCAACTGATAGGGAGGTAAATCCAAGAACTTTAGGAGAGTAGTAACACCTGTCAGACCACTTGTTTTACTTCCAGCTCATCCTTCAAGGCATAATCCCAGTTTTTCCCAAATAATGAAATTTGTTAAATGTGTCCATAAATGTTGTAGCCTTAGCTACTGAAGACTCAGAAAAGTAAGTTCTCAATGTCAAATTCCTTGGCATTGTCAAATGATTCAACAAATGATCCCAAACTGATATGATTTAATCAGTGAAAATGACATTAAAGAAAATGCATTGCCATCTGTTTTACTATGACATCCTTAGGACCATAAGTCCTTTCCTGACTTGTAGTTAAACCCTTCCATATGTTATCTCCTCATAAGAATATGAGATCCTTGAGGACAGAGATTATATTGTCTTTCTGTTAATATAAGGCATTGTACATAGTAA
Organism: Sarcophilus harrisii; assembly: GCF_902635505.1. Lineage (NCBI taxonomy): Eukaryota > Metazoa > Chordata > Mammalia > Dasyuromorphia > Dasyuridae > Sarcophilus > Sarcophilus harrisii. The sequence continues at coordinate 406,415,079 of NC_045428.1, read as the reverse complement.
ACACTTAAATATCTTTTCATTTACTCATTGATCATCCCAGATAGAGCTTTTTTTTTTATATATCAGACCAGTAGTGAAGAGGTAAATAAAACAGAAAAGAGAAGGGATGTTTATGCTTTTGCTTGCAAAAATAAAAATGATGTTGCTGAGAATTCGCAGTTTTTTTAATACAAATAATGACATTATACTTTAAAGTTCTTCTTTTACTGAGTCAGTGCACATTTATTAAGTGCCTACTTTGTTCCAGGCATTCCCCTAGATACTGAAGTGTAATGACTGTGTATTTTAAATCAGCTGGAGTCAGGAAGTCAGGATAAGGGAAAATCCTTGATCTTTATCCTTTGCAGAAGTGAAGGGGAATGGCAATAAGAAGTGAGAGCAATCGCAACACGAATCAGGTCAGCAGTGCTTCTGGCTCTCACACTCCACCCATCAAATCCTCTAGCAATCTCCTATACAAAACTTCAAACTTGCACAGAGAGTGGGCGGGGCCATTCTTTCTCCAAGCATATATTAATAGAGTATTGTCCAATTGCTAATTAGCCTCACTGCTTGGGACCTCAGTGCAACAAGAGCTTCAAGAGCTTTAGCCCATTACACTGAGGATACAAAAACAGAAAAGAAACTGTTCCTGCTCTGGAGGAGCTTCCATTTGGGGATGGGAGCAAGAAAGTGCTAACCGAAAGGTAAATACATGATAGCCATGGAATGGATATAGAGTAATTTCTGGCACCAAGCTGACTAGCAACTGAGGTAGGAAGAAAGATAGACATCCAAAGGAGGTGATATTTGATATAAATTTTGAAGAAAGTCAGGAAAGGCATTTTGGATATGGGGGAAAACCTGAGAAAAGACATAGAACTAAGATGTAATGTCCCATATGGATAACACTAAGTAAGTCAATTTGGCTGAAGGATACAATGTATAAAATAGAGCAATATTCAATAAGTCTTTTGAGGTCACCTGGAGCCAGATTATCAAGGGCAATAGAGCAAATAGCACTCTAAGCTATTTAAAAGCAAATAGAGAAGTCTGGTTTTCATCCTAAAGACAAGAGGGAATCACTGGGGCTTCTTAAGTAGGACTATGATATGATGAGTGCTGTCCTTTTGTCTAACTCGACTAATTTTCTTGAACTTTCCAACTCTGAACTGCTATTCCCTTGCTCTACTTCTTTCTGCTTTCTATTCCACTCTTTGATTGTACAGTATCACATATTTAAACAAACAAACAAACAAAAAGCTTGTTTTGTTCCCTATTTCTTGTCTTCATCCTATCTCCTAAAAGCATGCATGGTATTGCAAAAAGATTGTTGGATCTGTAGTCAAAATAATCTGAGTTCAAATCACTAGCTTTGTGACATTGGGCAAAGCATTTGATCTCTCTCAGACTCAATTTTCCTATCTGTAAAATGAAAGGAGAGGTAACATAAGATTTTTTCTAACTCTAAATCTATGATCCTTTCAATTTATGTTTGTATCTTGGTTTATACTTTTAGAATGGAAGACAAAAGTCAACAAGTATTTTGATTCAAAAAGTAGGAATATAATACCTTTCTTTTTATTTCCTGTTAGCAAAAACAATGTTCAACCCCCCCCCCCCATTCAATTCACATTTATTAAAAATCTACTGGACACATAAGTGGAGAAGCAGAGTTGTATAGTGGTAGAAGGCTAATTTTGAAATTAGCTAGATACCAGTCTGAAGTTTTTCTTCCTGTTAACTGAGGCAACCCTGCAGGAAAGAGCCGAGGCACCACCTAGGGTTTTCTGTATCATACTTATGTGACAAGAAGCACTAGGCTCAGGAAACATCCAATATGTTTGCTGTCTCCCAAAGGTTTAAGCACTGATTCACCATAGTCCTGGAGCCCCTGAAGTTTGCAAGGGATCTTCCATTAAAGGCTCCCTGGAAAGATCCTTCTAGTACATTTCAACCTCCACTATAAATGCATCATTCTTTTGGAGAAGACTGAATGGACCTTTTCCTATATTGGGATGTGTTCTATCATCTTAGAGTAAACTTACTAACAGGATAAACTTCTCTGACAGGTCAGACCTATTCACTGACTGTTAAAACTCAGGCTGGCTTATGGTACTTGGTAGGAGTTTTTTATTGTCTGTTTTGTTTTGTTTTTATGTCTATGAATATAAAATAAAGTCTACTATAGCGTATAGTTCACAATCATGCTTTTCCCACAACTCACCTGTAGTGCAAAGAAGGCACTGATTTTAAAACAAGGAAATAATATTCAGAGATTAGATGATATACTTAATGAATGTCAGTTAATAGATATTAGATTGAGAGTTGAACCCAGATATGCTGGAGTCAAACTCATTTTTTTCTTCTACACTACGTGTTTTCTAAGACATATTTAGCTTTCTCCCAGTGAACATACATGAATAATTTGTATTTTTAAAATTATCCTCTAATCCCTTGTTCTTTATTTTTTTTTTAATTCAGCAAAAATATTTTTGGATAATGATTTTTCCTTTTGTCTATCATGTTTTGTTTTTCAAAATGAATGATTTTCTGGATCACTGAGTCTAATTTTGTTTAATTATGGTTTGAAAATTTTCACTGAATCCCAGATGCCAGTGGTGGACACTTTTAAAAGAAAAAAAAGAATTTAAATGTAAAGATGTACAGGGTAGGCTTTTCTTTTCTTTTTTTGTTTGCTTTTTGAGAAGGAAAAATTGAAGAGAACATGAAAAAATGTAATTAAATGCTACTCTAGTGCTGAGACTAGTCAAGTTTTATTTTTCAGTGTAATGAAAGAATTAAAATTACAAATAATCCTGCAGGCAATGGAAAGACACATAATTGGCATAAGTAGGCTGAAATACATTACCAACAGCAATTTGTGTTAAAAAATATTACCGAAGTCATGAACAACCAGAAAATGTGGAACCACCACACCATGTAACAAAAATGACCATAGATGGACAACTTACATGATATCCTATGTCTCCGTGAAACCAATAAACATGCCTCTAATATATCAATTACATCCTATATGAAGGATACTTGAATGAAACCACATGAGGTGTTTTTTCAAATAAAATGAAGATTTTGAAAGTTTTGGTTAAGGAGAGAATACATTCCAAAGATAACAGAAAAAGGAGATGGTGGTTGACCTGCAACTAATTCAGGAAAAGTCAAGAATGACATGTTGAGCATAGGCAACAAGTAGTAGTCCATTTTATTAAGTTCATGAAGGGAATTCATCTGAGAAAAAAGCTGGGAACCTATTTAGCTACATTGTAGGCAGCGTGAAATTTAAGGTGAAGGAATTTGTTGTTTGTTTGTTTGTTTTTTTATAGGCAATTATATGAGAAGACTGGAACCATTTAAATATCCTTCACAGTGGCAAGATGATTTTTAAGTTAACCCCCTTCACCTTTACCATTTCAGGTATGGTACTGTTCATAAATGTAGGTTGGATATCCAATTTACAGTAAATCTGAGTTCATGGTGTATGAAATGGTGAGATTCCACACATCATATTGGGCATGATTTAGAGTATCATTCATCTGATCTGTGGTTCAATTAAACTAGTTAAATTCCCTGTAAAAATAAATCTGTGCATCCCATTTTGAGTGGCCCTACTATTATTCTAACACACACACATACACACATACACACACATACACTGATTAAAATTTGGACAATTAAAAATTATACATTCTATGAGTGTTCTTGAATCTTCCAAAGAATTATTTAATTCAAATAGATGCATAGTTGTGCCTCCTTTACATAAAAACAGTGTTGATATAATTTTTGTGATGAAACTAGCTTCTGATACTGTAACATTTAAAAGTTTCTCTGTCCTCCATACTTTCAAATTCTGAGCTATAATCAAACACTTAAATATGCTAGCAGGAGGTTTATGTTTAAAGAAAACCAGCTGTGAATGCTTTCTTAAAGTAAAGAACCTTTTAGTAATGTGGTAATTAAATCATAATTGATCTGGTTTATAGCATCAAAATTTGTATAACTATTGTTCAAAAAGACATTTATAGAGTTTTTATTTTCCAATTTTGGTTAAAAGTAAGTATTCAATTTTATATAATATATATAGGTATATGTATACATAAATATTTGTATACATATATACATGAACACTGGCCTTTGACAACATTTCGTTGTAATTTTTTTAGCAGAAGTGAATATTTCTTGCCGCATAGAATAAGCTATTTGTTGCCATAAAGAATAAGCCCCCTCATTCTGAATATAGGCATTTTCTTATCACTAAATGAAGCCTTTACAAAATCTGACTCTTAATCTTAAGGTTAATCAATCTGGAAATAATCAAGCTGTGGAGATATGCTGTATTATAATTAAGAATGATCTTAAATCAGACACCCACTGTGAAGGAGCATATATTCCCATGTGAAGATGAAAAGAATTTTGGAAATCTTAATTAACTTTGTAGACTCTGTGGGGTAGAATAGAGAGGAACAAAAAACTGACATGAAAAAGATTTTTGTTTTAAAAAATCCAATATTTTTTATTTCCTTTTATTGTTCATTATGTTTCCATTTGTGACAGAGCAAATGCTTCTGATTAGTTCTCTGGCTCAAATAAAAGAACAAAATGGTAATGAATTTGAAAATTAATTTCTTCCATATAGGTTTGTGCTTTTGTTGTTATTTTTGCTGTTCAAAGTACTTCATTTTATTATATGAAAATATTTATTTGAGATTTTACTTCCATACTTGAAAAACCCAGTATTTGAGCAATAAATATATGTGTTTTCCCACATGTTCTTCAAGTTAAGTACATGGGTACAGCAGAAATAATAGTAACTCTAAACATTCTCTTTGAGGGTCTTTCATTTTTGCTTTTGTATTCTCAGGACCTTGCACAGTTCATGGCACATAATAGGAGTTTAATAAATAGTATGTGTATTGATATTTATATAATCTTGTAGATTTTGTGAAACATTGCAATCCATTATCTCATGATACTCAAATTAGCACTATGGGTTTGGAGTGTTTCTTGTTTGTTTATGTGGTTGGTTGGTTTGGATCCAGCTCTATGCTTTTATTTATGTGGGAAATACTTCCACTTTTATTTGTGTGGGGGAATTCTTCCATATCCACAACTTATCTGAAACTTTTCTAGCTCCAAAGCTGGATCTCTAGCTACTCTAACATACTACCTTCAAGTTCATTAGGTAAAATTACAGCAGTGTGGAAGTACTTGTGGCACAATTTTATTCCTACAAGTGTTCAGTTATTAATATTATATTGTCATTGCATAATAATTTTATGATCTATAACTTGTTTAATAAACACAAATGTAGATTCATTTTATGCAAGAAGTTACCTTCCGTACAATAAACTTATGGAAGCATATTTTTAAATACATAAAATTCCTTCAAAAAAACAAACAAACAAAAAAAAAAAAAAACTTGGAGAGTGAGGAAATGCCACAATTACAAACTGGAAAATATTGGTCCATTGGGACAAGTGTGCCCAAATTAAAATTTTGAACTCTCTGGCATAACTCTGGAATTATTCTGAGACAAGTGACAGAAAGAATGCCGTCTCATGTGTGTATGAATGTAAGTTTAATGAGGATTTTTGTTACAGTTTAGTCATTTTCAATCATATCCAACTTTTTCTGACCCCATTTTGAGAGATCTTCTTGTCAAAAATACTGGAGTGACTGGCCATTTCCTTCTCCAGCTCATTTTGCAGAAAAACAAACTGAGGCAAAGTGCATTAAATTACAATCCAGAATTACACAGTTAGTATCTGAGGCCAGAATTAAACTCAGGTCTTTTTGCTTCCAGGCCCAGCAGTCTATCCACCACACCATTCTTCGAGCACAGAAACTCTTATTTTTGTCTTAGTAACCTCACATAGCTAGAACAATTCCTGACACATTGTAGGTGCTTAGTGCTTTTTCAATTGATATGATAATGTAAAATAGTATACTCTGCTCTGTTCTAACTGGTTCCAAAAATAGATTTCTCAAAGGAAGAAAATTAAAGTTAAGGTTAAGCAAATTTTATTTCCAACATTTTGAATAATATATGATATGATATGATATATGATGATGCTTAAAGTATACATGTACCAACTTACCCTAAGGCTTGACTTAATAGAAAAGTCTCTTGTTGAAATTGGCATGTACTTATATTATTATTTAGATGAACATATCAATAATGCATGACATGCTTAAGAGAGAGAGTCTAAACAGGTCTGATTGAAGGAAATAAGAATTTGTTTAACTGAATTGTTTACATTTATATAATACATTTAAAATATTATGCTTTACTAATCATTTTTATATATAAGTTCTCATTTAATTCTCCCAACAGTCCTTTTAGATAGGTAGAAGAGGTTTGTTTTGTTGTTATTATTTGTTTGTTTTTTATTTCTATCCTATAGATAAGGAAATATATTTGTAGAAAATAAATTTATTTGTCTAAGATTACACAGCTAGAAAATAGCAGAGGTTAGTACGTGAACCTACTTTTCGATTCTTGTTTTAATGCTTTATTTATGTGCTATACTAATACCAATTAGTAAATTGTCTAGCTACTAAATGCAGATAACCTTCAGTTTATGTAACAGATATATTGTTGAAAAGGTATATTATCTAAAAAGTGAACTATTTAAAATAGATTAAGTGAATATAATACTGAAGAACAGATCATCATGAAAACTGTGATAAGCTGAAAAATTGTTTGGCATTTAGTCTTATTTTATTTTTCCTTATTTTTAATAAAGGTTACATTAATTTCCAATTATGTTTCTCCCCCTATTTCTGATGTTTACCCAGAAGTCCTTTTTTAAATTTTTAAATAGTATTTTATTTCCCCAAATATATGCAAAGACAGTTTTCAACATGCACTTTTGCAAAACTTTGTGTTCCAAATTTTTCTCCCTCTCTCCCTCCCTTCCCCTTGCTTAAGACAGCAAGAAGTCCAATATAGACTACACAGTGCAATTCTAAACATTTCCTTAGTCATCATGCTGTGCAAGAAAAATCAGATTAAAAGAGAAAGAAAAAGACAAGATAGGGGAAAAAGGAACAACAACAACAAAAGGTGAAAATATTATGATTTAACCCATATTCAGTCTGCATAGTTCTCTCTCTGCATAGGAATGGTTATAACCTCATTATTGAAAAGACCAAGTCCATCACAATTGATTATCATATAATCTTGTTACTGTGTACAATGACCTCAAGGCAGTCCAATTTTTTTTTAATTTTTTAAAAATTGTTTTATTTTTTCTGGATACACATGTATACTTACTGTAATACACATTTCTTTAAGAATCATGGATAACAAAAAAAATTAAAAAGAAATCAATACAATAAATTTATATGACAGTATATGCAATATTTCATACTCATAGTCCCCTAGCTTTTCAATTAAGAGCAGTAGATATATTTTCTCAACTTTTATCCATGGCCATTTGATCATTATCTCAACACAGCATCCAATATCAATAAATATATTTTTCTGTTTATGTTTTTGAAATTACCTTGGGTTTGGCATTTTTTGGCTATATTTTCTTCACTCTGCATGAGTTTCTATAAGTTTTTCCTTGCTTCTCAAAATTCTTCATTTGTTTCTTGTGGTTCAGAGAAATTTCATTATATTCACATATTGTAATCATAATAGCAAAATTACAAATTACCCTTCAGAATGGTTGAGTCAATACACTGCTCCACAAATACTGTACCCCTGTATAATATAAAGTTATTTATATTCACTTTTTCCCTTCCTATAATCAACCCATTGTAAACTGAATTTTGTTTCAGCCTCTTAAAAGACAGTTTTTAGTCTGATGGTCAGTAATTTCTGTCAAAAAATATTAATTCTAATTTTGTATTCTGATACAGATTCGTCTGCTTGAAACAATTGTAATTTGTTATCAACATATATCCAAAACATTTTTTGCTTAGAAAGCAAGAAAATGTAAACACTGCCATCGTCTCCTATGCCCTTTAAGATTCTTCCCAAAGGTTTATAGAAAACTGAGAAAAGAAGATATGTTAGAATACATTCTGCATTAGCATTCTAGAATTGAGTAAATAAGTCACTATCCTACTCCTCCTTGACCACTATTCTTGAATTTCCTCCTAGAGATTTATATTGGGAATCTAAATTTAATAGGAAGAGAATCCTCCTGTTGACTGGAAAAAACATTATCCAGTCCATTAGGGATGAACCCTAATCTAACCCCTTCTGTAAATAACAAAAGTTCTTATTCACCATTTTGTGGTGACTTACACCCATTTTTTTTTCTCTTTTGGGAGGAGGCAATCAGAGCTAAGTGGCTTGGCCACATAGCCGGTGTCTGAGGCTACATTTGAACTTAAGTCCTCCTGACTTCAGGGCCAATGCTGTATACATTATGTCACCTAGCTGAGCAAAATTCCCCATATAAAAGATACAATCTGTTCTAAGGCTCATTTTACCTTATTTCCCTTTTCAAACTCAAAGTTACATCTAAACTATTGTGTTCTCAGTTTATGGCATCCCATTTCTTCTGTCTCTGTGCCTTTGAATAGTTTGTCTCACATTTATGGAATGTTCTTCCTTTCCTTCTCCTTTTGTACCAATTCTTGGAATCTTCAAATGCCTTCTGACTTCTGAGGTTTGTGTGCCACATCATTCAAGAGTCCTTCTCTGATTCTTCAGGTTGTTAGTACTATTCCCATCTCTACTCCTCCTCCCAAAATATTTTGAATTTATTGCATATATCTTTTTTTTTTCCCTGAAGCAATTGAGGTTGTGACTTGCCCAGGGTCACACAGCTAGGAAGTGTTAAGTGTCTGAGGTCAAATTTGAACTCAGATCCTCCTGACTTCAGGGCTAGTGCGCTATCCACATGCCACTTAGTTGCCCTTATTTGCATATACATTGTATTTACTTGTCTGTGAACATATTCCCCTACTAACCAAAATATGTAAGATACCAGTTGCTTTTCTCACTTTCAGATATGTATATTCATAGCCTGGTTCATTGTCCAGCATATAGTTAGGCATTTAATAAATGCTTACTGATTGATTATGATTCACATAGTGATTACATTTGGTCACATGTTGAGCTTACTATAAGTGTGGTATTGTGACATTTTAATAGTAAAGTTTCATGCTAAATGTTAGTAGGTTTGGGCATTGTTCCTTACACTTGCAGTTCATTCTGGGTTATTCTAAAATGTGGTTTTCTTCAATGATATGGAGATATTAATTTATATAACTGTTTTGTTGTTCTTTTTAAGTTGATTTATTAAATAATATACAACAAAATGTATTGGGACCATCTGGAGTAGCTTAAGAGTAATATTTTGTTTTTCTTTTTGTAAACTTCTGTAATCTGTAAAAGATCAAATTTTAGGTAGATAAATTTAGTTCAACATTTATTCAAAAAGCCAAAGACACCAGGATGAGTGAATTCTAGTTTTCCTTAATTTATCTCTCAACAATAAAACATTTAGGAAATTGAATTGCATTTGGATACAATATGGCACCAAAATAGTTTGTTAAAGAGGAAAAATTTTTTATCTCTGGCACTTCAACTTTATGTCAAAAAGCCAATCAATTCTGTCAGGAACCAGGAGAGTACTTAAGAAATAGGAAACACCTCTACTGGCAGGTTCACTATTCATTTCTGACACCTGGCTGGTGCAATATTGAGTACTTTAATTTATGGAAGGTGGTTATCTGAAAATAAAAGCCATTCATCCCATGCATTGAACCAATTTCAGCATTTCTTTATGGCTAGTTTGCCCAATTCCTGTTTTTAATATGACATTGAACCTTTATGTTTTCAGATAATGACAAAACCTCATTTGACCAGAGTCATTCACTTTTAATATATGCAAAATGTATGTGTAATTGAGATAGGAACATTTTAAATCCATGATGAAATAACTATTTTGTTTTGTTTTCACACTTTAATTGGTAGAGCATAATTGAAATCTTTTCTGACTATAATAGAGAACGGGTGTGCAATTTTTACCCTTTAGAAATTACCAGAAGAGATTCTGCTCATCACCCTTTCTGTTCTAGTCATTTTAAGGTAGTTGCTAGGTCAACTATGCTGCTCTTTCAGCTTCATTAAGACAACTCAAGCAAAGCAAAACTTTGCACTTTAGCTTGCCTTTTTTGTAATTGATTGTTAACTAGCATCTATTCAATTCTAGAAGTGGAAAAAAAAAGGAATTGACATCGATTACATTATTGAACAGCTTTAGACTTTGGGAAAGCATGATCTTAATTGGATATTAAAGCATGTGATCTGGCTGATGCTGTTAGGCCAAGAAGGCTCTGAGATTAGGCCTAGCAATAGACTATTTGTTATCTAGGGGCCGGTTTAGCTAAGTTTAGAGAGATTCATCAGCAGGTTGGCCAGTTGATGAATATTTTGACTACAACAATTATTAAAGGTTGTCACCATAGTATCAACAATATAGGGATTAACAATGAAGCAATCTCACTTATTTTAAGTGTGTATTCTTTTGTCATCAATAATATATAATAGTGACATCCTTATTGATTCTATCCACGCATAAGCTGACTAAGCCCGGAATTTTTGAGATACATATTATCTCTTTCAGGAAGAAGGACGTTATTTTTTGTGATGATGTGATAATTTATTAAAATGTTTCAAGTGCAGTGTTTTTAGCCATGGTATCCTTGTGATCCATAAGAATGAATATAAATAACTGTTTGTGCTCTTGCCTTTGAATCTTTTAAAATGTTTTACACTGATAGATATGTAAATATTCCTCCAAACATTGACAGTTGTTTTAGAATATATCTGAAGAAGAAAAACAACACCAATCCTGCCTCCAATTATCAGCTATTGGCATATATATTCCCATTCTCAATTCATACAAATGATCATCTTTATGCTATCTCATGCTACTTCTCAGAGATTCTGGGCAATCAACAAGCAGTCCTAAGCCAATAGACTCATTTTTGTCTTGCCTAATATTTCACATCTTCTCCTATTCCATTCTAACACACACACACACACACACACACACACACATATACTGTCCCACTCTTTCCATTTTAATCTTTTTTTTTTATTTTCCAGGATATAAGAAGAAGCCAAATTTAATAAATTTACATTGAATAAGGAAAAATGGAAAGCTTCATAATGAAAGCACAATATTTAATATCATGAACCTCAGTATCAAGGAGTCATAGATAAATAGCAATTCATGTGCAAAAGATCTGAAAGTTTTAATGGACTGAAATTTTAATATGAGTGAATAACATTTTTTGGCAGCCAATAAAGCCAAATCAGTTTTAGGCTATGTTAAGTTTAAGAGAGACACAATAGATGCAGAAAAAAGCTTGTGACAAAATCCAACACCCATTCCTATTGAAAACTCCAGAGAGTATAGGAATCAATGGAGTTTTCCTTAAAGTGATCAGTAGCATTTATTTAAAACCATTAGCAACCACTATATATAATGAGGATAAACTAGAATGATTCCCAATAAGATCAGGGGTGAAACAAGGTTGCTCACTATCACCATTACTATTCAATATTGTATTAGAAATGTTAGCTTTAGCAATAAGAGAAGAAAAGGGAATTAAAGGAATTAGAACAGGTAATAAGGAAACCAAATTATCACCATTTGAAGATAACATGATGGTATATTTAGAGAATCCTAGAGAATCAAGTAAAAACTACTAGAAACAATCAACTTTAGCAAAGTTGCAGGATACAAAATAAATTCACATAAATCATTAGTATTTTTATATATTATCAAAAAAGTACAGCAGCAAGTGATATAAAGGGAAACTCCATTTAAAATAACTGTAGATTTTGACCCAGCAGTGTCATTAATGAATATGTATCTCAAGGAAATCATAAAGGAGGAAATAGGGAAAATTACATTCACATGTTCAAAAACATTTGTAGCAGCTCTTTTTGTGGTATCAAAGAACTGCAAAAGGAGCAAGTGCCCATCTGTTGGGGAAAGCCTGAACAAGCTATACAGTGTCAATACACAGAACAAGAAGCTAATGGAATATTGTTGTTCTGTTAAGAAAAAAAAAAAAAAAAAGATGAACAAGGCAATTATAAAAAGGCCTGAAAAGATTTACATCAACTGATGTTGAGCAAAACAAGCAGTACCAGGAATACATTATACACTGTAACAGCAAGATTTTGCAATGATCAACTGTGAAAGGGTTGGTTCTTCTCAGTAATTCAGTGATCCAAAACAATTCCAATAGACTTTGGACAGAAAATGCCATTTGCGTACAGAAAAAAAAATTAAGAAGCCTAAATGTAAATCAAAACATGTTATATTCATTTCTTTTTCTGTTTTTTTTTAAATCTCTAACACGGTTTTCCACTTTTCCTCTAATTTTTCTTTCTCAACATGATTCATAAAGTAATGTGTATAAAAAAATAAATTTTCTACAATAAAAAATAACTGTAAATAATATAAAATATTTGGATGTCAATCTACCAAGGCAAAGTCAGGAACAATATGAACACAATTACAAAACACTTTTCACAAACATAAAGTCAGATCCAATCAAATGGAAAAATATCAGGTGCTCTTGGACAGGCTGAGCTAATATAATAAAAGTGACAGTGCTACCTAAATTAACCTATTTATTTAGTGCTACACCAAACAAACTCCCAAGAAACTGTTTTAAAGAACTAGAAAAATTTATAACAAAGTTCATGTGGAAGAACAAAGGGTTAAGAATTTCAAGGGAATTAATGGAAAAAATGCAAATGAAGGTGATTTAGCTGTACCAGAACCAAAACTATATTACAAAGCAGTGGTCATCAAAGCCATTTGGTACTGGCTAAGAAATAGAATAACCAATCAGTAGAATAGGTTAAGTTCACAAGACACAATTGTCAATGATTATAGTAACCTAGTGTTTGATAAATCCAATTACCCTGGCTTCAAAAACTGTTTGGGAAAATTAGAAATCAGTATGGCAGAAATTAAACACTGAACCATACCTAACACTCTACACGAAGATAAAGTTGAAATAGGTTCATGGTTTAGACATAAAGAGTATGTTCTATAAGCAAATTAGAAGAACAAAGAATAGTCCACCTCTCAGATCTATGGAGTAGGAAAGAATTTCTGGCCAAAAAAGAGCCACAGTACATTATGGAATGCAAAATGGATAATTTTGATTTTGTTAAGTTAAAAAAGTTCTTGTATAAACAAAAACAATACAGACAAGATTAGAAGAGAAGAAACAAACTGGAGAAAGTATTTTAAATCCAAGTATATGAGAATAAAGGCCTCATTTCTAAAATATACAGAGTTGACTCAAAGTTATAAGAATGCATTCTTTCTCCAATTGATAGTTAAAGAATATGAACAGACAATTTAAAAATACAGAAATAAAAATAAAAATTTTTAAATAAAACTTTAATAAAAATTAAAAAGTAATATGAAGTAATTGAAGTAATTGTGAAGTTGCTTTGAAGTATTGTGCTATAAATCATTATTGATCAGAGAAATTCAAATTAAAACAACTCTGAGTTACTATCTCACACCTCTCAGTTGGCTAACATGACAGGAAAAGATAATGATTAATGTTGGAGGGGATGTGGGAAAACTAGGACACTAATACATTTTTGGTGGAGTTATGAACTCATCCAACCATTCTGGAGAGCAATTTGGAATCATATCTAAAGGGCAATATAATGGTGCATACCGTTTGATCCAGCAGTGTCTCTACTGGGCCTGTATTCCAAAGACATCATAAATGAGGGGAAAGGGACTAGGTGTGCAAAAATGGTTATACCAGCCCTTTTGGTAGTGGCAAGAAACTGGAAACTGAATGGATGCCCATGAGTTGGAAAATGGCTGAATAAGTTGTACATAAATGTTATAGAATATTATTGCTCTATAAAATACAATCAGCAAGATGATTTCAGAAAGGCCTGGAGAAACTTACAGGAACTGATGATAAGTCAAGTGAGTAGAACCAGGAGAGCATTATACACAGCAACCCCAAGATTATACAATGATCAATTCTGACAGACATGGCTCTTTTCAACTGCAAGGTGATTCAGGCCAGTTCCAATGGTCTTGTGATGAAGAAAGACATCTGTATCCAGAGAGAGGATCCATAGATCTTGGATCACAACATAGTATTTTCACCTTTTATTATTATTTGCTTGCCTTTTGTTTTCTTCCTCACTTTTTTCCTTTTTTGTTTGATTTCTTGTACAGTATGATAATTGTGGAAATATGTATAGAAGAATTGCACATGATTAACATAATTGGATTACTTGATATCTAGGCGAGGGCGTGGGGAAAGAGAGAGAATACTTTTAGAAGACATGGTTTTGTAAGGGTGAATGTTGAATCTTATCTATGCATATATTTCGAAAATAAAAATATTAATTAAAAAAAAGTTGAAGGAAGGATCCAAGATGTGTGAGTAAGTGGTCATGGATAAGCCTTTTATCATCATAAAATATCAAAAAAAAGGATGAAAAATAAATAATAACAAAATAGAAGGGGAAAATAAATCATCTTGGGGGAAATCATTTCTTTCATAATGAGAAGAATGAGTAAGAAAATAAGTAAACAAAAGAAAGTAGTTTGATATAATTATCAAATATGGGATAAAAGAAAATTAGGAAAAATGATAAGGAAAACAACATATTAACAACAACAAAGAAAAAAGTGAAAAGACTATAGGAATCTTCTGAGTGATAAGTGTTGCAAAAGAAGAATTGAAAGATCTCTCATTAACTTTAAAAATGAATATAACATCAATGAATATATAAGTATTATCTCAACAATTTGTAACAATTGGTTGTTCATTACACTGTTTAATAAAGAAATTATTTAACAATTTAGTAAACTGTTATAATCTCATAAAGAGAATAGACCACAAGGCAGACAAACATGGAAAAGGTAAATTTAAAAAAAAAAGATTATAAAAACACACAAAACTAAGTACATAAAGGAAAACAAACTAAAACTAAAAACTAAACTTATTGAGGAAAATGGCTTGGTGAGGAAATGAGATTTTTAAAAAATAAAAAAATATGAAAAATATATAATCTGAAAAAAATACATTTTAAATATCATAGGAAAACATTCTCTGAATTAGTGAATGCAAGAATAAAAATGTAAGTCATTAGACTCCATAGAATACTATCATAGAGAAGTCACATCCAAAAATATCATTGAGAGTTAAAGAATTGTGATGACAAAGAGAAATTTATGAGGAACTTGAAAGATAAGTCATACATCATAGAATCATAGTTATAAAGTTCAATGGACATCAGAGATTATCTGACTTAATGCAGTCACTTAAAGATGAGAAAATTGAGCCCAAGAAAGGTTCAATTACTAGGCCAGGCTAATATATGTAGAATGTGAATCAAGGTCATCTGATTTCAGAGCCTGACTCTCTTAACTGCATTACACAGCTTCCTTTTCAAGTAGTTCCAAATTCTAATTATTCAAAACTTTTTGTTAATAGCAAGAAAATTGGGGGTGGAGGGAAAATCTAAATTGTAATAATATACTAAAAAGCAAAGAAATTGATTTTAGTCTCAAATTCCCAATCCAGCTAAATTGTGCAGATTCTATCATGAGAATATATGGTTTAAAAAATACATTTAAGTCAACTCCCAAATTTTCTTTAAAAAAAAAAATCTTCTCTAGACAGGGAAATTGGCAATCAAATCAATTACAAAGCAAACCCTTAAGATGATAAAAAATAATTTGAAACTAGACATTGTGAAATAATTCCTTATACTGCCTTACATACTATGCAGAGGTTTTTAAAAGCTTTTTTAAAATGGGCCATTATATTTAAGTCCAACTTTGAAAGAGGGGTAATGAGGGGAATCTCCTTGCAACAAGAACAAAGGATATTGCCTTGAAAAGCCATGAATGGGAAGAGGGGGAAAGAGAGCATTATTACATTTTATCTTGAACCTAATTTCAAGAAGCAGCAGCAGCCAGTGGAAATATAAGGGTTAGGATCTAAGCAGATGATTCATGAAAGAGATTTCTATTTGGAATTAGGACATATATAAGAATCTTTAAAAAATATTTTACCATTAAAATAGATTCCTAAGATACTTGAGAGTTGTTGGGAGGAGAAGAGAAAATAGGTAATTATATGTGCAGAGGATTTGATTCTCTTTATAAAAACAAAGTAATTGGTATCACATCTAGTGCTGGAAACAAGCTATATGGTTAGATATGAGAAAAAAATAAAATTAATTGCAACATCAAATGTAAAAGAATTTAATTCACCCTTAAAAAGAAGAGTTGTAAAAAGAAGAGATTTTCAGGTAGATATTTTCTCAAAGCATTTAAGGTTGGCTCTCTACTTAATATCAACTTATAATTATAAAAATGTACCAATTGAAACTCATGAAATATAACACTATGAAAACAAAACTAGGTTATTTCCAGACTTTGAGGAGATAAATAGACATACTCTGGATCACCAGTCTACGTGTATTATTGAAGTTTGATAGAGTGATTCTAGAACATTCGTTATACATATACATAAATAAAAGAAAATCATATTACAATCACTAACACAATGTTTCATTTAATAATCCAATGTGGGAAAAATCCTACTTTTGATAGAATTATGAAGAGAATTGAATAGGAGTCATATAGAACATAGATATACTTCTTATATACTCATGATATTTCACAAAAACTATTCATGAATGAGAACAAAAGTAAATCATAAAATATAGGAAATAGGATATTTTAAATGCCTCCTATATAGAAAAAATATATAATAAAAAATTATAGGAATCAGTCAATATAGGAAATATGACTGAGATTACCAATACAAAAATAACAAATGAAATATTTGAAAGAAGACCACAACAACATATTGAAGAATTATTTATTATGGTCAAATTGGATCCATAATAAAGAAGTTAAGTATAGTTTACCATTAAGAAAACAATCAGTAAACAAATTTTTCAATAGATCTATGACCCCACCAATTGAGTATTACTCTAGTGATGCAAATCATAAAACATTCATACCTGGTTTTCCTTCCATAATAAAATTAATAACAAAACAGTAAAATAACAGGAATACATTAATAAATGCAAGAAATTTTGTTGATAGAAATTTATTAGATACTTATCTGTGTTAAATACTTAAAAGCATAAAATGAAAACATGTTAATATATTTTTATCTAAATTGAAGAGCTAATAATATTGTTGGTAATGAAAAACAATATGGAAAAATTTCATATATGATAATATGAATCAAGAATCACCCCTCAAGATTTATATGACTGATGCAGAGTGATTTTAGCAATATCAGAACACCATAAACAATAACAGCAATATTTTAATCCACTGTGAAAGACAACTATTCTAATGAAGAGAATGATCCAAGTCAATTCCAAAGTCTGTGTTATAAAAAATGTTACAATCTCCAGAGAGAAAACTGATAAACTCTTAGTGTAGATTTAAGCATACTTTTTTTTTGCTTTCTTGTGTTGTTGTGTTCAATGTTTTTTATCTTTTGTAACGTGGCTAATTGGAAATATGTTTTGCATGACAACATATATGATTATGTCATATTACCTGCTTTCTCAATGAGGGAGGAAAAAACGGTGGGAGAGAAAGAAAAATTTGAAACTCAATTTTTGATATATCAATGCTAAAAAAATTTAAATGCAATGGATCATAATTTAATAAAGTAAAAGATATAAAAAGAATAAAAAATAAGGTTATGTCCACTGATGAGTAGTATTTAATTTACCAAAAATACTATTTATAGCACTTAAGTAAAAATATTACATGAAATGGCTGGACACTACCTTAAAAAGTCATGAATGATATTGACATTCTATGCTTATCCTAAGACCTACTAATAAAATAAATTCAATAACTATATACAAATTAGTCTATGTTTGTCATTATACTAGTGAAAATATCAAGAAGATATTTTATAAAATTAGGCAAAATAACAGACAGATTCAAATGTGATACAAAAAATGTGGAAGAAATATGTAAATGATAAAGCAAAATAGAATAATATTACCAAGTCAGAAAAAACATGTCAAGTCAACAAACATTCATTAAATCTTCACTCCTTGCCAGTCACTGTGGTTAAAATAATGCAAACTATGTCCAAAACTGTACTAGCTTAATATTGCACTAAGACTTTTGGAATTCCTGTATAGTACTGAATAAAAATGTGGAAAAGTAGAAATGGAATAAATTAAAAAATATTTTAGAAGCAAATGTATAACAGACTAGTATAAATAAACACACACACACACATGAAACAAAGAGAAATAAATATTATTAGAGAGGGCCATCTCCAAAATAGCCATTTGGTGCAAAATGCATTTCTACCAGAATATTATGCAACATACAACAAAGAAACCTTATATACACAAAAGATCTAAATATATAATCCCATAACATAATAGCTTAGAAAAGAATGGAAGGTTATGCCTTTCATCTGTGTAGCTATAGGGGAAAATGGGAGGATTATATCCTTGGGGTGATGATATAAAAAAATCAATAAAAACTTATTAAGAAAAATAAAACTTGGGTTTTTAATTTCATTGATGTGGAATTTCCTACAGAATAAGAAAATTCCCTCTACTCACCTAGAATGGCTGCTCAGCTGTAACTTTGAGTCTTAGATATTTGTGCAGGTGCTGGTTTGTTCAGTAACTTATTCAGGGCAAAACTACAATATCCTAACTTTATGAAGAATCTTGTGGCCTCTTTGTCATATTATATCCATCAATGTGGCAAGGCAATACAAGATGGAAAAATTCATTGCTAAAGCATCTGTGAAAAAAACCTGCATGCTAACTCACCATTAGTATATCTGTGAACTATTCTGACATTTTGGAGGGTAACAATATGGAATTAATATAACAAGTTACATTTTTTATATCCTTTCATACAGTGATCCCTAAGGAGATATTATACCCTGAGTAAGTTGTAGGGAAAATAAAAGATACCTTATAGGTTATAGGGAAAAACAAAAATATCTTGATGAAAACATTTGTGGCAACTCTATTCATAATAGCAAAAATGCAGAAGCAAACTAGTTTCTCAATGATTGGGAATAGTTTTAGAAATTGTACCATATGAATGTAATAGGATATCATGAATGCTAATGAATGTGAAGGACTTAAAGTAATTTGGGAATCCTTTTTGTGAACTGATTCAGAAAGAAGAAAGTGGATGTAGAAAAGAAATAATCATGGTAACCACAATTTTGTAAATGAAGAAATGAAGATATTATGTAACAACAAAAATTAAGTTGAATTCAGTGGCCAATATATAAGTTTAGATTGATTCACATAGTGTATAATCAGTGTATAATGCATATACAATTAGCTATAAAAACATGAATTGTTGAAAAAATTTAGGGAAATATCTTTCTGAAAATATTTAATATGGAGAAGACAAAACTTAAGGACATTATAGCTGTTTTCAAACATGTAAGGATGTCTTATGGAAGAAAGATTACAATGGAAATTCTAATTCCCAGAAGTCTGGCTTTTTAAAAGTGGGTAAAGAGATTTGATTTTATGATATTAAGGAAAAAACTTCTTAATAATTGGAGAAATCCACAAATGAAATGGGTTACTTCAGAAAGTCAGCTATTTTTCCCCATCAAAAGCTATCAAGAATAAACTAGATAGCTGCTTGTTAAGGAAATCATTAGAGGCTAAACCAGATAACATGCGACGTCCCTTAAATCTAAGATTTTGTAATTCTGTGATTAATTGTTTAATTCCACCTCAAATACCCCATTTCACATACACACACACACACACACACCCCTACTTTTTTGTGGTGGTTTTCTGCTTTCTTCCAAAAACTTCTAATTTAATTTAGGAAAAAAATATCCACCCAATAAATATATCAGTCTATCCTCTGACATTTTCTACTACTCTAGTCACATGATCTTAGATGTCACTTGAAAACTCAGAATTTATTTGCTCATTTAAAAAAAGGTAATAATACTACCTACCTTACAAAATTGTTGAGAGGGATGTTTTTTTTTTTTTTTACTACAAAGAGCCACAAGCATTTTAATTTTTATTAGAAATCTCCAAAGCCCTTGAAAATATGGAAAAACCCACTTTCTTGCACAACTGTAAGTCTGCTTTTACTTTCTCTTCCTTTTTTATTCAAATGGTCTTTTTTCACAACCAGTAATGAAGATGAAACCATCTATTATTTTCATCTTTGTCATATTCTCATTCATTTTACTATTTTTATTATTTAAGTAAAAATTAAAAAAAAAACTAAACAGTAAATATTTATCAGGCATCTTTTATGGTACATAGGTTCTAGAGGTATACCAAAGAAATTATTATGAGACACAGTCCATTTCTCAAGGATTTTAGAATCTTTCTGAGGTGACTTTTATCTAAAGGTCAGATAAAATAATGATCTTTACTTGGCCTAGAGTTTTTAATATTTTAGTAAACAACTTAAGTAGAGACAGAAATGGTATGTTTATCAAATTCATCAATGATTTAAAACTTAAAAAGGAATTTCTAGGCAAGTAGATGGCAGGGTGGACAAAATGCTAAACTTGAAGAAAGATATGAAATCAAATGTGACCTTAATCACTAATTGTGTAACCCTGAGAAAACAGTTTAACCTTTCACAATTTACTCATTTGAAAAATGGGGGAAATAATAACATCGTCCACAGAATTAGTGTAAATATCCAACAAAAGTATTTTGAAAGGATTAAATATTATATAAATTCTAATTAACATGTCTAATTTGCTACCACTGATGCAGAACATATGATTGACTATAAAAATGAAAAATAATAGAAAAATGTAAAGTCTTATAATTTGTGTCCCTTCCAAAATATTAGTTTAAAAATACAATACATTTTTGCACAACACAGGCATACCTATATACCTATGTCAGTTTATCTCAAAAAGATTTTGGAGATTTTTTTTTTTTAGTATACTTCAAGTTGAATGTGAGCAACTGTGTTGTGTACTATTGAAGTATTAGAATTCATTTTAAAAGACCTAATGATCTAGGAATTAGAAAAGCTATGGTATTATTACAGTGTTGCTTTGTAGGATATACCAGGAGAATTATATTCAAATCTGGGCCCTAAAGAGGTAGGACTTGGATATGTTGAAGATTGTACAGAAAGGAGTAAACAAGATGATAAGAAACAGAAAATTCTTTTTATATTATGACTGGTAAAAGGAATTGGTAATGTTTAGTCTAGAGAAGGAAAGTTTATGAAAAACATATTTGTCTTCATATATTTGAAAGATAAGCACATGGAAAAAGTTCAAGAAAGGAGCAATGAATAGAAGTTGAAGAAACCTAAATATTGTCATATTTTAATTCAATTGTAATGGATATTGTGGAGAGGGTTTCACTTTAGGTTTAGGTCACACTAGATGGCCTCAAAATTCTCACTCAATTCTGCAGTTCTTTGATTCTAGTAAAAAAAATTTAACTCATAGTCAATATTATAATAGACAAGATGTTATAAAATTATTTCAATCAACTGTTACAATATTTAATTATAATAAGACAGTGTTATCTGTTGTTGGAAGAATAGATTAGCTAAGTTCAAACATATCAGAAGACTGACTATAAGATTGTGATTAAAGAAAAAAATTTTAATCTTTTACAGGGATTAAATACTATGGCAGTATGGGGTTCTGCATTGATAGAGATAGATGCTCACCCCCAATGAAATCCTGGGTCTTTTTTGGTATTAAACACTTTTAGTTTCTAGTCTTGTAACCAAATAGTTGTCCAGTTTTTTCATTGAAAATGCCATCAGTTTGCCGCTCATAGATTAAATTGATTTTATAAATTAATTCAGGAATCTATCATTTATAACATTGTTTCTATGGGAAATATTGTTCAGAGATTCAAATAATTACTTAAAGAAATAAGTTTCATCTACTTGTTAATTGGAAATTCCCCGTGTATTCTCATATACATATGGGGGACATAATAAACAGTATTAAGACCTTTAGAAGTGATGAAACGACATGGGAGACACTGGCACAGGATCATCCAGCATAGCATATATTCATTAGCAAAGATGCTGTGCTCTATAAGCTAAAGTTCAAAAGAAATGAGCTATGCACAGTTAAAGAATACACCCCCAAATGTTCATGTGGATTGTGCCTGACCTGTGACGGAGAATTCTGAGCTCAAATTGGTCTGATCAGCAATAATTGGACACATTGTAACTTGACTCTAATGTAGTAGTATCATTTTGTCCTCAAAAATGAATAAGAACAATCATATGCATTTGTTGGCAATTTTTGAACTTTTTAAAAATTATATTCTTTTCATTTGAGGAACAGAAAAGAAATTGTCAGATGCTAATCAAGGGACATTAAGTTCACTTGCTGAAATTCCTCATATAGTACTAAATTCTTGTGGGAAATCTATTGAGTAGATTGCTAGAAGTCATCTACATAAAAAGAGATGGCTATATGTGATAGGCAGTGAATGGAAGACCCTATGAGAAAAAAAGTGGACAAACCTTTAAGGAATCAATCATTCCAAATAATACAAGGAAGCATCTCTCTCAGAAAAACAAAAACTAAAAGCAAGTAGATGACCCCAGTAAAATATGACAGTGAACAGAACAGGAATTCTAGAAAGGGAATATACAAGACCAAGGATACATATTTGGATGATGATGAAACCAATGCCAAATTCCACTTGTCTTGCTTTAGAATATACATTGAATGGTTTCTTATATATTAAGAAGACTTCCAGAATACAAATATGAAGATGAAGATCTTGCATGCCTTTTTTCTTTCCTTTTTCTTCCTTCCTTCTTTCCTTCCTTCCCTCCTTCCCTCCTTCCTTCCTTCCTTCTTTTCTTCCTTTCCTCCTTCCTTCCTTCCCTCCTTCTTTCCTTCCCTCCTTCCCTCCTTCCTTCCTTCCCTCCTTCCTTCTTTCCTTTCTCTTCCTCTCTTGCTTTTTCTTTCTCTGTTTCTCTCTTTCTTTCTTTCTTTCTTTCTTCCTTCTTTGCTTCCTTCCTACTTTCTTTCATTGTAGCTGACTGACTTTTACCATTCTTGGTGACGGTTCAGCTGCTTCCTTCACATAATTATTCTGAAAAAAATCATGTACCACAAGTTAATTCTCTTTTCTCCTTTTAGTTTCTCTTTTGTTTTTAATTTTTTTGTCCCAAATCAGTTTGAAATTTTAAAAAAGTATCTATTACTGTATCTCAGAGTTTTTATAAATACATAGTACACAGTAATAGTACAGAACAGACAGCACTAAGTCCTCTCAGCAAACCATTCTGCATTCCCATTCTTTCCTCCCTCCCTTTAAAAAAAATCTACATAGATATAGCATCTGGCAAAGAAATACAGTGACATAGGAAACTATAGTGAGGAATAATCAATTCTATGAAATACAATGTGTTTCTTCTCTTCAGTCTCCCTCTCTTCTTATTCCCTTTTTCTCACTGTCCCTCTCATTTCATCTTCCTATTCATGTTATTTCCTCCCTTACTTCTCTGGTGTTCTTTTTCATTTTTACTTTATTATTCTATTTCCTTTATTCTCTCTTTTCTATTTTTCAGCTTTTAAAAGAGAGCTAGTTTTCACTCCAATTGTAAATGCTCTTTTTTATCTTCCCTCATTATCTTCCTTTATTCTTGTTCATATATTTTTCTTTTTGATATTTGCTAGCCTTTGCTTACTCATATCCTTTTGTCTCTCTCTTCTCATTATTTTATTTTGCAATACTCAGATCTTCTCTCAGGTGTTTATTCTTCTCCCAGGTCTTACTTTCTTTGGAAATTGTACTTTGCAGAAACCTCTCCCTCTTGTTTTTTCCTTCCTGATCATTTCCATTCTCAGTTCCATGTATTCTCTCCTTCTGCTACTTTCTCAATCCACACTTTTTCTCCTAATTTCTTGAATTTCTCATTATTTTTTTGTTTGCCTCTTTTCCAAGGTATTTTCTTTATACCTCACCCCTCTTTTACATAATTCCCTGCCCTTGCTCATGTTAGCAACAACTTCTCTTTTAAGTCCTTAGATGCTTTAGACTTTCTCTGTTATAGATTGCAGACCTCATGAATAGCTAAAAATTATTTTGTTTCCTTTCTCTTGTCCTCTCTAAATAGGGATTGGGTAGAAAAGGCAAGGTTACAATCTGACCAAGGCCTCATCCCTTAAAGATATTATAACAAATAACAGCTAGACCTAACAGTTAGCATAGTAACAAATAAAAATAAGATCATAACTTCAAGCACAGGCCATTTTATTTTTGCCTACTTCAATATTTTCTTTTCTATTATTTAAAAAAATCCCTGTCTTGGATTCTCCATCGATATCTGTTAGTTCTTTCTCTATTCTCAAATTATTCATCATTCATTCATTCATTTATTACTTTATAACTTTATATTGTTCAAAATGCATGCAAAGATAGTTTTCAACATCCATCCTCTGAAATACAAGGTTTTGTGTTTCAGTGTTTATGTACTTACTGATTCATTCATTCATTGAATTTTCTATGAGACTATGGACTTTTCCTCTTTTCCCTTAATAACCCTAGCACTTAGCAGATTGTCTTTCATATAATATGGCAGGTTCATCATAAATGTCTTCAATTCAGTTTGGTATGAATTTTAAAATATATTATTAATAGTAAAAGGAAAATTCAATCATTAAGGGCAACTTCCTCGTGTTACATATGAAGAAACTGACATCAGAAGAGAATAAGTCATTTGCTCAAGGTTACATAGCTAATAGGTGGCAGGGCCAGATCCTGTGACTATCCACACTCTACAATTCAGTGTGCTCTTCTTGCCATCTGGTCACCATTCCTTCCCCTATTGTCTTTGTTTCACAGTTCTATGTCTACCCTCCTTTGTGTCCTAGAAAATAATCAATGGCATCACCATGAACAAGCAATGTGCTATAAAGAAATTGAGCCAAATTAAAACTTTTTTATTATTTTAGTTTTGTGTATTCTGTGAATCTGAATTTTATCCAGCTATTTGATAAATCAACTTTGTCACTTTGTCTTTAAGCAGCATTTTCACTTAAAGATTAATGAGGATATATTTGGAAAGGTGATTTGGGATTCACTTGTGGAAGACCTTGAATTCAAAGCTAAGGAATTGATATTCAAAGCCATATAATTTTAAAGTACAAAAGGGAGTTAAAGGCCATGTCCTGCCACCAACAGGAATTCCTCTCTAGAAAATTTCTGACCTATGATTATCTAGTTTCTATTTGAAATCTTCAAATGATGAAGTACTCACTACCTAACAGAACAAATCACCATTTGAATTAAAGACAGCTCCAGTGATTAACAAATTCTTTCTTTCATTTGTCAAAAATCTACCTTTATATAAGTTTCACTGGTCCTGTTCTAGCCTTCTATGATTATTTAGTATGTCTCATTCCTTTTCCACATAACAGCCCTCCAAGCATTTAAAAAAAAGTATTAACTTTGCTCTATTTTAAGTTTTCTAGGTTTTGTTTTTAAAACAAATTTCATAAATGGTTTCAGGTACCCTCATCATCTTGATATCCAAGCTCCAAATTTGTTCATTTCTCCTTAAAATATGGTACCTAGAACTAAATACCTCAGCTAATAACTCTTACTAAAAGACTATTAAACAGTTTGTTATGGATGGTCTTATTAATTCAGGCTAATATTCTTTAACTTTTTTTTGGCAATCATATCACACTGTTGACTCATACTAAATTTAGGAAAACTGAAATTCCCAAGTTCTTTATCATGAAGCAATATTAAGCCAACTCTTTACTAAACTGTATTTGTGAATCTGACTTTTTTAAGCCTAAGAGAAGAATTTTACATGTATCCCTGTCACATTGCTTCTTGTTAGATTATGCCCATCTTTCCAACCTAGTAGAAATTTTTTGAATCTTCATTGTGCCATTCAGTATATTAGTTATTCCTTACAGATTTTTGTCATCTACAGAATTTAATAAGCGTGCCTTATGTCCCATGATTGAAAATTTTAAAATGGTGGACAGATCACTATAATTAATTGAATTGCTAGATTTTGAGTCAAAAGACGCCTTTTCAAATTCTGGTCCTGCTCTTTATAACCTGTTCAACTTTGGCAAGTTGTCTCAAGGCTTCAATTTCCTTATCTGAAAAATGAAGACATTGAGAATAAA
This sequence comes from Sarcophilus harrisii, assembly GCF_902635505.1. NCBI lineage: Eukaryota > Metazoa > Chordata > Mammalia > Dasyuromorphia > Dasyuridae > Sarcophilus > Sarcophilus harrisii. The sequence continues at coordinate 406,388,922 of NC_045428.1, read as the reverse complement.
ATACCTTAAAGGTCCTTATGATCCTATGATTTCTGGAGCCAAGCACAGAGCCCTGTAGCAATCAAGAAAAGACCTGATTCCTATTTGATTGCAGACCATTAATCAGCAACTTTTGGAATGACTATTCAATCAGATGAAAGTTTATCAACAATATCATTATTCGACTCACACTTCATCACTTTATCTGCAGAGATATTATTGGAGACGGTCGAATATTTTTTTTCTGAAATGAATGTATACTTATGTCAACTGCATTTACCAATAGAGCATTGGCAATATATCAACTTAATGACCATGTCAAAAGGAAATGTCACTTCACCTGTCTGAGTCTCTTTTTATTCACCTTTGAATTGCAAATATTAATATTTGAGCTATTAAGTTTACTCTAAGGATCAAGGAACTAATTACATTTCCCTCAAAGTTCTACCAAATGTTCCTATTTTTGTGAAGGATATTGATTCCCTTCTAACTACCCAAGTTGCCAAGCTTAGAGTCATTCTCAACTCTTCTTTTTAATATACCACCATATCTAATACGTTTTTAATTATTTTCAATTCTACTTGAAGAATATATTTCACATCATTCCTATTTTCTTCCTTTCTGTAGGTCAGGACCTCATCATCTCTTCCTTTTACTATTGCAATGGTTTTCTAATTGATATTACTATTTTCAGGCTCTCTTCTATCCAAATCACCTTTCACCAGTTGTCAAGTTAATCCTAAAACGCATTTCTGGCTATATCACTTCTCCCCTGACTTTTATAGTGGCTTCCTATTGTCTCTAATACAAAATTCATTTTCTATCATCTAGTATTTATTATCCTCCACATTCTTTCTTTTCCTATTTGTTTTTTCCAATGTTATTTTTCACCTTTTACCAATTCCCCATTCCAGTGAAAGTGGCTGGAGAACTTCAAAATAAGTAGTCTTAAAGAGGATGGAGGTTATTAGGAGTTTATAAGAGCAGAGACATCTAAAGGGGTCTACCTTATAAATCAAGTAGTCCAAGTTACTATTTTACAGATAAAGAAGGTAAGGACCATAGTGATGGAGTCCTTTGCCCAATGTTTTATATATATAATAATAAGGAAAGCTGAGATTTAACCTTGTTACACCAAATTCAGCAGTCCTTTTAATACATTAAATCTCTTCAATGCCCCTGTATAGCTGTAATTCTATTAAAATGTCAGGTGCTCATAAATGGGTCAGAAAGTTATGGACACATTGTTTTTAATTTTTTTTTATTTTCAAAACACATGAATAGATAATTTTCAACATTTACTATTGCAAAACCTTATGTTCCAATTTTTTTGCTCTCTCCCTTTCTCTCTCTGCTCCCTTAGGTGAAAAGTAATTCAATATATATTAAAATTCTTCTATACAGATTTCCACAATTATCATGCTGCACAAGAAAAATCAGATCAGAAAGGAAAAAAATGAGAAAGAAAACAAAATGCAAACAAACAACAAAAAAACTATGTTGTGATCCATACTCAGCCCTTCAGTGCTCTTTCCCGGGGCAGATGATTCTCTTCATCACAAAACTGTTGGAATTGGCTTGAATAACCTCGCTATTGAAAAACGCCATGTCCATCAGAATTGATCATCATATAATCTTGCTGTTGCTGTGTACAATGTTGTCCTGGTTCTACTCACTTTATTCAGTATCAGTTCATGTAAATCTCTCCAGGACTCTATAAATCATCCTGCTGACTTTTTCTTATGGAACAATAATATTCCATAACATTCATATATCACAACTTATTCAGCCATTCTCCAATTGATGAGCATCCACTCAGTTTCCAGTTCCTTGTCATATAAAAAGGTTTACTACAAACAATTTTGCACATGTGGGTCCTTTTCCCTTTTTATGATTTCTTTGGGACACAGGTCCAGTAGAGACACTGATCAATCAAAGGGTATGTATAGTTTGAAAGCCCTTTGGGCATAGTCCCATATTGCTCTCCAGAATGGTTGGATCAGATCGTAACTCCACCAAAAATGTATTAGTATCCCACTTTTCCCACATCCCCTCCAGTATTCATCGTTAACTTTCCTTGTCATCTTAGCCAATCTGAGAGATGTGAGATGGTACCTCAGAGTTGCTTAATTTACATTTCTCTGATCAATAATGATTTAGAGAATTTTTTCATATGACTAGAAGTGGTTTGAATTTCTTCATCTGAAAATTGTCCATATCCTTTCACCATTTATCAATTGGAGAATGGTTTGCATTCTTATATAGAAATTATATAGAATTATATAGAAATTATTTATGGCCACATTCTTTAGAGAACTTCTATCCTAAAAAAAATAAACAAGCATAGACATACTAACATACCAAAAAAAATTGTCAAATTCCCTGAGGAAGAAAAATGTAACTTTAAGGTTTTTTAATATTTGGGACATTTTTTTAACTCTTTTTCTGTTCATTGAAGACAAAAAAATTAAATAATGCTGAGATCATTTTAAAAAAGAAAGAAAGGATTGATCTTATACCTATTGCATAAAAGAAGTTGGTATAAACCAATAGAAAATCAGGTAGCTGAATGAATATATGCAGCCTTTATTATTCTTCTTTGTGTTCTCATGGAAGCTTTAAAAATATTTTCTTTAGACAGACATTTCTGTTCTTTTAGCCTAGAAGGAAGAAATAAACTGTTAGAATAATATTTTGCAAACAATTCTGGACCAATTATTATAGATTATAAACCTCAACCTACATAAAGAGCTTCTTAACAGGCCATTGTATATCATGGCACAGTGTAATAATTATACCTTATATTCATGTAACACTTTATGGTTTTCAAATAATTAGTTTTTTTCATCCCCATATCAATCTTATTTATTAAACAAGGCACATACATTGTTATTGCCATTGTACAGATGAGAAACTGAGACTCACAAAAGTTGTTATTTGCTCTCATGTTATAACATGATGTGATACAAATCATCAGAAAAGTTTAAATTATATTTAATAGTCTTTTAATAAAGTAGGAAAATGTGGATATATTTGGGAAAGATTTTTATCAAAAATTTATTTCAGTGCTGATAGATAACATTATTTAAAATGTTAATGTGATAGTTGGGGAAATAGTCAAGCTGATTATTAAAAAAAAATCAAAGAACTCCAAATTAGCCCTCACATGTAAAACTTATGACTTTGTCCTTCATCACACTTTTTGGGCTTCTGGATTGCATATCTTGAATGTTGCCTTCCTTAAGCCTACAGAAAGACAATCTGTCCCTTATTATTAGTTAGCTAGGAAGAGAATGCTGCATCTTAACGATACAAGAGATGAAGCTCCACTTGAGTCACCAATGTAGTCACTTGCTTTGTTACATATGTTAAACAGTCCTTCCCTAAAATCTGGAGTGCCTCTACTGATAACCAGAGGGCACTTAACCTGCAAATATATATATATATATATATATATATATATATATATATATATGTTGCTTTCCTTCTTGTCTGGTGCAGCAACCAAACCCATAGGATAAGGCAGTGGTTGTGGGAAGCAAGTTATATTAATTACCTTCAATGAGGTCCAAAATTAAACTAGGAGGTGAAAAGAAATGTTGCTTGAAATATAAAAATATGAAATCTACTAGTTTTCCCTAATTAATAAGTCCTAATGCCACCTCTCAGTTCCCTATCCAATGTATTCACAGATTGTCTCAACATGTTGTGATCACATTGTTTATTATGCATATAATGACTTAAAATACATATAATGCTTCTGTATGGAAGTACTTCTCTACAACTCTCTCATAGCCCTTCTCCTAGTAACCCTTACACAACTTTGGGCAGGGCTGTGAGGGTAGTATAATCTTGATTACACATCTTTCCTTCCTGGGAAGGCAATAGAGCCAAGGATACTTTGCTGCCTGTTTCAGGATCACAGATTAGAAATAATGGAAAACAAAGAATATTCCATTGTTTTGAGTTCTGTCTCCTATAGACACACCCCAGAATCCTTCTGGCTATGAGACATCGGTCCTGCCTTCTCTGATGGATCTGGGGGCAAAAACAGTGTTTCTGATCCTCATTGCTTGGGGCAGCCTGACTGTCCCAAGTTTCCCTCATGTCATTAATAACCCCAATGGCCTATCTAAGCCTCAAACCCTGATGTCTCAGAGGAAACTCCTTTCTCCAGATTAAAGGGACAGAACTATGAAAGGAATAATGGCAAAAAAATTTTAAAAATCAAAAAGAAGTGGACAAAGAGGAATGCAGTACTCAGATATTAGCTCCCCTTTTTATCCCTATCTTTGGACCACAATCCGTCAGTACAGACTGGCCTAGATACAGTAAAAGCAACCTCACTGGGAGTGACATATCTCCTAGTTATCTGCATACTACTATGGCACATGTTCTGTGCCCTAAAATGTTCCTAAAGATTAAAAAGGCAAAGCAGAAAAACCGGGCAACAGCACCATTCCAATTGACAAGTCATAGAATTTTAATTGGAAGAAACTTTGGTCCAATAGTTCAAAGAGATAGAGTCACTTGTCTAAGATCATATAAACAGTATTAAAATACAGGCTAACTAATATCCTAATGTTCTTTTTACTATGTTTTATTTGTTATTACATTTTCTTTTTTTCTGTGAGATTAGCTCATGCCTTTTCTCTAATCTTTCTTTTACTCTTCTTCGTCTCTATGAGACAACTTCTGATTTCTTAACCAGGCTTTGGTGAACCAGATAAAGATCTGGAAGAGCAGACTCTTCATGTCACTTTCACTGTATGACTCACCATAAACCCGTGAATGAATCACTTATATTTTGTACATTTTTAACTGAAAGAATTGATAAATAGAAGTATGTATAGAATGATTTTACATATATACATAAGTGTGTATCAAATTTGTGTGTAATGGTAACCATCTCTAGAGTAGAGGGAAGGTAAGAAAAAAGAAGAAAAAAAGTTACATCATAACTTTACTATATATTTAGAAGCAATAACAAGTTGTACATAATAGATTTGCAGATTTATGTACATTTTTTTTTCTTTATTCTACTATATTATGGAAAAGCTTGGGTTATTTTTTTTAAGTTTAGGATAAAATAAATCAAACAGAAATTAATATAATTATTTACTTCCTGAGAATGTTGTAAAAAGTGATAATCTACCATAACCCAAAGGAAAAAATGAATTTTTAAGAGATATTTGGGACTTGGTTATATCTTTTAATTCATTTTCTTCTCTGTGGAAATAAAAAAGAGAATAATTCTAAGCTTTCTTAAAGCAAAAAAATAGAGAATTACCATACATCCATTGGCTAAGAGAGGTTGCTAAAAACCAAAGGAAAATCAGGAAGCTAAATGAATATATTTGATCTCTTTACATTCAGCTCTAAGCAGCAAGGGGAATCTATCAAACTTTGATTTAGAATGGAAAAATACATCATTGTTCTTAATTTTAAATCAGCAAAAGACCACAAAGTTTAACTTGTAGGTTGGCCCTAAAGGAGTTTAATTAAGGATTTGAACATTTATTTGCCAACCAAAAAAAAAAAAAAAAAGCCCCCTCCCCTGAGCAATTCTAGCCTTATTCAAAAAATATTTATCAAACGCTATGTCTCCCTTGCTAATATCCCCTGTACTATTCTTGTCATCCCTTGAATCATAAATAAGATTTTCTAGAGTATTTCAAGGTATAGCAAATCAAACATAACAGGACTTCAAGAACAAGAAATTCCCTGTTTATTCTTCTACCAAACTTGTGAGCAGATGGAATTTTCTGTCAGCTAAACACTGTATTATTCCACTCCAATGTGAATTCCTTCTTTCTTAAAAAGCTCCTTCCACAAAACAAGAGAATCAAATGACTATTATACATTCCAATTAGGTCTCACCAAGGATGATAGAAGTATGACATTTTGATCTTAACCAAGCAAGTATACATGTTTATATGCGTGTGTGTATACAAAATACATGTATACATATATCCATATATAAACATGGTTGTGTGTAATGGGCTAAAGCTCGAGTTGATGCACTGAGGTCCCAAGCACATGAGGCTAAATAGTAATTGGACCATATTCTATTAATATATGCTTGGAGAAAGAATGGCCCCCGCCCAATCTTTGTGCAAGTCCTGATGTGTTGTATAGGAAATGACGTAGGGATGATTTTGGTGGGTGGATATAGAGAGGCAGAAAGAGAGGCAGAGAGAGACTGCTGGCTGGGTTCCTGTCACGGCTGCTCACATTGCTAATCCCCCTTTCCCTCCACAGAGAATAAATATCGAAGATTTTCCCTTAACCTGAATTCCTGACTCCAGCTGATTTTAAAATACGCAATCATGACAATTGTGTGTATGTATATGTATATGTGTGTATACATATATATGTATACATGTATATATACATTGTGTGTGTGAATGTCTCTATAGATAGATTTATAGGTGAATATGGAGACCCATGAACCAGATGTTCAGATATATGGCACATTTTTCTGAGAGAAAAGGACCTTTGGAATTGGTTATATAACTTAAGCTTAAATCAGTTTCCTGGGTAGGAATCAGAGCATTATATTCCCATTCATCTTCTATCACTCAAATACTGCTTAATTTTGAATTAGAGGACCTAGTTTTGAATCCATTTTTTCACTACTTCCATAGGTTGGTAAAATTGCTTGCCTTTTCTATATTTATTTTGTCAAATGAGAGAGTAAACAAGATGTTTTCCAAAGTTCTTCCAGCCCTCAATCTAAGGAGTTTATGGACAAATTGGTGGGCTATAATGGCTCAGCCCTATTTCTTTCATAAAAGGAGTTTAACACTTGTTCTGGTCCATGTCATTTGTCATCCATGTTGGGGGCTATTGGATAAAGTTGTACAAAGGAGACCTTTAGAAATTCATTTTTTTTAATGATTCTGCTGCTATATATTCTGTCCTCTTCTCTCTTTTCCTGGTTCTTCAGGACCTGCATATGCTATACAAAACTTCTAACCCTACTTTGTATTTATACAGGGATCATTTAAATAAAATCCACAATAACCTTTCCCATATTGGTTCACAAACATAATTTTGTTTTTCAGTTTTATAGAGGACTGACTTTTTTGTTGCTTTCCATTTATGTAGTTTGCAAAGAGTGAAACCATGTTCACCTGAAACACCTGATTAGGAAGTCTAATTAAGATTTTGAAAGATTTGCAATTAAGGCACTATATTTAACTGTGTGTATGTGTGTGTGTGCAAATCACTATTAACTTTACTGCTTTGGTTTAATATTGTGATCAAGGTCTATTACCTTTTCTTCCATTTTGAATCTTAGCAATTGCTGAAACACTTCACCAATAACATACATCCAACTTGTACTGTTTTGATTTGCTTAAATTTTTTTTGTGTGTGTTGCTCTTCAAATATTCTAAAGCCTGTGTCTTTATCTAATGCCAAAGCAAAATCATTGAAAAGTGAAGTATGCAATCAGCCTATCAATTGTCTAGATAATTCTTTTTATTTTGAGGGAGGAGTAGTAACAAATATATACACTCAAGAAAAATTAATTCCCACATTGACCATATCCAAAAATGTATCTCTTGTTTTGCAACTTGAGTCCATCACATTTTTGTTAGTCAGTGGGTAAAATGTATGAGTATGCTGGCACCAATTGCCACCAGGTCCTTTGGCTACAAATTCACTGTACTACATAATTGTATAGGCAAAACAAAAACAAAGCCAAATTTCTTTAAGTCTTCTGTAACTGCATACTTTGGACAAGACACAATCTCTCTGGGTCCTAATTCTTTCATTTGTAAAATGAGAGCATTAGACTAAGTGATTTCTGAGGACCATTTTCAAGTCCAAATCTATGATTTCAATGTATTTAAAAAAAAATCTAGACTAACTACATAGTTTAATTTTAAGTAACTACAGTTTGTTTTGAATGTATATATTTGTTCTCCCTAAATAGATCATAAATTTCTCAAGAGTAATGATGTTAAGATAATTCTTACCCCCTAAATCTTAGATCTGTATATAGTGGATGCTAAATGAGTATTGACTAAAGGAATGAAAGAAGATAAAGAGTACATTTTAAATCATTAATGATTTAATAGATGAATTGTGTAGTTGAAAACAAAATGGGATAGTTGTAATGTCTGGGCTAGCTTTTTGGAGCTCCTCCAGAAGAGCCTTGGTCTCAGCAGGATAGACACCAAGAGAATGGACAAGAATAGAGCCCAAAGTCTTTATTGTCTCCTTCAGTCTCCCATTTGAACTTGTCTCCCCCATAGTGCAGGAGGCAGGAGAGTCACCACCAGGCTGATCAAGAATAAAATGTTTTCTCTTCCAGTACTTGTTAGCCCTTATATACTTTATTGTAATTACATCATTACAGCATACTGATTATGTGTGAACTTAGAGAACCGTTACATCACCATACTAAGTACTAAGTATATATGTGAACCAGGGAACAATCATCTCGTCAATTCCATTCAGTTAACACCTTGTTTCAAATATTCTTCTTTCAAGTATACTTCTCTAGAGTTCTGGCTCTTTACAGATAGTAAAAAGTGTTCTTTATTTAAGTCAAAAATTTTGGATTAAAAGACTAACTTGTTTGTTACCTGTGTGATCATGGAAAAATCATAACTTTTGGATTCCCTTTCTTTGTGTATAAAAAGTTTGAATTAAATCAGAAATTCTTAACTATTTTTTATTTCATAGGCCTCTCTGACAATCTGGTGAAACTATTGAACCTCTTCTCACAATAATGTTTTTTAAATGTATAAAATGAGATATTGTAGGAGTTATTTAGTCATGTCCAAAGTTTTGTGACCCTATGGACCATAACTCACCAGCCCCCCTCTTTCCACTTCTGTTTTGCAGTCTGTCCATGTTCATGTTCAGTGTTTTTATTTCACTATCTATCCATCTCATCCTCTGCCATTCTCTTCTCCTTTTGCCTTCAATCTTTCCTAATATGAGGATCCTGTCTTCTCATTATGTGACCCAAGTATTTAAGCTTCAGCTTCAGGATCTGACCTTTCAGTAAATAGCCTGAATCAATTTCTTTAAGTATTCATTGATTTTATTTACTTGCTATTTAAGGGATTCTCAATTTTCTTCTTTTGTGTTTCAAAGTCAGTTCTAGAGCACTCAGTTTTACTTATAGTTCAACTCTTGCAGCCATACATTGCTATTAGGAAAACTATAACTTTAACTAAATGGTCCTTCATCAGCTTTCTAGTTCAAATTTGCCACAGTTTTTCTTCAGAATAAAATATCAATTATATTAAAGTAGTATTATGAGAATATTTTTAAAAACAAGTTCACAATTTCTGTGTTAAGTGCCTTTGAATTACAAAGCCTGTTATCCAAGATGGCGAATGAGATAGATAATTTTGGACATGGCCATCGTGGGAGTTTGGCTTGACTATGCCTATCTGTTATAAGGATTATGGTTTTTCTTTCCCTTTTCCCCCACTTGGGGAAGGGTGAGAGGAACAGAAGATAAGTACTTATTAATTAAAGAAATAAGATCTTAAACATTAAAAAAATCATTTTTTTTCATCCTCAGAGTAGAAGGAAAAAGAATGGATGCTTTTGAGTGCTAATGGGAGATGAATTCAAATGTAGTTAAGAATTGTATTTTTTTGTACAATATTTTAGTGTAGATTGTATGAATGAAAAATGAAATTCAATTTGATTAAATGAATTAACATATGCAAGTGATATCCAAAACTTAAAGCACTCTAATAAATGTTTATTAATATTAATACTACTCCAATATTAGGGAAGGATATGAAAGAAAGGATTAGAGATTAGAAATGTATAGATGTCCTAAGCGATATCAATCATGAATGAAGTCATAAATGTTTTTTCTTAATAAATTAATTGATTTTATGCTGAATCTACTGATCCTCTAATACCTAAGTCTATCAAGCTATACACTAGATGAATAAAAATATTTCACAGGCAGCATGTTAGTAACAGACATTGTTTGTTTTTTACAAGCCAAGCATAGATTGGTATATATTAAACAGGGGTAATGAGGCAAGTATTATTTTGTAGCTATAGAACAGGACTTCATTTTAACTCAGTAGAGAATGTACAGTATCCAAATGTGCATGTATGCTCTTAATTGTGGTAGACATTATGATTAAGTAACAACTGTATGAGGGGGAATCCTGGGAAAGACTCCATTTTGATTTGGAACAAAGATAAAAGTTAATGTGGCAAAGAAAGCTTTTTTTTCAGACAAGTATATTTTGGTGAAGATACAAAGCATTTCTTTGACTAGTAAGTCAATTTAAAAACTAAATTGACTTACTAGTTTCAGTCCCATTAGTGAAATTGGTAATTCTCTAGATTTTTGTTCTTTTCTTTTCTTAATGAAAGCAGTGATGTTTGAAATTAACAGTAATTAAATGCAAAAACAAATTACAGTTAGGATTTTTTTTTTAAGGAAAAGAAAAGGAAAACCATTTTTTTCTGCTGTATAAATGTTATCTTATTCAAATTGCATGGATTATACTATTGTAATATTCATTGAAATTGACATTGAGAGAGTTCTTATCCTGTGCTTATATCCAGAATTGGTTTGTTTAGACAGTAGAAGACCAAAGGACCAGAATTAGTCCACTGCATTGAAGATATAGCAAATTGAAGGAAAAAAAATATTGGCAGAGACTTACATGATGTCCAAGTAGCTTCAACTTTTGAAGAATCCCAAAGAACAGTCAGTAATTATGACTGTCACATAGACTATTTTAAAATTTTGAACTCTGGCTCAAGGGGAAGCACATGGTTTTTCAGAAAAGGGAAAAGGGTTCAGCACATTGAATAAAGGGAAACTGAAAAGCAATCAAATGTGGAAACTTAGACTGTGGTGTATAGACTAAGGGAATTAGCTATTAATGGGACACCTAGATGGAAATATGTCATAAGAAATTGCAGGCTTAAAATTTAGGATAGAATTTATACCAGGACACATATCTGTGGGAGTCATTCTAATACTTGAAGCCATGGAAACATAATATTATCAAGGGACGAGGGGCTAAACACTGCTAAAAACTAATGCTAAGAAAAGAGGAATTAGGTGAACAATCAGCAAAGGAAGTCAAGAAGGAGCAATCAGAAAGGTAAAAGACCTACTTTGATACACCACTATTTTATATGCAAAACAAAGTACAACAAAAACCTAGCAATTAACTGGTATTTGCTGGACAACTGACTACTTGGGGCTTCTAAAGAATACAGTAAGTAAAGAATTGAGTCAGGAAGACCTGAGTTCAAATGGAGATATACTATTTATCTACTATATACTATATTATGTACTATTTTATACTATACTAGGAGATATACTATTTATCTATTCTTGAAAAATCATTAAATTGCTCTTGGCTTCAGTTTTTGTACTTATAAAACTGAAATAGTAATAACACCTACTTCATTGAATTATTGGAGGCAACTAATAAGTTAATATGTAAATTGTTTTGTAAATTTTAAAGTTCCTTCTAAATGCTAGATACAACTGTTGTTTTAATCACCAATTATCTAGCTTAAATTTATATGATCTGATGACTGTCACTGATTAAATCAATTAACTAGCTGCGTTTTCATGTAAACAAATGAAATGGGCATGGGAACATAGCCAGTTGACATTTCATCTGGATATCTTATAGACATCTTAAGTTAGTATGTGCAAAACAAAATCTTCTTTCTTTACAAAACCTACCCCATACTCCTTATTTTCCCAATTCTTTCAAGTCCATCACTGCTTTTCCAGTTTTTCAGATTGCCTAAGAGTTCTTCTCAATTCTTTAATCTCACTGATCAACCCTTATCCAATAAGCTGGAAATTCTGGTTGATCATACTTTTTTCAAATTATTTCACATCCATCCTCTTTTCTCTAAAACTGTCTTAATTCAAATCATTTATCTCAACTACAAACTCATCTGGCATTTAAAGCCCTTCAAAATCTCTCTTTTTTTTTTTTTTTTTTTTTTTTTGATACTCACCCTTTACCAATGGGACAATTATATATTGTTTCTTTTTGTATTCACTCCACTGTCATTAAATTACTTAACATATCCTATGAATGTTACTATTCCCCTGCCTTTTAGACTTTCTTTCCTCACTCCTCCATATCTGCAATATAACTGCAATAATCTCCCTTTTTCTCTCTACTTTCAGAGACTTTTATCTTCAAGATTCTTCTTTCTATATATACCATTTTCTACATCTATCTTCTATTTACTTATCTGTAAATATGCTGTGCTCTCCCCAGAAAAATGTAAGTTCCTTGAAGTCAGGACCTGTTTCATTTTGTATTTATATACCCTATGTCCAGCATTGTACCCAGCATGTGGTAGATATGCTTGCTTAATCCATTAATATATTTCTGCAAGAATGTAAGTTTCCAAATCTCATAGTTTATGCACTAGCAGAATCAAGTTGATTAGAGATTACTGACATGAAAAATTTATTTAAAATTCAAGGTTTTTTCTAACCATTTTAAACATATTATGCAGCTTATTTTTAAAAAGCTAATGAAAAATATATTCCTCATCCTTATGAAAAGCATGAATTCTTTTTTTCTTGAGTTTTTAATGTTTTATTTTGATTTTACATTAACTCTGAAACTTTTTATCCAAGAAGAAAAAAAACAATTGCAAAATATAAGAACAAATATAAGGAACATAAAAGAACGCAAATGCTGAATAAAATGAGATAACATGGGTAGTCCTAAACCAAGTAATACTCAAATATTTTTGTAGTGATGCACAAGAGAAAGTACATAAAGTGCCTTACAGATCTTAAAATAGTAGATAAATGCTACTTAATAAAATATTGTTATATATTAATCTTTATGAAGGAATGATTTTAGGAATAAAAAATTTTTCTTACATGATCAGTTTAATTTTTAAAACTTTACAATTGCATACAAAAATGTTTTCTGTGATATTTGTGTATATGGTTTGGGATACTTTTCAAAGAGTTCCATTCAACCTTACTTATCGTGCTGTGAGATCATATGGTATGTGTGCCATTACTAACATATTTGGATAACTAAAGGTATGTTTGGTTTCATGCAACTGAGATGTTTTAGAAAGCTATGTTCAAATCAGCATTTTGTAAATCAATTCATCAGGAGTTCCTGACATTAAAAAAGCAAATATGTAAATGAAATTCTTTGTAACACCAATGATGATAGTCTAATTAATTTAATTCAATAAACATTTATTAAGAATTTCTTGCTTGTCAAGTGCTATATTTCCTAAGGAATCTTGCACTTTAAAATTTATCATTCAGTCTAAAAATTTAGAGACTTTCACTTTCTATATTCTATAGAATGAAAAAAAATCTAAAATTACTCAGACAAAAAAGCATCATCAGTACTGGAGTTTCTGCAACACTCCTCTTTTCTATTCCATCAGCAAGAACTCTATTTTTGCATTTGAGAAGGTGCAAATGATTTCATCATCTTTTTTTGTTTAAGAAACTTGGAGCTTATTTTCCATATGATCTTTTGTTGATATAATTGAAAAATATTTTCTTGGAAAAGATAGTAATTTTTAAAATTACATATGTTAAAGGAAAATCATTGTGGCACCTTTGAATTGTAATTATCTTAATTCAGTACAGATTTTTTTCTGAATTTTGCTTATTTTCATTTATATGTTATTGAAACATCCCCAATATAAAGCAAATATATGTAACTTAAAAGCTGTCTCTTTTTTTGGCTATCCATGATATGACTTTAATTGATTTATGAAAATTTCTTCTTCTCACTACATGCTATGGGAATTTAGGGTTAGGGTTTTGTCTAAGACAATAAGAAAGGAGTTTTTCCCCTAACTCTTTCTTCCTGCTGTTTACTCATTGAGGTTAGGAGTACAACCCTAACTGAACTTCATGCCTCCCACTTAGCATCAGAATAAGATAGAGAACTTGACTTTCTAATGGCAAAAAAAAAAAAAAAAAAAAAAAAAAAAAAAAAAAAAAAGGTTTTGCAATGATTTAATCTTTTTCATAAAGCAACTTTTTACTTGAATAATGGTGAGAAGCTGGGAAAAAGTTAACTGTGGTACAATGAGAAAAGTATCAGATTTAAAATCAGAAGACTTGCCTTGAATCCCAGCTAAGTGACCTTAAGAAAACAATCTAACTGGTCAGATTCTACTAGTCTCATATATAAAGTAATAATACTTGCTCCCACCATCTTACATAGTAGTTGGGAAGACCAAATGCAATTATGGGTATAAAGTACTACATAAATAGTTGTCAACTTCATCATCTTTAACATCATCATCATTCTCATTCAGGTACTTACTTTTTTATGTTTTTATGCCCTATGTCCTAATACATTACCTGAACTAGCTGAGCAATTCCCTCTTTGTTAACTCATTAAAAAGCTTTTCTAAAATACATTTTACTTATATATGTGGAATTCCTATGGGACATTGGATAGAATATTTGGATTTAAAGTTGAGAAGACTCGAGCTTAAATCCTGTCTTATTTACCTAAGAGTATTGATTTAAGGAAGCCCATTCTGGAGGTAAATTTCCTCATCTGCAAAATGGGGTTATAATAGCATTATCTTCATTCATTCAAATGTATTTATAAGATTTTTATTATGTGATGAGGGTGAGAAACAAACATAAATAAGTTGAGATTCTTGTCCTCAAGAAGTTCCTAATCAATCTAAGGTAAAAAAAAAAAAAAGTATATACTCAGGTAAATTAGAGAATGATGAGTGCCAAAAATAGATGTAGTCTATGGATGAAAGATGTAGTTAAGTAGTTTCCCTTCCCAAGGTTTTGGCTAATTTTCCCTTTCCTTATCTACATAATGTTTTCACATTTGTACTAAATAAATCAGATACAGCCTGCCAACTCAGTAAAAGCAATGTTGCCAATTATGTTTTATTGAAGGTTGGTTGTATGAGCTAAAGGATATTAGTTACAACAGCACTAGCAGAAATAGGGGTTATCAGGTTTAAATTGGGGCCCTTCTTGTTAAAACTGCAAGAAATCATTTTTCCATTTATCTTTTTCTGAACACAGTCACTTTTAACCTCACTTTGAGTTTATGTCATATAATCCTCTATTGATTCTCTGCTCTTTTGTAAGGAAAAAAATTTTTTTTCTGATCTAAATTGGGTAATTCAATTAAATGATCAAAGTATACTGTTCTTTCTACTGTGATCCTCTAGTTTTTCTTGCATCTTTCTCTATTTCTTTTCCATATCTTTTTCTTATGGCTTTTTCATTTTTTTTATCAATTATAGATATAGATGGTATTTGATTAAATTGAGTGTTTTGGCTAGTATGCACTAACTTTGGACAAAAGAAAATAATAACATGATCTTTCATTTTGCTGTTATTAGAAATTATTTATGACTCATAAACATATTTGTGAACTAAGGCAGTAGAATTAGATGGCCTCTAATGTCCTTTGCAGCTCTAAATTTATGATCCTATGATGTAAAAAGACAAATAATTGTATATAAGTCTGTTTTGGTCAAATCTGCACTGCCCAATAAGTAAATATTTCTTATGATTATGTGTTCCAAAAAAACTCCATTTTTAAAAAAATCACCTTCAGAGGTAGAATGAAAGAGAAATGATGAAGCAGCAAGCTACCTGACCAAGCTTTCTGAACTTAATATGAAAATTTGGCCAGGCTGCTCAGTCACAGAAATAAAGTTTCCTGTCCCTAAAGTGACCTATTGGACAACCAATATTTTCTAAATATCATTCCATATAATTGAATATTATGTAAAAATAATGTTTTAGAGAATATATTTTTATTCATCTTTTGTTTCATGTTTCTTAATGACTGAAAAATTCAAGGCTCAAAGAATAGTAGAGATGGACACAATATCAAGTTATCTGCTTATTCAGCTCTGTCCTCTAACACTCATCAAAGATAAAGAATGTATTTGTAATTTCACTGATGTAAGGAGTACTCAGAAGGCACTTCCTCTCAATGAAGATCAGAACCTCAACTGTAATTTATATTAGAGAGTTGCTTAAGAAGTGTAAATATATGGCAGCAACATCCCTGAATATGGCTTGAAACAGATTAAAATCAATAGGAAAATATTTAGCAAAAGAAAGAAAAATGCAATTGAACTTAGATAATCTTTATAGATGATTTTCTAAGTAAATATGTGCCCTGCAGAGATCCTGGTGCACTGTCCAGAGTAGCTCCTTTTTCTATTTGACTTTGATACCACTGACCTACAGCACTAAGAAACTGATTATTGCTCAGAATCACATGGCTAGTTAGTGTCTGAGACAGGATATGAACTCAGGTTTTGTTGTCATTGAGGCAACCTTTCTAAACATTGTGCAACACTGCCTCTCTAATCACTAAAACTAAGCAGATATTAATAGAGATGTGGCCTATTTTTAAATTTCTCCAGGAAAGGAAATTCCAAAATTTCATTAAAAGAGAAACTAATGAGAGAATAGTTGAGTAATGAGGTGGTAGAGCATTTCGGAGAGTATGAAACAGTCAGAAAGATGTAAATTACAATTTTGTTCATACACTTATTGTGTGACCTAGAATAATCACTCTGACTTCTCTCTGTCAGCTTCCTTGTAAAATATCACTTAAAGCTGTTGGGAAGATCAAATGAAATAGCAAATGTAAAGTGTTTCTACGAAGCTTAACCCATTATATAAATGTTAGCTAATTATCGTCACCTATTAATGGCACAAAAACAGGAATGTATATTTCACGGTAACAATAATCGACCATCACCTTTATTAAGAATTCAGGGTAAAACAAATTCTATTAAGCACTGTAGGCAGGGACAAAATTAATGGAATATAGTCTGCCCTTAGGGAACTTACAGTCTAATTGAAGGGATAAAATGCATTTATATACATATGCACAGCTCAATAGATACATTTACAAAGCTTTTTGTTAAAACTGCAAGAAATCATTTTTCCATTTATCTTTTTCTGAACACAGTCACTTTTAACCTCACTTTGAGTTTATGTCATATAATCCTCTATTGATTCTCTGCTCTTTTGTAAGGAAAAAAATTTTTTTTCTGATCTAAATTGGGTAATTCAATTAAATGATCAAAGTATACTGTTCTTTCTACTGTGATCCTCTAGTTTTTCTTGCATCTTTCTCTATTTCTTTTCCATATCTTTTTCTTATGGCTTTTTCATTTTTTTTATCAATTATAGATATAGATGGTATTTGATTAAATTGAGTGTTTTGGCTAGTATGCACTAACTTTGGACAAAAGAAAATAATAACATGATCTTTCATTTTGCTGTTATTAGAAATTATTTATGACTCATAAACATATTTGTGAACTAAGGCAGTAGAATTAGATGGCCTCTAATGTCCTTTGCAGCTCTAAATTTATGATCCTATGATGTAAAAAGACAAATAATTGTATATAAGTCTGTTTTGGTCAAATCTGCACTGCAGATTAATTATATATTAATTAATATATATTATTATATAATTAATATAATTACTTAATATAATACTATTATTATTAATTAATTAATTAAAAATTAATATAATACTAAGTAATCATAGTAATAGCTAATATTTTTATATAGTCATTTAAGGTTTGCAGAGCATTTACAAACATTATCTTCTGTGATATTAATAATCCTTAGAGAGTGGTGCTATCATTATCCCCATTTTATAGATGAGGAAACTAAAGCAGACAGAGGTAAAGTCATTTCTAAAGGATTACACAGTTTATGTCTGAGCCTGAGTTTGAATTTAACTCTCCCTGATTCTAGGTCCTATGCTTTATCCATTCTACTATTTAGAAGAAAATGATGAATAGAATAAACAATCATCCAGGGCCAATCACAAAAGGTTTCCTGAGAGAGGGTAAGTTTTGAACCAGGTAAAAAGTGAGTTAATTCATATAGAAGGATAAAAGGAAGAGAGAAAAGTTATTCAGCTCAGAGAAAATGGTAGTATTAAAAGTGAACAAGTCTTTTAGTTTATTTTTTTTTTTTAGTTAAAGCAACCAAGTTTTACCATGTTATTTTCATTTTCTATTTTTTCTAATAGGTCTGATGATATCACAACCCTATTCCTTTATTTGTCATTCAAAGTTTCTGGTAACTTTCCTTCCTCATCCCCAGACCATCCTTCTAGTCTTCTTGCAACTTATTCAACTCTAGATATGCCTCCTTGTTGTTCCTTGAACAAGACATTTCCCTTATCAACTTTACAGTATTTTCTAATGTGTCTAGGATAGCAATACCTAGTTAAAAATAAACATGTGACAAATTCATAATGGCCATTCTCTTTGACAAAAGTTAGATTTTTTTAAGGGAAGGGGTTACAGAAAAAAAATGAAGGAATATAATACATAATAGGAATGTAAATATGAAATTGAGCTGGGAGAGCATATAGTTAGACTAAGGAAAAAGACAAGTCCCCCAAGGGAACCCACAATTAACCAGGAGAAAGGAAATATTCCATGAGGTGGGAGAAAGTCAAAGTCATTGTTTGGCAGATTAGACTGACAGGAGTTAGCTAGAATATGGAAAATGAAGCCATTAGAAGGAAGGCACTGTGAGGGAGAGAGAGTATCTCATAGTGGGTAGACTTAGTCCCAAAGAGAACTTAGCAAAGATTTTCATCATAAACAGACTTTTTATAGAGGAAATTTACCACTGGGGGCTTCCCAGAGAAGTAAAGTTGGGAATTCAGGAGCCAGAAATGGCAAACCAGAGGGAGGAGTCACAAACCAGGTGGAATGTACCTGGCTAAAGATATACTAATCAATCTCTCAAAATGTTGTTTGAAGATATTCAGAAGTTGGGAGGAATGGACATTGGAGATTGGTAAAGATTTCCTTCCTAGATAGTCTGGCAATTATCTAATAGAAATATTTGATGATAGCTTCTTCCTAACAGGGAAAGAGAGTAAGTCACATTATTTTCTATCGCTATCTTTAATGCCTGAAATGTCTCTCTGGCAATTATCTAATAGAAATATTTGATGATAGCTTCTTCCTAACAGGGAAAGAGAGTAAGTCACATTATTTTCTATTGCTATCTTTAATGCCTGAAATGTCTCTCTCTCTCTTTATTTTTATTTCTGCTTTCTAGCTTTCCTGTTGTTGTTTTTTTTTTTTTTTCAAATCCCAATTAAAATTCTACCTTCTATAAGAAAGCTTTCCTGATTCCCTCTTAATCCTAATGACTTTCTTTTGGTTATCTCCAGTTTGTCCTGTGTATTTCTTATCTGTGTATAGTATATGTTTTCTGACCCATGAGACTGTTAGCTAATTAAGATAGGAACTATTCTGCCTTTTTTTTTTTTTTATTTGAGGGGGGGAGGTTATCTTCAGTGCTTAGCACAATATATGGCATATAGTAAAACAAATATTTCTTTTACTGATTCTATTCATAATTTCATTGTCAATGAATGTATTTAATGGAATGGAGGCTTCATATTATTTTATTCTATCATACTAATAGAAGCTGATGTTATATTGTCTAAAACATCTTTGAAATGATTCGAAGTAAAGATATATTGAAAAGAGTGATCTATAGGTTTATGTGACTATGAAATGCAAAGCAGAATTGAATACAAACCTGAGCCTAAGGTGGCATGGGGACTGCTGGCAGACACCCAAAGTATGATGTTATTGTTCTTTGGTGCTTTGTTCAGGTGATACTTACTTTTTCGGGAAAAGTTTATTTGTTCCTATCCTTTTTAATGCTTTTTTAAATATAAATAAGTATTGCATTTTGTGTGTATATGCATACTAAATATATGTGTACATATATATGTATAACATATACACGCATTTTATATATTTATTTGTATATGTGTGCCTACCCATTTTGATTCTTATTGTTTTTATTAGTATAGTTTATTATGTTTTTAATTTATCTGATATTGAGTTGACCATGTAATATTATTATAAAATCCACTTGGTTAGAGTATGCAACCTTTTAAATATATTGCAATTGGTATCTTTTCCAATATGTTATTTTATTCAAAATTTTTGTATCAAAATTCATAAAGGATATCATTCTATAGTTTCCTTTTTAGATCATGGTTATATCATAGGAGAAATTTGGCAGAATCGTTTCTTTTTCTGTTTTTCCAAATAGTTGATATAATATTGGAATCAATTAGTCTCTGAATGTTTTGTAGAATTCACTAATAAATTCATCTAATCCTGGATTTATTTATTTTTTTTGAAAAGTTCATTTATGGCTTGTTCAACTTATTTTTCAAAGATTGTGCTAAGAAAGTCTCCATTTCTTGTTCTGTTAAAAAATAAGGATATATTTTTCATTCAACAGTTGTTATTTTTGTAGAGCTTGAGGTTTGCATTTTTATATATTATTTTATTTTATCCTCAACAGTCTTATAAGATAAATGCAGTTATTATCCCTATTTTTACAGATGAATAAGCTAAAACATGGAGTGCTAAGTAATTTTCCCAAGGTTTCATAGCTAGTAAGCCTGTAGGGAAATTTTTGAATTCAGGTTTTCTTGACTCCAAGTCCCATGTTCTATACAGTGGGCTATCCTATAAGTCATTTATCCCTTTTCGCAAGATATTTTAAGTCCTTTAGGGAACTTGAGAACTTAAGGCAATATTATCCAAATTTTACAGATGAATAAAATAAAGCTCAGAAAGGTTGGGTTGTTCATGATTATATAACTCTAATAAGTTTTGATGGAAGAATTTAAACTCTAAAGTTCACATTTCATTATATATATATATATATATATATATATATATATATATATATATCATATACCTGTAAAATGCAAATCACTAAGTAAGGAAATACTAATAAAACATTGATAAAGAAAGTTTAACACTTTAAAAAATTTTTTATTATTATTATAGCTTTTTATTTACAAAACATATGTATGGGTAATTTCTCAACATTGACCCTTGTAAAACCTTCTGTTCCAACTTTTTCCCTCCTTGCCCCCACCCCCTTCCTTAGATGGCAGGTAGTCCAATACAAGTTAAATATGTTAAAGTATATGTTAAATCCAATATATGTATATATATTTATACAGTTTGCACAAGAAAAATCATATCAAAAAGGAAGAAAAAGAAAAACTGAGAAAGAAAACAAAAATGCAAGCAAACAATAACAGAAAGAGTGGAAATGCTATGTTGTGGTCCATACCCATTACCCATAGTTCTCTCTCTGGGTGTAGCTAACTCTTCATTACTGAATAATTGGAATTCGTTTGAATCATCTCATTGTGGAAGAGAGCCACATCCATCAGAATTGACCATCATATAATTTTGTTGTTGCTGCATATATTGATCTCGTGGTTCTGCTCATTTCATTTAGCATAAATTCATGTAAGTCTCCCTAGGCCTCTCTCATCCTGTTGATCATTTCTTACAACAATAATATTCCATAACATTCATATACCACAATTTCCATTCAGTTTCCAGTTTCTAGTCATT
Source organism: Sarcophilus harrisii (assembly GCF_902635505.1). Classification (NCBI taxonomy): domain Eukaryota; kingdom Metazoa; phylum Chordata; class Mammalia; order Dasyuromorphia; family Dasyuridae; genus Sarcophilus; species Sarcophilus harrisii. Next base: position 406,367,505 of record NC_045428.1, on the reverse strand, counting down.
ACAGAAAAGGCTGCCACAAACATTTTTGCACATGGTGGTCCCTTTCCCTTCTTTAAGATCTCTTTGGGTTATAAGGCCATTAGTAACATTGCTAGATCAAAGGGTATGCACAGTTTAATACCTTTTTGAGCATACTTCCAAATTGCTTGCCAGAACAGTTGGATTCATTCACAATTCCACCAACAATTTATCAGTGTCCCAGTTTTCCCACATCCCCTCCAACATTCTTCATTATTTTTTCCTGTCATCTTAGCCAATCTGACAGGTATGTAGTGGTATCCCAGAGTTGTCATAATGTACATTTCTCTGATCAATAATGATTTGGAGCACCTTTTCATATGACTAGAAATAGTTTCAATTTCTTCATGTGATAATTATTCATATCCTTTGACCATTTATCAATTGGAGAATGGCTTTGTTTCTTATAAATTAGAGTAAATTCTTGTATATATTTTGGAAATGAGGCCTTTATCAGAACCTTAAAATGTAAAAATGTTTTCCCAGTTTAGTGCTTCCCTTCTAATCTTATCTGCAATAGTTTTGTTTGTACAAAAACTTTTAAACAATATAATCGAAATTATCTATTTTGTGATCAATAATGATCTCTAGTTTTTCTTGGTCACAGATTCCTTCCTCCTCCACAGGTCTGAGAGGTAAATTACCCTATGCTCTTCTAATTTATTTATACTCTCATTCTTTTTATCTAGATCATGAACCCATTTTGACATTATCTTGGTATATGGTGTTAGGTGTGGGTTCATGCCTAGTTTCTGTCATACTAGTTTCTAATTTTCCCAGCAGTTTTTGTCAAATAATGAATTCTTGTCCCAAAATCTGGGATCTTTGGGTTTGTCAAACACTAGTTTGCTATAGTTAGACTTTTGTCTTGTGAACCTAACCTATTCCACTGATCAGTTAGTCTATTTTTTAGCCAGTGTCAAATGGTTTTGATGACTTCTGCTTTACAATATAGTTGTAGATCTGGTACAGCTAGGCCAACTTCATTTGATTTTTTTTTCATTAATTCCCTTGAAATTCTTGACCTTTTGTTCTTCCAGATGAATTTTGTTGTTATTTTTTCTATGTCAGTAAGATAGTTTCTTGGCAGTTTGATTGGTATAGCACTAAATAAATAGATTAGTTTAGGTTTATTCACTTGACCTATCAAAGATTACTTAGTATTTTTCTAATTGTTTAGATCTGTGGAAAGTGTTTTGTAGTTTTGCTCATATAGCTCTTGACTTTACCTTGGCAGATAGATTCCCAAATATTTTATACTATCGACAGTTATTTTAAATGGAATTTCTTTTTGTATCTCTTGCTGTTGGATTTTGTTAGTGATGTATAAAAATGCTGAGGATTTATGTGGATTTATTTTGTATCCTGCAAATTTCCTAAAGTTGTAGATTATTTCTAATAGCTTTTGTAGTAGATTCTTTGAAGTTCTCAAAGTATGCCATCATATCATCTGCAAAGAGTGATAATTTGGTTTTCTCATTACCTCCTCTAATTCCTTTAATCTCTTTCATCTCCTATTGCCAAAGCTAGCATTTCTAATACAATATTGAATAGTAATGGTGATAGTGGGCAGCATTGTTTCACTCCTGATCTTATTGGGAATGGTTTATCCTCATTACATATGATGTTACTGGTGTTTTAAATAGATGTTACTGACAATTTTAAGCAAAAGTCCATTTGTGACTATACTCTCTAGTGTTTTTAATAGGAAAGGGTGTTAAATTTTATCAAATGCTTTTTCTGCATCTATTGAGATGATCATATGATTTTTGTTAATTTGGTTATTGATGTAGTCAATTATACTAATAGTTTTCCTGATATTGAATCAGCCCTGCATTCATGGTATAAATCTTTTTGGTAGTGGTGTATTATCCTGGGGATGATTTTCTGTAATCTCTTTGCTAATATTTTATTTAAAATTTTTGCATCAATATTCATTAGGCAGATTGGTCTATAATTTTCTTTCTCTGTTTTCATCCTACCTAGTTTAGGTATCACTTCCATGTCCGTGTCATAAGAGGAATTTGGTAGGAGTCCTTCATTCCCTATTTTTTCAAGTAATTTATATAGTATTGGGGTTAATTGTTCTTTAAATGTTTGGTAGAATTCACATGTAAATCCATCTGGTCCTGGAGGTTTTTTCTTAGGGAGTTGGTTAATAGCTTGTTCTATTTCTTTTTCTAAAATGGAACTATTTAAGCAATTTACTTCCTCCTCTGTTAATCTGGGCAACCTATATTTTTGTGGGTATTCATCAATTTCACTTAGATTATCAAATTTATTGGCAAAAAGTTGGGCAAAGTAACTCCTAATTATTGATCTAATCTCTTCTTCATTAGTGTAAAGTTCTTCCTTTTCATTTTTAAGACTAATAATTTGATTTTTCTCTTTCCTTTTTCTAATCAAATTTACCAAAGGTTTATCTATTATGTTTTTTTCATAGAACCAACTCTTAGTTTTATTTATTAATTCAATAGGTTTTTTTTTACTTTCAGTTTTATTAATCTCTCCTTTTATTTTTAGAATTTCAAATTTAGTATTTGATGGGGGGTTTTAATTTGCTCTTTTTCTAGCTTTTTTTAGTTGTAAGCCAAGTTCATTGATCTTCTCTTTCACTATTTTATGCAAGTAAGCCTCTAGAGATAAAAAATTTCCCCTTATTACTGCTTTGGCTGCATCCCACAAATTTTGGATCTCATTATTGTCATTTTCATGGTTGAAATTATTAATTATGTCTATGATTTTCTGTTTCATACATTCATTCTTTAGAATGAGATTTTTAAGTTTTCAATTACTTTTTGGTCTATTTACCCCTACTTTTTTGTTGAATGTAGTTTTTATTGCATCATGATCTGAAAAGAATGAATTTACTATTTCTACCTTTCTGCATTTGATTTTGAGGTCTTTATGTCCTAATATATGGTCATTTTTTGTATAGATTCCATGAACTGCCAAGAAGAAAGTGTATTCCTTTCTGTCTCCAGTCATCTCCAAAGATCTTTCATACCTAACTTTTCTAGTATTCTATTTATCTCTTTAACTTCTTTCTTATTAGTTTTGTGGTTTGATTTATCTAATTCTGAGAGGGCAAGGTTGAGATCTTCCACTATTATAATTTTATTGTCTATTTCTTCTTGCAGCTCTCTTAACTTCTCCTTTAGGAATTTAGATACTACAACACTTGGTGCATACATGTTTAGTATTGACATCTATGCTACCTGTTAACAAGATATAGTTTCCTTCCTTATCACTTTTAATTAGATCAATTTTTGTTTTTGCTTGATTTGAGATCAGGATGGCTACCCCTGCTTTTTTTACTTCACCGAAGTATAATAGATTCTGTTCCAGCCTTTTACCTTTAAAACGGTAGACTTTATGAGAGGGTTCACCCCATTCACATTACACTTAAAACTGCTAATTCTGTATTTCATGCCATCTTATTATCCCCAGATTATATTTTTTTCTTTCCTTTTCTCCTTACCCTCATCCCCAGTATTTAACTTATGGGCACCACTTGCCTCAAACAGCCCTCTCCCTTTAGAATCCCTCCCTCTTTAGAGTCCCTCCCCCTTTCTTATACCTTTCCCCTACTACTTCTGTATTCCCTTCTATTTAGCCTATCCCTTCCCTCTTTTTGCTTTTCCCCTCTGACTTTTCAATAAGCTGAGAGGTTTCTCTGTAAACCAAATATGTCTAATATTTTCTCTTTGTGCCAAATTTGATGACAGTAAGATTCACACAATGTTCATCCCCCTCCTTTCTTTCCCTCAAATACAATAGGTTTGCTTTGCATCTTTATGAGATGTAATTTCCCTCTTTTTACCTTCACTTTTCCCTTTTTCTGGTACAATCCCCTTTCCACCTCTAGTTCCTTTTCTATATTATAACAGTAAAATCAAATTATCCATGCACTCACTATGTATAACTGTTAAGGGACAGATCAATTCTCCAAGAGCCTCCACAGTTGGGAATCATAACATCTGAAGGAGTTGCAAGGCAGCCTATGCTGACACAAGCCTTGCAGACTGGGAATGTAATAATTGGAAGCATAGGAAAGAGTAGAGAGGTCAGACAACACACAAGGCCTTCTTATATCATACGCTCACAATAAGAAATCTTGTCCTGGGTTGGTCTGGTTTGGCTCTTCAGCAGCCACTGTCAGGTGGATCCCATGTATTCCAACAGCTCTCCTGTGTATTCCAACATATAACCATAACAAAAATACAGTTCTCAAGAGTTCTTTTTACCCTTCTATACTTCTCTTGAGTCCTATATTTGAAGGTCATTTTTTTTTTTTGTTTAGCTCTGTTTTTTTCATCAAAAATAAATGGAATTCACCTGTTTCATTGAATGTCCATCTTCTTCATTAGAAGAAAATTCTCATTTTAGCTGGGTAGTTTATTCTTGGCTGCATTCCAAGTTCCTTTGCCTATCGGAATATCAATTTCCAGGCCCTTCAATCTTTTAATGTGAAAGTGGCTAGACCCTGAATAATCCTTATTGTGGATCCTCAGTATTTGAATTTTTTTTTCTGGCTGCTTATAATATTTTCCTCTTGGTTCAATAGTTCTGAAATTTAGTCATAATATTGCTTGGAGTATTAATTTTAGGGTCTTTTTCAGGAGGTGCTTGATGAGTGTTTGAGGAATTCTTTCAATGGTTATTGTACTTTCTGATTCTATGACATCTGGGCAGTTCTTTTTGATGATTTCCTGAAAAATATTGTCTAGGCTCTTTTTTTTTTCATCATGGTTTTCAAGGAGTACAATAATCCTTAGATTATCTCTCCTAGATCTATTTTCCAGATCTTTTGTTTTCCCAAGTAGGTACTTAATATTTTTTTATATTTTTTCATTTTTTTTTTGGTTTTGCTTGAGTGATTCTTGATCTCTCATCAAGTCATTCATTTCCATTTGTTCAGTTCTGATTTTTAATTAATTATTTTCTTCATTTACTTTTTTTTACTTCTTTTTGTATTTGTCCAATTGAGGTTTTAAATGAGTTGTTTTGTTCTATGAATTTTTTTTCAATTTCACAATTTTTTTTATAATGAGTTATTTTCTTTTTCCAATTCACAAATTCTGTTTTCCACTTCACAAATTGTACACAAATACAAAGGTAAAGAGTTCTTTACCTTTTCCATTTCACATATTCTCTTTTTCAGGGAGTTGTTTTCTTTTTCCAGTCTTTCTTTTAATGAGTTATATGTCTTTTCCAAACCCTCTTGCAAAGTTTTCCTTTTCTTTCCCCATTTTTCTTCTAACTCTCTTTTAAGATCCTTTTTAATTTCTTTTAGGAGAGCGTCGTGTGGTGGGGATCAGATTATATCACTCTTTGGGACTTCATCTGGAAACAATCTGCTTTTAGTCACCTCAGGGTTTGAAATATGTTCTTCTTTTATTATAGAAGCTATCCATCATTAGAGCTTGTTTTGTCTTTTTATTCATTTAAAAAAAAAAACTTTGGTGTCTGCTTTTAGGGCAAGGAAGACTTTCCAAGCTTCCTATACAGACACCAGGAAGCAGTAGCAGCTGCACTGGGATCAGGCTGAGTCACTCCCAGAGCTGGGTGGGTATGGCCAAGTCTCTTGAGACTCCAGAGCTTTGAAGTTCACTCATTATCTTTTGTTTTTATGTTGGATGCTTTATAACTTCACTAGTGATCTACTGGCTTGCAACCAGAGCAAAGTAGCCAACACTGTGGTAAAGTCCTTTCCGTAGATTCTCCACCTCATAGAGATTGCACCCCATCCCAGATCTGCTCAGCTTGGGCTGACCTCTGTGCTCTGCCTCCCTGTAATGTTTTAGGGGCTGAATTTTGTAATTAGTATGAGGAGAGTAGGAGAGCTCAGAAAGAAACATGTATCTTCTCTGCCATCTTGGCTCCACCTTCCAAGTTTAACACTTTTCACAGTGTTTTATGTATAAAATACTTTATAACAGTCCATGTGGAAAAGGCAGTATGGTATAACTCAGGACACTAAATTAGGAGTCAGGAGACCTGCATCCTCATCTTTGTTCTTATATCACAGAATATTAGAGTTGAGAGGGACCTTAGCAGCCACCTAATGCAACCTTTGCTTACACAATTCACTATTATAAAATAATATAGTGGTTATCTAGTCCTTACTTAAAAAATTTCTAGGCAAAGGGATCTCAGTATAGAGAGAGGCAACCTATTCTACTTTTGGATAACTCTAATTGTTAAGTAATTTTTCCTGTTATCAGGAAACTACTACTTATTGCTCCTGCTTCTCAGCCTTTTAGTATCTAACAGACAAACAGACTGGACAGTCCTTCATATACTTGAACATAGCAAAGACTATAAACTAAGGGATTGGCTATCAAATACAGGATGACTGACCAAAATGTAGAAAATAAATAAAATGAAATACTATTATGTTAAAAGAAATGACCTAAGCGATGGTTTTAAAGACATTTGAGAGAACATAGAAATTGATGAACAGAAACAATTTGTGATGCAAACAGTATAATTTATACAATGATATCAACATTATGAAAATGAACAATTGTAAAAGAGTAAATAGACTCTAATAATCAACCATGATTCCAGAGGTTCGAAGATAAAGAATGCTACCCATAACTTAATAAGAAATGTGATGGATTCAGTATGCACTCTGAAGCAGACATTTTTGAACTTGGCCAATGTGGGAATTTTTCTTGAAGATGTGTGTTTATTACAAAAGTTTTGGTTTTCTTCTTCTTCTTTTTTTTTTTTTTTTTTTTTTTGGATGGTATATTCCATTATTGCCTTTGACATTGTAACTTTCAACAAGTAGCTCTAATACCAAAATACGACACTAGAAAGCAGGGGTGCCTATAAAGCAGTCTTGGGTAGCAATGAGATACAGCACAGATAATATTTCCAGATATGAGTTCAGAATTTGATCAATAAACTTGGTTCAAAACTGGCATTCACATTGCAAACTGAGAGTCAAAGACAAGGGAAGACTAATTCCTGATAAGATATGCTCTCCCTTGTAATGGATATATACATAAACAAGAATCAGATAACAGAGTGATTGTCCATGGAATCTAGCCAGAAGTCACACACCCATTAGAAACACTAGTTCCTTTAATTAGTTGATCCTGATTTTTTTTCCTCATTATTTCCCAAAGCAGCCTTTCATTGGTACCTGAAAGTTAGTTGCCTCAGGTATAAGATTAAACTATTAAGTGAGAATTTTTTTTAAAAGGCAAAATAATGTCATGCATGGTATTGAAGAACATGTCTAAGAATTTCTACAATTTTTCTTTATGTACTTTTAAATTTTATTGCAGATATAGTCTTCCAAAATACCAAATTTTATTATGTAATGGGATTAAATGCTGCTCTTGAGGCCTATAATGTTAAAGCATTATTTGGGACTCAATTTCTTCCCCCCTTTTTTATACTATTCTGCTTGTTCTTTTTCTTGTAGGTTGTTCAGTGCTTTAGAGAAAAATAATATTTCTTTCTCAGCTTTTTTCTATTGTTGTTGCTTAAACCAGGCTCTCTTAAATAATCATATGTATAGCACGTAATCATTGTGTGCTATTGACTAATCTCCATGAGTTTTAGCAACATCCACTAATTTCAGAATTTCTTTAGACACAGAGCGATGAGATTATAGGGCCTCTTGCTATCCTCTATTGAGAATGACATGAGGTTATGAATGGTCTTTTCTTATTGAGTTCAAAAAGTGAAGAAACTCAGTTCCCAAGGAAGCCTTTTTTTCTGATTTGGAAAATCAAGTTCACAAGCAGCTTTGAGAAGTAGTAATGTGGGTACATGATCATTAGCAAGGGCTGATGAGAGAGCATTTCAGGCAAACAAGTCCTGCCTTGTTTCTCCTTATTCAACCAAAGATTCTTCTTCTAGCATCAGTTTAGTGGTTATATTGTAGTGAGGGAGATATTATTAAAAATACATCAAGATACCATAAAACTTCAGTCCTCCAGCTTGCAACACGGAGTGAAAGGTTGAAAGTAGTACTCTAGAGATTAGGGAGATGTTATGGGACAAAATTTTCCCTATTTCTTGCCTTAGGAAGTCTCATTAATTTTTTTTTTGATAGAGATAAGAAGTCTCCAGTTTAAAAAAGGGATAAAGTTCATTCCAAAGTCAGTTGCTTATAACAAAGAATGCATTTTTCCATAAAGATAATATTATTGTAAGCTATGGTTAGTTCACTAATCTAGTCCTCTCTCCCCAAGTCTGGTAAATATGCAATAACAGAATTTTACAATTTTACAATTACTTTCCAGCCTCACTCATACCTAAAAAGGAATCCCCACTAGAATATGATCATGATCGTGCTAGTAAAATAACTAGCATTTATACAGCACTTTAATGTTTTCAAAGTATTTCACAAATATTTTCATTTGATCCTGTGACATTTAAAAGATTCAAGAGACATAATTTCTGGATAATTATTCATTTTATTAATAATCCTGGCATTCTAATAAAAGAGTTCAGTAGTATTCTAGATCCTCATAGTAGTGGGTTTAAAGCTTTATAGGGCCTTAGAAAAGTGATATACCAAAAGGTGGTGATCAATTCTGATTGTTTAACAAGTAATGAGAAAGAATGAATATTACTATGAGGGACTGAGGCTATTCTAATAAGCCTTGATTTTGTCAATTACTTCTAAACTACCCCCAACTTTGGGCAGTCTATTCACAGATTCTTCTCACCCAAACCTATGTAGAGTACAGAGGGCTTCCCCACTTAAAATTAAATTCCATGTAAAGGTAGGGGGGATCTGACCAAGATTGAGGAGAGATAATTCAGTGTTATTATCAGTAATACTGTGTGTGTTGGAATGGGGCAAGATGCTCATTCCCAATTAACTAATCAGAGACATATTCCGGTACAAAGAGAAAGCATTTATTTAATCCCTGCAGGGAAAGGCCCAGACACACTTGGGAGCCATCCCAATTCTGCCTTGTGCTCCTGGAACCTGGCCAGCTTCTGGCTTGTCCAGGACTTAAAAGCAAAAGACCCAAGCCTTCTCATTGGATAGATTAAAAGGATGTAATCATCCTTGACCAATGGTCACCAATGTTGGCTCCCTGTCACTCCCTGCAGCATCCTATATCCTATATCCAAGGGTTCAAAGTTCATCTCTCCAGAGATCATATGATGCCCCCCCCCCCAGCTCTGGGAACAGGGATCATGTGACTCAATACTATAAACTACTTCATCCAATCAGTCCCATTCAATACCATTCAAGACACTGAACTTTAAATAAGAACTAAGAAAATGGGGGAACTCTGCATTTCCCCAAATCATTGATAACTAGCAATTATTTCTCTTAGTCCTCACAACAACCCTGAAAGATAGTGATATTTTTACAGATGAGGAGGCAGAGAGAAGTTAATTCACTTGGCATAACTGTTAAGTATGTGAAGCTAGATTTGAATTCAAGTCTTTCTAGTGTTAAGTCCAACACTCTTATCTACTGTACCATCTAGCTACCTTCATATACCCAAAGTAGTCATCCAGTCTCAGTTTAAAGACCTCCAGAAATGAGTTACTCACTACTGACAAGAGTCAGCAAATTTCACTGTTGTGGCTCTGATATATAGGAGAAATTTTCTGAAATCAAGTATGAATTTAGCTCTTTACAACTTCCACCCTTGACTGCTAGAGAACATCCTCTTCCTCATGACAACCCTCAAAATAAGTGAAACCAATTTTCCAGCTTCCCCTAGCTTTCTTCTAAGCAAACATCCCTAGTCCTGTAAAGTTATATCCTCTTAAATATCTTCTAGTTAACTCTTTTGCTGACCACATTTCTTTTGTTTTCCTTTCCTTTTTTTCTTTTTCTTTTTCTTTCCTTTCCTCTGTCCACATAAGGTGGAATACTCTACTGGAGGTTGCTCTGCCCAAAGGAATGTAAATTTTGGTCTCTAAAACCTTGAAAGATATCTTGGAATTTACCTGATAGATTTCTTTCTTAAGGACCACGACTTAAAACTAGATTACTCTGACTCTCATTGATTGACCAACAATAGATTCCAAGCTTCATTTGATCATTGGACCCAGACTGGCTCAGTGTCAATGTAAATAACAGGTGTTTCCAGAACACTTGGCCAGAAACCCTGAAGGTCATCCCTCCCATATTTGTATATACATACATACATATATACATACACACATATGTATGTAGTACATAAGTGTGTACATACACAGCACATGCATGAATGCATACATGTATGATATGTGTACATAAATATATCCATACATATACATGTGCCTGTAAATATATACATAATATGTATATATAACATGGCACATGGTGAGATGTAAAATGGAAGACAAAGGCAAAATCTAATGGGATTAAGGACAGGACAAGTAATACTAAGAATGCTCAGATAAGGAATTATGGGCAGCAGGAGTGGTATAATCTCCTGCCTATAATGAATTTAGAATCACACCTTAGTGTGTCTGGGTCCATGGTCGATCCCCTTCTTTCTTTTTTTTTTTTTTTTTTTATCAATTCCAGGGAATACTATACTTTTTTAATTCATTGTACAATTAAGCAAACATTAGTTGAATGTTTTCTGTATCAGTGTTAGACACTGAGATTCTAAAAAATTTGAAGTTTCAAATGGAAGTGATATGTGTATTTGTGTTTAAGTGTTAGGGGCAGAGCATTGCAGGCACATGCAAAAGGAGGAACAAAGCAAATGGGGAGTAGCAATCAAAATTGGATTGTGTGTTCAAAAAAATGGAAAGTAGTATCCTTTGATTAGAACATAGAACTTCGCAGGAGGAATAATGCTTTGGACCCTTAGGGCAGTTGCTTCTAATCAGGGTTTTGTTCTTTTCAGATCTACTGAAAAACAGATTATGCTATAATAGCTTCTCTTTACTTTTCATCCCCTGCATATACAAAGCCTATTTGAGGTTTTCAAATAATTTTTACTATGCAAAAAAGGGCAAAGATAGGGGTAAAAGGACTCCCTATATTTCCCAGATTTACTGATTAATGGTCTTTATGAATCTAAATGACCAAAGTAAAATTCATCCATGTTTCAAAGCAAAGCCAGATTCAGGATATCTTGAACATTTCTTCAAAAGGAAAGCTCACCTTTCTCTTCCTATTCTCCATCATTGTGAATACCAGTCCTACTGGTATTAGAATCTGGGTATCTAGAAATTAATGTGGCCCACTAGAAGGATTACTGGTTTTAGAATCAGAAGAGCTAGTTTCGAATCATGGCTCTGTTATTACCAGATTGTGTAATTACTATCAAGTTACTTCACCTTCCTAGGCCTCAGTCACTTACTCATAAAATCTTAACAAAAGTGATTACTAAAAGTCCATATTTTTGATCCCTTTTAATAGAAACGGGATATAGGAACAGGGTGATTCAGAAAAGAAGCAAGACCAAATGAGAGAAAAATAAGTGGTGGTGGTAATTTAGATATTTCCTGTGGCAACTTGACAACTCAGCTAAGTGACAAAGGATATACATTAATTTTTGAATTATCTCTTTGGGTTATGTGTGCAATACAACTCTGCATTCCAGATGTATTTCCAGGGGAAACATGAACAACTCGTTGGCCAAATGTTTTCCCGATCTTTTCTTTCTGCCTTTTAGAAGTTGGCTTCAAGATGCAAGTGCTAAGAAAAAGTACAGCTATGTCCTTGCATATATGGTCTATGCCTATGGTAGCTATTGCTAATTGACATAGACTAGAATTGGAATAGGCTCACAATAGGAAGTCCTGTTACATCTTTCTGCAGGGATCTAGCATTACTCTTTCTATGTAGTTACTAATGACATTCAGCCTGTCTTTATGAGTACCCCAGGTGTCTGAGTAGCTTATTTTATTTGGGATTGTATTACTCACAGCACATGAAGAAGGATCTTTTTAAAAAGGAAAATAATATATTCTTTGCCTTTTCCAAATCAGGCTTATGAGATTACTGTGAATGATAGGTCTAACTTTTACAGTGAGAAATTCAATTGAGAAATAAGAGGTACAAACACAAAAAAACAACAAATTTTAAAATAATAGCTTTATTTCCAAACCCAGGAAGATTCTTTTTATGTGCAGGTATCAGAACAAGTGTGATCAGATTCTACCTAGTCCTTATATAAATTTTCATAGATATTGACACATGCATTTGAAAATAGTCATTATCATAGAACATCAGTATGTGCATCTTTCAGAGAAATTCAGCTTTATATTTCAAATATGCCATAGAATATAAGGCTAAAAATGTTTCATCGTTTTATAGAATTCATAGGATTTTATAGACCTTAGATTTCATCTAGGTCACTTCTGTCCCTCATTTTATAAAGGGGGAAGGAGATCTGAAAAAAAAAATGGCACCCCAGGCCAAATAGTTGTTAGTATTAGTCTTGGATCCATATCTCCTAGCTTGTGATTTTTTCCAATATACAATTTGTTTACTTTCTCTACTATAGTATCAAAATGGACATTTTGATTGTCCTCATTACATATTTTGATTAACCTGCAGTTTTGGAGCCAGATGCAATGATCTCAAAAATAAAAGGCAAATTAGAATAAATTAAATTAGTTTTATTATTCCATTATAAGATTCATTTGATTTAGTCAGGTGGGAAAAATCTAATAAAATTAGTAGTGCTATTAATTAACTACAGTAATATAATGAAGCTGAAAAAGTATTGTAAAAATCTAATTTGGCTATGGGGTTATGGAATACTGTGGCTTACCAAATGACTTCTTACTAAGATTTTGTCTTATTTACATTCACTCTGAAATTTAATTTCAATGTTTTGACAAATTCCATTTTTCAACTTCAACATCTATAAAGGAGTGGCTTTTTCTTGAAAGTAGCCTAAGGGACATCATAAAATGAATTTGTATTGGGATGGGGAGAAAAATTATTTAGTCCATTGTTGCTATTTTCTTGTTTTTGTGACCACTGAGTTTACTTATAAATCTTTCAAAAATAAAGTACATGGCATATTTATAATATTTATTATATTTATATTATGTATATAATATAATGTTACATGTATAATATATATTATATTTATAATATATGTTTTTATCTTTTATATAAATATAGCACATTTACTGTAGTAAATTGATATTATTTTTTTATCCAGTGGATTTTGAATCAAATGACATTTGGGCCACCTACAAAACATTTACTGAACTGGCATATGTTTTTCCCCTTTAACTTAGCCTATTTCCTTGCCTAAACCACATGCATTTGTTTTTTAGGCTTATCATAAGTTTTATTTTATATGAGGAGAAAAATAATTGTATCAAATAATACAATTAATCTTCCCACCTAAATCCCAATAACACCTTGCTGATTGTATGGAAATATTATATTTCAGAAACAACCTTTTGTTCATGATAGTACTAAAAGATATTTAAAGAAATATGTGCAATTTAATGGGATATTACCTGCTGCATCACTAGTGACATTTTCAAAGAGCAAAGCTTGAATAAATATATAAAATAAATATGGAATAATTTTGAGTAGCAGGTGGTGCTGGGGGAAAAGAGACAGTGTGTTTGCCAGCAACCCTGTATAAGGGGAATTTCTCCAAAAGGAGCAATCTAAATTGGAGAGACATTCAGTAATGTTTGAAGCACTTTATCTTAAAGATTTCTTTTGAAAGAAGATACTAAAAAATATATTTGTAATGAAGTAAAGGGAGAATGACAGTGATTTTGTGAAGTACATTATCAAGAAAGGTAAGCCAGATTCTATGTAGTATGATTCAAAATGCCTAGTAGTTGATGTAAGATTTTTTTGTGTGTGGTCTTTGGATAGAATCTGTCCTTAAATCATCCAACAAATTAAAAATAGCAAAACATTTTGTGAAAGTAAACCATCTGTTCACTAAAAGCACCAAAAGTAGACTGGTTGAGGAAGATGGGAGATTATCGTGGGTTAAAAGTGGAAAACAACTCAAGAGGAAGGTTGTTTCAGCTTCATACCCCATTTAAATTAATTGTTTACTCTAGTCTCAGAGAGAAAGGTAAGTAAGAAGTTCATTTTCTTGAAGTTCAGAGAACAAGCACAAATATCTGAGAAAATATCTTAGTTTAGTTAAATAGTCTTCCACCATTCTGTGAGGAGGAAGAAAGACAAGAATCCTCCATGGTATGAGCATGATGTGGATGTTTTCCCTAGGATAAAGATTGGATGCCTCACTTTTGACCAAATCAAATTGCACACTTGTGCTTCATTAATACAACAAATTATGTGTGACCTGAGAGTCATTCAGGTGCCACCTTTATGGCAGAACATATCCTTTTCTTTTGTGGACAAAATAACTCCCAAGACTATAGATTCTTTCTCACTAATACTAGGAGGGAAAAAAAAGGCATTTCCAAGAACATATCAACTTTTTGGCTGCCAGAAAGAAGTCTCAATCTGGTTATAAACAGAGCCAATACATTATATAAAAAGAACAGTCTGTCATCAACTAAATTACATGACTGTTTCTCTGTGAACATCTTTTGTGGCAAAATTGGGCATTAGTAATTTTTCTTACATAGCTAGTCTAAGAAAAGATTTTATCTTCCTTTTCCTAAAGGAAAACTATGTTATGCATGATTACAGGAAATCTAGCCTAACATGCTTAAATAATTTGTGAAAGAAAGACAAAGAAGAAAATAAGAGAGAAAGAGAAAAAAAATCAAGAGAAATGAAGGGAAAAGAAAGGAAGAAAGATGACAAAAAACATCATTTTTGATTATGACTATTTCTAGAAAAATTTTCCTGAAACAAAATCTGAAAGCCAAAAAAACCCAGAAATTGCTTTTTTTCCTATCATGTATATAATATCTTTGACAACTAGAAAAACATGGAAACCAAAGCCAACCCAAATGTTAAAAAACTAGGTCCTTTGTAAAAAAAAAAAACAAAAAAACAAAAAAAACAAAAAAAACAAAAACAGAGTAAAATGAGCCATTGTGGTCTATTATAAAAAGAATTGGACTTAAGATCAAGAAGACCCATGTTTTAATGTTTACAGGAAAATATCTTCCAGGACATTTATGGTGATCTGTTTACATTAAGGAAAAGTAGAGCTACTCCATTTTGATTGTCATTTCAGAATCCAGTACATTATGTGAGAAAGTGATAGTGATACTTAAGAAGATGAAGTTAATACATGAACTGAGGCGCAATGAAGTATGCAGACCCAGGATAATGTTATACACAGTAACAGCAACATTGTTTCATGAAGAACTGTGAATACTCAGCTATTCACAGAAATAAAATGATGCAAGACAATTCCAAGGATCTAATGATGAAACATACTATCTGCTTTCAGAGAAAGAAATGATATTGACTGAATGCAGATTGAAGCATGCTATTTTTCACTTTATTTCATTTTTTCTTTTATTTGAGTCTTGTAAAAATATTATTATGTAAATATATTTGTATATGTAGAAGTTATATCTGATTGTTTATCATCTCAGAGAGGTGGGAAGGGGAAGCAAGGAGAGAGGAATAGAATTTGGAACTCAAAATTTTAAATAAAAATATTAAAAAGTAAAAAGTAAAAGGGTAACTAGGTTGTACAGTGGATAGAGCACCAGCCCTGAAGTCAGGAGGACCTGAGTTCAAGTCTGACCTTAGATGCTTAACATTTCCTAACTGTGTGACCCTAGACAAGTCACTTAATCCCAATTGCCTTAGCAAAAAAAAAAAAAAAAAAAAAATGGAGTAAAAAGAGGATGAAATCAAAAAGATCAAATACATATGAATAAATGCGTGTCAAAGACAACAATTTAATGAAATTGATCAAAATAACTCAGAGAGTAGATTTCCAAAAGGATAGGAAAAATCAAAAAGAAGTAACTAAGACAACAGTAGCAGCACTGGCTGATATACTTAATCTTTCATCTCCACAAAATCTTTATGAGAATATGGTTTATGCATGTATAAAGAATATCTTTCATAATAATCTAAGAAGAGCACCAGACCTTTATTGGCAATTTTCTATCATAGACCCCCTTTTTACAATCTCATAACTTATAACTACATTGTCAAGTATGAAGAACCTGTCATCTATTGATTCAATAAAAGTTGGGTGTGGGTTTTTTTGAGATGGTAAAATAAAATGCAGCCTTGAAGGACCTCCTCAAAAAAAAAAAAAAGTATTATCTATTCTCCACTGCATTGTAAACAATTCCATAACAGATGAAAGCACAAAAATTACTTTGTTCAATAACTTATTGAGTGTGACCTTCCAGAGGGTTATAAAATAGACATATACTAACCTTAGGTTTTCACTGTGTCACAGAAATTGTTGTTTGAAACATCCAAGTAAAAGAAATGTTCATTGTTGATGACAGCAGTCTCTAAATTTTTTACTATTTGCACAAAAAAAATTGCATCAGTAACTTTGAACCTGGGCAGACTACAAGTCTCAGCTATATCTATTAGCCATGTGATAAAGATCAGTCTAACTATTCACCTTGGAAAACCAAAGTGGCATAGAGAAAAAAATACAACTGTATGTGGAGCCAGGAAGTCTTGGGTTTAATTCTACATCCATTATTTACTATCTCTGAAGTGTCCTTTCCTATTATATAAATTTGTCTATTTTATATATATATATATATATATATATATATATATATATATATATGCAGCTATATCTATCCCAAGACTATTATGAGGGTAAATAATATAATGCATATAGAACTTTTTACAAAACCTGAAGCATCTTAGAACTATCATCTATAGAATTCTTATTGTTCATCTAATGCTCTCTGTCTGGCTGTCTCTGTGTGCCTCTCTGTCTCTGTCTCTCTCTGTCCCTCTCTCTGTCTCTGTCTCTGTCTCTCTCTGTCTGTCTCTGTCTTTTTCTGTCTGTCTCTCTCTGTCTTTGTCTCTGTATCTCTCTCTGTCTCTCTGTCTCTCTGTCTCTCTCTCTTCCCCCCCTCCCCAAATAGAAAGAGTCCCAGGACAAGAGTCACTGTTCTGTAACTTCTTTTACATTTCATGTTCTGCAAACTATTACACAGATAAAATAACTGCTTTTTGTTGTAGAATAAAAGTATTACAACTTAGGTTATCTTCTATAGGCTTACTTAAAGTCACTTGAGGATAAATCCAATAGCAAATAGGACAATGAGGATAATAGGTACCTCATTCTATTGATGTAAGGTTTTTATTTTTTGAAGATTGCTCATATTAGGTAAAGTTATATCTATTGAAGATGTTTCTCTTAAATGTTTATGGATCAATGTTATGTCTAGAGAATTGTGAGCAATAATTTTCTTTGTAATAATGCCTTGGTTCCAGTGGAGTTTATTTGTTGAATTCTCAAAGATATTTTAAGATTTGTTTTTGTTATACAAGGATTTGTTATCTGTTATCTGTTAATATATGTAAGATAGTAAACTTTTGATGTATTATTCTGGCTAATATGTTGTATGTTGCTAGCTATTCAGTAGATGCTTACTTCCTGTAGCCTGCAGTGATGTGCTTCATAATTTCTATCAATCTCTTGCAAAATCAGCCTTGATCAATAACTCTGTACTCTTTAAAATAATGCTTCCATAATTACTAATGCCAGTGACCTGATCTTGAATTGTCATCACCAACCTTTGCATTTCTATTGTTAAAAAAACCTGCATTATTTAGCCTTTGGGTTTATGTTTCTTTGTAGACATATAATTTGTTGAATTTATGTAGATGTCACCCATAGAGAGACTTTGATTTTCCTCTTGCATCTTGCTGTTTCATGGATTCCATCCAGAAAGAATAAACAATTTGGCAAATCTAGTTGAATGTTATTATTAAATGTAGTACTTAAAATTCATTTTGTCTAGATCATGACATATGGCAGTAGTGTGCTGGAACCAGCTCATACTAACAAGAACTGATTATTAAAATTTCAGTATGAGCATTTATATCTCATAAATTGGTATACAATAAAAATCATTATTTGATTTATTGTTTTGTTGGTAATCTAGTCCTAAGAAAGTATAGGAGAAAATATTAATGATGCAGATTAAATTTAAAAATGCATCCTTATAAATTTTTTTGAGAACTGGTTGTTAAACAGTTAGCAGCACACTCCTGTTTAAAATTATATGATCAATCAATTGAATTATTACATCAGTCTGTAAGTACTGGATAAGTGAAAAGATAGAAACTGAGTTGAGCTCATAATTTAATAGAAGAGAAAGATGAGGCTAGAAGTTTTTGAGAAGTTGCCTAGTACTTACAAATATCCCAAACTACTTATTATTATAAAACCCCTTGTCTTAACTGTGATCTTTCATGACTTCTGGTCAGGGAACACCTTAATCTTAGGAGGAGGAAAAATAAGCCAAAAAGTAGCAACAAAAATTCACGGTGAAAGTAAGTAGGCTTCAGTGTATTACCAAGAATGATTCACACTTTGTGATATTGCATTTTTCAAAAAGTCATATAAAGACACATTTTATGAGAAAAATAAGTGACCTCCTTACAATGAGAATGTAAAACAACAAATTATCAGTCTCTGTGGAATACTGGTAATACTGGAGCTTTAAAAGAATGAAGGGAAAAGTGTCAAAAAATAGGTTTGATATTCTGTAGATGATTTGTGGAAAGACATATATACCTAAGATAAAACAATAACAACAACAAAAGGATTTACAAGTATTATACTCTCCACTAGGCGAGACATTATCCACACAGAAAAGGTGGATATCCTATATAATATAGATATGGATAAAGATAGATATAATATTACTTATATAATACTATAAGTATATTATAATATATATTATATTAATAAGTAATATTATAGTATAATATGTATATAATGACAGATCCACTGCAGTGATCAAATACACAGGAATACACCATATAAAATTTCCTTGTTTTCCATAAAGAGGATCTCTGTGATCTCACAAGCAAGTTAAAAGGCAAGTTCATAGGGGATGAACTTCTATAGGGATATGCTGTAAGAAGAAGATGAGAACGGCTTTTGGGAACAGGCTACAAAAAAATCTCAGAGCTGAAAACTAAAAGATTATCCAGTACAATTCCATTCTGAACAGGAATGACCTTTTGATATTCCCAAGATGAGACCATTCAGCTTCTGACCCAAGGCCTCTAGTGAAAAGGACTCTTTTATCTCTACTCTTGCCCATTTCAGTTTGGCGACAGCTCTAATCAGTGGGGTAATTGTCCTCATAGGAGCAGAATAGGGATTGGACATATATCTTTTCACTGGCATAAAAAAACACCCAAATGATAAAACTCCTGTACCAAAGCAGGTCAATATCTTTCTTTGTCATGTAGTCAAAGAACTGACTAGGGTATTGAGATACTAATTGAATTGTCTAGAGACCTAGTCAGCCATCATCATCATCATCATCAACATATAGTATAATGGGTTGTAGCTGTAATAATTATAGTAACAGAAACTAGTGTTGAGGTGTGAGAAATGAGGGGTGAGAGATACTCTAATAGCAATGGAGTCTCTAGGCCAGTGTTGCAGGTTTTGTGAAAGAATTCACAGTCCTGGATCTCCAGGTGAGGTTTTTTGGCAAAAAAAAAAAAAGGGGGGGGGGGGTTTATTCACTGAGAAACTATTTCCTCAGTGGGCCTAATCCTCATAGGAATTAGCAAAAGTTTGGGGTACAGAGTCGGGGTTTTTTAGTTAGCCTTCTATGGTTTGGGTCTAGGGAGCAATTAAGGGCTAATTTTCAAATCAATAAAGGTTGTGACTATTTGCCAGACCAAAGTGATTCACAAATTAATTGGAGGTGGGCAATTCCTATGGGAAACTAGGGAGATTCAGCTGGGTGGGGATCATTTTTAGGAATTTCCCCAGGCCAAGTAGGCCACCCTCCACAAAGATCAGGAGACTGGATTCTATTACATCACTAACATGTTGATAGTACTTTAAGATTAGCAAAAATATTTACAAATATTATTTTACTTGTTCCTCATAACAATCCTTTGAGGTAGGTACTTTTATTATCTCCATTTTGCAAGTAAGGAAACTCAAAGTTGGATATTATGTCACAATTTAGAAAATGTCCAAGGTAGATCTTCCTTATTCCAGATTTAGTGCTTTGTCCATGATTTATATTCATGTAAAATATGCCTCTATGTAGTATACAACCAGTTTCTTTTTTTTTCTCAAACAGCACAAATTTAATTCTATGCTCACAGTACAGTCTTTTTAATATTTGAAGTACATCAGTTATCATGCTCCCTTCAATTTTTTTTCTAAACTTAATACCTCTTATTCATTTAACATTTAAATAATCCTGATGAGTCCCTTCATTATTGAGGTTATTATCTTATGATGTGCTCAAGTGTGTCAATGTCCTCCATAAAATATTATATTCATAAATACATATGGGCTGATCAGAGCAGTGGATAGTAGGACTATTACTTCCTATGACCAGGACTCTCCGTCCCTATCAATGACCTCTAAACTTGCATTTGAACTTTTGTCTATAATGTTCATTCCTCTCTAAGCTCCAACCCTGAATCTCTGGACATTCTCTACCATATTACAGAAGGCACCTTAGCCTGGAGTTTATTTCCACTCTTGACTTCTCAAATTGGAAGTATACTCCTTCCTCTCATTGGCTGGTTCTTCTCAGAAACTCCATTTTAAGTAAAGTCTCCAAGTCTGGCATGTCTTAATCCTCGCTAGTATTCATCCCTGGACTTTACCTGCCTGCATATATATATATATATACCCTTTTCTTCCAAACCTCTTTAGATTATTTGTTGTCTTATGTCCATTAGAATGTAAGCTTTTGGAAGGCAGGGCTTATTTTTGTTCCTATATTTTTACTCCAGTATTTAGAACAGTATTTGACACATTAAAAAACAAAACAAAACAAAATAATGATCATGTGAGAGAAATGCCTGGCATAACAAAACACTACCAACATCTTAATTACTCCCTCTGTTGTGACTCTGAGACAATGCAGAACCCTGAACCCACGAATCTTGGGAGAAGTGATGTTCCCTAAGCCACAAGATTTCCTTCCAGCTAGTCCCAGAGTCTGAAAAATTTAGGGGAGAACTGGAGAATCATCATTTCCAGCAACTGCTATTGACAATTTAGCACCAACAGGCAATATCCAGATCATCATTTTGGCTTCTAATCCAGTCCCTAAAGAAGGCTTCAGGGGAGGCAACTCTAGTGAAGATGTAGCCTAGCAAAGTGTTACAACCATAGCTATTAAAAATGTAGAAAAGAAAGTTCTTGTCACCAAATTCCATGGCACTAACAAGTAGTTCACCATGAGAAACTGATATTTTATTTGTTGAAATGACATTAGTGAAGAAGTACTGCTTTGGTTCTTCATCCTCAGGATCATGGGACTTTTGCATTTGATTAGCTGCTTGAAATCATCCTTAAGTACAGTCATTCCAATTAGAATGTGAGTTCTTTGAGGGGAGAGAGTGTCCAACTTTTCTATTATTGTCTCCAGGGCTTGGCCTGTGTATTATACTAATTAGGGGCAGTTAGCATAGTTTATTGAATGCTGGGCCTGGAGCAAGAGAGTTCTGAATTAAAATCTGGCTTCAGGAATTTACTAGCTAATTAATCTAGGAAAAGTCACTTAATTTTTGCTTTAATATTTTCAACAGCAAAATGAGGGTAATAATCTGAGTTGTTGGAAGAATTAAATGAAGAATATTTGTAAAATGCTTAGCACAGTCAGTACTTGGCTTGTAGCACGGGCTATATAAATGCTTGTTCTCTTCCCTTTTTTACACACTAAGTGCTTAATAAATGCTTTATTCATTTATTCAATCAATATAGTCATTAGCATTTCCAATTTACAAATGAGAGAATGAAGTGGCTGAAAAGTCTAAAGAATTGCCTATTATCATACACAGACAAAAAATGACAAAGGCAAAATGAGAAGTCAGGTTTCCTGTTGCTAGATCTAGTGACTGCACTAAATCATACCAAGTGGGACAATTGTCAAGAATATGCCTTTTTTCTTGCTTGCTTTCAAGAGTCATTTGTTCAATATTCTTTCTCTGGTTACCAATCTCACTTCCATGGAACTAATGAAGGCCATATTTGAAACCTTGACATACTACTTGTTTTTAACTTATGGTTTAAATTAAGGGAATCCTGGGCAAAGTACAATTTGCCTTCCATTTATAACATCACTTCTTATTATATAAATTTGTACATATATAATCCCTGAAATATGACTGCTTGTAGCAAGTTTTTTTTTTTTTTTTTAAGAAAGTCTTTTAAATGGTAGGTGGTACATTAAAACTTATAACAACCAAAAGCATTAGTTGTGTCCTATTTGAATGAATTTTTTGACTCATAAAAGTTAAATAAAAAAACTGTTTTCTGTTTTTCAACTCAAATTAAAAAAAAAAAAAAACTTTTGAAGTTGACTTTTCTGGATTTGTAAGCATAGTATGTACCAACCATTACAGGAGCATTACCTATCTCCTTTGTTGAATAATTATTCATTTTCTATCCTTTAAGTATAGGGAGGTCTCTTTAAAACCTCTATAACATTCCCCTTGATGATTTCACACACTTTAATGAGTTCATTTAGAATCTCTAGGCAAACAAATCCTAAATTTATATATCCAGCTATCATTTTTTTGTGAACTCTAATCTCACATCTCCAACTGCCTACTAAAAAGCAACCCCTTCTTGCCTCTTCAGCATCTCAAAGTCAGCATGTCCAAAATATCTCAATATCTTTCCCCAAGCTTTTCTCCAAACACCTCTTTTTCTTTGAAAAACATTATTTTTCCTTAGGTACTTGGCTTTGTAATCTCAGCCATCTTTTAAGTCTTCCTGTTCTCTCATCTCCAATATTCAATCAATAACCAAATTCTGTTGATTCTACTAGAACATCTTCCACATTTGCCCTCCCATTCCTATCTTTAGACAAATATTACTATTATCTTCCTCAGTTCTTTTCTAGACTGTTAAAATGTTTTCCTAAGTGGCCTCTCTACTGCCAATTTCTGTCTCCTTCACAGTTGCTGAAATAATCTTTCCAAGGCACAGGTAGGGTAATATCATTCTGTGGCTTAAACGTTTTCTGTGGCTCACTCTTAATCCTAGGAAAGAACATATTTGTTTCAACCGGGCATTTTTTTCCAACCTATTCATTCAGCCTTACGAATGAGGGAGTACATACTCCCCCTATGCACTCTACATTCGTTCATACCAGACTAATAATTGTGTCCTGAATTTGTCATAACATCTTAGTGTAACTGTTTCACTAGTTTTAAAGGATGATCTCTAGTCTAGATTCAATTTGTTTTAGAATTGCTATCATTAGATGGATGGGATTTGACTGAAGCTCCATCTGCATGAGTTTGAGCTGATTTATATGAACATGAATTTCCAAAATAGATTGATTTTAATCTTATTGTAGAGGAATACCAACAGGTGCATTTTTACCCATCATCTATCATTTAGTCTTACATTTCTTGAAACTTCCTTTTATTTCTACAGTTCCTCATTCTCCATCTCTCTTGTCCCTACCCATCCAGACCCAGTCTGTGGATGTTCATTACCATTCTGAATTTCAGTGTAAGGATATCCCTAAGGCAAGTAATCCCTTTGAGACCCAGCCTAAACAAGGAGAATATGAGAAGATGATTTGGCAGGTATGTGAAGGCACTGACAAGAACTAGAGACATATTTCTCATCTACTTTCATTATATTTTGGCTAGGCAAGTCATATTGTCTCCCCCTGGCATAACCATTTCATTGTTCCTTCTTTCTCTCAACTGATTTCCCTGCAGTCTACTCAGAGTTGATTGTTAAATTTTCAAAATATTGTTCTTATTTACATTAACTGATCTTATACTCTTTTACATCTCAACTTCTTACTTTTGCTTTCACCAACAGGTCTCAGAGTCTACCCTGGCATAACCATTTCATTCATTCTGTCTCTTACATTCTCCTGCCTTAAGCATAAAGCAAACATGTAGCATTGTTTCTTCCATACCTTCTAAATTGTTTCTTAAAATAACTTTTGCAGAGCTTTTCAGTGATTACTCACCCTGGAGGATGAAGGGAAAGGAAATCATGAAAAAAAAGAGAAAGTTACAATAGAAAAATGTCCAGGAATATAGTGTGGCTCACCCAAAGATTTATTTACCTACTTGGTCAGTTTTTTTTTTTAGGTTCTTTTATCTCCTTTTTTTTAGAATGCAAATCCATAGGACAGGAAGTCATGCTGCTTCAGATACTGGTGATTATCAATAAACAGTTAAAGTAGTTTTAATGTGGGTTTTTTTTTTTTATGTAATCCATAGTGAGACAAAGGCCCTATAAATGAAACTACTCTTTTTTTTAATTTTCTATTAAGTAGATGAACATGTAATTGCTTACATCTTATTGTTATTTTTCAGAAGTTTTCAAATTGGCTTTTTAAAATAAGAGAAATATCATTTTGAAAACTGAATGTTATGTAATTAAATTGAATATTCATGTAACAAACAAGGAACAAGAAAATACTACTTCCCTTCTTTGAAGAAATGATATTCTGTGGAATGTGGTATATATTGTTAACTATTAAAGTGTTGGTTTTGCAAAACTTTCTTTTGCTTTTCTTTCTCTTAAATTCTTTTTTAGAAGAGATGGTTCACTGGGTAGAATACTTTTACTGGGGACACTTTTAGAAATTAAGATATTATAAAAACAAAGTATATCTATATCTATCTATCTGTATTAAGTATTACCTAGAATTTTAAAAGTAGATTTAATTTGAAGAGACATTTCAGGCAAAAAAAAAAAAAAAGTTTTTTTTTTGCCTGAATCTAAATTTAAATCTGAATCTAAATTTAAATTGCCTAAATCTGAATTTAAAAACATTAAAAATATAAGCATTTACAAAACTGAGGATTCATTAGAGACCATTAGAGAGCTGTTATTATAACAGCTGACATTTATTCACTTTAAAATGAGATTATAGTGGGGGGCAGAGCCAAGATGATAGAGAAAACACATGCTGCTTTCTGAGATCTCCTAATATCCTCACATTAATTACAAAATTCAGCCTCTGAAATAGTGCTTGACTGGCAGAATCCATTAATATTGGGAGTGCAGCAAATTACCAGCAGAAGATAATTTCAAAGATTGCCAGAAAATGTTTGTTCTGATAGGGCATGAGCACCAGAGGAGTCCAGGCACAATCAAGGAGGCAGAGCATGGAGGCCAACCGCACAATGAGCAGAGTTGGGGACAGACTGGGGGCAGTGTGTGGTCTCCGCAGGGCAGAGAATCTATGGGGAGGACTCTATCACAGTGTTGGCTACTCTGCCTTGGTTGCAAGCTAGTAGATAAGCGGAGAAGTTATAAAACATCCAACACAAACACAAAGGTAAAGAGTGTATCCCAAAGCTCTGGAGATTCACAGGACCTGGCCACACCCATACAGCACCAGGAGTGACTCAGTGCAATCCTAGCACAGCCGATTTCCCTTCTGAGTCTTTAAAGGAAACTTGGAACCTCCTTGTCCTAAAAGCACATCTCAACTTTAAAAAAAAAATGAGTAAAAAGGCAAAGCAAGCTCTAACTATAGATAGCTTCTATAGTGAAAGAGAACAGATTTCAAATTCTGAGGAGACTGAAAGCAGATTGTCTCCAGATGAAGCCCCAAAGGGTGATATAATCTGGACCCCACCATATAGGGCTCTCCTAGAAGAAAATAAAAGGATCTTAAAAAAGAGCTAGAAGAAAAATGAGGTAAGAAAAGGAAAATTCTGCAGAAGGGTTTGGGAAAGGCAGTTAACTCATTAAAAGAAAGATTTGATAAAGTAAAAAAAGAAAGAAAACTCCTTGAAATGTGAAATGGAAAAGGTAAAGAACTCCCAGGAAAACAGAATTTGTGAATTGGAAAAGGTAAAGAATTCCCAGGACAACAGAGTTTGTGAGTTAGAAAAAGAAAATAACTCCTTAAAAATGTGAAATGGAAAAAAAAATCCATAGAACAAAACAACTCATTTAAAAACTCAATTGGACAAATACAAAGAAAAAAAAGTAAATGATGAAAATAATTCATTAAAAATCAGAACTGAACAAATGGAAATGAATTACTCTATGAGACTTCAAGAATCAGTCAAGTAAAACCAAAAAAAATGAAAAAATATAAAAAATTGTTAAGTACCTACTTGGGAAAACAACAGACCTGGAAAAATAGATCTAGGAGAGATAATCTAAGGATTATTGTACTCCCTGAAAATCATGATTGAAAAAAAAGCCTAGACAATATTTTTCAGGAAATCATCAAAGAGAACTGCCCATGTCATAGAATCAGAAGGTAAAATACCCATTAAAAGAATTCATTGAACATCTCCTGATAGGGACCCCAAAATTAAAACTCCAAGGTATATTCCTTGTGTGGCTAAATTTCGGAATTATCAAGGAAAAAATATTACAAGGAGCTAGAAAAAAAATAAAAATTCAAATACCAAGGAGTCACAATGAGGATTACTCAGAATCTAGCAGCTTCCACATTAAAGGACTTAAGGGCCTGGAATCTGATATTCCAATAGACAGAGGAAGTTAAAATGCAGCCAAGAATAAACTACTCAGCTAAATTGAGCATTTTCTTCCAGGGAAGAAGATGGGCATTCAATGAAATAGATGAATTCCATTTATTTTTGATGAAAAAAACAGAGAGAAACAAAAAATTTGACTTCCAAATTTATGCTTCTTAAGAGAAGCATAAAAGCATAAAAAGGTAAAAAGAAATCTTAAAAAACTGTACAGAACTATAGTAGTGGGAGATCTCAACCTTGAACTCTCAAAACTAGATAAATCAAACCACAAAATAAATAAGAAAGAAGTTAAAGAGGTAAATAGAATACAAGAAAAGTTAGGTATGATAGCTCTTTGGAGAAAACTTAAGGGAGACAGAAAAAGAGTACACTTCTTTTTGGTAGTTCATGAAACCTATATAAAAATTGACCATATGTTAGGACATAAAGACCTCAAAATCAAATGCAGAAAGGCAGAAATAATAAATGCATTCTTTTCAGATCATGATGCAATAAAAACTACATTCAATAAAAAGCCAGGGGAAAATAGACCAAAAAGTAATTGAAAACTAAATAATCTCATTTGAAAGAATGAATGTGTGAAACAGCAAATCATAAACATAATTAATAATTTCAACCAAGAAAATGACAGTAATAAGACAACACACCAGAATTTGTGAGATGCAGCCAAAGCAGTAATAAGGGGAATTTTTATATCTCTAGAGGCTTACTTGCATAAAATAGTGAAAGAGAAGATCAATGAACTTGGCTTACAACTAAAAAAGCTAGATAAAGAGCAAATTAAAAATCTCCATAAAAAACTAAGCTTGAAATTCTAAAAATTTAAAGGAGAGATTAATAAAATTGAAAGTAAAAAAAAAACCATTGAATTAATAAATAAAACTAAGAGTTGGTTCTATGAAAAAAAAAATAGATAAACCTTTGGTAAATTTGATTAGAAAAAGGAAAGAGAGAAATCAAATTGTTAGTCTTAAAAATGAAAAGAAAGAACTTTACACTAATGAAGAGGAGATTAGAGCAATAATTAGGAGTTACTTTGCCTAAGTAAATTGCTTAAATAGTCCCATTTTAGAAAAAGAAATAGAACAAGCTGTTAATCACCTCCCTAAGAAAAAATCCCCAGGACCAGATGGATTTACATGTGAATTCTACCAAATGTTTAAAGAGCAGTTAACCCCAGTACTATATAAATTATTTGAAAATATAGGGAATGAAGGAGTCCTACCAAACTCCTTTTATGACACAGACACAGACAGTACATTTAGATACTAATACCTAAACCAGGTAGGACAAAAACAGATGTAGTAGCTCTTTCTAAGCATAGGCACTGCTCTACATAAAATTAATGAAACCAGTCAAATTCAGTGATATTAAAGCAATTGAGTTGAATTAGTACTTGGGTCCTGGGATATGTATACATTACCAGAGCCTACTTTCTCAAGACATTAGCATCCAGTTAAAGAAACCTAACATAGGCCCTTAGACTGCTTGACCCTCAAAATGTTTTATTCTTTATATTTTGTATTCATTTTACTAGTATACATATTGTTCTTTTTACTATAATAGAATGTAAACTACTTGAAGACAGGAGTTATTTTGTTTTTTCTTCATATTGTTAGCTATTCTTAACTTGTTAGAACAAATTGAATTGTTAAAATTGGAAATTAACCTCTTCCCTAATTACATTCTCTATCATTTCTTTCTTTCTTTTTACAAAAATTTTAGCCATTTCCAACAACTGTAATTTTTCTTTGGTATTATTACTCTTAGACAATTCTTCCCTCTTCCTTTTCCTATATTTTCCCTAGAAATTATCTTTAAATTGCTCTACCCAAGCATTTCATGTTGGACCTACAGAGATTATCATGAATGCCAAAGGATAGGAATTCAGTTCTTTGGTTTCTCTGATTAGGAAAAGATTATTGATTAATTTGTCTTTTATTATTGAGATGATGTTAGTAGGAAAAATACTAAGCATTATAGTAGGGGGTGTTCATTTTAAATTATAAGGAAGCATATATTGTTTTATTTTCCTTATAAAAAGTAATTGAATTGATATGGATTACAGAATTATGGAACAAAAAGTTTGTTCACACTTTTGCAATGATAAGAAAATGATTTTACTTGCTTTATAGGAAAAATATTCATATATACATAATATGTACACATTTATTTATTTGTTTGTTTGTTAGGTATATTCTATGTTCTTAGATTTATTCTTTGCATTTACTTGAGCTTTAGAGACTATATTTCTATTACATTAGTCTCTCAGGAGAAAGTTGGTAGATAAAATATCACATAAAGTAAATATCCATGAATTTGGGGAAAAGAAGTATTTGAGATAGCTGAGGAAGCAGGAGATTGAAGATTTAAAATGTTAAGAGTCAATACTTTTTTTTTTGGTTTAGATATTTTAGATAATATTTCTTCTAAAAGAAATTAGAATTAAATCACTATTGATTAGACAAATGCAAATTAAAACAGCTCTGAGATATAGCTTCACACCTCTCAGATTGGGTAAGGTGACAGGATACCTATCTAACTTCTACATAAATATTTTGCATGTTGGCTAACTCAGTACTTAGACTAATAACTACACTTTTAGAGAGAACTTCACTGGGAAATTCATTATATTAAATCGCAATCTTCCTGTATGTCCTTTTTACTTTTTACCCAGTGGCCCTAGCTCTTCTCACTGAAACTACAAAGAATATATCTAATCTATCTTTTATTTATTTATTTTTTAGGATATCTCTCCACTCTCTTATAAGTCTTCTTTTCTTCTGCTATCTAGGTGGTAAAATGGATTGATCTTGCACATGAAATCAAGAAGACTAAAATTTGAATGTTACCTTAGATATATTTTTAGCTGTGTGATCTGGGCAAGTTACTTAAGTTTTCTTTATCTCAGTTTCCTCATGTGTAAAAAGAAGATAATAAGAGTACCTATGTACCAGGATTGTTGTGAAACTTAATTGGGGATTATTATCATAATCATAATTTTAATTTAATAATTTTAACAATAATTACTATCTCATTTCTTTGAATTATTTTCATTTAACAAGGTTTCTAAACATTTTCTTTTTTTGTCATTTTCCTATAAATGTTCTTCAGTTGTGTGTCTCTCTATAAATTTGGCTTCTATAATGGTCCATCATAACAGAGGGTTATGCATAGGGCTCAGGTGTTAATGTGTGATGTATTTATGACTTCAATGATTGAGTCTTTTGAGTAGAACCCTGGTAGGAAATGGGGTGCCTATAAGAGTTAGACTGCCCAGGATGATTGTGGAGGAGGTGATTGGGAGAAGTATGAGACTGCTTCACAATTGTGATCCTTTTCAAGATATGTCAGAGTTCCATAAGACAATTTCACTGTTAACTGATACCATAGTCAGTAAGAAGCTTCTTCTCTAAAAGAAGAGGGGAACCAGGCAATGGTAAGGGTCAGGAAATGTAAAACAAAACATAAAAGAAATTTTCATGCTGACTTTATAATATATTTAGAAGGAATTGCAAGTTGTATGTAATAGAGTTGAAGTTTCATGTGCAATTATCTTTTTATTATACTATGTTATGGAAATGCTTGTTTTTTCTTCCATTAATGAAAAATAAAATAAATTTTTAAAAAAGAAGGAAAAAAAAATAAAGAATAAGTGGATACAACACATTTTTTACTGGTACTATTTATGACACCTTGAAAGGGCAAAATGGTTTTTGGTGTTAAAGTCAAAAGATCATGACTCAGTCTATGTAGAAAACAAGAACAGCATATGTAAGCAGGAGTGTCCAGTAAAATATAAGGTCCTTCGGGGCAGCAATTGTTTAATTTTTGCCTTTGTATGTTTGTCACATGCAATTTCTTATAATTATTTAATAAATTCAATTTAGTAAATTGAATTAATGAATGGCTTAATTAAATGAATGAATGAATGATAGGGAGATCTTACCATCTATAAGGAATCTCTCTTTGACTTGGTCTCTGAAGTTCTGACAATTACAAACACCTTTTGCTAGCATATATGTCCTCCCTCCAGTACTTGAAGATTAATAATCAGAGGGTTGTTCATCAAAGCTATCTCTGGAGTTAGATTTTTCTAACTACATTTTGTAACTAACAATGTAAAATTGCATAATTTTGACATTTACATGGGAGATACTTTCTGGTTGGAGAATTTTCAGGATGATGTTTTGCTCAAGTGCATCAAGTTCTTTTTATAGAAGAAAAACAATAAACACTAGGGGATTTAGTATTCTTTACACTGTTCAGGAGATTTTATGATTATAAAGATGTTATCTACTATAATATGCCACTTTTGAAAGACCAGGTATTTCTTTCAAATAATCTCATAAAGGCTATTAGAAATACCTCTGGAAGGTAAATACATGGCTCCATATGTATAGATTATTCTCATTAAAATAATGCTTACATGTTCTAACAGATTAATAAAATAAGAGAACTAGAAGGAATATGAGAGATCACTTAGTCAAATCTCTTCATTTTATACTTGAGGAAAATCATATTAAGTGATTTTCCCAAGTTCATATACTGACTTAGTTGTAAATTTGAGACTCAAACCTTCATGTCCAAATTTCTATTTCAATGTCCTATTCTTTGATATTCCTATATTATTTATAATCATGCCCTCAAGATCTATTCAATTCTGTTGGGCTATTTATCCTTATAATAAATAATCTCAGAATGTTCTTTAAAAAAATAAAAAGGCTTGTATCAGTTATTTAGGATTTTTTTTTTGTTCTTTCTCTTTACTGCCAATTTATCAAATATTACATTTTGTTATTGTCATCATGTTTCCTTGTCCCATTCCATGAATTTGTATGGGGAAATGAGAGTTAGTTTTTTTTTGTTTGTTTGTTTTGTTTTGTATTGTTTTGTTTTACTGAGGGATTAATGGATGATTAGCAGGTACAATTGTCCTTTGGAGATAGGAAAATATCAACAATTCCAGGCCACAAACAGGATATCATTGCAAATAGATTAGTTGAACAAGGAGTCATACTGTCCAAGGATCCATGTTGGATATACATAAGTAACTAAGAATGCCAGATCTATGGTCTAAGGGGGTAGGAGGGAGATCATGAGAAATCAGTGGTATTTATATCTAAAACCAAGGAGTAAATTAAGCCACACAAATCTAGGTCATAACAATATGGAAGAAGGAATCTAGTGATTTGTATAGCAGAGTTGAATTATTGATAAGAAAGATATTACTGTGGGAGTGAATAAATAATGTGTTATCATTTAAGAAGCACTTTCAACTGAAAACTCTCTCTTTTTTTAATTTAAGGGGGTTTTGTTCAATTTTGATAATTGAAAATCATTGTTAAGCATGAACATTTCCTTATATAGGTCAGAAAAATAAAAATATGCCTGAAATTATATATGTTATATTTTACTTACATTTTAAAGGGTTATAATATGCTCAGTGTCTTAGTTTCAAAGCTGTTCTGCTTGTCTGAATTTACTATTGAACTATATTCTGTTTTCTTCCATGAAGTTCTTTTTGTACCCCAATATTTCCCTCTCTCCCTTTTAACTGCTCCCCAAGCTAAAAAAAAATTCCTTTGTAACAATAATTATAGTTGAGCAATAATAAATAAATGTCATACATTATGTCCATATATATATATTTTTTAGTCTGCTATTAAAACTCCTACCCCTTGAAGAAAATGATTTGCTTTGTCATTGATCCTTCAGCGACTACATTTCCATGCCTCATAAATTAATTGTACAAATGCATAGTATATGCTTTGTTTAGAAATTATACTATAACAATTAAAGTTGGGGATAACATCCAGTTTGGATGATCATTCTAACCCAAATAGTGGTTTAAAGACTTTTCAACATTTGAAAGCCAACTCACGGGCTTATAGCAGGCAATAGATGTAATTTTTCTTGACTTTAGCAAGGCTTTTGATTCTATCCTTCATGATACAGTCATTGACAAGTTCTGAAAATATGATTCAATCCATACTTGCTTTCCCTGGGCTTGCAAGTGAATGTGGGTTTATACTCTTAGAGTCAACCTAAAGGGATATTGTAAGTGGCTTTCCATAGGGGTTAGTTCTAGGTCTGGTGTTTGTGAATGACTAGGTGATGAACAGAGTGCACTCTGTTGTTGGCATAGAGCTAGGAGGTTCACAATGATTTTTTTAGATAGGATTAGAATACAACTTGACCTTGACAAGTTAGGAAAGTAGGCACAAATTGTGATCAATAATGAAAAATGTTATGAAGAACAAGCAGGATGAAAAACAGGATAGCATTTTATTGTGGGAAATAACTGAAGGGAAAGCCAATGAGTAAATAGTCATTCAGTTGGAGTCAGTAACATATTACTTCTAGTATATATATTTTTAATAAAAAACATAACACTATACAGTGACAGATGAACTGGTCAATGTAATGTAAAAGTTAGTTTTCTTGTTTGGCAAGCATGAATTAATCAGTAGCATTCTGGGACCCCATAATATCTGGCTATCACACTGGAATGATGGGGTCAGACATTTAAATCAACTAATGGAGGAGGCAGAGCCATGATCCAAGGGAAGAATCATCATGCCAAAGGGAAAGACAATGACATCAACACACAGGATATGAAGTCAAGCTTGGGAATTAAGTCAAGACTATGGCATTCAGAATTGCAAGGGACCTTTGAGATCTCTTGGCCAAAGCTCTTCATTTTACACATTAGGAAACTAGAATGCAGAGAAGTTATGCAATTTACCTGAAGTCACATCAGGAAAAGACCATACCAAAACAAAGTATGGGCAGAAAGTAGTTAAATAGGAGATTTCATGTTCACATGTGCCTGGTGGTTTGAGATTTTATGGCCTGTGTTACGTAGATTCTCTTTCTGTGCCTGAATGTGTTGTCAAACTCTCAGGATTATACAATGTGGCATGGTTGTGGTGTGAGATATTGTGATTAGGAGAGAGTTGCTATGTGAAGCAGAGGTAGAGAACCAATTTGCTAAGATATCAAATGAAATAGGTTTAATACTAGGCCTTTCTAAGTCATTGTGATGAATAATATTTCTAATTATTCTATGAAACAATAATAATAAAGATATTTTCAACAGATAGACTAAAGGGGACTAGCAGAATTTATTATTAATGATAGGAGTCAGAACTCACCTCATGTTCTGTGTTTTATTCTGGAGTTATATTGAAATAACATGTACAGTGCAATATAGTTTGGGAGGAATATAAAAAGGAGATCATAGTTATCCCTTCCACATCAGCCAAAGGCGTGGTATCCCCATGATCTGGAAAATCCATTAAAAAATTGTGACCCTCTCTTCATACCAGAGAAGAAACCTGAATTATTATCATATGAAAAGATAAAATATATTGATATTAAACAATACTATAATATATTTTATATGATTCTAAATTTCTAAATTTTTTGTGTATTCTCTGCTAGTCTTTTGCCAGCTGGTCTATCTATGGCTTTTGAAAAATTCCCAACAAATTTCCATTTAATTTCTTATGCTGCTCCACAGTATATTGAAACCACAATGGAGAAAGCCATGCTGTGGTATAGATAACTGTAATTATTTTTAAAGTTTGAATTGGCATTATTTGTTAAAGAAAGCAGATTAAAGTAGAGTCTACTCTGCTGTCTACTTGTGACCTGGTTACCCAGGTTTTCAGTGGGCTAGGTCAATGAAATATAATTGAGGGCAAGTCCTGCTAAGTTGGAAAGATCTTAAGTTTATTATGTAACATAATATAAATGATATAATAGACAAAACATCTTGCTTCTGAGCATAATCAATAAATATTTACTAAGTGCCTATTATGTTTCAGGCATTATGCTAAATGCTAGGGATGAATAAGAGACAAAAGACAGTGTCTTCCCTCAAGGACCTTTCAGTCTAATGGGGGAGACAACATGCAAACAAATTATATAAAACAAGTTATATACAGAATAAATAGGAAATAATTAAAATAGAGAAAATATTGTCATTAAGAAGTGGTTAAGAGAGGCTTCCTGTAGGAGGTGGGATTTTAGTTGGGATCAGAGAAGTTCTTTACTAATTTGACTGGAGAAACACAATTCTCTAAGACCTTCAGAAGCAGTGAAATGAGTGTAAAGAGAACTGAACATGGAGTAAAAAGAATCTAGATTCAAGTTCTACTACTATGAATATCAGAAAATTGTATAACATCTATATACCTCAGTTTCCTCACTTATGAAATGGGACAATAGTACTGTTCTCAAAAAAAAAAAGATCACAAGACTTAATGTATCTAAGTGAAGGAAGTTTATATATTCTTCTTTCTTTTTGTCATGTTCTAATACTTCAGCATGTTTTGGTGGTGGGGATGAGTTTTAAGTAACTGAATATCAATTCTATCTGCATGAGCTTCAGTGGGAAATGGACTGATAGCCTATATGGAACATAGAAAAAACTAAATAGATATTTGCTTTTCATCTAAATATTTATGAGCAGAGTGTCTACCAAACCTTGGCTAATTTACAGAAGCCACAGGTGCTATTGGCTGTATGGCTAACACCCAGCTGGAACAAAAGGAGTAAGTAAGAAAAATGAGGTTATTTTAGCTAAAGAGATATATTTACTGTGAAGGGTAGTAAGTATTAAAGTACGTTTTTAAAAGAAAAGCAGCTAGTTAGTGTAGTGAATAGAGCTCCAGCCCTGAAGTCAGGAAGATTCAAAGGTGGCCTCATTTAACACTTCCTGTCTGTGTGACCCTGGGCAAGTCACTTAGCTCCAATTGTTTCAGGGAAACAATTGTTTCAGGAAAAAAAAAAAAAAAAAAAACAATGACATTTGACTTTGAAGCTCTTTGAAAATAGGACAAAACTGTTTTTTAGAATCCTTTGAAAACAAGGTAGTGGCTCATGTCTGTATTTTCTGCTACTGGAAGAAGAAGAGAGAAAAGGAAAGAAAAAACGAAAGGAAGCAGGAAAATGCTAAAGTTTTGGAGTGGGAGATGTCAGGATTCAAATAAGATGATACAGGTGGTCAACCCCAAGAAAATGTCAAGATAAAAATCACTTATCACACTAACCCCTAGATGTTACCCTACTCTTTTGTCAAGGTCTAGGCTATTTTCTTTTATTATTTCTTTTTAAAAATAATTACTTGTTTTTAATAATTATTTAATAATAATTATATTTTAATTTTTAAATTAATAATTTTAATGATTATTTAATAATTAATTATAAAATTATATTATTTCTATTATTATTGGCTTTGACCAGTTTCCAGTAAGATGACGGGCCATTATCAGCACTGATTTGCCATCACTGCCACCCTAATATGAATTTATCTCCTTTTCTTCCCTCCCAAGTCTATTACATAGCGTAACAAAATTCACAGTACTAAATATATATTAAGATTAATTTAGTTTGTTTCTTTTCCTCTGATGTTCATGTAATCCTCTAACCATATGTTTATTATTGTATTCAAATGAAAAAATGGTGACATGTGGCTCTACTTTTCATTCTTTTCATCATGTTTTAAAACCTCAGCATATTGGGGGGGGGGGGGAGAAATGAGTTTTCAGTAACTGAATGTCCAATTCTATCTTCATGAGCTTCAGTTGGAAATGAAAAACTCATTGCATAAATGGGACATAAGCAAACTAAGTAATTATTTGCTTTTCATGTAAATGTTTATGAACAGAGTGTCTACCAAACCTTGGCTAGTTTACAGAAGCCACAGGTGCTGTTGGCATGACCAATTACCAACTCATCTCACTTGGTTGTTCAAAACACCATCATATCTAGTGTCCTGTCCAGAATCTTAGATCTTTGCACACAAACTTTGGCTGAAGGTGCCTCCACTTCCAAAACTAATATATCTGCTGCCAATATCACAGCTGCTGGTGCAGTCTACCTCTGCCAGGCCTTAGCAATAGGCATAGCAATCAATCAGCAGGGTCTACAGTTTCCTGCAGTTCCAGAAGCTCTAGCCATGATTGTTTTCCTCACAGCCAAATCTGCCAGGAACAGATTCAAAACTATTCCAGTCCCTGTTTCTCATTTAACAACACTGAATAAAGGGGTACAGGCAGTTCAGATACTTCACAAGGTGCTTGGCAGTCAGTTGTCAAACAATAACATGCTGATAGTTTGGGAGTATGTTTTCTGGAGCAATGGTAGATAGTGCCAATAAAGGTAGAAGTCACTCCCAAAACCAACAAAGTATAGGGATTCTTCTCCTAAAGCACAACTGTGTCAGTACTCAATGCTCTCAAAGTGAAAATTTGAATCAAAAAAGAAAAAAGGGAGATTTTAGTTATGCTGATCTCTTTCTAGGATGATAATCAAGCTGACACAAAACAAGAAGTATCTCTTTCTTCAGACTAAGTTTTCATCAGGAAAAAAGGCACAGTGTATCAAATGATGACTGGATAACTTGGTTAGAAAGACAATGACAATTTCAAATAATAAAGCAAGCAAATAGATCACATCCTGCACACACACACACACACACACACACAGCCAAAATATGGCACCCTGGTAAGACAGCAGATGATTTTTCATGGTATATAGATTTAGTGTCCTAATTTAGGAAAGGGACTACTGAAAGATTCTGGCTAGTATGGAAAAAATTGACCTCATACTATATCACTGCAAGAGAACTACTGCGGTTTCTAATATGATTTCTCCTGAATATCTTAAGGGCATTGGACAATGAATCCCAATTCCCAGTCTGACAGCATGAATTTTCTAGATATTCCCTGGAGAGTCTGATGTGACCTAATGGCTTTTTTTCTTAATATTATTTGTACAGGTCCCCATAGCTTAATATAGTACAGGAATGATTACTGAACAAACCAAAATTGCTTTTGCTGTGAATTAAGAAAGAAGATTATTCAGACTTGATCATGATAACTGGAAATAGGATTTCATAAAAAGCAAGGGATGAAATGAAAATGAATGGGTTATTGCCAATAAATAGTTTGAGACAGTCACTAATTTGAAAATAAGAAGTTATAAGTGAGAGCTGAGTAAAGAAGCAGCTTTTAAGTAATTTCAAAGGCATTGCTTTAAATAAAGGTTGGTTGATACCCAAATTGAATAATTCAAGCAATATGTGTAGATTCAAAAGGGAGCAAAACAGATTTTGAGAGCCAAAAGTAATTCTAGGCACCTTCTATGATCTGAAAATTAGGGGTAATATTGTGATTTGGGGGGTGACATAAGTTGTTTATAATACATAATGTCTTGTTTTCCCTTTCAAAGTTGTGATTGCCTAAACACAGTTCACAAATCTAAAGAAATTAAAGGGCAGCTATAACCCCTTGGTGGTGGCAATTAGTGTTGCTTTTATAAAAAGAAAATTTTTTTTTTAACATGACTTCATCTAAATGATGCTATGTAGTCAGTTAAAAGAGAAAAGCCCAGTCAGTCTATTGGGTTCATATGAGAGTCCATTATTGTTTTGATTTCTTTTCCCAGAAACTTGGTTGGTTCCTTTGGAATAAATTAGGTACAACCATACAGCTAAGTTTTATTAGTATTTATTTATTCAAGTCTTCTCAGGTTATTCTGACACTGTCCTTTAATCATTTCTTATGGGACAATTATACTTCTTCATGGTGGTATGTCATACGATGTTCTTCAGTTCCCCAGTTTATGGGTATCTACTTAATTTATACTGTAGAAATTGCTGTTATCAAGATTTTTGTACTTGAGCTCTTTTTTCTTTTTCCTTTTTTCACTTTGGGAGATGAGCTTAGTATTCATATCACTCACTGAGTCAAGGGACACGCTTTGGCTTATATACATAATCCTTTACCAGGATGTCCTGAACTGTTTCAGTTAAATATTGGTAATATTTTAACAAAAGGGCCATTACTTTTTTCCTCTTTTAAAAATACACTTTTTACTTCATGGAATTTATTTTTATATTTGAAACTATATATAAAATACAATAGTTATTAGATTTTCTTTTTTAATGAATTTTATTGATATCTTTTATTGGTACATCACCTAATTTTTTTTCCAAAATCTCCTCTCTTCCCACATCCCAGAGACCAGACTTTACAACAAAGAATATTTTTAATATAAAAAAAGAAGAAAGAAGAGGAAGAATATAAAAGTCAGCAAAAATGACTCATACAATATAGACAATATTCTACACTGTGGGCCTCCTATCACTAAGGATTGAGTATGAGGAAAGAGGTATCTTTTAAAAAAATATTAATTTGAACTAAAATTCACATTCTTCAAAAAGAAGAAGATTTCCATGTGAAAAGCACAACCTAAAAAAGGTTTTCACTTTAAAGAGCATTCACTATAAAACCATAAATTTACATTTCAAAATGTTTTTTTTTAAACTATATAAGTAAAAAAAAAAATAAAAAAAATAAAACTATATAAGTACTACTTCGTTTTCAAAGCTATTCTGCTTCCCATGTTTTCTTCTACATTTTCTTTTATTCTCTGCTATGCAGTTTTTATATTTTCCCTCCCTTCACTCACTGCAATCCTACAGTTAGCTATCATTAGACTGTGTGTGTGTGTGTGTGTGTGTGTGTGTGTGTGTGTGTGAGAGAGAGAGAGAGAGAGAAGCACAACCTAAAAAAGGTTTTCACTTTAAAGAGCATTCACTATAAAACCATAAATTTACATTTCAAAATGTTTTTTTTTAAACTATATAAGTAAAAAAAAAAAATAAAAAAAAAATAAAACTATATAAGTACTACTTCGTTTTCAAAGCTATTCTGCTTCCCATGTTTTCTTCTACATTTTCTTTTATTCTCTGCTATGCAGTTTTTATATTTTCCCTCCCTTCATTCACTGCAATCCTACAGTTAGCTATCATTAGACTGTGTGTGTGTGTGTGTGTGTGTGTGTGTGTGTGTGTGTGAGAGAGAGAGAGAGAGAGAGAGAGAGAGAGTGCACGTATAACACCATATTCTACGTACTTTTAGTTTATCAGTTCTTTCCTTTCCTTGGAGATAGATAACATCATCCTTTATAGATCCTTCATAGTTACTTTGAGTATTTGTAATATTCGAAATGACTTACTCAGTTTTTTAAAAACAATATTGTTGTTTACAATATTTTCTTAGTTCTTCTTATTTCACTCTTCATTATTTCGTGTAGATATTTCTATGTTTTTATAAACTCATTGAGCTCATCATTTCTTATAGCACAGTAGTATTCCATTACACTCATATACCACTATTTGCTTAGCCATTTTTCAATTGATAGATTTACAATTCTTTGTTACCACAAAGAGAGCTACTCTAAAAAATTTAAAACACATAAGTTCTTTTACTTTTTTCCTAATCATCTTTGAGGGAAAGATCTAACAGTGACATTGCTTTTGGGGTATAATTCCAGATTGTACTACAAAATGGTTGGATCAGTTCACCCTTCCTCCAGTAGTAAATTAATGTCCCAACTTTTCCACATCACCTTCAAATTTGTCATTTTCCCTTCAATCATTTTAGTCCATCTGATAAGTATAAAATAATATTTCAAGATTGTCCAAGGCTGCGGGGGGGGGGGGGGGGGTTTGCCTTGGACATCACACAGGGTACGGCTCAGGTAATCTGAGGGTAGCCTTGTAAGTGTGAACAAGATGGCGTGGGGAGGAAGGGGTCCCACCTGAAGAAGCAACATAGCAATTCCCAGGAGAGGCATGCCGGACTTTGGAGGGGAATACCTTGAATATCCCTATTAGGAAATGAATGCACACAAAATATCTACATGTAGCTTCCTGTAGAGAATCATGTATCTACTATAGGTTAGAATGTGCTTACGTATGATGTAGGAAGTAGAAGCAGGCACCAAGATGATAAAAGGACTTTCAGTCTTTATAATAAAGCAGAGTCTCACACCATCCTGGCGCTTACCCCTCATTATTCACAGTCTTCACCATTCAAGTGGACAGGCAGTGCTGGTCACATAAGACCTGTTCCACTTGGGATTTGGAGCCATGACCCAACACTTATTGTTATTGCAAAGATTTCCAATATAATACTGAATAATATTAAGGACTAAACATATCCTTGTTTCACACCCAATCTTTATTGGGAGAGTGTCTAGTTTATCTTCATTGCAAATAATGTGTATTGATGGTTTTAGCAAATGATTCTTCTCGAGAAGGAAAAAAATCATCTATATTCATAATTTCAAGTGGCTTTTAAAAAAAATAGGAATGAGCATATACTTTATCAAAAACTTTTACTGTATCTATCGATATAAACATATAATTTTGATATCTTTATTATTAATAAATTTTCCTTATGCTTAAACCATCTCCTCATTCCTAGGATAAATCCCTCTTGGTCACAATGTACAATATTTGTAATATAATGTTGTAATTTCCTGGATACTATTTTATTTAGGATTTTTATGTCCATATTCATTAATGAGGTATCTTTTATTAATTCTTTTTTGGTATCATGCTTTTTTTCCTAATTTCCCAATGTTCATTTTAAATTTTTTTGAACTTATTGTTCTTTCCATTTACATTATTGTGGTAATGTCCCAATGTTCATTTTAAATTTTTTTGAACTTACTGTTCTTTCCATTTACATTATTGTGGTTATTGTGTACTGTTTTCTAGATTCTGCTTGCTTCAGTCTATTACAGTTTATTTCCATCTTTCCAGCACAGTAATATAACAATGCATTTTTGTACAACAATTAGCTTAGTAATTCCCTAATTAATAGACATCTATTTTATTTATAGTTCTTTGCTACCAAGAAAAAAAAACATGTTGTTTAAATATTTTTATGTACATGCTGACTTGGTTCTTGTTAATTGCCTCCTTGAAGCACATTTCTCATAGTGGAATCTTTGAGTTGAACAAAGAGTATAGAAATTGCAATTATTTAATTTGCATGATTGCTTTCTAAATTAGTTTTACTAATTCATAGCTTCACCAATAATGTAGTAGTATGTCCATATTTCCACAGGTCCTCCAACATTGACTATTGTGCCAATTTGTTATAAAACCTTAAAGTTGTTTTGCTTTGCATTTATCTTATTATTGGTCATTCAGAGCATCTTTTCATACAGTTGTCAATGGTTTGTAATTCTTGTTTAATGTCATTTGGCCTCTTATTTATTGAGGAATGTTTATTCTTTTCATTAAGGTTATGAATTAGGTTATTATCTTCTATGAGGTAAAGAAGATCAACTTAGAAAGTTAGTGATGGATTCTGAACAAACTAAATTCCTTCGTATATTGTCCCATTTAGGTAATGTCATTATCAGATATATCTACAAGTCTTTAGAAGGAAGTAAATAACATGAAAAACATCCCATTTTCTAAATGTTTTGATACATGCCATTCACAGGCCCCTATAAATTCTCATTTGCATTAAAATAGTGTGTGTGTGTGTTTGTGTGTGTTTGTAACATATAAAAAGCAGTCTGTCCAGATTAGAAATTTTTGAATTCTGAGTAAGCTTCACATACTTATAAAAGAAAGAGATGGGATGTGATTTCAATAACTCCTGATAAGGAAAAAGCATCTAACAGAGTTTGGGCTTAATGTTTTCCAAGGTCCCTTCCAGCACTCAAACTATTATCCTAGGACTCAACTCATAAGCTCAGAGAGTTGCCTGCAATAGTGAGACATTAAGTGATCCTCACTCCCAAACTACCTCACATAAAATTTTCTTAACTTTACTTGCATTCATTTAGCTTCATCTATATTGCATATATTTTCATATGTACTTGTTTCCCCCAGGTGAGTGTATGAACTTATTGTGAGTGGAGTATGATAGTATAGTATTTTTATCTTCAGCACTTAGCATAGTACATAGCACATATATAGATGTTTAATAAATACTTTTTGATTGATTAATTATGTTATTTAAGGGGCAGGTAAGTAATGTAATGGATAGAGTATTACACTTGGAGTCAAGAGGACCTGAGTTTAAATCCAGCTTCAAATACTTACTACATTTGTGACCTTGGACAAGTCACTTAAACTCATTGTTTGCCTCAGTTTCTCGTCTGTATGATGAGTTAGAGAAGGAAATGGCCAAACATACCAAAGATGGTTGTCTTTGCCAAGAAATTCTCAAATGGCATCATGAGTAGTTAGACTGAAATGACAACAACAATAACAAATATGTTTTAATCTTACTATAGGATACAAGAACTTGGCCTGACTAATTTTGAATGAATTGAAGATTTGAATAATTTTTTGAATATCATGATTACTCTAGCTCCACATTATTTAAATATATTAGTTGTATAGTAAATCAAAGATTTATGGTTTAAGTTGGCAATTGGTTGATACTAGGATGTTGCCAAATAAGCCAATTCTTACTATGATGCAGTTAATCACCCAAAGCTTTGGGAATTTTTCAGTAAAGCTGTAGAGCCATGGTTGCCAAGCTGATTTGGCATTACCCAATATGTATTCCCTGGAGCTTAAGATAATTAGTGTGATTGTTTAATTGAGGTCCATAAAGAGCAGCCTCTGAAACATGTATCCATATATGAGCATGCTATAATTTAATTTCAGATGTGATGATGATCATATGGAAAACACAAAATAGTAAAATAGTCAAATTCCCCACACATGTAGGTACCATTCTGGGA
Source organism: Sarcophilus harrisii (assembly GCF_902635505.1). Classification (NCBI taxonomy): domain Eukaryota; kingdom Metazoa; phylum Chordata; class Mammalia; order Dasyuromorphia; family Dasyuridae; genus Sarcophilus; species Sarcophilus harrisii. Next base: position 406,324,394 of record NC_045428.1, on the reverse strand, counting down.
AATGATCTAGGAACTTTGTTCTTCAGATAAAAAAGGCAATCCTTTGAAGTAGGGTGCTTCAGTAAGACATCATTTTATCTAGAGATGACTAGATTTATTATTATCATTATCATACTATAATTATTATTTAATGAGAACTCTTGAGATTTCTACAATAGTTTGCATAGCCAGTTTATAAATATAATTATTTTGTTATTCATAATAATGAAATTTCTGTTAACTAGGTCAGAACTAAAGATTTTATTCTTATATCAGGGAAATTAAATAATTGTTATTCTTTTAAAAATATATTTAGTCATAAATTTCAGTAATGTTCAAGTATAAATTTTCAAATACCTTTCATTTATTTCTATTAGATAATTTGAGACAAAAATGAATCATAATAGAGATTTTTCAGGTTCAGAGGATTTTAAAATTTTACCCTTTCATAATTTCCAGGTTGCAATCATATGCTTTTAATACTTATTAATATTATAAGAAAATAAAACTTCCATCCTAGTTGGTGAGAGTATGATTTGACACTAAACTTTAAACAAAAGCCTTCTTTGCATTTATACTAGGGGTAATGGTAACTTTAATTAAGATGTAGTTTCTTGAATTAGGGGAAGCCTTGCATGTAGTAGGTAATAAATGTTTGTTGAATTGAATTGAGTCAAATTGTAGCATATGTAAATTGCAATAAATGGAAAGGGAAACAAGGAGACATAGAAAGCTCTCCTAGAAGAGTTGGTATTTGAATGTGCAGGGCAAAAATAGGGAGAGCTGTTCCTGAAGAGCAATATGTAACATAGGAATAGCAGTCATGGATCATGGGTACAGTAGTAAACAGAAAAGTTGTATAGCTGCCAGTTTCATTGTCCCCAGGTTGATGGACTTGTAGCCCTGACATGCAGCAGGTTGAGCCCTCTAATCAAATATTCCCCAAAGCTACTCTAAGCTCAAATTTATATAGATTTTTTATCAGAGTTTCAATGGCACCAATAGGAAACTCCCATCATCTAAGAAACAAAGTGGTAGGATAGCTTTGACCAGAGGTATCAAAAACCTGCTTGTGACCTATAACAAGTTGGAATTTAAACCAGATTAAAATTTAATTGAAGAATGTGGTAAATTGAAAACACAATAAAGCCTAGATAATGTTGATGTCATTTTCTATGTCAATATGTGGTCTTAAGAAATCCTAATGCATGACTTAGTGACCTTTGTTTCCATCTGAGTTTCACACTATTGGGGTATTTTCTGAGTTGTCTGGAAAAGAAATGGTGATCAGACATTACAAGAAATGGAATTGTCACTGCAAACCAGAGGCTAGAGAATGGGGCAATGCCTAGCATTGCATAGTTAAGTCTTAGCTTCCATGTATTTTAGAGGTTAAGGATATGCTAATCAAATCCACTTTCCTCAGCTCACAGAATAATATTCTCAGGATGACTAACAATTCAACAAACAGTGGATGCAGGCAATTTGAAAAAGGATATATAGAGATGGCAGAGTAGTTAGTATATGTGAATTATGGGAGAGGCAGATTTCAGGCACTAGGAAGAGCAAGAGCAAAGAAGTGGAGAAAATGCAGTATTTAGAGCATTCCAAGTTAGCTGAAGTATAGTGTATATATAGAGGGAGTTTGAAATATAGTTGAAGAGTCAGAGTGACCACAGATTGCAGAGGACCTTGAATACCAAGCAATGGAGTTTGAACTTGATCCTTCAGTCTATAGAAATATATTAAATCATTTTGAACAGAGGGTCATAGGATCATAACTCTGAGCTGTTAGGGAACCTAGAGGCCAATAATCCTGTCTGCTCATTTTACCAGTGAGGAAACTGAGGTCCAGAGAGGTTATATATCTTGCCATAAAGTTATGTAAGGAGTGTCAGAGATACAATTTGAAACGATTTCATCTGATGTAAAAGCTGGAACTCTTAACCCATAGTGCTATAAGACCTATCCCACAAGACAGACAAGTCTGGAATGGAAGCCAGAGAGGCTGATAGAAGAAGCCCATGGAATCTTTTCTTATCTCCTTTGAATTGTTGGTATTGTGAAAGCAGAGGAGGAGAAAAATCAGGTATATTTTTACATTCTGTTTTTGTACTGTGTTAAACAAATATTATCACTTGACCTCACACCATTTTATCATATCTTATCTTCTGTCTCTGACATTATTGGATATATACTAAATATCTTCTTTATAATCCAGGTCTTCAAGTATGGTACTGAATTTTCTGTAAAGTCCTCTTGACTTTTTAGCTCTATATACCCTTTTAATGATAACCTTTTTTCAGTATTTTGTGTTGACTATGTTAGTCTGAGGTATTATAGTCTTTCATTGGAAGTGCTGCCTAGATCTGTACATTACTTCTCAAAAGAAAGGAGTGAAGGAATGAATTTTAAATAAATGAATCATTTGTATTAAGGCTTACAAAAAAAAAAAAAAACCCTTCCTATTCATTAACCTTTATTATTCTCATCATAGCCTGGTAAGAATGGTAGTGCAAGAAGCATTATTTCACTTCAGAGATGAAGATGCCAAAAAGTAAAATTATACACATAGTTCAAGTGTCATAGGCTAAATAGTATGTCATTAAACTAAATCTAACTCCTCTGAGAACAATTATAGCATGGTTTTTCTATGCCATGATAATGCATAGATTAAAAGGAAAAAATTGAAGAAAAAAATATTTGCAGTTAAGTTTCCCTAATAAAACTCTCATTTCTAAGACATATGAGGAATAGATTCAAATTTATAAGATTAAGAACACTTCCCACTTGGTAAAAGATTTAAGGATTGAACAGGCAGTTCTCTAGGGAAGAAACAAAGGCTATCTCTGACAATATGAAACTTGTTCCAAATTACTATTAATTAGAGATATGCAAATTAAAGCAATTTTGAGATTTCACCTCACACACCCATAAGATTGACTAAGATGATTAAAAAAGAAAAATGACAAGTGTTCTAAAAGCAAATGTTCTTTTTCTTTCTTTTTTTTTTTTTACTAATGAGATGGGGTAAGGAGAGAGAAAATAGATTTCTGTTAATAAACAAAGCAAAACAGTTTAAATCCCTCCCAAAGAAAAAGAAGCTAGAAGTCCACCCACCTGATTTTAGTCCTAGTATACTGAATATTAGAATTAATCTTTAATAAGATAAAATGAATTTGTTGTCCTAAGTTCAAGCACAGAGTATCAGCTTAATATTTCATTTAATAAGACAACTTTTAGTCTTGTCTATAAAGCCTTTGTTGCAAGTTGGAATATTTCTTTAATCTCACAGCACTTTCTCAATTTTAATTCAGATGTATGCCGTGAGTTGTGTTCCCTGAAGTATGGTTCCCAAGATGATTGATGAGCCTTTAAGTGTAAAACTCATAATATGAAGGGTTCAGCAACCATCCTGTTGTTGCACAGGATGTTACAGGATGGTTGTTGAACCTTTCATATTATGAGTTTGAGTCAGCAGCATTCCACAAAATCAAAGAGACCTCCAAGCATTAGTACAAGATGGTCTTTGGTAATAGGGTTGCGAGACATATATGTAAATGTAGAAATAAAGGAGAAAATATGTTCAAAAATTCTTTTTATTATCAAGAGCAAATTATATTTCCTTCATGACTTTGAAACAAAGAAATAGCACTTATACAATTAGCAAAAACTGAAAGGACAATTCTACCTATTTTGTCATTAACAGGGGTGCAAAATCTTCTTTCAAACTGAGTAATTCAGTTGTTTTGATGAAGTCAGCATGTGAGAGAAGTCAAACAGGAGAGTTTGAGAAAACATTTACTTCTATTTCTCATTTTGCAATTTAAAATACAGGGACAAAATGTTTTTTATGGTATCCTTACTTACATTCTCACCCTAGAAGTAGTGAATTGCCTTGACAATTTTGCAACTGTTTTACACAAACATGGCAGCTTTTGCTGATAGTTTTTTAATTGCTTAATCAGTTGGCCTATGATATAGATAAGTCTTGCTATACTCACTTTACAAACAAGATAACTGAAAAAATAGGAGGTGTGGTTGCAATTTGCAGAAAACTACATCCCTGCTTTGTGTGTAAAGTCTATACTGAAGATAATTTAACTGTATCTATATTTAATCCCAATCAAAATGTAAGCACTGACTAGTTCAGAGCTGTTTCTGAGGTTACAAAATAAAGTTAGATATCCTAAATCCCAGATATGTCCCAAGGACATGATTTGTTGAATTATGCATTCTCCATAAAAGTCCCTTTTTAACAGACAAGCTTCTTTAAAAACATTGATTTTTGAGGCAATGACATGGTATAGTGGATAGAGCACCAACACTGAAATCTGGAGGACCTGAGTTCAAATCTGGCCTCAGACACTTAATGCTTCCTAGCTGTGTGACCTTGGGCAAGGTGACAAATGCTTTAGGCTCTTGATTGGCCAAGTGACAAAAAGACTTTTTTAAGATTCAGCAATTTTTTTGATGCTGTTATATGCAAGTCACTGTGCTTGGCAGTAAGAAAACTAGAAAGATATTAATTAGATTTATGGTTAATCTTAGAGATTATCTATTCTATCACTTCATTTAACAATGAATTAAGAGAAGTCTAAAGAAATGAAATTAATTACCAAAGGTCATATGAGTAGGGAATGTCTGGGATTGGGAAGTATTCCCATTCTAGTGCACTTTCCACTATATAGTTGTTTCCTGTTGTTGTTTTTTTGTTTTGTTTTGTTTTTTTCCCCCCAGGGATTCTCAATAGATTTTCCACAAATGTGTGCTCCCATCTATAACGAGAACTGAGAACAGTGCCTAGAAAATTGATTGGGGAATTAGAGGTGTCGTCAGAAGTACTACTTTATCGAATGAATCTAGTGCTTTCTTGACAGTATCTGGTCTCCTAGGTCCAATGGCATCCCATGCAGTTGTAGAAATATTTCCTAGAAACAAGAGTTTAGCCATTCTCCAATTGAAAAATGGTCAAAGGATATGAACAGACAATTCTCAGATGAAGAAATTGAAACTGTTTCTAGTCATATGAAAAGATGCTCCAAGTCATTATTAATCAGAGAAATGCAAATTAAGACAACTCTAAGATACCACAACACACCTGTCAGATTGGCTAAGATGACAGGAAAAAATAATGATGATTGTTGGAGAGGATGCGGGAAAACTGGGACATTGATGCATTGTTGGTGGAGTTGTGAACGAATCCAACCATTTTGGAGAGTAGTTTGGAACTATGCTCAAAAAGTTATCAAACTGTGCATACCCTTTGATCCAGCAGTGTTACTATTGGGCTTATATCCCAAAGAGATTATAAAGAAGGGAAAGGGACCTGTATGTGCACGAATGTTTGTGGCAGCCCTTTTTGTAGTGGCTAAAAACTGGAAACTGAATGGATGTCCATCAGTTGGAGAATGGCTGAATAAATTGTGGTATATGAATATTATGGAATATTACTGTTCTGTAAGAAATGACCAACAGGATGATTTCAGAAAGGCCTGGAGAGACTTACATGAACTGATGCTGAGTGAAATGAGCAGGACCAGGAGATCATTATATACTTCAACAACAATACTATATGATGACCAGTTCTGATGGACCAGGCTATCCTCAGCAATGAGATCAACCAAATCATTTCCAATGGAGCAGTAATGAACTGAACCAGCTATGCCCAGAAAAAGAACTCTGGGAGATGACTAAAAACCATTACATTGAATTCCCAATCCCTATATTTATGCACACCTGCATTTTTGATTTCCTTCACAAGCTAATTGTACAATATTTCAGAGTCTGATTCTTTTTGTACAACAAAGTAACGTTTTGGTCATGTATACTTATTGTGTATCTAATTTATATTTTAATATATTTAACATCTACTGGTCATCCTGCCATCTAGGGGAGGGGGTGGGGAGGTAAGAGGTGAAAAATTGGAACAAGAGGTTTGGCAATTGTTAATGCTGTAAAGTTACCCATGGATATATCCTGTAAATAAAAGGCTATTAAATAAAAAAAATAAAAAATAAAAAAAGAAACAAGAGTTTAGAAGGATAAACTGAATAGAAATATGTGCTGCTCTGAATAAATGAAAATCCTTCTTCATATGGGGGCTCAGAGAAAATATGGAGGTCTGTGAAGCAGAGCCATCATGATGAGGGATCTCACCGCATATTCTCTCTGCTTTATTAGAACAGTGGTTCTTGATCTTTTGGGACTCAAGAAAACTTTATGCATGTTCTGCAATTTCTGCAATCTTCTTTTGATGAAAGAAATTTCCTCTATCAAAGAAAGAATATGGTAGGTTTTGATCTTATCTTAGAAACCACTCAGATAAAGTTTGCTAGTGAGAGATTTTCTTCAAGGACCTATCCTATAAGTGTACCCAATTCCTCCCATTTAATTGAAAATAAAGAAGTTAAATGATTTGAATTATTGATACCTAAAGCTTCATATATTTATATATATATGTGTGTGTGTGTGTGTTATGTGTGTGTATATATATATATATATGTGTGTGTGTATGTGTGTATATAAAAATATGTATGTGTGTGTGTGTGTGTGTGTATATAATCCAAGTACATTTTTGCATTTCTCTGCTTCTTTGGAAACCATATGCCTCTTATTTGTATTTTGTTTTTCACAGTTTCTCTTGCTTTTTGTCTTCCTTGCATAGTTAGTCAAGAAAGCAGATTTTTGTATGTATGAATCTTTGTTTACCCTATCAAGAAAATCAATGGATCAATGACTTTAAGGTATCTACTAGGTAGATCGCATGGTACACATCAGTAAAAGTGATCTAGGAGCATGTCTATGACTACTAGAAACATTAACTGGGATCGAAAGTGCCTACCTATGTCCTTAAAAAAAATGGGGCAATTAGGTGTTATTTTTATCCTTGTTTTACATATTTTATCCTATATTTTACTGGAAACTGAAACAGAGGTTTAACAACTTGTCTATAGTCACATAACTCGTAAGATATCTGACAAGATTTGAACTCTAGTCTCCTTGACTACAGGTCCAATATTTTACCCACTGCATCAGTCCACTGATTAGTCTTCTAATTAACTAAATCAAGAGTCCTTAATCTTTTGTGGGTGTCTTTGACACCTTTACAATCTTTGTCAGTGAAACCTGACTTTGTTAAGAAGAATTGTCTGTTATTTACAATCATTATGAAGAAAGTGCCAAGTTATCGATTAAAATATTATTTTCCTCTGCTCTTATTTTCCACTTATAGATCTCTTGAAATCCTTCTGCCATCCATGGATCCAAGATTAAGAACCCTTGGGCAATATGATCTCTAAGATGCTATGATTAAATTGGCTGTCCTTCATATTTAGATATAATTAAAGGTATAAAGAAAAAATAAAATATGGTGATTTCCTGCCTTCAAAAGCTTACAATTTAGGTTGAAAGAAAATGTTAACATGCACAAAATAATTAGATATCAATGAAAAAAACACTATATAACTTTTGATTATATTATTAATTGGAGTCTCTATTTAAGGTTTAAAATGGAGGAGTAAGGGTGAATGAAATATTTTGAAGGTCTATTCCATATCTTACATTATGATCCTATGATTTTATTATTAGAATAGGAAAATCCCATTGTGGAAGCTCCTCCCATATGTTAGAGAAAAGGCTTAAACTTAAGCAAATCTTTTTGGTTCTAAGTCCTGCCATTTATCTATTACAGTGACTGCTTAAAGAATTACGGGATCACTAAATATATAAAATGTTAATATTGAATCAGGTGATTTCTTTTTTAAAATATATTTTTATTTTCCCCAGTTGCATATAAAACATTTTTGCTACACATATACATACATTTTTATTCTTTTATATATTTCCATATGAGTCATGTTGAGAGAGAAAAATCAGAACAAAATAGAAAAACCATGAGAGACCAAAAAAAAAAAAAAAAAAAAAAAAAAAGAAGAAGAAAAAGAAAAGTGAACATAGCATGTATTGATTTACATTCAGTTTCCATAGTTTTCTTTCTGGAACCAGATGGCATTTTCCATACACAGTTTATTTGGATTGCCTTGGATCACTGAACTGCTGAGAAAAACAGTGTCTATCATAGTTAATCATTACATAATCTTGCTGTTCCTGTGTGCAGTGTTTTCCTGGTTCTGTTTGCTTCCTTAAGCATTTGTTTGTGTAAATCTTTCCAGGCTTTTCTAAATTTAGCCTGTTCATCATTTTTTATAGAACACTAATATTTAATTACTGTAATATACCATAACTTATTCAGCCATTCCCCAAATGATGGGCAGATACTTATTATCCAGTTCTTTGCCACCATAAAAAAAGTTGTACACATGTGGATCTTTTCCCCTCTTTTATGATTTTTTTTTTGGATACAAACCCAGTTGTGGCACTGCTAGATGAAGGCGTATGCACAGTTTTGTGGCCCTTTGGCCATAGTTCCAAATTCCTTTCCAAAATGGTTGGGTCATTTCACAACTCTACCAATAATGCATTATTATCCCAGTTTTTGCACATCCCCTCCAAGATTTGTCATTTTCTTTTTCTGTAATTTTAGCCAATCTTAGAGGTGTGAGATACTACCTCAGAGTTGTATTAATTTGCATTTCTCTAATCAGTAGTGATTTAGGGATTTTTTCATATGACTATAGATGGCTTTAATTTCTTCATTTGGAAATTGCCTGTTCATATTCTTTGACTGTTTATCAATTGGGGAATGGTTTGTATTCTTATAAATTTGAGTCAATTCTCTCTATATTTTAGAAGTGAGGCCTTTATCAGAAACACTGGCTATAAACATCTTTTCCCAGCTTTCTGCTTTTCTTCTAATTTTGGCTGCATTGGTTTTATTTGTGCAATTTTTTTATTTAATATAATCAAAGTTATTCATTTTGCAATTCACAATGTTTTCTAGTTCTTATTTGGCCATAAATTCCTCCCTTCTCCAAAGATCTGATAGGTAAGCTATCTGTTGCTCTTCTAATATGCTTATAGTATCACTCTTTATGCCCAAATTGAAAAAATTTTCCTGTCCTAACATTTTTCAGATGGGAAAAGCTTCTTAAAACATATGGGAAACACTATTTCCATTGTTCTTCAGAATGTAAAAATTATGATCTTAATGGAGATTGTTAAAGCAATAATATTATCAATTCAACAGGCCTTTAATAAGCATCTTCTAAGTGCGTGATAACTGTGTTCACTGCTAGATATACAAAAAAAGGCAAAAAAAAAAATTTGCAGCACAGAGGATGCACATACTATATTCTAATAATGTATACACAGATTTAACTGAAGATTATCTCAATATTCATAATAAGGACAACAAGCAAGTTTTCTTGAAAAAGATAGATAGAATGTATCAGTTCTTAGAAATTACCAGTTTGCAGATTGCAAGGACTTTCAGCCCAGAATGTGTTCAAAGATAAACCTTTCCCTGATGGTTTCAGCAGCTTTCTGCGAATGCTGCTTTTGGCTCTCATATCACCTTTGCTCAAAGACCCAGCAGCTTTTCTCCTCACTACCCAACTGGTTATTCTAACTAATGCTGCTACTTCTCAGCAGGCAACAGCCACAGTGTATCATTTGAAATTGGGCCTTTGTTTAGGTAAAATTGTCATTGTAATCACAAAGCAGCTGGTATTAAAACACACTTCTCCTTGGGATTATAAATCTGAAAGTCTAAAATATTGCTTAAAATAAACTCAGCTTAAAATGAGAAAAAAGAAAGAATTTCCTGGTCACTGAAACAATATTAACAATGATAGCATGGTTCCCAATCCTTCATACTATTAAGAGTTCCCTTTGAGATTATCTCCAGTTTATTTTACATATATCTTGATATGTATAATTGTTTGCATGTTGTCTTTCTCTTGGAATATGAGCTTCCTGAGGCAAGACTGTTTTTGACTTTCTTTGTATCCCTAGCGCTCATCATAGTACCTAGTACATAGGAAGTGCTTAATAAATACTTATTGACTTGATTGATTTGACAGTAGTTTTCAAGTTTCCAAAGCAATTTCTGCAGAACCACTCTATTAAGGAAATCATAAATTTACAATAATTCCTCTTTTAAGATGAAGAAATTCAGATGCAAGGGTCAAGAGCTTTCACCTTTGTGACATATAGTCAAAGACATCAAACATACATCAAAGACTGATGCAAAATTCAAATGAGGTTTCATTCTTAGCCTAGCATTATTCCTTCCATATTATCCTGTTTTTAATTTGAAATTAAATTGTAATTTGTAAATTTAAATTTACATTTTTGTCTCAGCACAGCTTTGGAATAACATTGAAGATTCTCCCAAAGAGAACCTTAAAATATAGACATTACACTCTAAAAAGTGATCTTGAGGGCATTGCATCACTACATCACTACAGCAATATGATATATGTATGTGATATATCTGTTTTTCATCCTTGGCAAGTAGGCAAAGTGCCACATTTAGTATTAAGAGTTGACTGAATATCTTTGAAGCAGTCTGGTTGGTTGGTTGTTGTCCATTTTCAAAGAGTACCATACTGACATCAATATATTAGACTCAAGTTACAGTGTGCTGATGGTGGATCATCAGACCAATATGAGCTCAGAATGCTCTGCCACAGGTTGGGAACAAATAGCCCATGTGACTATTTGGGATGAATTCTCTAAATCTACACATTTCACACAATGTATGTGGTCAGCAAGTGTGAAAGGTGGGATTTTTTTTCAAACTGCAGCAAAAACAATCCTTCCTACATGAGGTTTTACCTGGTCTCTCCAAAAATTACTTTTAATTTTTTTCTTTTGAATTAATATGAATGTACATGTTTATAAATATATCCTATTCATGTGCAGGCATGTTTGTATAGTATGTAGACATAAAGGATATATATATGTACTACAGATTTATATATAACTACGCACATAAAGATAGTATATATACTTACATGCACTGTGAGTATACAATCATGTTTGTATTATATGTATGTTATATTATGTACTTATATGTGTAATTGTTATCTCTCTCTTCCAGAGGATCAAATTTGCTCAAAGGCAAGGGGTATCAAATTTCTTGTTTTTGTAACACCAGCAGAGTATCTGGCACATAGTAGGTACTTAATAAATACTTGCTTGATTACTAATTAAAAGCCCAGTACTCTTTGCATTATGCCATGTGACCTGTAATTACTATTATTTAAAGATATATCCAAGTGCCCTCATTATCTCTGCTCAGAATACAGTATTCAATCAACATTTATTTAGTGTTTTAAGAATATTTTCCTAACATTCCAGAACCATGGAAAATAATTAGAAATCTAAATGTGAAGACACATGGAAAGGACATAGGAAATATATAAATAAATCTTTGAACAAGTGTAAAACTAAAAAGTTACTAGATTACAGCAGAATTAACCAGAGACAGTTTTGTGGAGATAAATACTAAGTATGTTTTTGAAAGAGGTAGTTTTAAGGTAAGTATACTTCTTGAGGCCATTTCCCTTTACTTCATGCTCCTTCCTAGTTTCTCGTAGTCAACATACATTATTTGCTATTCCCTAAACTCCACATGCTATCTCCCACTTTTCTCCCTTTTGTAGATATATCTTTGCATGAGGAAACTCCATGTTCTGCTAGATTGCTTAATCCAAGACTCAGTTCATATGTCTTCATGCCCCTTCAGTTCATGAAAGCCTTTTCCTCTCCTTACTTTTATTTTTTAGTACATTTTCTTCTCAAAGTATCTGATACATGTGACTTTTTCTTTTTCAGAAAATTTTAATGGAAAAATCATAATTAAAATAGTTTTTTGGTAAATATTTGATCTATTATTTAAGGAGTTTGTGACAATAGAAGAAATAAATTTGTTACCAGACAAGAATCTCCAACACTTCTGACTGAATGATAATTGGAAAACCTTTTAATCTTTATGATTGTCACCTTTTTCATTTAGAGAATGGGGATGGGAATGTCCCAAATTCTTTTTCCTGCTTTAGTAGTTTGTGACATCTGGCTTACAAACAAGATTCATAATAACAATAACTAGCAAATTGAGGTTTGCAAAACATCTCACATTGACTATCTTTTGATGACCCATTTAAGGTAAGTTTTATTATTGTGTGGGTCAGCAATTAAGGAATTATATACTGTCTGTGTCATTATTCCTTTTAACTCTTAAGAAGCAAGGACTGCTATCCAGAAACCATCTTTGGAATTCTTTACCCAAATTAAAAATCAGAGACTCTCAAGGTTAAAAAAAAGAAGAAGAAAGAAAGAAAAGAAAAAGAAAAAGAAATTTATTACATTCTCACAAAAAAAGGACAACTCTAACAAACAAGATATCAGTAGAAGAGTGCAAAGCCCAAACTGCAAAATACAAGATTTATAGATCAGAAGCCCCAATCTCCCCTCCCCCACCCCCACCTTTTCTCCCATTGTCTGGAGAAGGCCAGGCTTAAATCTATCCCAGAAACAAAAGAATAGTATATAGTTATAGTAAATAGCAAACTCTTAATTTAAGAGTTTAATCTTAATTAATTGAATCTGCTTTATCAGCAGATATTTTTAGATGAGAGAATTCTCATCCCATCACCAAAGCCATCATCCCCTTTAAAAGAAATACTTAAATGCTAATTAAGAGGTGGGGGGAAACAGGAGGCAAACTGTTCATCCAAAGTAATTGAACATCTGCAACTTTTTAGCTATAGCTCAACTTGTGATTGTAAAGTCTCAAGTCACAATCATACCTGAATTCAAAACTCCAAGTAATATCAGCTACAGTGACAGGATATTTTATCTCAAATTTAAGTCTCAATAATCAAAGCTTTATGTGAATTTAACTCTAAGGGATCACATATACTAAATAAGTTTTGACTGTAATCTTACCTTGTTAACAGTAAGAGAATCATTCTAGAAAGTTCATAGCTTATCTGCATATCTAAGTAGATTGGTTTTAAATGCAACATTACACAAATCATTTCACTTTAAGATGCACAATAACCAATCTATATCAAAACTTGTTCAAGTATTAACCATGTTCAAAAGGATAAAGACATAGACCGCTGTTCTCAGAATCTTCCTAAACAATAGGAACTGCTTTATAATGACTCAATATAACCAATTAAAACTCACATAAAATATAGAATATACTGTCCTAATTTCACATTAAAGAACCCTATCAGAATTAACATCAATACTTTCTTCGTCCAAAAAAATGTTAATTCAACTTCCTCCAATTGAGGAGTCTCTAAACTTTTCTAGAAATATAAATAACAGGTATAACATCAATATTAAAAATTCCTCTCAGCACAATTAATCTCCCTTCCCACCAAAACATTCCTAATTACAAAATAAATTTTAGAATTATAAAATGTCTTTAACAATCAATTTTTGAGATTTTTACACAGATCCTTTAACCCTGGTGTTCTCAGCTTCCAGACTGCAGTCTCAGTCATCTGTAATGTTTACTAAATTCCTTTCCTCTCTGCTTCTTCCCAGGACTTAATAAGTACCCACTCTCCTTGAATTGCAAATTCCAGGAGTGGTTTCTGGATAGCATTCCTTGCTTCCTAAGGACTAAAAGGAATAATGACACAGACAGCATTTAATTCCTTAAAAACTTATCTTTTGTTTCAAAAGAGAGTGTTTACCTTTTTCTTCCCAAATAAAATAAACCAATATCAAATGGGGAATATCCCAGATCAATTCTGTGGACAGTTCTAATTCTTTAACAAAGCAAATGGCAAAGATTTGGTCCAAAGCAATTTAGTCTTTAACATCAATTTAATAATCCATTTCTTAAGAATCTGATTCATTCTTTCTACTTTCTCTGATGAGGGCAAATGTGCAGGTATATGGAATAGCCAATCAATTTGTAATGCCTTCCCATTATTTCTTATAAAACCTTAAAAGTGAAATGTTCCTTTATCCGAATCAATAGTCTCTACCGATCTATACTTAGGTACAATGTGTTCCAATATTGTTCCAGTAACCCCTTTAAAGCAGCAAAACTTAGGGGAAAGCTATTTCAGTTTCCCAACTGGTGTCATTTCATTAAAGTCTAATTTGAATATTTTGCAGCCAGGCTCCCTCCCTCTGGAAGAACATCTCCTCAATGCCTTCTTATTTATCTTTAGACATATTACACACTTTTCAGATACAATGTATTTGGCAATTACACATATACTGACGGGGTGCTAGTGTTGTGAGAAATGAGATGGGGAATCCCCTCTGGTCAGAGACGCAGGTCCAATGCAAAAGAATTAGTAAACCTGAAAATCTGAGGCAAAAAGGAATTTTACTGGCACTGAGAAACCAGCTTTGTTAGGAAGACAGACTTCTTTGTGGGTAAGGTCCTATCAAAGAAATAACAAAGATTAACACTGAGAAGAGGTTATCTTCACAGCGGGCAAGAATCCTGTCAGGCAGCTTTGCCAAGAGAGCTTCCTTGAAAAGCAAATTCCTGTTTCAGACTTCTGCAGAAATTTGGAGTTCAGAATTGTCTTTTATTAGTGGTCTGGGGCTAGGGCTTCCATTCAAAATTGAATGAGTACCCCTCAATGTTGTCAATGCTCCCAGGCCTAGATTTCCAGTTGAAAAGAGAATACTTATCTTGGAGTTTCAAGCCACTCAATAGGAATATCAGGCCAGGAACTCCAATTGAATGAGATCACCTAACTAACTGGGAGTTAGAGTTACTGGGAGTGATCCCAAGCTAATTTTCAACTCAATAGAGGGTGCAACTATTCCCCACCAAGATTTCCAAATGAATGAAACCACTTATCTTGATTTCCTGAGGGTGGGCCTCTCCCAGAGGAGAGTTTCTCAGCGTTCACCCCCATTGCTTCCCTCCTGAAGTCAAGAGGGACACAATTTGCATCATACGTATACACCAAATTTTCTTGCTTTTACTTCTTTGTTAAAAGGAGAAAACAAGACAAACCTTAAGATTCAGAATATACTTGAAATTTAAATAAATTTGGATCAAATTTCACAAAATTAATACTGAATATCCAGCTGGGCTGGCAAAATGTTAAATCACAGCTCATATAATTTTTACAAATTACCCAATATACAATTTAGCAAGCAACATAATAGCTTAAATATATTTCATTTAATTAGGAGCTAGAAACATGTGACCTCTTTAGGCAAGTTACCAGAGAACCGCCCCCCACCCCAAAAAAATTTTTAATTTAAAATCAAATCAGATTCCTAGTAGCAATACTTCAGTATTAATGCACATACATTTCTCAAATCTTATACCACAATAAGCAAGTTCACAATTTTAGAATACATTAGTTAATAGTGATTATCTTGTACAATTCAGAATCAAAATTCCAATTTAAAAACACACAGCCTCCAAATTTAAGGTGACAGAAAATTGCTCTTTTAAAATCTATCTACAGGGCTTTAAGAAATTGGCAAATTTCCAGGACCCTGGGAGAGAGGATTAAAGAAATTTGGACCCAAGTGTCTGTGGCCCAGAAGAGTCCAGTCCAGTCTGGGACACCAGCCTTCCCAGGACAGATTCTATAAACCTTTCCAAGAGAAAGAAGCTTGGAAAATCCCAGAAAGGGTGGGTTGTTTTTTCCCTTTTTTCAGTTTTTCTGTAGGTCCTCAAAAGGCTTTTAGTCATGTAAATTGACCTACTTTAAAATACAATAGACTAGCAACTTAGCTGATAAAGAGTGCCAAACAACTTAAAACTCAGAATCTGGTAAAAATGTTTTAGCAATTCTATAAATTTCTACAGACCCAAATTGGCCAGTTCTAGGTCCACAGAAAAATATCAGTTTATTTTCTTTTCTTTTTGATGTGGCAGTTAAAAATTTTCCCTATCTCAGAACTAGTCTTTCCTTTTTCTAGCTAAAAGCCATTTGTATAAGTACTTATGCAAATATGTCCAACAAGCTTTTTAAAATCCCAAATAACCAGATCTTTTCCTTTGTAATTCAGCTGAGAGAAACAGAGAAGAAAAAACACAGGCTCACACACAAACACAAACTGCTTTTCTAAATTAATAAAACTTCACTTCTTGTTCTTAACCCTATCTTGGGGTGGAAGTGAGGAGGAGAGTTCTGGAGTAGAACCCTTTGGAGCTGGTCAGCTAGATATTGAAGACTCCTTTGAATGTATACCCAACCCTTGGGAAATGCACAGTTCTTCCATGTGAGGAGGGCATTTTACAAACAAAACAATAGGATTCAATCCCTATACATTTTGGTACTTCATCCCAATTCTTTCTAGAGAGTTATCTTTCTGAGACACTAGATAGGTTTTAGATAGTTCCTTTCCCAAAGTTCATAGTATCTTATCCTCTCTGATGGAGGACTTACTCAATCTTACCAAAGGAAAGTGGGAGAATTCTTATTAACTTGAACCCCTTAAAAACTTCCCAATATCAAAAAGAAATAGGAACCTTTTACGGCCTTTGACCACTTAAATTTTACCAATCCTAATCCCAATGCCAGCCACTCAGGTAGATCATTAGTTCTTAGCAAAGGAAAAATTCTCTTATGGATCTAACCACTTTACAGTTTCTCTTCTCCTTGCCAGTTGCTTGCTCTACATGGTTGTGCACTTACCTGATTTCAAGCTTTTCTCAGCTGGCTTATCTCCTGGGACAAATTAATCCTCTATCTTTGGTAACCCACTTCCATTTTTATTTTTTTCTGAGTATCTCTCTTCAGGAGTTTACCCAATCAGGGCAAGAGTTCCCAAGCCAAGTCCAAGGACCAAAAGAGAACTCTCCAGAGGGTGCCTACCAAAGAATTCAGTACAGAAGAGACCCCTCATGAACAGGAAATATCCCAGATGAGCCCCCAAACTGTGGAGGGGAGGGAAAGGGGGGGGAGCAGTAACCCTTATCCAAATTAAAAATCAGAGGCTTTCAAGGTTAAATTAAAAAAAAAAAGGCAAAAAGTGACTTATTAAGAGAAAAGGCAACTCCTAACAGACAAAAGTGTCAGTAGAGGAGTGCAATGCACAACATAAACTGCAAAACACAATATTTATAGACTAGAAGTCCCTGCCTCTATGATCTTTTCTCTCATTGTCTGGGGGAATCCAGGTTTACACTCTAAAAACAGAAGTCTATCCTAGAAACAAAAGTGTATTAATAAATAACAAACTCTTAATTTAAATTTTCCTAGAGAATTGCTATACAAGCAAATATTCTTGGATGAGAGAATTCAGTTACCTGAATTCCCAAAGCCATATCACTTTTGAAAGGAGTACTTAAATGTTAGTTTAGAGGTGAGTGGAAAGTGGACGGGAAATGTTCATCCAGAGAAACTACAACTCAACTTCTGATTGTGAAGCCTCAAGTCACAATTAGAGCATAGTTCAGAGTCACATTCCCCTGAGAGGTCTTCACTCAGTTTATCTGATTCATTATCATCCCCATTTTACAGATGAAGAAACTAAGTCCATTGAGTCATTTGCCTCTGGACATATAGCTAGTAAATGTCTGAGACAAGATTTAAATTTCAGACTTCCTATTCAGTCCAGGACCTTACCCACTGTACCACCCAGCTGACTTAATTAAATTTTCATTACCTACCTGACAGGATTCTAATAAGAAAAGAACTCTGCAAATGTTTTAATTTTTTTCCTAAATTTTATTTAAAGTTTTGAGGTTCAAATTCCATTTTTTCCACCTTCTCTTCTTTTCCCTCTCCCCTCCCAGAGATGATAAACAATCAGATATAGGTTTTACATGTGTAATTATGCAAAACATTTCCACATTAGTCGTTTTTGATAAGACACATGTAAAAGAACAAAAAAGAGAGAGAGTGAAAAATAGAGTGTTTTGGTCTATATTCAATCGATATCAGTTGTTTCTCTGGAGGCAGATAGTATGCTTTATCATTAGTCCTTAGGGATTGGATCATCATATTTCTGAGAATAACTAAGTAATTCACTGTTCTTTAGCAAACAGTATTGCTGTTATTGTGTACAATGTTTTCCTGGTTCTATTTACATCACTTTGTGTCAAATTCATGTACATCTAGATTTTTCTGAAACCATTCCATTTTCCTACTTGTCCTTTCTTACAACATAATAATATTTCAATACAATCATATACCTTGTTTAGTTATTCCCCAATTGATGGGCCTTCCTTTGATTTTCAATTGTTAGCTATCTCTCCCCAACCCCCCAAGAAAAAAAAAACTGATTTAAATATTTTTGTACAAATAGGTCCTTTAGCACAGCTATTACTGGATCAAAGCATATATATAGTTTTATAGCGTTTTGGACATAGTTCTAAATTGCTCTCCAGAATGGTTGGATCAGTTCATAACTTCACCAACAGTGTATTAGTTTTCCAGTTTTCCCACATGCCTTTCAATATCTAACATTTTACTTTTTTGTCATATTAACTACTTTGATAGATATAAGTTAGTACCTCAGAGTTCTTTTAATTTGCATTTCTCTGTTCAATAGTACAATATTCAATAGAATATTTTTTATGACTATAGATAGTTTTGATTTGTCTGAAAACTGCCTGTTTATATCCTTTGACCATTTGCCAATTGGGAAATGATGTGAATTTTTGTAAATCTGACTCAGTTCTCTATATATTTGAGAAATGACATCTTTATCAAAGATATATGTTGCAAATTTCCCCTCAGGTTTCTTCAGTTTTCCTTATGATTTTGGTTGTATTGGTTTTCTTTGTACAAAAAATATATAATCTAAATTATCTGTTTTATATTTTGTAATATTCTTTATATTTTCTTTGGTCCTAAATTCTTCTCATCCATAAATCTGACAGATAAAGTATTCCATGATCTCTGAATCTTCTTGTGGCATCACTTTTTAGGTATAAATCATGTATCTGTTTTGACAATATCTTGATATATGGTGTGTAATGTTGGTCTACACCTAATTTTTGTCATATTGTTTTCAATTTTTCACATCAGTTTTTGTCAAATAATGAGACTCTGTAAATCTCAAGTTGCTTCACAAATGAATTGTTATTTAAAAAAAAACTATGGATTATATACATTCCAATTTAGAAAATGTATTTTAAAAATTAATGATAATGGAAATACTGTTTATCCTTTTTGCAGCATTTAAATATTGTAACTGATGTTCCACAGGAATCAGTTTATAACAAGGAATCTTTGAAATGTTCTAACAGCTTAGTTCATTTTGAAGTAATATACTAATCATTCAGCAACTATTTATTAAGTACTTACTATTATAGGTACTGTGTACTGAGGTGATGAAGCTAGTTTTATGGCTTTACAACATTAACTCTCCAGTCATGTCATAGATAAGAAACTCGGTTCAAAAATCAAAAGTGTGAAGATGGAAGGTATTTGAGCATAGAGTTCCTCATTTAAAAAAATACATAATTTTTTGGACTGTTCTTGGGTTTCAAATGAGGAAAGGTGCCCAAGGATGTGGTTTTTATTGGAATCTAAAAATGATGGTGACAATAATATGATTCTTGATCAGTGGCCTGGCAGCCTAGAGTAATATACAGGGATGCACAGATGCCATTGTTTCATTGATCACTGAAATGCCACCTGCTAAAATGCCAGTGGGAAGACATAATTAAAATTATATAATCTGAAGCAGAGCCCTCTTTCACTTGAAACTTTGAGATGAAGTATTTTCTTAGTCTTAAACAATGGTGATTTCTAATATGTTTTCAAGAAACCAAAGGAACAAAAGTTCTTTCAAACTGTATTTAAATTGAGACTAGTCTATAAATATTGAGACCTCTAGAATCCCCTACTCATTTTCCCCTGCACCTGTCAGGAAGGATGAATAGTTTGGCAAAAGCTTTTTCCATATCTTCTAGCCAAAGGCATGTTGACAAGAGAGGCGGTGTACTTAATGCAGTAACAGACGGCTACATTATATCTTATTTCCTGCAACAAACAGCAGTGAATTTGAAAGTACTCTGTTTTTACTATATGCCTTGGGGGTAGGAGGTGGGCAAAGGAGGGAGAAGATTTTCCCCCCTTAGCTTTAGAGCCAATATTGTATCTGAAACAAAATATCTACCCATATGCCTGTACTTTTCCCAGATGCTTCTCCAATTTAAATTGTTTATTTCATATACTTCATATACTTGTAATATATCTTGCTAGTAGTTTTGTGTCAGTCTCACCTGATACTATAAACTGACCATTGCCTGATGTGTCACAGTGAATAACTTGCTTTTGTGATTTTAAGTATTGTTGGCAACTTGTTTAGATGATAGGCACTTGACAAAGTATTGTGAAAAGTTTCAATTCGTTTCTGGCAGATGAAACCTTGCAGTTTGTGGCATGAGGAAGGTACAAATCCAAACACTCAAATATTATGCTCTCATTTCACTTTGTAGCTTCCTGTATCGAAATGATTCTGAAAGGTAAAATGATCTTTTATTTTGCACATGTAGCACCTCACTGTCAAATTCAATTCCTAACAGTCACTTGAGTTAACCTTATCTAAATGCTGCTTGCAAACTCCTCTGAACTTCCTTTGACCATCCAAAATTAATCTAATTGGTATGGAAAAGGATAGTTTAACAAAATGTAAGAGGGATGTGTTTTTTTTTTCCTAAGTTAAAATGAAAGCAGCAATAATTCAATCAACTGTTTCTCAAACAAAATTTGCCATATTTCTAGGAAATGTGGAATTAGTTCCCTAGGATTAATTTCCCGGGCTAGTTTGTAAACTGTATACCACAAGTTAGGAAAACAGGAGAGATCTGTATATTCTCTTGGTATTTCCCATGCTGCTATATTTGGATATTTAAACAAAATAAAGGAGGGTAAAACAAGTTAGCAATTTGCACAGACAAGCAGACAGATAAACAGCTAATCATCTCAGGAGCTTCAGAGTCTAAAGTATAGTGCATTTCAGCACCAGATCCTGTGAACAAGTGAAATCTTGCAACTTTGGCTTCTCAGAATAAGAGAAGATGACTGTAGTTTTGCTTCTTGGGACAGGGAATGGAAGTCTACTGTTAGAGTTTAGAGATAAATACAATTCTGGGTCATTTTCCTGGATCTACATCCCTCTGTTCTTTACCTATTATAATCCTCCCATGTCCTATATTGTGCATCAGAGTTTGCACTCAATCTCCACCAGGTATACTGTAAATGTTCACCTCCAGTCAAAGCCTTTGTTATCATAGTATCATCATCTGTTGTGCTCCATACATGACGGTGGGGGATATAGTTCTTAAGGAGGTCATCTCTCTTCCCATACATGTTTATAAGACTCATATATGCACATAATAAAAGAGATAAAACATGTAGAACATTTTTTGAAACATTACATAGGAATGAAATATCCATTCTGATGTTGTAAATTAATTTACCAAAAATATTATCTTAAAAGGAGCATTTAGTCTGTATTAATGTCCTTTTAAAGAGATTGCAAACAGTGCAATTATATGTTGGAGAAAATTATTTTCCCCCTATACTTAGAGAAAATGTACAATTCTCCGAGCATGCTGGGTAGAACACTGCTAGCTTTTGGTTCTAAGAATTATCTCCTCAGGCAAACTAGTAGGAAAGCAAGAAACCTATTATGCTTAACTGTCTTTTGAGTTGATAATGGAAACTGCATTTACTCAGTCTTTTTCTTTCCATCATTTTGTGCACAAATGTACATATATACCTAAGTACAATTATAATTCCATACCTTTTGAAGTGATTCGTGAACAAGTACTCTCATTGTGTGCAAAAGTAAAAGGTCTCTAGAAAGTCCTATAATGGAATTTGAAATAAATCAATTCCTATTTAAATAATGATACTGATTAAATATTACTTTGACATCAAGCTTTAAAATGCAGTTCTTTCCTACTGGATGATACTTTTTCAGCAGCTGGACAATGATATAAGTGAAAAATAAAGACATGTCCTTGTAACTTTATTCCAAGTTATAATACAGCATGTTTTTCTATGACTTAAAGGTTAAAGAATATTCTATCTATATTGAAGGTCATCTTGGACAAATGTAGGTCTTGGTGAGTGAAGATAAATGGCTGATTGTCTGCGGTGTTCTGTAATCATTGTAATGATATGCTACATTCCGTCACTGCTAAGGTAGGATTCTGGCTTCTTGACAATCTTATTTTTGGTCCAATTGAGGGGATAATAAAATGTTGGAATTTGAAGGGATTTTAGTGATTTAGACAGCCAACTAGTGGTAGAATCAGGACCAGAATAAAGTCTCAAATTCTGAATTCTGCGTTCCCTTCACCTTACTATACTGCCTCCAAATCTCTGCTCCTCTCTGGATCTTTTATCTAGAGGGTCAAATTCCTTTCCTCTTGCTCCCTATTTTGCAAAGCCAATGGTGACTCCAAACATGATTGAAGGTTCACCAATCATGAATAGCAAGTGTTCATTGAAAAATGAATGTTACTGAAGTCTTATCTCTTTGAAAATTCCAAATAACCTAGTGGTTATTTGTAGAATATGTTTTGTGTTATTAAGATAGTGCTAACTGAAAAATCTCCTATCAATGGAGCTTATTTTATCAATATTCTTTTACCTTACTCTTCAACACACAATTTTTGATCCAATGAAACTTGCCTCTTGTATGTTCCATGAAGGAGACACCCCATCTTTTCACTATGGGTGATTTTCTTGATTGTTCTCCAAACCTGGAATACTCTTCCTTTAACTCTTTGACTACTGACCTCCCTGGATTCATTTAAGCCCATTTAAGATGCCAACTTCCATTGCAAGTCTTTCCTAACCCTCAATTCTAGAGTCTTCTTTCTGCAAATTATTTATCTATCCTGTATATAACTTGTTTTGTCTAAATTTGTTTGCTTTTTTCCTCTCTTACATTATAAGGTCCTCAAGGGCAAATGTTGTCTTTTGACTCGTTTTATATCCTCAACACTTAGCACAGTGTCTAACACATAGTCAGTTCTTTAATGTTAAATGATTGATTAGAAAGACCTCTGAACTTAGTGAATCAAATCCTCTACACAAAGCATAAATTTCTTTTGAACCAAAAAAAAAAAAAAAGACATATAGGCTCTTTTTTGAAAAAGTTTCACAAAACAGAACTCACTAACCTCCTAAGGCAAACCATTCTTATTTTAGAAAGCACAAATTCTTGGGGAATTTTTCTCTATGTTGAGCTGAAGTTTTATACCCTTTAGTTTTAACCCATTGGTCTCAACTCTGTTTTCCAAAACCAATTTTTTTTAATTAATCATTCTTCTACATGACTATTTAGATTATTCAAGAAATCCTGCCCAGTTTCTATTAATTCCTATTTCATAAAACTAAACATACTCAAATCCTTCAAATTATTCTCTTGGAATGGTTTGAGACCCCCTCTACAAAGGATTGCTCTCTTCTGGATACATTCCAGCTTATCTATGTTTAGTCCAAAAATAAAGATTTGCAAAATGATTGCATAAAACTAAGTAATTGAAAGCAGATTTAAGATAAATTTGCATCAAAGTAATAATTAAAGTTGTGAAAGTGGATGCAATTGTCAAAGGATAAAGTTGAAAGAGAAGGCCTAAGGAATAAGAGCATAATTTCACAGAATATTCACTTTAGAGGGCTGGGAAGAGAAACATGCAACAATGAAGAAAATAAAAAGGAGCTATCAGAGAACTGGGAGGAGAATGAGGAAAGTATGTTATCACAGACTAAGGAAAAAGGGAGAATCAAAGAGGAAGAGGAAGTCAATTAACTGCATGGCAGTTTAACAATTTTTCTTTAAGTTCGTATTAGACACAAGAAGTTATAGCAGATACTGAAGGAAAAAAAAAAAACTGGTTTTAAATGAAAAAAAAAAAAAACTGTGTTGTCCTTTCCCTCAAGGCTCTTATACTATAAATACTTATAATGTGTAGAAAACTTTTTACTGCATATGAAAGGCCAGAGTGGTATGAGAGAAATAAGGAAGAAGGGCTCATATCTAGGGGGAGAAAGCATGATTAAAAAAGTATCATGAGAATGAAATACCTAAAATGCAACTTGAAGGAAAAGAAACAGTTTAATAAGCAGAATAAAAAGAAGAGAGCAAAAGGTAAGCCATTCCTAATATGTGGGATAGCATGCACAACTATACTGAAGTAGGAAAGAGCAAAACAAGATTAAGGAAAATAAAGTAGTTTTATTTGAGTATGGTAGTGTAAAATTTATTTGCGATAAACAGGTTTTATATTGTTTCATTTTGTGATAGCAAATGTCAGGTATCTGACTCTAGTCTAACTTAGAACATTTAACTTTGACCATATGAAATTGTACTAAGCTGGTTTCCCCAAATTTGGATAGTTTTCTTTTTATTGAGTGCTGTATTTTGTGTCAGATATGCATAATATTATTCTTATATGTTTTTAATTTGGTGGATTTTAAGAATGGCTATTACTACAAGAAAATATGCAAAACTTGTACCTTTTAAAGAGCACACTACAATAAAGTGATCTTTGGTGTGGGGACATCAAACATTTAAAAATTCATTTGAGTCCATAGTATCAGCCATAGCAGAACATAAAAGATAGTAAAAAAAAAAAAAAAAAAAAGTCTAAAACCAAGACATTACTACTTTGAAAGAGTCCTAATTAATTCTCAGAAAACAATAACTTCAGAGGAACCTGAAAGTGACGAGTTGTTATTCATTACTGTGTAGTTACTTTTTTTTTTTTTTTGAAATTGTAAGAACAATGAGAAGTCCAGTAAAAACAAAGAACTAACAACTGTTAGTATAAATAAATAAATAAATGGCTGAAATATTAAAGATTAGAATGGGATAATTTTTAAGGATGAAATTTCTTTTCTAATTTAATGTGTGTGTGTATGTCTATAATTTTCTCACATATTTTGTGTGCCATTATAAGGCTATAAAAGTTGATTGGAACAAGACTGTCAAAGGCTAACAGGAATAAGGAAAGTTTTTGGAAAATTAATTTGTATTTGACTGGTATGGAAGATGGATGAAAGAGAGGAAACTGGAAATAGGGAGTTCAGGTAGAGGACTATTAAAATTATCTAATTGAGAGGTGATAAGTGTCTGGAGTAGAAAATTGGTTACAGGAATGGAGGGGGAAAGGAATGATGAAAGAGATAATTCAAAATTGAGTAATTGGGAGTAAAATAGAAGGAAGAGCTCCAAAGACTATAAAGTTTTTAATCTGAAAGAATGACACAAAATCACAATAGAAATAGGGGGAGGACAGATAGAAGAGGTTTTTAGATGGTACCAAGGACACAACCAGAGGGATCTTTGTCACACAAAGAGAGAGACAGAGAGAGAGAGAGACAGAGAGGGGGAGGAGAGAGAGAGAATGTATGGAGAGGGAATAGACAAGAAGTAAGAAACAGAATTATCCCCAGCTGGATAAAAGGAAAACTCAGTGATTTCAGGGATGTAAGATAAGCTTATTGTAGTATGGAGATGGTCAATAAGTATGGCCATAGTAAAGAGATAGATGATAATATAAATATACAAAATGAAGAGTCATTTCAATTTTTCTGCCTAGACTTGATGACTTAATCCACTTCTGTGGATTTAATTACTTTTATGCATAGGACTCACAGAATAGTACATCCTTACCAAATTTCTCTCTTGAACTCCAAACCAGCCATAATAACTGCATATTGGACATTCCAAAATACATTTACAAGAAATACCTTGAGGGGGCAGCTAGGTGGTGCAATGGATAGAGTACCAGCCCTGAAGTCAGGAGTACCTGGGTTTAAATCTGGTCTCAGACACTTAACACTTCCTAGCTATATGACCCTGAGCAAGTCACTTAACCCCAATTGCCTCAGGGGAAAAAAAAGAAATGCCTTGAACTTATTATCTTCTCTCTCACTTCTACCATTTAAAAAAAAAATATTGAAATTCTTCTAGTCTCCTAGGTTCTTAATTTCAGCATTACACTTCATTCTTTCTTACTACACATATCCAATTGATTACTCCTTTTACTTCCACAATATCTCAAAGCATTCAGAACCTTTTATAGACTCTCCTTTGATCCTCTTCTTTAGTATAGGTAGCATGTCATATGGTATAGTGCTAGACATAAAGTCAGAAGACATAGATTCAAACCTGCTTCCTGAATTTGCTGCTAATAGAACTTGGACAAGTCTCTTAACCTCTTTTGGCTTCAGTTCTTCACTGATAAAATGAGTGAGATAGACTGAGGGATTTCTCTTTCATTGCTAAAGCTTTGTTCTGGAGTCCTATTTTGATTTCAAGCAATAATCTACCCAGCAGCCAAGAGATTTCTTTAAAATTAATTTTAGCTCTAACCACATAACTCCTTTGAAAATTCCAGTGGTTCTCTATTGCTGCTAGGAGAAGATATAAACTACTCTATTTGTCTTTAAACTCCCTTCACAATTTGACCTCAACCTATCCTTCTAGCTTCATTATACATTATTTCCCCTTTCTATACTTTAAAATTCAGCAAAAGTGGCTTTTCTGTCCTCATATAGCACTCCATCTCTGTTTCCATACCTTGGCAATGGATGTTCTTCTATAATGTACTTTGTTCTCAATTTTACCTCATAGAATTCCTGATTTCCTCTAAAATGTATCACCTTCTATACAAACTCATTCCTGATCCCCTCCCCCACAGCTACTAGTGCCTTCCTTCTTATTTTTTATTTAACTACCTTGTACTTATTTTCATAAGTTAATTACAACTACATGAATATTTTCCCTTCTATATTAGCATATATATTCCTTGAGAGCAAAGATTATCTCATTTTGCATATTTGTATCCTCAGCACCTATCACAATCCCTGGCCCAATCATTTAATAAATACTTGTTTGTTGTTTGGTTGTTAGATGATCAAAGTATATATATATATAAAATGCACATATATTATAAAGTTTTCAAAAAATACATAATATTGCCACCAACCTATAAGATTTCTCCAAATAAATATAAATAAGAGAATATAAAATAAAGCAAGTATAAGACTTTACCACACACTCAGGAGACTGGAAAATATGATCAATGATTGAAGTTGTCAATATTGGAAAGGATAGAAGAAGATGAATTCAGCAATATGTTGTTGATAGAAGTATGAAGTGATTTAACAATTCTGGAAATAAATTAGGTACTTTACCAAAAATCTAAAAATATATAGTAATACCATTGGACCATAAATTCTTTTTTCTAGGCTTATATACCAAAAAAGTCAAAGTCCCAATTATACTAAAAAATTCTTAGCAACACACTTTCTTCTTTTTTTTTTCTGGCAAAAGTGAAATTTATTTGTTTTTTAAAAAGCTTTTTATTTTCAAAACATACAGATAATTTTCAACATTTGTCCTTGCAAAACCTTGCATTCCAAATTTTTTCTCCCTCCTTTCTCCCCACACTCTTCCCTAGATTGCAATTAATCAAATATATGTTCGACATGTGCAATTCTTCTGTGCATATCTCCACAAGAAAAATCATATCAAAAAAGGAAAAAAAATGTGTTGGAATCTTTACAAACTGTTAAGCCATTGGAATTGATAGAGACAATAATTATCTAATTTGGCATGGTTCAATATGATTGATTTGATATTAGAAGAACATATTTTGGGCCAGAACTTGAAACAAGGTACTAAGTACAACTGATAGAAACGATGCTTGTGTTCACACCTTTAGAGAGCTCATAAGTATCTAAGTACTCAATGGAGTTCACACATTTGGGAGAGTTCAGGGTTTAGAAAGAGATATCCAAATTCACACCTCCCTTAGGGCCAGAGAGCACTCTGGGAGATAACCCAGAATCCCTCTCTCTCTCCAGAAGGAGGAGTTAACCTTTGGGAGATCATATACATACAGGAAGCTCTTAGAGCTTGAGAGAGTTACTTGGGAATATTCCCAAGAGTTGGAGAGGAGTACTCTGGGAGAAAGCCTACAAGCCCTATCTCAGAAGCAAGAGAGATTTCATTGCATCTTCTACCTTGGTGCTGGCTGGAGTCGGAAGGACAAACCTTTGGATTTGGAGGCATTTGGAGGGAGCTCTTGGAACCAAGCAGAGAGATAGGCCTGAGCTAACTGAGCTATATTGAAGGACACAATAAAAGATCTGAACCTTTATCACCTGGTTGTGTTTTGGAAAAAGAACACCAACATTTTGTCGCCCAACGATGGGGCAGATATTTAGAAAACAGCCTTCTGCTTCTCTTCACAGAAAATGTTTAGAGAGCATTGTCAAAGTTATGGAAAGCCAAGGTTTGATTATAATTTTGGAGCAGATCACTGAACTTTTACAAACCGTTAAGAACATATGTCCTTGTTTCTCTCTGGAGAAAGAATTAGATCTAAATGAATGGGAATTAGTAGGAGAGGATCTTAGTCAATTCTATAATAAAAATGGCCCTAACTCAATTTCTAAAGATATATTTAATACATATAATTTAATACAACTGGCTATAAGAAGTTATTTAAGTGTTAAAATGAAAAAGAAGAAAGTGCCAACTAAACTAGGTGATAAGCAGGAAAATTCAGATAAGAATGGAATTAAGTACAATTCTGAGTGTGATTCCTCACAGTAGGAGGAATTAGATCATTCCTCATCTCATGACCCTCGCCTCTCATGGGTGGAGGAAGAAGTGGGAAGGAGAAAGGCAGAAAAACAGTCAGCTTCTCCTGTGAAACAGAATATGACAAGATTAGAAGAAGCATTAATTAAGGCAAAAAATGTGCATATCCTGTGATTGAAAAGCTTGACCCTTCAGATCAAAAAGAGAGAAGATACACTCCTTTTAATTTGGAAAAAATTAAAGATTTGAAAAAGGGTTGCACTCTTTATGGGGCTACATCATCTTATGTGAAGATGTTGCTAGATAATTTGTCTTATGAAATCTTAACCCTGAATGATTGGAAATCCATAGTGAGAACATGCTTAGAACCGGGACAAAATTTGTTGTGGCTTTCAGAGTATCATGAATTATGTAGGATTCAAGCCCAACGCAATAGGCAAACAGGAACTATTGGACAAATCACTTTTGACCAACTAGCTGGTGAAGGTGAGTATAGAGAGAATTCAGAACAGATTTATTATTCCATACCAGTGTATGAGCAAATTTCCAAGGCTGCAATAAAACCTTGGAATTCTCTCCCTGGACAGAAAGATGGAAATAAAGTTTTCACAAAAATAGAGCAAGCTCCCAATGAACCTTTTGCAGATTTTGTGGGACGTTTGCAAACAGCTGTAATAAGAACCATTGGAGATAATGCTGCTACAGAAATAGTGGCGAGACATCTAACTAAGGAAAATGCCAATGAGATTTGCAAAAGAATTATATGGGGACTAGATAAAGATGCTCCTTTAGAGGAGATCATAAGACGCTGTGCCATAGTGGGCACAAATGCTTATTATACCCAAACTATGATGAATATGGCAAGACAGGGTTCCTCTTGGCAAGAGACTTCTAAAGAAATTCATTGATGTTTTCAGTGTGGAAAAGTTGGACATTTGAGAGTTCAATGTAGATATGGATATAGAATGAGAAGACCAGGTAAGAGAAAACCCAAAACCCCATGCCCAAAATGTAACCGAGGCTTTCAAAAATGCAAGCAAGCAATAACAAAAAAGTGAAAATACTATGTTGTAATCCACACTCACAGTCCTCTCTCTGGGTCCAGATGGCTCTCTCTAGCACAAGACCATTGGACTGCCCTGAATCACCATGTACCGGTAGAATTGATCATTGTACAATCTTCTTGTTGTTGTGTACAATATTCTCTTGGTTCTACTTACTTTGCCTAGCATCAGTTCATAAGTCTCTTCAAGCCTTTCTGAAAGTCATGTTGATCATTTATTATAGAACAATAATATTCCATAGCATTCATATACCATAACTTATTCAGCCATTCTCCAGCTGATAGCTGTTCACTCAATTTCCAGTTTTTTACCACTACAAAAAGGACTGCTACAAACATTTTTGTTCATCATATATTTTTCAGTAAAGAACTGGAAATTAAGTGGGAGTGCATTAGTTGGAGAACAGCTAAACAAATTGTGGAATAAAAATGTGAAGCAATATTATTGTACAGCAAGAAAAAAACAATACAAGAAAGAAATTCAAAGAACATGGAAGTTTCCACAAATTTTAAGAACTGGAAGGATGCATGGAAGGTTATATAATCCAACATATAATTGAACAAAAATCCCTTATTTTTTCTATAAAGATGTATTGATGTGTTTTGTTTTACATTACTTCCATTTCAAAATAGGCCTCTTATAACAAAGTAAAATATTTAAGTAAAACAATAGAGTAATTTAACCTGAAAATGTATGTAGCATTTCATATCCATTACTTTAGCTCCAGCTCTCTATTTAAAAAATCAGAGAAATCTATTTTCTCTTCCTCTCACTTCTATCTTTTTGGAAACAAGAAAGGTAAAAGCAATTTCTTGTAACAAATATATGCAATCAAGGAAAACAAATTCCCACAATGCCCACACTGAAAAACATATATAATCTTTATATATCTGTGTATAACTGTGTGTATAAATATATGTGTGTCACTCTGTGCCCTAAATCATAAATGGTCTTTGTATTGATTATAATTCTTACAGCTTTCAAAGTTGTCCATATATGTTGTTGTACATATCATTCTTCTAGCAAAGGATTATTGCTTTTTAAATTTTTTTTTTGTAAACAAAAATAAGTGACATCTGCATCAATTTAATATGTTGGAATTGAACAATATATTGGAAAGTGGAAACTTTCTCCATTTCAGATAACTTTACTTATCTTTTGTCTCAGTTTCCTCATCTATAAAATAAGTATAATAGTAGCACCTACCCCCAGGGTTGTTGTGAGGATCAAATGAGATAATAATTGTAAAGTGCTTAACACAGTGCCTGCCATATAGTAAGTTCTATATAAATGTTAGTTTATTTATTTATGTTTGTTTGTTTATTATTCCTCAACTAGCCAGATGAGTTTTGCTATTTTGGAACATTGAAAACCAAAATGTTAACATATTTTCAAAGAGTGGTATTCATTTATGATTTTATATAAGTAATATAAGCCAATATAGTCATTAGATGATACTTAGGATACTTGGAAGTGCTTTGAATCTTGCTTGAATTAGAAAACTTAGATTACTTGGAAAAATAAAAGAAAAACATTTCCAATATATAGATATTATCTAGAAATATGAAGAAAAGGAGAAGAGGAGGAAGGAAAAAGAAGGTGGTAAAAGGAGAAGGAAGAAGAGGAGGAGAAAGAAGACAGCGATTTCTTATATGACTTAACTCATTATTCCTAACCTGATCATTTTAAATGAACCCTAGTTTTCTCACTTTGAGAAGGAAGCCTCTTGGAAAAGTTAAGGGGGGAAGGGAAATCACAGACTAATAATAGAAATAATAATAATAATAAGGTTTATGCACATGAGCCACAATGTATCTAAAAGAAGAACTTGTTTCATTGTGATTTGTGATTCAGATGTTTATAAGGCTTACTTGCATTAATGGAACAGCAGTAACTCACATGATAAAGAAAAGAACACTGGTATTTTTGACTTAGCATTTTAAAATTTCCCAACTTTTACTGAGATGTTAAAATTCTGCCTTTATAACACCTTTAGAAAAAAAGGTCTTCAAGAGCTATAGCATCAGTTTTGTTATTGAGTTTTGAATTTTTGGGTCAAAATACTCAAAACTGATCCTCCTATAAGCAGTAAAGGATATTTTTATAGGGGAAATGCATTGCTTTGTAATTCAAGTACCCATTAGGAAAAGTTAGTACTATTCCCTCTTCATATATGGATCACATTATAGTTAATTATTTATTCCTAGTTAATTATAATGGGGCAAACTTTTGACATGTCGTCAGAAGGCAAGCCCAAGATATGTTAATATGTTACAGAATAGTCCTTCTAGTGTATTCCTATCCTTAAAGGTGTTGAAATCAATGTGTTCTTGGGATTATTGGGTAATCAACAGATGAGAAAAAAGTTCAAAAGTTTATTAAATAAGTGGTATAATATAATGACAATGGAATACAGGAAATGAAAGAAAAGATAATCAAGAAATAATTCAAGTTTCAAAGTTAGAAATTCAAAAATAACAGGAGGGTGGGGAGTTGTATTGGATAACATAGCCCAAGTTCAAGAACAATTGGTTTAGAGCTTGGATAAGTAAAAGCAGTGAGAAAATGCAAAACACCAAGAGAGGAAAATAAAACTTCAAAAAGAATTACCTATTGTAGCATCAGGCTTTCCCTTCCCCTACTCAGCTAAAGACACCACAGTGATTGGCTTAAATATTTCTCTATATCTCCAAGTTGCCACTTGGTAAGTTACAATTGGGCCATTTCTATCACCTCAAAGATGAGTAAGTTGCCTATTAATTTCCATTTTCTTCATTTCTTCATTCTCCATAGTCTGTCAACTCCTAAAGATAAATATGTTGTCAATTTAAATATAACATTACTTGGACTATAGGAATCTTTGTCCCAGGGGATTGAGTAAGTATTCAGTGGCTAAAGTTTTAGTCAGAAAAAGAGATATATAGCAAGATAGATAATCTTATCTAAATCTATAACTCATGTGCTCATTTACTTGCATTACTAATCAGGGAGACAATGATGATCTACTTGAAAGAAATATTGATATACAGGCAATCAGTAAACATTAATAAAGTGTTTACTAATTAGCAGACGTGATAGGTATTGATCATACAACGACAAACATGAAGGCTCCTACCTTCAGGAACTACTATGGGCTGCAAAAAATTCAGATATATGCAGAATATATGCAAAATAAATGAGGAATGGTCTAATTACAGGGTGGGGGGAGGGGGAAATTAGGTGAGGTTTCTTTACAAAGGTTATACTTGAACTTATTGAGAGATTCTAGGAGACAAAGGTATGGAAAAAGACCATTAAAAAAAAGTTGGAGAAGATTATGTAAAAGAATACAGGTGAGAGATAGAATTCCATGTACAAGATGTAGCTTTTTTCTTTCTTTCTTTCTTTCTTTTTTTTTTTTTTTTTTTTTTTTGCCTAAGCATGATGTTTGAGGAAGAGTAATATAAAGTCAGCCTAGAACAAAGGCAGGTTTTTACATGTGACAGAGAGGAGTTTATATTTTATCTTAGAAACAATGGGAATATACTGGAAATTCTTGAGCAGGAGAGTATGATAAGAATTGTACTTTAGGATTATGATTTTGGTAACTGTGTAGATATTTGAGAGAGAAGAGCCTGGATGCAAAGAGACTAATTAAGAAGGTACTATTTTGATTATATATGTATATATATATATATATATATATTCATAATAGGTTTTGTTTTTCTTGCCTTCTCAGTAGATAAAAGAAGGGCAAATAAAATAAATAAATTTCAATTAAAATTATTGCTTTAGAAGTGAACTAGGAATAAGAGGAAATGGGTGCATATGAGAGATGACAAGAAAGTCAAATAAACAAGATTTGGAAACTTATTGTATATAGAAGAAAAAGGACAATGAAGAGACAATCATGACTCCATGGTTATGTATCTGGATAATATAAAGAATGGTGCTGCCTTCCACAAAGATAGATATGTTAGGAGGTTTAGAGTAAAATACAATGAAGTCAAGGGTGCTGTTTTTAAATTTTCTTTTTCAAATATTGTGTGATACCCTAATAACATATCCAGCACATGGAGAACTTTTGCTTTAAGAACTTCAATTAGGACAAGAAATGAGGACTAGATATTAGATATTATTTGTATGTTTTCTTTATAGAAATGATAGTGAAATTCAAAGTAGTTAATGAGATACCAATGAAAGGAAATGTAGAGGGGAAAAAAAGGAGGAAAGATCTAAGTTAGAGGACCGAATTACGCTCATGCATAGGGGATAGAATATAGATGATGATAATAAAACAAAGAAAACAAAGAAGGATGGTTCTGAGAGCTACAATAAGAATATGGTCAGAACAGTATCTATAAGGGAGGAAAGTTGTGAGGAGGGAGTAGTCAATATTACTAAATACTTCAAAGGGATCAAGAAGGATAGGGTCTTTAAAATAAAAAAGTCACTAGATTTTTCAGTATCATTAGTGTTTTTGGAGAGGTCAGTTTCAGTTGAGTGGCTCCAGTGAAGTCAGATTAAAGAGGGTAATATATGAGTAGGAGATTTAGAAATTTAGGCAACTAGCAGTAGGGAGCTTTTTCAGGTGATAAGTCACATCTGATTGCTAGCATTTCATTGCAAATGAATTGGGGTAGGATGGAATAAAGTTATCAATTGACTGACTAGTTATACAGATTGGCCTGTTGATACGGAGATGTTGCATTTTTTTTCCTAGGTAGCCTTTAACTCCCACAAATGGCTCTTAGTGACTAAAATTGTACTGTGAGGCATGAATGCTCCTGAGAATGAAAATTATAGTTTGTCTAAAAGGGCAAGTTTGAGGTTGACACATCAAATTTTATACAGAATTTCACCATGGGAAGGAACATAAATCAGGTTTTAAATTGGACCTGTGATACTTCTTCAAGAATCTGTTATCTTCTCTCTTTTGGTTAAACTGGAATTGATAAAGCACACAAAGTGGATTTTTTACCTTTTAATATAGGCTTTAATGGTATAACCCTTAAGTGTGAGACACTTAGAACTTCAGATAGTAGTAAGTCAGGAAGAAAGATTGTAGGACTAGACAGTTACTTTAAGAAAAAGGAAAGCTTCTCTCTTTTAAGTGGAAAGCCTTATACAAAGGAGAAAGTACTCTTCTTGTTCAAGGTATCTATCAGGACAGCATTTTATAACTCTGGGATGGAGGTTAGTTGGCGTCACCATATCCAACAAACTTATTGACTTCCCTGTGGCATCCTTTGCCTGGTCACATATCTTGTGGGATTAGTCATAAGGGTAAATATCTAATTTTATACATGACTAACAACTTTCAAGAATGATTGAATTTAATATTATTAATAATCTTTTTAATAGCCTGTTGTGTTTAATAAAATACTTTCCTCTCAATGACACTGTGAAATAGATCATTCAAATGTAATTATCGCAGTTTTATAGGAAATTGAAGCTCAGAGAAATTGTCATTTTGACTAAGATCCTATAATTTAGTAAGTGGAAGAACTAAGGTTTGAACTCATGTCTTCTGACTTCAGATTCAGTATTGTTTCTACTATGTAAGTAGATCTGGGTGAGTGACAACCTGCCTGGTATGACAGCCTCAGCATTGCCTCTCCTGAGGGATATGCAGATATAAGCACAAATAAAGACACCCTTCTGAGTTGCAGCCTAGTTTGGGGTACAAATTGAGGCTACATGGAACTTGGGCCATTGAGGCCTGGTTATAGGCATCCAGTCCCTGCAGTGAATAGATCAGATTTAGTAGACTTAACTCAGGTAGAATGACTATAAAGTGCATGGTCAATAAGAGTGACTGCTGTGTATGTTTCCATTAACAATGCATCTGTCTACTAATTGTAGTATCTTAGCATTTGGAATGCTAGGATTTTGAGCTGGAACAGATTGTAGAAATTACCTTGTTCAACCCTCTCATTTTGCACATGTTTAAATTGGACTCCACAAAAGAAAATGGGGAAAAGAAAAAAAAAAGAAGAAGCTCAATGTTGCATAAGTATAATGAAGAATCTTGATCCTAGAAGGAAAAAAATTAAGAAAAAAAGCTTGCATCATTTTTTTTTGAAGAGATAGAAGATGGTGGTTACAAAATATTCCATGTTCTGCCAGGAATGGTTGCTGTGTCAATTAGTTTTGCTTAACTTTTTGTCCTAGAGAGGTTTGTAAGGTAGGTTGGAATGAGGTATGAGAAATGACTTTGAAGCAAAAAGTAAAAGACATTAATGGACTCCTCCGTTAGGCACAAAAAGAGGTAAGAACTTTGACAAGAAAACTTGAACATAACTGAAATGACTGAACAAGAACTAAAGGTCTTTTAATAGTTATGAAATCCATACTATAAGAACTAGATTCAGTTTTCTTTTCATTAAATCCATAGTGAAGAATTAATAAAATTAAATCTGCTGAAACCAAAGCCCAAAAAATTGTCTTGCAGATCTGATCATTAATGTTCATGGTTTGTAAAAGATAGCAAAGTTTTTGATACTGCATGCATAGATATTCACTATAAATTAGACATAGGTTCAGAGATTCAAGTAGATCAAGATTAGAACCAAGCCTCTTTTCAAAAGTGAGATGATTCAGGTCAGTTTCAATAGTCTTGTGATGGAGAGAGCCATCTAT
Source organism: Sarcophilus harrisii (assembly GCF_902635505.1). NCBI lineage: Eukaryota > Metazoa > Chordata > Mammalia > Dasyuromorphia > Dasyuridae > Sarcophilus > Sarcophilus harrisii. Next base: position 406,288,281 of record NC_045428.1, on the reverse strand, counting down.
ACCCAAGGGAGAGAACTATGAGGACTGAGTGTGGATTACAACATTTGATCCACAAATCAAAAATTTTTTATTGTTGTTTTCTTGCATTTTGTTTTCTTTCTGATTTTTTCCCTTTTTGACCTGATTTTTCTTGTGCAACATGATAATTGTGAAAATGTGTATAGAAAAATTGCACATGTTTAACATATATTGGTTTACTTGGTGTCTGGGAGGGGATGGGAAGAAGAGAAGGAGAAAAAAAATTGAAAAACAAGGTTTTCCAAGGGTGAGTGTTGAAAACTATGCATATGTTTTGAAAATAAAAAAGCCTTAATTAAAAAAAAAAGATGCAGCGTGGTTCTTCCTGCTCTCCTGATGAGCTGGAAGTGAGATCTGTAGTTTTGATACTCTTGTGAATAGCTCCCCTGAGAATCCCTGTTTTTATGGAATAAGATATATTGTTGACATCTAATTCAGTAGAAATAGTATGGCATCAATATTATAAGAAAGAGAGGTTATTAAAGAAGAACAAAAGGATTTCCTAGGGGAAAAAAAGAGAATTTCAGCTCTAAAAAATATTAGAATCAAGTCCAAGGTCATTTTTCACAGAAGTTCATAGAATGTGCTCACTATTTTAATGTCCAACAAAATGCTTTTGACTAAGCAGATTGACAAGAGGTACTATCAGAACACTGAGGGGAGGAAATCATGGTAGTGTCCTTCAAAATTAGGACATTGTTGCAAGTCTTTCAGTGATATTGAGTTCCCCATGATAGTATAGTCTTTCCTCATATCTCCATTTGTACTCTCTCTGAGAGCTTCTGATATGTCCCAGATGTTCCATTCTCTTCTCTTCAAATTCTCACACCTCCAGCTCAACAAATAGCTAAGACTAGTTAGCAGTTTTTGAACAAGCCATATTATGGTGCAGCAGGTCTTAGAAAATGAAATCTAGGAACATCTGAAAGACTCCACAGTATCAATGCACAATTTTATATTCACTATGATCAGAAGGCTCTTCTCCATACTTAATTTTTCCTTATCCAGTTCAGCTTTGATTTTTGTTTGCCTTCCACTTGGGTGATATCATCTCCCCAATTGACTTAAGAGATCTTTTGTCTGGAGCAGAGGATATTCCAGTAGGGAATTGTTTTTAACATTCAGGGCTTGGTAGTCCTGACAAACGCACAGCTTTCTACTCATTCTACCAATTGCAGTGGGGCATTAAAAATCTGGCCTTGCAGGATTTAACCCCTGTAACGCAACACAGAACAGTACAACATATTGAGCAGGATCAAGAAAATATTGATGAAAGTAGGTAGGATTTCCACTAATGAATGACAAGTTGTTTTAATGGAAGGACTAATACAAACTGTACCTTGAATTTTATGGTAATGGAAGCCTGGCCTTCTTTCTATCCAACATTTATTCTCAGAGTTACTCTCCAATTATTGTCAAATGTCAGTCTTTTTCTGTTATTGTCTTCATTCATGTAGAGAGGAGCAGAGACTCCTGCAAATACCTGGCTTTTCTTTACTGTTGGTATAAAATATACTTGGCAGAAGAACAAGCTGCCATCAAGAAGGTTCTTTCTCCACCTTTCAGACAAGAGAATGCCTAAGTGGTTTTCTGTGTGTGAAGGAGAAAGTAAGTTGAATGTGTGATAGGATTTTTTGGTCGAGGGCATGATTTTACCAGGTCATATTCTGCTCTTCTCTGGAATATTTGATTGATCAACAACAAATAAAGGTTAAGTAGAATGTTGTTTTTAAATTTGATGGAAGTTGAATAGTGAAAATCATTCCAAAAGTACTTTTATTCAAGTGAGTATTCCCTGTCTCAATTATACAGTATTTAGAATTGCTATGGTAGAATTGACCAATTCAGTATGAAAATGTTAAATGTTACATGGAATATTCTCTGCCAGTCATATGAATAGCTATAATATTCTGACAAACTTTAAAAATTTAAAATCATTTTTCATAATTTTCACTAGAATGTTTTTATTACATTGACCTTTACGACCATGATAGATTTTAATTGGCTGAATACTATAGCATACTCTTTTATATTCTATAATTCATTGGGAGCTTAATCCATTCACAAACCATGATCATTAATTCAATTTTTAAATTTTATCAATCCACAAACAGGTATTTATTAAGTTTTAGGTGCCAAAAATTCATGGACAAAAAAGAAACAGTCGCTATCCACAGGAAGCTTGCATTCTATAAGGAGACAGACACAGATAATATAAATTTATGTGCATAATATTTATGAGTTTATATTTATACATAATATAAAATGAAATTATCTTCAAAATAAATGAAGGGTATAGTTTTTTTTTGGAGGGGGTTCTCTTCATCTAATAGAAAAAGAAAACTCTCATGTGAAAGATGATGTAGATATTTGTGATTCTAAGATGCAAAGTTGAAGAAGGAATTCCTTCCAGGCTTAGAATACAGGTTATGAAAAGACACAGACACAAGAGAGGGAAAGTTGATGTGGTAAGAAGAGCAAGAAGGACAGTTTGGCTGGATCAAAGAGAGAGTAAAGTAAAGTAATGAAAAATAAAGCCAGAAAATCAGGTTAGAAAAACAATATACAGCATGTCTGTATCTCAGATTCTACAGGGAAGATTCTTTCTCAATATTTATGAATAAAAGTAAAAAGTTGAAATTCTGGTCCATTAACTCTTGGCTTAGTAGGTAAAATGAAATGTAAATATTTTTAATTAATAATTTCAGGAATGAAACTACAGCTAGGATATGTGAAGAAAAGGGTAGAAATAGAAAATATTTTAGTTTTGCATTGTGAAATGAGTACAATTTTTTTTTTTCTGGGAGAAAGACAACTGACATGAAATTTTCAAAATTTTACATAAAATATGATGTCTAATTTCCTTCCTGCTTCAATAGATCTGTAATTTCATTGATGTGAATACTCCATCCAAGAATGCAAATGCCAACATATCCATGACTTAATAAAGTATGACTATACTTCTTTATATTATATGAGTACTAATGAATCATGCCAACTATCCATCTGCTTTCCTTTACTCTTGCTACATAACCAATAGTCAGCTGTTCTTGTCTGATCAAATTGTTCTTTGATGCTAACCTTTAGATATACTATTGCCCTTTGGGTAGTTGAGATTGTGTGTGTGTGTGTGTGTGTGTGTGCATATAAATAGACAGACAAATAGATACAGATATAGAGATACAGGGAAAAGAAGAAGAGTTATGTGTGTGTATTTATATACACATAGAGATAGAAAGATAGATATCTATGTCTGTCTATCTATCTATCTATCTGATATTATGGCATATGATACATTACATATTTCATATTCCTTTTCTTAGAGGGAGAATCTTACAGTAATTTGAAAAGCCCCAAACAATTTCTCAAATTTAGTTCAGCCAGTTTTTCCTTCTTCTCAAACCTGTTCAAATCATTTTCCTTATAAAACATGCTCCTAAAATATACTGGGTATACTAATAGGCTGTCTATCATATTGTACTGCATAATCTGAACAACAGGCACTCCATCCATTGGGTTTTTCATGTTTTTATAGTTCAATAAGACTCTTTATTGATGGATCTGATTTAAAAGTCTCTGAAATGTTCTGAGATTTTATTCAATCAACACAATGTCATCTACAAATAGGAACATCTGGAACATCTTATGGCCCATAACAAATCATTCTTCCATTTTATTTTTTCTAACAAAGCCTCGAAAACTAAACAAGACCTTAAGTTATACCTAGCTATAAACACATACAGGTATACTAAAGAAGAAAATGGAGTGGAGAAGTGACATTAGACATCTATTTAAAACAACAAAAAAAATTTTTTTTAAATGTGTAGAAGATAGTTGCTAATTTCCTTAAAGTTCTCTCAGATTACTAAATTTCCATCTTCATCTAACTTTTAGGACTGTTATATTGTTTGAAATAATAGTTTTATTTCATTTAGACAAAGAACAAAGAATATTTGATTCCACCTGCTTGGCTTGCCGAGTTTCTGATATGTTATTTTTCAGTTTTCCTAGCAATTTTTGTCAAATACTGAGTTCTTATTCCAGAAGCTAAAGTTTGGGAGTTTTACAAAATACTAGATTACTATAGGTCTTGATTATTTTATTGTATCTATCTAATCTATTCCACTGATCCACTATTTCTTTTTTTTATTATAGCTTTTTATTTACAAAACATATGCATGGGTATGTTTTTAACTTTGACCCTTGCAGAACCTTTGGTTCCAAATTTTTCCCTCTTTCCCCCCACCCCTTCCCCTAGTTGGCAAATAATCCAATATATGTTAAATATGTTAAAATGCATGTTAAATTCAGTATATGTATACATATTTATACAGTTATCTTGCTGTACAAGAAAAATTAGACCAAGAAGGAAGAAAAAGAAAGAAAACAAAATGCAAGTAAATAACAACAGAGAGAGTTACTATGCTATGTTGTGTTCCACACTCTGTTCCCACAGTTCTTTCTATGTGTGTAGATGTAGGTTTGTTGGTAATTTGGGAGCAGATCATTGAAGTCTTAGAAATATTAGAGTGCACATCTCCTTGGTTCTCTAAGGAAGAAAAATTAGAGCCAGGTAAGTGGAAACCAGGGGGAAAGCAACTTATTGAATATTACAATGATAACAGTCCTGATTCAATTCCTAAGGAAACATTCTATATATGCATCATCATCCAATTGGCTATAAGGAATTACATAAGTTCTAAAATAAGGAAAAAAGGAGAAAAAGCAGGAGGTGGATGGTACTGACAAAGCAGCTGAAAAGCATGAAGCAATGGATGATAGATTGGTTTTTAACTATCTCTTGGCTGCTGAAGGAGGTGTACATGTGATTGTTATTTATAAACCCTCCTTCTATGACTTATGTACATGTGTAATTCCTTATGTTGATTCATGTTGTTTGTTACTTCACTACTAGCCTGTGTTATATTACTATGTGCTGATGGATTTATGTATACCTGTTTTAAGTAAGACCCTTCAGTCCAGAGGAAACCTGCTAACAATATCTGGTTTGGTGTTCTCACCTCCCTGAGAAGTCAGGAAGGGCGTGATCACCTTTTTTTTTGGTGTTTTCACCTTCCTTCCTGAGATACCCTCCCCTGAGGAAAATTATTTATTTTATGATCAATAATGATTTCTAATTCTTCTTTGGTCATAAATTCCTTCCTCCTCCACAAATCTGAGGTAAACTATCCTATGTTCTTCTAATTTGTTAATAATAACATTTTTTATGTCTAGATCATGAACCCATTTCAACCTTATCTTGGTATGTGGTGCCATACTTGTTTCCAGTTTTCCAAGCAGTTTTTTTCAAATAGTGAATTCTTGTCCCAGAAGCTGGGATCTTTGGGATAAAATATTTGGGAATCTATCCTCCAAGGGAAAGTCAGGAACTATATGAGCAAAACTACAAAACACTTTCCACACAAATAAAGTCAGATCTAAGCAACTGGAAAAATATCAAGTGCTCTTGGATAGGTCAAGTGAATATAATAAAGATGACAATACTATCTAAACCAACCTATTTATTTAGTGCTATACCAATCAAACTCTCAAGAAACTGTCTCACTGACCTAGAAAAAATAACAACAAAATTCATCTGGAAGAACAAAAGGTCAAGAATTTCAAAGGAACTAATGAAAAAAAAAATCAAATGCAGTTGGCCTAGCTGTACCAGATCTAAAACTATATTATAAAGCAGTGGTCACCAAACTATTTGGTACTGGCTAAGAAATAGACTAGTTTATGGGTGGAATAGGTTAGGTTCACAGAACAAAATAGTCATTGACTATAGCAAATATTTTATATTATCAACAATTATTTTAAATGAAATTTCTCTTTGTATTTCTTACTGTTGGAGTTTGTTAGTGATGTATAAAAATGGTGAGAATTTATGTGGATTTATTTTGTATTCTATAACTTTGCTAAGGTTGTGGATTATTTCTAATACCTTTTTAGTAGAATCTGTGAGGTTCTCTAAGAATACCATCATATCATCTGCAAAGAATGATAATTTAGTTTCCTCATTACCTACTCTAATTCCTTTAATCTCTTTTTCTTCTCTTATTGCCAAAGCTAGAATTTCTAATACAATATTGAATAGTAATGGGGATAGTGGGCAACCTTGTTTCACCCCTAATCTTATTGGGAATGGCTCCAGTTTATCCCCATTACATATGATGGTTGCTGATGGTTTTAAATAGATGTTACTGACTATTTTAAGGAAAAGTCCATTTATTACTATACTCTCTAGTGTTTTTAATAAGAATGGATGTTGGATTTTATCAAATGCTTTTTCTGCATCTATTGATATGATCATATGTTTTTTCTTAATTTGGTTATTGATATAGTCAATTATGCTAATAGTTTTCCTAAAATTGAACCAGCCCTGCATTCCTGGTATAAATCCTACGTGGTTGTGGTGTATTATCCCAAGGATGATTTTTTGTAATCTCTTTGCTAATATTTTATTTAAGATTTTTGCATCCATATTCATTAGGGAGATTGGTCTATAATTTTCTTTCTCTGTCTTTGTCCTACCTGGTTTAGATATCAGTACCATGTCTATGTCATAAAAGGAACTTAGTAAGAGTCCTTCATTCCCTATTTATTCAAATAATTTATATAATATTGGAGTTAATTGTTCTTTAAATGTTTGGTAGAATTCACATGTAAATCCATCTGGTTCCAGGGATTTTTTTCTTAGGGAGTTGATTAATAGCTTGTTCTATTTCTTTTTCTGAAACGGGACTATTTAAGCAATTTACTTCCTTCTTTGTTAATCTGGGCAGCTTATACTTTTTAAGATAGTCATCCATTTCACTTAGGTTATCAAATTTATTGGCATAAAGTTGCGTAAAATAACGCCTAATTATTGCTCTAGTTTCCTCTAGACCAATGAAGATTGGTCGATAGTTCTTCCTTTTAATTTTTAAGACTAACAATTTGATTTTTCTCTTTCCTCTTTCTAATCAAATTAACTAAATGTTTATTTTGTTGGTTTTTTTCATAAAACCAACTCAGTTTTATTCATTAATTCAATAGTTTTTTTTACTTTAAATTTTATTGATTTCTTCTTTTATTTTTAGAATTTCAAGGTGGCATTTGATTGGGGGTTTTTAATTTGTTATTTTTCTATTTCTTTAATTGCTAGCCCAGTTCACTGATCTTCTGTTTCTCTATTTTATGCAAGTAAGTATCTAGAGATATAAAATTTCCCCTTATTACCACTTTGGCTGCATCCCACAAATTTTGGTATGTTTTCTTATTATTGTCATTCTCTTGGATGAAACCATTCATTGTGTCTATGATTTGCGGTTTCACCCATTCATTCTTTAGGATGAGATTAGTTTCCAATTACTTTTTGGTCTATTTTCCCCCTGGTCTTTTATTGAATGTAATTTGTATTGCATTGTGATCTAAAAAAATGCATTTACTATTTCTGTTTTTCTGCATTTGATTTTGAGGTCTTTATGTCCTAATATATAGTCAGTTTTTGTATAGGTTTCATGAATTGCTGAGAAAAAACTGTACTCCTTTCTGTCTCTATTCAATTTTCCCCAAAGACCTACCATAGCTAGCTTTTCTAGTATTCTATTTACCTCTTTAATTTCTTTCTTATTTATTTTGTGATTTGAGTTTTCCAGTTCTGAGAGAGCAAGGTTGAGATCTTCCACTATTATAGTTTTGCTGTCTATTTTTTCTTGCAACTCTCAACTTCTCCTTTAGGAATCTTAGATGCTACCCCACTTCGTACATATATGTTTAATATTAATATTGCTTCATTATTGATGATACCCTTTAGCGAGATATAGTTTCCTTCCTTATCTCTTTTAATTAGATCAATTTTTGCTTTTGCTTGATCTGAGATTAAGATGACTAACCCTGCTTTTTTTTTCACTTCAACTAAAGCATAATAGATTCTGCTCTAGCCTTTTACCTTTACTCTGTATTTATTGCTCTGCTTTAAATGTGTTTCTTGTAAACAACATATTGTAGGATTCTGGCTTTTAATTCAGTCTGCTATCCACCTATGCTTTATGGAAGAATTCACCCCATTCACATTTACAGTTAAAACTGAATTCTGTATTTCCTGCCATCATATTAACCCCAAATTATATTTTTCTCTTTTATTTTCCCTTTTCTCTCCTCCCCAATATTACTTATGAACACTACTTGCCTTAAGCAGTCCTCCCCCTTTAGAATCCCTTCCCTTTTCTAATACCTTTCCCCTAATATTTCTGTTTTCCCTTCTATTTAGCCTACCCCTTCCTTTTTCCCCTTTTCTCTCCCACTTTTCTATAGGGTGAGAGAAGTTTCTCAGTGAAACCAATATATCTAATATTCTTTCTTTGAACCAAATCTATTGAGAGTAAGATTCACATCATATTCATCACACTCCTTTCTTTCCTTCAATCATAATAGATTTTCTTTTCCTCTTCCTGAGATGTAATTTTTCTCATTTTACCTCCACTTTTCTTTCTGTTACAATGCCCTTTCCACTTCTAGTTTCTTTTTTACATTAGAACACTTAAATCAGATTGTACATGTACTCTCTATGTATACCCATAACAGAAATACAATTCTCAATAGTTTTTTTTTTCTTTTTTCCTTTTTATGCTTCTCTAGATTTCTATATTTGAAGGTCAAATTTTTTTTTTTTATTATTTAGCTCTGGTCTTTTCATCAAAAATAAATGGAATTCACCACTTTCATTGAATATCCATCTTCTTCCCTGAAAGATAAAGCTCAGTAGCATGGTAATTTATTCTTGGCTGCATTCCAAGTTCCTTTGACTTTCAGAATATCAGATTCCAGGCCCTTTGATCCTTTAAAGTGGAAGCTGCTAGGTCCTGAATAATCCTTTTTATGGCTCCTCAGTATTTGAATTGTTTTTTTTTCCCCTGACTCCTTGTAATATTTTTCCTTGGTCTGATAGTTCTGACATTTATCTATGATATTCCTTGGGGTTTTTATTGTGGGGTCTCCTTCAAGAGGTGTTTGGTGAATTCTTTCAGTGATCATTTTACCTTCTGATTCTTTGTAATCCAGGCAGTTCTCTTTGAAGATTTCCTGAAAAATAGTGTCTAGGATTTTTTTATTATATATTTCAAGAGTCCAATAATCCTTGGATTGTCTCTCTTAAATCTATTTTCCAGGTTGGTTGTTTTCCCAATGAGGTATTTTACATTTTTTTCTATTTTTTTTTCATTTCTTTTGGTTTTGCTTGACTGATTCTTGTTATGTTATCAAGTCATTCATTTCCATTTTTTTCAGTTCTGAATTTTAGTGAATTATTTTCTTCCTTTACTTTTTTAAACTTCATTTTGTATTTTTCCAATTGAATTTTTTAAATAAGTTGTTTTATTTTATGGAATTTTTTTTTCATTTCACAAATTCTGTTTTTTAAGGATTTATTTCCCTTTTCTCTTTCATAAATTCTGTTTTTCTGGGAGTTGCTTTCTTTTTTCCATTTTATTAAATCTATCGTTTAATGAGTTATATGCCTTTTCCAGACCCTCTTGCAAAGTTTTAATTTCCTTTCCCCATTTTTCTTCTAGCTCTCTTTTAAGATTCATTTTAATTTCTTCTAGGAGAGCCTTTTGTGATGGGGATCAGGTTATATCATCTTTTGAGGCTTTATCTGACTTTAATCTCCTCAGGGTTTGAAATCTGTTCTTCACTTTCACCATAAAAGCTGTCTACTGTCAGAGTTCTCTTTACTTTTTTACTCATTAAAAAAAAAAAAAAAAAAAAAAAAACAACGTTAAGGTCTGCTTTTAGGGCAGAGAAGGTTCTCCAAGTTTCCTCTACAAGCATTGGCTTCCTCTGTAAGCTCCCATGGTTGTGCTGGGTAAGTGCTGACTCACTCCTGGTACTGGGTGGGCATGGCCAAATCCCATGTGATACTGGTGTTTTGGGGTTCAGTGTTTATCTTTTGTGTTTGTGTTGGATATTTTATAACTTCTCTGCTTATCTACTGGTTTGCAACCAGAGCAGAGTAGCCAACACTGCTGTAGATTCCTGTAGATTCCTCCCCATAAATTCTCTGCCACAAGGAGTCTGCACCACCCTATGGGAGTCTGCACCACCCTGTGGGAGTCTGCACCACCCCCCAAATTCCACACTGCTCCAGGACCCTCTGCTGTCTGTGCTGGCATCTATGCTCAGCTGCTTGTGCTTGGATGCCTCCCTCCCATTTCTTATTGAAATAGACCTTTTCTGGTCTGTTTCCTCACTCTAGATTCTCCACCACATGGATCTTCACTGCTACACAGAGTCTGGATCACAGTGTAGTGTCTGTACCAGCACACAGTCAGATCTGCCCCAACACTCTGTGCTGTCTGAGCTGGCATCTGTGCTCAGCTGCTTGTGCTTGGCTGCCTCCTTCCCATTTCCAAATGAAACAGACTTTTTCTGTCAATCTTCAAAATTATCTTCTGCTGGTAATTTGTTGTACTCCCAATATTTGTGGATTCTGCTGGTCCAGAGCTAATTCAGAGGCTGGTTTTGCTAATTAGTCTGAGGGTTGTAGTGGAAGGTCAGAAAGAAACATGTGTCCTCTTCATAATCTGGGCTGCACCCCCAAAAGTGATACCTACTACTCTCCTTCTAACCAGGACCAAATGGGTTGGTGATTGATTACTGTTTTATCATAGTTTTTGGTTTTGTACTGCTAAGTCACCATTCTTTGTATTTTTTTCATTAATAAATTTTTCATTAATAAATAGTTTTCATGACCATTTGTTCTTCCACATGACTTTTGTTATTATTTATTCTAGTTCCATAAAATATTTTTTTTGGCAATTTAGAATGGCATTGAGCAAGTAGATCAATTTAGGCAGAATTGTCATTTTCATTATATTAGCTTAACCTACCCATAAGCAACTGATATTTTTCCAATTATTTTGATTAGACTTTATTTATGTGAGAAGTGTTTTGTAATTGTGTTCATATGGTTCTTGGGTTTGTCATGGCAGGTAGATAACCAATATTTGATTTTGTCTAAATATATTTTAAATGGAAGTTGTTTTTTCTATCTCTTGCTCAGGAGCTTTCTCAGTAATTTATAGAACTGCTGATGATTTGTGTGGGTTTATTTTATATCCTATAATATTCTAAAGCTTTTAATTGTTTCCAATAGGCTTTTGCATGATTTTATAGTATTCTCTAAATATATCATTATGTCATCTGCAAAGACTGAGAGTTTTATTTCCTTATTGCCTATTTTAATTCCTTTAATTTCATTTTCTTTTCTTATTGGTAAATCCAATATTTCTGGAATAACAGTGGGCATCCTTGTTTTATCCCTGATCTTATTGAGATTGCATATAGCTTCTCTCCATTACAAATAATGTCTGCTGTTGTTTTTTGTTGGATACTACTTGTTATTTTGAGGAAAGCTCCCTTTATTTCTATGCTCTTTAGCATTTTTAATTGGAATGGATGATGTATTTGTCAAAAGCTTTTTCTGCATCTATTGAGATTATCATATGATTTCTGTTCGTTTTGTTATTGATATGATCAATAATAGTAATAGTTTTGTCGATATTGAACCAAGCCTGCATTTCTGGTATAAATCTCAATTGGTTATAGTGTATTATCTTGCTGACAAGTTGCTAGTATCTCTTTGCTAATATTTTATTTAAAATTTTTGTATCAATATTCATGAGAGAGAGTGGTCTGTAACTCTCTTTCTCTGTTTTGGCTCTTCCTGATTTAAGTGTCAATCCTGCATATGTGTCACAGAAGGAATGTGGCAGGATCCTTTATCTATTTTTCCAGATAGTTTGCACACTATTGGAATTAAATGAATTCCATTTTTCCATTTAACGTTTTTTAAATGTTTGGTAGAATTCACTTGTGAATCCATCTGCCTGTGGAGATTTTTTCTTACCATGTTCATTAATGACTTATTCAATTTATTTTTCTAAAATGGGACTATTTAAGTAATTTATTTCCTTTTCTATTATTCTGCACAATTTATATTTTTGTAAATATTCATCCATTTTGATTAGGTTATCAAATATGCTGACATATGCTAGTCAAAATAGGTCCTAATTATTATATTAATTTCTTTTTCATTAGTGCTAATTTCACCTTTTTCATTTTTGATGCTGGTATTTTGTTTTTTCCTTTTCTTTTTCTAATCAAACTAACCAAGTATTTATCTATTTTGTTGTTTTGTTTTTCATAAAACCACTCATTTTAATAATTAGCTCAATAGTTTTCATAGTTTCTATTTTATCAATCTCTTCTTTGAGTTTCAAAATTTCTAATTTTGGTTTTTAATTGGGGAGGATTTAATTAGTTCTTTTTGTACCTTTTTAGTTGCATGCCCAATTCACTGATCTATCTCTCTATTTTATTTATGTAGCTATTTAAAGATGTAAAATTTACCCTAAGATGACTAAAAAACATTACATTGAATTCCCAATCCCTATATTTTTGCCCACCTGCATTTTTGATTTCCTTCACAAGCTAATTGTACAATATTTCAGAGTCTGGTTCTTTTTGTACAGCAAAATAATGGTTTGGTCATGTAAAAAATAAATTAAAATTTACCCTAAGAACTGCTTTGACTGTGTCTCATAAGTTTTGATATGTTGCATTACTATCATTTTCTTGAATGAAATTATGGGTTGTTTCTGTGATTTGTTGTCTGACTCCACTCATTCTTTAGAATTACATTACTTAATTTCCAATTGGTTTTTAGTCTATCTTTCCCTGGCCCTTTATTGAATATAATTTTTATTCCAGCATAGTCTGCAAAGGAAGTAATTACTATTTCTGCCTTTCTGCTTTTGATTGCAAGGTTTATACCCTAATTCGCGCTGGGAGTTTTGGAATTTGACTGTAATATTCCTGGGAGTTTTTATTTTGGGATATCTTTCAGGAGATGATCAGTGGAGTCTTTCAATTTCTATTTTACCTTCTGGTTTTAGAATATCAAGACTATTTCCTGAAAGATGATATCTAGGTTCTTTTTTGATCATGACTTTCAAGTAGATCAATAATTTTAAAATTATCTTCCCTGGATCTATTTTCCAGGTTAGTTGTTTTTCCAATAAGACATTTCACATTTTTTAAATTATTTTTTTCGATTTTTGGTTTTGCTTTATTGTATCTTGATTTCTCATAAAGTCATTAGTTTCCATTTGCTAAATTCTATTTTTAAGGAATTATTTTCCTCAGTGAACTTTTTTGTACCTCCTTTCCAAATTGGCCAATTTTGCTTTTTAAGGCATTGTTTTTTTTTTATTATTTTTTTAAATTTCCTTCTGCACTTCTCTCAATTCTTTCCCCAATTTTTCCTCTATTTCTCTTACTTGATTTGCAACATCCCTTTTGAGCTCTTACATGGCCTGAGCCCAATTCTTATCTTTCTTGGAGACTTTAGGTATAGGAGCTTTGAGTTTGTTATCATCTTCTAAGTGTGTGTTTTGGTCCTTCTTGACACCATAATACCTTTCGATAGTCAGAAACTTTGTTTTTGGCTAATTTTCCAAGCCTATTGCTTGGCTTTAAACTCTTTGTTAAGTAGGGCTCTGTTCCCATGGTGGAAACATTGTTCCAAGCTTCAGGGGTTTTGTGCAGCTGTTTTCAGAAATCCTTCTAGGAATCTGACAAGTACTCTTTTTTTTTTTTTTTGCCCTGCAGCTGTTAGATGTGTACCTGCCCCACTATACCTGTAAGATCTAGTTTGCTGGCCAGAGACTGGGGCTCTGTCAATCAGGACTACACTGGGACTGCATACCAGACTCCTACCCTCTTGTCACAGACCCCCTCCATTGACCTCCAGAGTCTTCCCTGGTATCCCTAGGCTGAGAGGTTCAGAAACGTCCAGCATTGTTGCTGATTCAGAGGCCCCAACTTGCTGATGTTGGGGTCTAGGCTGGAGTTGGGGCCAGCTTACATTGGGTTTGTATGCTGGGATAGCAAGCTAGGGTTCCATTCTGGTTTCACAGACCTATTCTGCTGATGTTCCAGGTACTTTTGGTGTCTCGGGCTGAAAGGTCTGGAAGTCACCAGTACTGATTTTAAAGTCAGGCTGGTCCAGGATGAGGCTGAGTCCAAAGCTGTGTTGGCATGTCCTGCCCTGAGATTCTCACCCTCGTGTCACAAACCTTTCTGCTGAGCTTCTAAATTGTCTTCAGCTAGGAAATGTTCTACTGCACCTTTTTGGATGTTCTGGTGCTTTAAAATTTGTTTAGAGTCATTATTTAAAGCAATTTGGAGAAGTTTGGGAGAGAGGTTGGCCAAGTTCCTGGCTTTACTCTACCATCTTTGCTCCATTACCTCTTTTCCTGCTCTTTTCAGGAAACAACCTGGTTTCCCAGAGTTTGCTTTCTGAGTTGGGACTGGAGGCTGCCCCATGGATTTGCTCCTCTGCTGAGCCATTACAGAGGATGTTAGTTGATGATTTGCTATGAGTAAGACCCTCTCATTGGATTTCACAGACTAAGTTGGACAGAACATCCTTTTCACCCTCTTGAGACTGACCTTTCTTGAAGTTTTCCCAATCTACCTTAAACTGGAGAGTGGTTTTATTCCATCAGACTCTGTTCAGAGGCTTGCTTTCATGTGGTTTTCCAGTGAAACTGGGAGACTTTAAGCAGCTTCCTGGCTTCACTATGTCATTTTGGTCCAACTTCCAGATTGTCTAATCTTGTCTTTCATTTTTTCACCTTACACTCTTCTGCAATCTGGCTTCCAACACAGAATTCCTATCTTCTTTCACAGAACAGATCATATAGCTACACAGTTCTGATGCTCCCAATTATTAGCACATTTTTCCTTCTTGAAATTTCTTTGTTAACTTTTAAATACTACGTTTCTTCACTTGTGTTCAGATTATTTTAGCCTAGTAGAGTGTGAGCACTTGGAAGGGAAGATTTTTGTTTTATTTTGTTTTTTTTCATATTTGTATAATCAGCACTTTGTATCCTGTGTATATGCTTTGAACATAGTAGTTATTTAATAAATGCTGGTTGAATTTAATTGAATACATATATTTTTGGTCTTTGCTCTTTCAGCCAAGTTTATAGGTTCAGCAGCCTTGGGATATACCATAGTTTAACAACAAAGAACAAAAAATGACTAAAATCTTTTCTAATTTTAGGTTTTATGACCTGTTATTGCATGCCTTCATCTCCTATTTTTTATTAGTTTATCCAGCAAAGTAGAGATCATCCAGTTTTACCTATTTTATTGACATATAAGGAAATTGAGGCTGAAAAATCAAATGAGCTAAGTTCACATAGAGATAAACTAGGATTTCAGTGTACATTTGGTCTAGAGTTCAGTTCATATTACTGTAATAAAAATACATTTATTTATTCCCATCACATTTTCATTAGGATTCTAAGGAAGAAGAGATGAAGAAAAGATTGAAAGACAACTTAAGCTGAGGCATAGGACTGTGTTATCAGCTAAAGCTGTGACTTTTATTTCTTCTGAAGGAATATATATTAAATAAATATATAAACATATATCCAACTAGATTGGCTTGGTGTAGCCTTTAGGGTTCATACTTATGGCTCTAATTTTACAATAGAAAATTGGAACTTTAAAAACCCATTTCACAAGTGCTATCCTTTCTCTGAGCCATCCATTTTTTCTATTAAAACAAGAAAATCTGATTCCTATCCACTCCAGTTTGTTATAATCAAATTTTGCCCTTGAAAGCTGGCAACCTGCATCCATGCTTATATTACCTTATCTTGAAAAATTTCCAAGTAAGATGTTCTACTCTTCAACATTTTTTTTGGCTCTATTTTGTTTGGGGTATATTTGGTAATGATTACATATTTTAAATCTATAAAGGATGAAATATTTTATCTTCATTAATGAACTATTCTAGTTAATTACATCATTATTCATGATTTTAAAATAATTTTAAAATGAAGATAATTTCTTAGAAAAAGGAGTAATCTTTACAATTCAGAATTGTCCCTATAAAAATACATAGTATAGAATTTAAGAGTTCAAGAAAATTCCATCTCCATAAATGTTAGCTTTATAGACCTTGAGAACAAGTTAAAGTGATGATTGGGAATGGTAGACTTATTAATGTGTGTTTGACTAAGGATTATTATATCCTCATAGAAGCAACCCAGTCTAATGTCAAGTACTGTCTCCCTTGTTTGTTGCTCCTGTATTATAATAAGAAGGGAAATTTCTACCTGTTACTTTTCAGGCATGGTCTGAGTTGGCAAAATTTGGCATCATGTATCATCAAAGACTAATTCATTTCTGATATAAGAAGGCTGGACTTGTTTTTCCGGTGTATGAAAAAAACAATATAGATAGGAAAAACTCTATGGGATCACATGAAAAGATAATGTAAGGAAATATATCTGATTTGTGCATAAAGTTTAACAGCAATGAAAACCCAAGGCCATCATGAGTGAAAGCTTTGTGGGAATTTCAATTCCATGAAATGAAATATAGTGTGAAAAACGATGGCAATGAGATTTCTCATCTCCATTCTGCGAGACAACTATATTTGAAGGACTGTGATAAATTCTGGATCTAATACCAACAAACTGAAATGCTGCAAGATTAAAGTAGAGAAATAAAGGAACACATAATTAAAAAGAAAAAAAAAAAAGAAAATCACAAAGATAGTAAGTGGCAAAGCTATAATTACAACCTAGACCTTCTAACTTAGATTTATCCAATAAGGGTCTTCAATATATTCTGATCAGATACATGAGGTACACACACACACACACACACACACACGTGTGTGTGTGTGTGTGTGTAATTATTCAGGAAGCAAATTAGCAAAATAAAGCAATGTAAGCCAATATCTAATAGCCTACAACTGGTAGTAGGTTCTGAGTACATGTGGAAGTATAAAGTATGAGAGTCATTAATTAGGAATAATTAGTCAGGCAGTTTTCTGAAGGAAACTGTTTTTGAGTAAAAGTGTTATTTTTTAAGAGAATGAAGGCTATAGGATAGAATAGAAAACATAAACTAGGCAGAGAGAATGTAGAGCTATAAATGTGATAGTGAGTGACTCACCAATGGGAAGTGCCAAGCATAATAATTTGTTTAGCTTATTCAACAAATGTTAACTGTCTCCTCTGTGAAATGTCCTGGGTATCCAAAGAGAAAAACTAAATAATCCCTGTCCTAGAGGGGTAGCTAGGTGATGCACTGGATAGAGCACCAGTCCTGAAGTCAGGAGGACCTGAGTTCAAATTCAGCCTCAGACACTTAACACTTCCTAGCAGTGTGACCCTGGACAAATCACTTAACCCCCAATTGCCTCAGGGGGAAAAAAAGGTATAATCCCTGTCCTTAAGGTGTTCAGAGTCTGTGGAAGGATTTATCAGTATCTAAGTAACTATAGTAGCAACAAGAAAATAAATAGATAAATAGATGCATTAATGAATAAATACAAATTGCATATGAAATAATATAAGGAGACATTAGTACCCAGGGAGATCCCAAAGGAAAACTATTGTGTAGAAGGTAAAACAGGCTATGTATTAAAGGAATTCCAATAGGTGAAGGTGGAAAGGGGAGACAATCTGTATAAATATGATGGTCTCCCAAACTACACTGTTGTGTCCTGGGAATGGGGAATAAGGATAAAACATTGGATCCATATTGTTAAAGGCCTTTAAGTGTAAGGCTAAAGTTTTTAATTTACCAAGTAGGCAATTGAAAGCCATTGAACATTTTTGAGTCAGACAAGAACAAACTATGATTTGTGTTTTAGGAATATCAATTTAATGTATATGTAAAGGACGAGTTCTAGAAGGAAGGCACCAGAAGCAAAGATACTTATTAGGAAGCTGTTGTAAAAGCTCAAGTGGAGAAGTGATTAGAGGATGATCTAGAAGGCCATATTAGCATAAAGAAGGAGATAGACACAGGAGATGTTTTAGAGATAAAATCAATAGTTGAATTGTATATTTCGGAGTCTGATTCTTTTTGTACAGCAAAATAATGGTTTGGACATGTATACTTATTTTGTATTTAATTTATCATCTAATATATTTAACATGTATTGGTCATCCTGCCATCTAGGGGAGAGTGTAAGGGGAAGGGGGGGAAAATTGGAACAAAAGGTTTAACAATTGTCAATGCTGTAAAATTACGCATGCATATAACTTGTAAATAAAAAAAGCTATTAAAAATTTTTTTAAAAATAGAATAGTATTATATTGAATATAAAAAGAGGATATATATGGCAATTGAATGGATATATTCAGAGAGAGAGAATGAGCACAACATTTAGAATTATTCTAAGGTTTCAAGGCTATGTGACTGGAAGGATTGTGGTTCCCTCAATAGAAACAAGAAAGTTTAGAGTACTGTTAGATTTGGGAAGAGCAAGAAAAAGGAGAAAAATAATATCTGAATGAATCAGATTATATAATGAAATGAGATTAGTAAGTTGGGGAGAATGATGGAAGGCCTTCAAAACCAGGCTAGAAATATGAATCTGAGATAATTAACAATAGGGAAACATTATAGATATTTTAGCATAAGTGTGCTCAGACTGTGGACCTGCAAAAGTCTATCTTCTTGAACAAGGGAGATGCTTTAAAGAAAATAAAATGAAAAATATTGAGGAAAATTATTCTAGCATTTTTCTGTAGAGTACTATACTTTGTAAGTGGAGCAGAACTGGAGAAAGGAAGATTATAACCTAGGAATGAAGACAGTTTTTAGTTAAATCAGTGGCTATGGAAATAGAGGGTTAGGAGACATTTCAAAGTCAAACTCAGTAAAATGTGTTAACTAAATTGGAAAATTTAAGAACAGAGAAATTGAAAATACCCTTTAGCTTGTTCAGGATCATAGATTCTGTATATATCAGATGTGGGACTTGAACTCTGGCCCTTTACAAACTGAGGTCATATATCTTACTGTTTAATACATGTTATCTGGAAGGTAGACTCATATATACATATAAGTAAATACAAAAGATGTATGCGTGTATATTGAGGGAATATATGTGTACATATAAATTTAAATATATACATACACATGTATGTCTGTATATATATATACAAATATATAATCATGGTAATTTATGAGTATTCTCAGAATATTTTGGCTAGGATGAAAATTATCATTCTATTACTCTAACAAAACTAGCATTTGGAACCCTGATGTTATATTTTACTTATCATATATTTGATAGATTTAGAAGATAAAGCAAAAACAACTTACCATTATATACTATTGACTTATTCATGATATGACTTAGGTCAGGCAAACGTGAATTTCTAGGGCATCAACATCGGTTTTATTCTACTATGTATATATGTGTATATAGTATACATAAATTACAGGTAAATCAGTGAACAGGCCCAAAAAGGAACAATAAGAAACAAAGGAATTCAATAAACCAGTGTTTAATATTTGGGAATATAAATTACTTAAGAACTCCCTATTTGACAAGAATTGCTTGAAAAATTGGAAAGCAATTTAGCAGAAATTAGATTTAGAAGAAGAACTTATACAGTTACAGGAAAAAACTCAAAATAGATATTTAGACTAAATACTAAAAATCACCCCATAAAAGCCAAATAGAAGAGAACCTAACCTTTTACAGCTACAGTTAGGAAAAGAGTTCTTAACCAAAAAAGGGACACAGGCAATTGCCTAAAATAAAATAGATTATTTCAGTTGCCTGCAATGTACAAGTTTTGCATATACACCCACTCTATAAGACTGATACATGCAATTGGTAGGATAGGCTTTAGATTATATCTGTCTTTAATTGTCAAATATATTGCCTATGTCTTTAAATGTGAAATACTTTGTATTGTGTCTTAGGAGCAATAATACTTCATAAGCTGAGGAATGATATAATCAGACTTGTACTTTAGGAATTTTATTTCAGAACCTGTGAGGAGATTGAAGTGGAGAGGAAAGAAACTGGAGGTAGAAAGACCAATTAGGAGGCTATATTAGCCAAGTGAGAGAAATTAAAGGCCTAAACTAGGACAGAAAATTTCATAAGTAAAAAAGATAGCTGAGAACTTAATGGAGATTTGTTGTGGAGATAGGATTGATAATAATTGTCAATGAATCAGATTTGGTTTTGGGATCTTTAGACAATATAAAATTGAGGGTGACATGTACCTGGATAACCAAAATGATGATGGTATCCTCTGGCAAAAGTGAGGGGCAAGTTAGGAAGAACAGTTAATTTCAGAAAGAGGATAATAAATTGTATTTTGAATATGTTGAATTTGAAATGCTGATGGGGCATGGAGGCAGAGGTAACTGGACAATAGTGTTAATATTGTGGAAGTCTCAGTTCCTCATGGAATAAAGGGCAAAATGTTCAGGTTCCTTTTCCTATATAAGGGGATTTCTAGTTATATGATGATGCTCTAAATCACTATTGATCAGAGAAATGTAAATTAAGATAATTCTGAGATACCACTACACACCTCTTAGATTGGCTTACATGACAGGAAATGTTGGATAATGATGAATGTTGGAAGGGATGTGAGAAAATTGGGACACTGTTACATTATTGGTAGAATTGTGAACTGATTCAACCATTCTGGAGAACATTTGGAACTATGCAGAAAGGACTATCACACTGTACATACCATTTGATACAGCAGTATCTTTATTGGGCCTGTATTCCAAAGAGATCATAAAGGAGACAATGGGATCCACATGTGCAAAAAGTTTGTGTGGAAGCCCTTTTTGTAGTGGCAAGAAACTGGAAACTGAGTGGCTACCCATCAGTTGGAAAAGGCTGATTAAGTTATAGTATATGAATGTTATGGAATAATATTTTTCTATAAGAACAATCAGGAGGATGATTTCAGAGAGGCCTGGAGAGACTTACATGAACTGATAATAAGGGAAGTGAGTAGAATCAGGAGATCATTGTACACAGCAACAGCAAGATCATATAATAACCAGTTCTGATGGATGTGGCTCTTTTCAACAATGAGATGATTCAAGTCAATTCCAATGTTCTTGTGATGAAGAGAGCCATCTACACTCAGAGAGAGGATTGTGGAGACTGTGAGTGTAGATCACAACATAGAATTTTCACTTTTTTTGTTGTTTGCTTGAATTTTTGTTGGAATCTTTACAAACTGTTAAGCCATTAGAGTTGATAGAGACAATAATTATCTAATTTAGCATGGTTCAGTTTGATTGATTTGATCTTAGAAGGAGATATTTTGGGCCAGAACTTGAAACAAGGTACTAAGTACAACTGATAGAAGCGATGCTTGTGTTCACACCTTTAGAGCACTCATAGAAGCAAGAAATATTTAAATATTAATTGGAGTTCACATGTTTGGGAAATTTCAGGGTTTAGAAAGAGATATCTGAATTCACACCTCCCTTAATCCCTGCCTTCAGAAGGTGGAGTCAGCCTTTTACTCACAGCATAAATACAGCTCCAGTGAGCCACTCAAGAGAGTTACTTGGGAACATTGACTGGGGTCGGAGAGGAGCACTCTGGGAGGAAGCCCACAAGCCCTCTCTTGGAGGTAAGAGAGACTCATTGCATCTTCCACCTTGGTGCTGGCTGGAGGATGAAGAAAGCAGAGGCAGAAGCAAAGGACAAAGCTCCAAATTTTGTGTTTTTTTTCTCATTTTCTCCTTTGACCTGATTTTTTTTCTTGTGCAGCATGACAGTTATGGAAATATGTATAGAATAATTGCACATATCTAATATGTATTGGATTACTTGATGTCTAAGGGAGGGTGTTGGGGGAAGAGAAGGTAAAATTTGGGACACAAGGTTTTGCAAAAGTGCATGCTGAAAATTATCTATGTATATATTTTGGAAACAAAAAGCTTTAATATTAAAAAGACTTTATCTTATAAAAATCACCTTATGAAGTCAAAAATATACTTTTTTAAATATTTGAAATACTCTACTTGTATTGGTATGGATATCTGGGGATTGACTAAAATAGAAGAGGTTAAAGTGCTGCAAAGTATCCATATAATACCCAAAGGATGCACAAAAATTAGTGTAGGTTATTGCAAAAATAACTAGATTTGAAGTAAAGTGACCTGAGTTCTAATCCAGCATTGTTATTTCCTTCTCTTTTTAGAATTTTATTTTCTCATTTCGAAACTGGACTAGACCTTTCAGATCCCTTTAGCACTAATATGTAGTGGCCACTTAATACATACTTCTTGAATGACATTTTCAAATGTTCCTGTATCTGATCTACTAAAATTACCTTGTATCTAGTTAGGTCAATAAACATTTGTTGAGCATCTACTATGTACCAAACATCTATTAAGTATGTATTTTTGTATGCATAAATATATAGATATGCTCATATTCACACTTACATTCACAAACATATAAATAGATCACACATTTTGTCCTTTTTTTTGATAGAATATCTTAAGGTCAGGAATGGATTCATTTTTGTGTTTTGTATATTCCCAGTGCCTGATGTACTGCTTGATAAATAGCAAACTTTTAACAAATATATTAATTGATTTATTATGATTTGGAATTTTTTCTCTACAACAGTGTTTTTTTCCTTCTCCAAAAGTCTCTCATTTTCAATATCTCTATAACAAAAAAAATCTCTATCTACAGAATTACCTGTAGAAATTCTCCATTATATCTCAATCATTTGAACATTTTGTTTCTTAACAAAAGATTGCTGACTGTGTTGTGTTTGCCCTGATTGTGAGGTTGTCTCTTCTGCTCTATGATATTGTCCCATTTCTTGAAGCCAGACTTGTGAATCTAAAGCTTTCCTTCTCAAAGATGTATCAAGTCTAAGATCATGATTTGGTCTGTAAATTTGTGTTTAATTTTGTAGGGAACAAAATCTTGAAATGGAATTGAAAAGGAAGCAATTACTCCAATAATTTTAAGTGAAGAAAACTGGTTTATAGAGAGAAATTTGCATGCAGCTTGTAAAATATTTGATAGCGGATAGGCTTAATACTGAGTGAAGTGGGTCCCCAGTAAATTTCATACCTCATTATTTCAATACTTCAAGGTTCTATGATTTCATTGGTGTGGAGACTCCTTTTACCCATGCAAAATAGCATCCTTTCATGCCTTGGTAGATACTTATTGGTTCATCAGTTGCTGTGGCTGCAAAAAATTCATCATCTTCTTGTCAATCTTCTCGTTAAGACTTGTCCTTAAAAGACTCACATGCAGGGGCAGCGAGGTGGTACAATGGATAGAGCAGCAACTCTTTAGTCAGGAGGACCTAAGTTCAAATTTGGCCTCAGACACACTTAACACTTCCTAGTTATGTAACCCTAAGCAAGTCACTTAACCCCACTTGCCTCAGGGAAAAAAAAGATACACATGCAGTCTGGACCTATATTCAGAGGTTTTCCAGCTTGGATTGACCACCTAGAACTTGTAATGTCCTGGCAGAGTCTGTAAGAATCAAGATAATTGTCATACCGTGGGTAATTGAGTGAGATTTTAGTTGAAAAACTATACTACATTAGTTCTGATATTTGGATGGATGAATGAATGGATGATCTTTTTCATTTTGATATTCCTTCCAGTGATCACTTAGTAGAGTTCCTTTCATAGTAGAGTTAGAGGAATCTGAAGCAAAGAGAAAAAGTGATTCATCTTAATTCATGCAGACAGCATGGAGGAAAACACAAAATTGTGTCTGGGTTCTCCAATGCTCACTCCAGCCTTCTTTCTATTCCTACCTTGGTGTATCTGATGAATGAATTCCTTTAAAGTTCCTGGCATAGTACTTCATATATGAACAATGCCTGTTGAAAAGAACGAACTAACAGTTCCTGAATTTTTTACTGCTTTATCCAAAAGGTTCCAATAACTTGAATTTTCCCTCAACCTCTTGAAATTAAAAGTTAACTAAAGATTGATATAAAATTACAATAGGGAATCAAACTTCTGTGTAAATGTTAGAAATTGTTCTAACTGGAGGCTCAGATTGTCAGAGTACTCCTTATTTTTCACCTTCTATAAATTCCCTAAAACATCAGAGGAGGGAATCATGTGTACCTGAGGAACCATTTTACAGTGTTCTAGACTTACCGCAGGTAAATTACTATAATAGGATACATAAAGATCATTTGAAGGCACTGAGGAGTGTTTAGACAAGAGAAGTAAAGTCTTAGTGGGAGGAAAACATGATTGATATTTTCAAATATATTTGAATGTCTTATGTGTGGAAGAAGAATTAGATTTTTCCTACTCAGACCAGAAGAAATGGGGTGGGATGGGGATATATTTGCTACAGGGAAAATCTTGCTTACATTTAGAGCTACACAGCAAGTAGAATGGGCTCTATTTCACTCATTTGTTGGCACATTAAAAAGGGATTCTTGTTCACTGACCACTGATATCACTTCTAATTCTGTTATTATACAATTATATGGCATATAGCAAGATATTTATGATTTGTCATTCTATTCTACTTTTCTCTACACTCTACCATAGATCTTTAACAAGAAGTCCACTCAATATGTGGGGGTCTTCTATTAGGTCTCATGACATTGTATTGATACCAGTGGCATATAAGAAGCCCCTTCATTATTTCTTAATCTCCTTTCATATACTTTTATCCTACATGTACCTCTCCAGTTAAAATTCATTATCTTTTGACATTCTTATTGGTATTATGTATGTTCATAAAATATCATTTAATGGAGCTAGCTGACCAAGAGTAGATAAAGGAGGCATAGTTGTCACACTGAGAGTATTTTTGCTATGAATTATCATTTCTAAAGTTTCTCTTCTGTTTGTTGGTTCCCTTTTGTTTGTTTTGTTCCATCATCCAGATTTCTGACATAATAAAGTATCATGGCCTGAACTGTTTTGCTTGTAAAAGATGAGTACAGAAGACCATTTCATAGTTAAAATAATAAGAGTTCAACATCCTAGTTTTAAAAATGAAAAATGACATTTTGTTTAGCACTTGGGCTATTGTATTTTAGTCAACTCCTTTTTTTGATGGGGGAAAATACTCTATGTAAATTAATGCAACCTATAATTTATGAATTTAATCCAACAACTTGGATAAACATTATGCATCCCAGGCTTCTGAAAGAGTGAGGTGAATACAAAGACTATAACATGAAAGGTAAAAGATTTTAATTATTTGGAGTAATATCACTGTGAAAAGCTGTTAAGTATAATTTCTCAGAAGGTTTTTTTTTTGTCTAAAAGGAATTACTATTCCTAGATCAGAAGCACAAACACATATAAAAATGTACATATATATAGATATAGATATTTATAACTATATGTATCTATAACTATATGTACTTAAATGTGTATATATATATATATATGTATATGCATACATATATATATATACTGTGTATACACAGATTCATATATATGTATGTGTGTAGAAATATATTTCATATAATTCAATCATTTATTCACTCAGTATTTATTAAGCACCTGTTAAGTTAGGGAAGGTTATAAAAATAAATGAGATTATAAAGTTGATTAATGAGATGGAATCAATAGATATAATTTTCTTAAGTCTTTTTTTGACTATGTTGATAGCTATATCCTCGGTTTGAAGAGATTTACACCATTATTAGTATCAACTAGGTTGAAGTATCCAGGTATATGAGATGAACAGCTTTTTTTCTTAAATTACTTTGATAATTATTTCTATTGCTTGGATTTTTATTAAACAGCTCACTTAATTTTAGATAGATGATACTGAAACATGGGTTATAATTTGTAAATATCAGACAGAATTTGTTAAGTAAAATATGCATAGCTATTTTGTGAAGACCGCGTATTTTAAAATCAGCCGGAGTCAGGAATTCAGGTTAGGGGAAAATCGTCAGTCTTTATTCTCAGTGAAGAAAGATCGAAGGTGGAAGGGAATCGGCAATAGCAATGTGTGCAGCTGAGTCAAGAAGCTAGCTAGACCAGAAGCCACACGACTAGCAGCTGGGAGTATAGAACCCAGGCTCAATCTCTCCCAGCTTCTCTTCCTCTCTCTCTCTGCCTCCACCCCCCCCCCCAAAATCGTCATTTCCTATACAACACATCAAGACTTGCACAGAGAGTGGGCAGGGGCCATTCTTTATCCAATCATGTATATTAATAGGGTATAGTCAATTATTATTTAGCCTTTTGGGACCTCAGTGCATCAACTCAAACCTCAGCCCATTACACTATTTTTTTTTACATTAAGTTATAGTATGAATCCCAGGATAAAAGATGAAAAAATGTCAACTGTTATTTTTATAAATTCTGTTCCTTCTGATAGCCCCTGGAGTATCTTACTTGGAAAGGAATGCTATACATATTCTTTTGGTGTATTTCATTCTGTTTAATATCTAATGAATATTAGTTGCTCTCAATATTTTTTAGCACAGAATGAAGATAATATGTAGATAGCAAAAAGTAGTATTCATTTTCAACAAAATTAAACCCTTTTATTTCTGTATTTTTCAAAATTATTTTTTACCAAGTAGATCCTTAAATGCAATACCTTATTTCAGGAAGCTGAATTTTAGAGTCTCATTTCTCTGATATCCTGGAATCCTTAAGCTAGAGATCAATGAGACAGTGACATAGTTTAGTGGAAAGAATGGTGGTTTTGAAGTCAGAAGTCCTGGGTTCAAATTCTACCTTCAATATTTGACACCTATATCTTAAGCAAACCAAATAACATTACTAGGCTTCAATTTCCTCACTTGTAAAATGACAGGGTTGGACAAGATGGACTCTGAAGTTCTTTTTAGGTCTAATTCTATGATCCTCTGATCCAATCACAGAATCTCAGAACGGAAATAGATCTTATTTAGTCCATTTGTAATAAGAGCAGGAGTTTTCTTGGCATCATTGCTGACAAGTGCTCATCAAGCCTATGACTCCATCAGTCCAATGGGGAAAAAACCAATAAATCAAATAGCATTATAAGATGCTTTGTATGTACAAGACACTATTCATAGAAGTGGGTATACAAAAAAAAAAAAAAAAAGGTGGTGGTGAAAAGGGTCTTTGTCCTCAAGGCACTCACATTCTAATAGGGGAAACAAAATGTAAATCACTAGCTTCATTTAAGATATATTCAAGGGAGGTAATCTCAAAGAAAAAGTCCTAAGCCAGATTTGTTCTTTTTTTTTTTTTTTTGCACTTAATAGTATTTTATTTTTTCCAATTACAAAATTCCAATTTTTATTTTTTCCAATTAGTTTTCAACATTCATTTTTGTAAAATTTTGAGTTCCAAAATTTTCTCCCTCCCCCCTTTCTTCCCTTTTCCTTAAGACAACAAACAATCCAATATAGGCTATACATATATAATCATATTACACACATTTTCCATATTAGACACGTTGTGAAAGAAGAATCAGACCAAAAGGGGAAAGCCATGAGAAAGGGAAAAAAATTTAAAAAGTGAAAATAGTATGTTTCCATCTGCATTTAGACTCCATAGTTTTCTTTCTGGATGTAGATTGTATTTCCCATCCCAAGTCTATTGGAATTATCTTGGATCATTGTATTACTGAAAGAGCCAAGTTTATCAAAGTTGATCATCACACAATGTTGCTATTACTGTACAAAATGTTCTCTTGCTTCTGTTCACTTCACTCAGCATCAGTTCATATAAGTCTTTTCAGGTTTTTCTAAATCTGTTCTCTCATCATTTCTTATAGCACAATAATATTCCATTACATTCATATATGACAACTCATTTAGCCATTGCTCAATTGATAGGCATCCCCTAAATTTCCAATTCTTTTCTACCCATAGAAAAGAGCTATTATAAATATTTTTGAACATGTGGGTTCTCTTCTCTTTTTTTATGATCTCTTTGGGATAGAGATCTAGTAGTAACACTGTTCAACCAAAGGGTATGCACAGTTTTATAACTTTGTTAATAGTTCCAAATTGCTCTCTATAATGGTTGGATCAGTTCACAGTTCACAGTTCACAGCATTAATCTCCCAATTTTTCCACATACTTTCTAACATTTATTATTTTATTTTATTAATTATTTTATTATAAATTATTTTATTATCATATTAGCCAATCTGATAGATGTGAGATGGTACCTCAGAGGTTTTTATTAATGTGCATTTCTTTAATCAATAGTTATTTAGAGCATTATTTTCATTTGACTATATATCTAAGGTCATATTTGAAATCATGACTTCCTGACTTTCAGACCACCCAGCTGCTTTCCTGGTAGAGTATAGCAGCAAGTAAAGTGTAAAAAGACTGGAAAAGCAGGAATGGATTCAATGATAAAAAAAAAAAAAATAAACTTTAAATACTAAATAAAGAGACATATTTGTTCTTGTAAGTAATATGTAGTCCAGAATTATAAAATTTTGGGAATTGTCACACTGTACCCTCTCACTGAGCTTGCAATTCATGTAAACAGTTAAACCTTTTCATGTGAACTATGATCTGGATAAGCCTTTACTATTATGTACTTGTGGAATTAAAATTTCAAACTCAAGAAAAAGACTTCATGTGTGTCCTTATCTTAATAATACATTTTATTATACTGTTTCACCCTATTTTTCTAAATTATTGAGAACTTTTTTAGATTCTAACACTATCATCCACTGAGTTAGTTACTTCTCTCAGCTTTGTATTATTCACAGATATGACAAACATGTCAGCAATATGTCCAAGTCATAACCACTTTAATGGAAAACAGAATAGAGATTTAGGCAGTCAACTGGAGATCTCCCAATTGGTTGAAATCAGTCCATTAAATCAACAAAAGCATAAACCAGAGAAAATATTTATTTACCCCTTTCATTTTAGAACAAAAAATTGTGTCCTGTTAAAGTACTTTAGTCAAGATTACACAGCAAGTTAGTGTTGGACTCCTAACTAGAGTACATTTTTTTCGACTCCACCATAGTATTTATATTGAAGTGTTCTCTATTAACAAAGTCTTCCACCTCCTTTTTTGAGAAGACTGGCAATCTGGAATATAGTATTGCAGAAGGCTTTCAGTCATTTTTCTAAAGGTGTGAGCAAACAGCCCATAATCTCCAAGAAGAAATAAAAAGAATGATAACACCTTTGTCTCTTTAGGTATATAACATGAAAAGTAAAATGTCCAGCCCCATGAGTTCCTTCCACTTTTTTGTCTTTATTTTATTATTAGATTGCCTCAAAGTTTTAAGTAGTAACTCAATAAAATATTAATGATAATTAAAACTCACATTCATGGAGCAAATTTCTAGAGCCACATAATAAAATCGTGTTCTATAAAGTAGGCACACCATAATGTATTAGTACAATGAAATAAATATTCATTATGAAATATATGTATCTACAGAGTAGGCCCCCAATGAGGGATCGTATCCCAATTCTCATTAAACTAACAAGTTGAAACCCCCAAAAGTAGCTATTTTTTCCTGCTCAGGGCTCAAAGGCTAATGCTAAAGGATTAGAGTGGCACTGATAAAGGTGTTGGCTCACTTCTCCTTTCCAGGTAGCTATTTTTTCCTGCTCAGGGCTCAAAGGCTAATGATAAAGGATTGGAGTGGCACTGATAAAGGTGTTGGCTCACTTCTCCTTTCCAGTATATTTCACCAATCAGTAGTGAATTAATGTCTTTTCAGTATCATCATTGGCAGGGAATAGCACAAAACTATCAATTTAACCAGTTAATATTTCCTCAAAATCATCAATAAACAATTAACATCAATTAACTTTGACAAAGAGATATTTACTGAGAAGACAGAGCAAAATCAAAAGTACAAATATATCCTTCCTCCCCAGCCAGAAGTACACTCTCTTCTATCACTTCACTCCCTGGGAACAGTGGGCTCAAACTTACAGCAGTTGCTAATAAAGCATTATTTTAGCATATTCATTGGCAGTTTCAACCTCAATAATAGACAAAAATTGCTCCCTTCTTTATAAAATACAGTACCTCATTTGTCAAGTTTATCCCTTGCTGGACTGGATCCCACAGGTCATTTCCTGAGTTTGCAGTAGTACCTCACCTGGCTCACCTGTGGCTACCAACTCTGCTGTGCCCTCCTATCACTGTACAACTGATAATTCCTCTAAACTTTAGAAATTGATGAATCCATTACAACACTAACAATTTAGCCTAAGAACAAGTACAACGGGGCCATGTATTCAAGGGTCCCAAAGGAATATATGTGTGTGTGTGTGTGTATGTGTGTGTTTGATTAGCACCAAAGATATTCATTTGCCTGCAACAGTCTTTTGTATGCACACTCAGTCCCAACTTCACAATTATTTAAAATGCTTCTCTGTCATGCAGGGAGCCAATGGGAAATAATTGTAAAATGCTTTTGATTCTAATAAATCAGAGCAGGGCTCCTTCCTTCTTGTTATCAAACACACAGAAGCAAGTTTAATCTGATTTTCCATCTTTCCAGAATTGGCCTCTTTCTTGACCAATCCCCCATTTCAATATGATGAAAGTATTTCTAAACTTAAATTAAATATGCTTTTGAAACACTAGAAACAATCACATTTATATAGCTGGACTCTAGTAGATATTGATGCTTAGAGATAATTTATATTTTTGGTAAGTCAGTGCTCTCTAATTTCCAAGCTTGGAAATAATTATTTGAGAACTGCTTTGTTGATGGTGAAGAATAACAGGAGAATTTTATTTCTACTTTTTTGTTTGTTTGGCAGTGAAGTATTTTAGAAAGAATGCTATTCTTCCAGTCAAGAGACTTGGATTCAAATCCTGCCATTTAATTCCTGTTAACAGTGTGACATTTAGGCAAGTCATTTAATCTCAGTATCAGATTGTAAAATGAGGGGATTGCTCTAAGTGGTCTTTGAGGTCCTCTCTAGCTTTTTAGCTTTAGATACTGTTTGAATTTTCACTATGCAGTCCACTACTATAGAAATAATTATCTTCACAGAAACATAAAACTAAATGAACCAGTTCTTTCTAATTATTTTTCTTAGTATTTTGAGAAGCATATACATGGATATAATAAAAATGTAGTAGCATTTAACAGTTCATCAAGGTTTCAAATGCATTGCTGTTATTGTTTTGTTTTTAAGTAACTAGTTTTTTGTTCACATTCAAAACTGCCAAATATGCCCCCTCTATTTTTTTTTTTTAAATTAAGCCTGAACTGCATAAAGTTACTTTGAATTCTTTGAAACAAAGGTCAACACAAAATGTGCCTTTTCAATGGTGGCTGATTATTGGAATTTTTTTTGTCTGGATAGATAACATTAGTTTCTGCTTGTTCCTGGCCAATTTCAGACAAATATGTTCAAATTAGAAACTTGTATGCAATTTTAATCCTGATTTGTATTCATGAAATTCACAATCATGGAGTAAATAATACTTCTTATCTGGTAGGTTTTTATCTAGCTTCCTTTATGTCTTAGGGGGAAAAAGGAGTATTTTTCATTTTTAAAATTGATTAAATATTCAGCATATTTACTGAGCTCATAATCATACATGAAAGGAATTTCATTCATCCCTTTATCGGTGATTTTTTCATGAATCTTAAATAATCAAGAAATGCAAAAGCTTCAATGACTTCGAGTTTTAGGGAACAATGAGGTGCAACAAATTAAAGTAGTGAAGGAGTAGCTAAGGATACCAGGCTCCTCCCTTGAGTTTTTAATTTGAACTTATGTGGCTTAAATCTCTGGTCTTAGTTTTTCCACTAACATACTATCTAACATTTTAAGGTTTGGATTTTACAGGAGTCCACTGAGTATGAATTTAGAGGAAATGTTCATATTCTGACTAAAACTGATTATAGGCTATTTTGCCTCAGAAATATTTAATTCACCAATCATTTATCAAGCACCATTTTAGGTAAAAGTGATATAAATACAAGAAATGAGAATCAGTTTTATTTGCAAGGAGTTTAAATTTCTTCTAGAAGTTACTAACACAGAGATAAGTAATTAGAAAATATAAAGAAAGTAAATACAAAGTTATGAGACTTGGTTAGGAGTAGAAAAAAGAAGTACTAAACAATTTAGAAATGTGGAGATCAGGTAAGTCCTCCTATAGGAGATGACTCTTTATCTGAGTTTTGAATAAAGATTCCAAGAAATAGAACTGAGGAATGAAAGCATTGTCAGAATGTGGGACATTTTTCCGAAAGGTGAGGAGGTGGAAGATGTAATCTTGTATGTGGGTAACAGCAGCTAAACTATGGGATACATGAAGGGGACTGTCTGGGGGAGGGGGGAGGAACAGGGGGAGGGGAAGGTCTGAAGTCAGACAATGAAGGAATATAAGTACCAAACAGGAGATTTTACTATGTCTTAGAAGCAAGGAGAAAACAATGAAGCTTCCTGAATAAAAAGCAACATGATGAGATCTGTGGGTTGAAGAATGTCAATTTGACATATGCTATGCAGTATACCATGGAGAAGAGTCATGCAGCAAATAATTTTTTAAAATGGTGCCTATTCTTGAGTTCTTCACTTCCCTCATTTTTTTCAAGTATTCTTGCATCCATGAATCCATGAATTCTGAACATGAATTCTTAAAATTCACTCAAGTCTTGTAATTACATAAAAGTTTAGGATTTGAACTCTAGCTTTAAAATTTATAAACCGGGCAGACTGGAACAAGTTATTTGACCTGTTTTGGTCTCAAATTCTTTGTCCACAAAATTTAATTATCAAATGACCTTTAAGGTTTCATACTTCTCTAATCTAATTTAATTTCTAATATATGAAGTTCATAATGAAGATCCCAAATTTTCCATGAATTTGGAATAAAAATGCCAATTTGCCACTACTTAAAGAGCTTTCAGTTTGAGGGATTTGGTAGATACAATTTTAAGAACCCACTGCATCTATACTCAGAGTTTTGAAATCTCTAGAAGAAATAGGAAATAGAAAGTATATGTGTATAAAATATGTATTTATTTATGTGTATATACATACACATATACACACATGCATACAGGCATGCATACATACACATATATAGATATAGATATGTATACATACATATATCTACCATGCAGTTTGATAATTTACATTCTGCTAAGTAGATTGGTATCTTTCTACAATCATCATTCTACCAAGAAAACAGGCTCTGTAACTTTTGGCAGCCTAGTTCATTAATATCCTTTAGAGAAATAGGAGTGGGAGTGGGTTGCTTGGAGAAATTCATTTTAATGTAGTTTCCAACTCCTTGATCCTATCCGGTGGGGGAAAATGAAATAAAAATCTGCTAAAAATAGATAAACTTAATATTGGATAAATAAGGTGAGGAAAACTTCCTTCTTGGGTTTTCTTCCTGAAGGAGCCTATGGGGATTTTATATCTGAACATTGTCTAGAAATTAATTAGTTGATATTAAAAGTATTTTGGTTTTGAAAACAAAATCAGTTGAGATTGTGCCCCCACATTTAACATAGATATGAAGATTTATATAACCTATCACTTAAATTGGAATTTGGGACACTTTTAAGAATTTAAAACTATCCTTCACTTCATTAATTCCACCACAGTTTAATAAATAACTGTCTAGTGCTTTATGCAAAGGGCTTCAGTAAATGCTTATGGTATTGAATTCAGCCCAATCATACTGACTCAACACCACCTACATAACACCCACAGCTCATAAAGCTGTAGTATTCCCCAAACCAATGAATCTCTTCTGTTCTACTCCACTGGCTCATTTTTGCCTTTCTCCTTCATATGGGGAAACAAGTAACCTTTCATTTGAACAGATGGGTGGCTAATAAATAATTTCCTTAATTGCCAATTTAGATTATTGAAGGGAATGAAGTGGAATAAGCAAAAGCTTTGCACTGTTAACAGAATTATTAAATTCAATTAACATATTTAGAGAGACAATATGGTACAGTGGAAAATAAGTACTGACTCCTGAGATAGAAGAACGAGGTTGAAATTCATTCTCTGACACTGAATTCTAGGTATATTAAATTCTCTGGACCTCAGTTTCTTCATTCAGAAAATAAGAGCTGAACAAAATGACCTTTAAGAATATGCTATGTACTGAGTACAATGCTAATGCCAGGAGAAGATTCAGTCACTGCCTTGATGGAGTTTAGTCTAATATACACAAATACAGGTAATATAATAAATTACAAACACAACAATAAGTGATAAACACATTAGAGACATTAGAAAAGAGTAGTCCACTACTCTTTTGTCAACTCTTTCCCTGACACTATTATGGAAAACTAAGTATTGATGGTCACCTTGAACCATTTGGACAGCAATTTACAAACTAGACTAAATGATTTCATAATGTTCTTGAATCATCAGAGGACTTGGGTTTAATTAGAAACAGTATGGTATCATGAGAAAAAGCAACATATCAGCAAAGGCAAAGCAATACAAAAATCCTAAGGGAATCAAACACTAAATATTTATTGTGTCTCCTATACACCTGGCATAAATCTGTGATCCAAGTTTTCAGAATCATTCATTTTTTTACATTATTCAATCAATTTACAAAATGTCATTTGGAAGTAAATGAAAGTTGGGGTAGGGTAAAAGGGAGTAGAAAATAGTCTATCAGGGAATTATAAAGGAAAGTGTTACACTTTCTATTCCCAGCTGCCGTTTGGTGGTAAGGGACAGGGGAAGGATATTTTAGTCTCTTGGTTTTAAAATGGAAAGGGAAAGCAGAATAAAATAAGTCAAGACTCTAACTTGAGAGCTATATAAGTACCTGAAGAATTTAAAGGAAGAGATGAAAAGAATAGAGGAATCACAATTAGCAAGGATAGTTAGGCAATCATAAGCTTATAATTATGTTAATTTTTCAAACCAAAAATATAGACTTATATGAAACTCATTGTCATACACATTCAATTATTTTTCTTTTTACAAAATAAATATAACTCTCTGAATATATATTTACTTGTTAAGAATATGTGACATTTTTATTTAATATTCAGTTTGGATGCTAACATCAGCATCTGAAATTTGTCCTATTTCTTCCTGGTCCTTTTTGAGGGTAGTCATCTGAAAGAATCTAAAAACTTTTTTTCTCATCATTTCAGTAACTTATCAATGCACAAAGACCTCAGTGGAGGCAGTTCTGTTTCTCAGCCCACAGACAATCCACTACTCTTTTGTTAATTCCCTTCCTGCCACTATTATGGAAAACTAAATATTGGTCATCACCTTGAACCATTTGGACAACAATTGACAAACTAGATTAAATAATTTCCTATTGCTCTTGAATCATCAGAGGACTTGGGTTCAAATCCTATTTCTGATACCTATCATTTATGTATCCTTGGGCAGGGCACTTAATCTCATTAGGCCCCAGTATCCTCATCTATAAAATCAAACTCTTCAGTGCAATAACCTGTGAAGTCTCTTTTAGAATTTTTATTTAATGGCTAAAGTCCCCATATTAAACATCCTTGGAAACCATTCACAAATTTGTCACTGGTTGTATATTGTTTCCTCAGATATAATACAAGAACACCCATTAAATATTAAGAATTCATTGTCATTAATTTATCATAACCTCAGACTTTTCATTTAACTCATAATTTCCCTGCACTGACTGTCTTAATGTTTTCCTAGTTCTAATGATTGTGAAACTATTCCTGATTGGTAGAAAAAGTATCAACTAATCTCTCCGCTCCTTGTTTCCATACTATTCAATGATTATGCCACATCCTAGGCTAAAGTATTTCCTCTGCCTACCCTCTTTTGTTATCTCACATCATGTCACTAAACATCAGGTTGGATATTATGCTATTGCTTGTTTTCCAGACCTATTCAGATGAACAGAATTTTGTAGCAATAAATGTCACTTAAATACTAAAAAGATTTGCAGTTTTCTTGTTTTCAGTCTGTAACAGCTTTAAGGTGCATAGAAGTCTGCAGTGGGCTTTTACTTTGTTTTTCCTGTTTGATGAAATGATTTATCCTAATTTATAATTTTGCCAGTTTTTCTAAGGCTGCCATGAAAACCAGAAATCATTAATCCTACTCCTTCTTTTTTGAAAATTATGCTTTTGGGCATTCACATTTTCTATCATTCTCATTATTCTCCTGACTTCCTTGAAGATTACTGCAAAGATGAGAGCAATTCATTAGTGTCGTCTGTAAGACATACTTAATATTAACTGGCAAGTTGCTAATCTGAGAGATTGTTTTTCAGACCAATGGGAATCCCCTAGAGCAGTGGTTCTCAAAGTCTGGTCCAGAGCATCCTGGGAATCTCTGAAATCCTTTCAGAGAGTCTACAAATGCATAATTAGTTTTTATTTTTAATGTGATCAATATCTAAACCACATAAACAAAAACTCTTTGGACAGATCCTCAATCATTTTTAATAGGATAAAGATATTGAGAACAAAAGTTTGAGGACCACTGCCTAGAGGATGAATGAATATATATATATATATATATATATATATATATGTATATATATATGATAACATAAATAGCAGATTAAATTTATTATATAATCCTGCTTAGAAACCTTTGCGATAGAAAACAGATCAGAAATAACAAAATTATTTTCCATATAACCAACTATACCATAATAAAACAGCTCAGAATTGAAATGAGCTTCTTAAGGCAGCCTAGTTTTTTTTAATCACTTCAGGAATATCAGTGCTAAGAATTTTTGAAAAGTTTGTATATTAATGAATATGATACAAGTCCTCTTCATAACTATAATCACAGCAGCTCACATTGCCCTAAAGATAACCAGATTAATGTGACTGTAACTCATGGCAGCTCCACCCAACATTTGGCATGTAAAATCATTCTGACTAGATTCACAAGCCTTATTAATTCTCTTCCCAACTTTACTCTGGGAATAACTCATAACTATACATCACAGTATCTTCCCTTTGACTTCTCCCCTAAACCAAACCTTATTGAGATGTGTAGAGAGTGGAATTGTAAAATGTTTGTGATGGGAGATGGGAATCAGTACAATGGAATAGATTCACATACTTAATTAGACAAAGATTGTAAAGGTGCATATATAGTGGTATTCTGGCTTTGCAAGTACATTTAAATTAGAATGTTTCTTTCATTTTTATTTCCTTCTATGGAGGAAATGGACCTAGAAATTATCTTAAAATGTTCTTTCATATTTTGCAAATTCCCTTTCATGTTTCCCTCCAATAAAATGCAAATTCTGATGAAGTTATGTTTACATCTTGAGCTCTTAGAAAGATATTTGGTATGTAGTAGTTATATAATAAATACTTGTTAAATGAATAAATATAACAAATTCTTCAAGATTGTCTCAGTATCTACATTTTATTTAGGAATTCTTGTCTTCCCATTTGTTCAACCTTCCTGTTAACATATTGGATTTTTTTTTCATTTTTGATTTTTCTGTTCTTCTATTCAAGGAAAAAAAATCATGTATTACCTGTTACATGATGTCCAGAAGTCCCTTTGCAATTCCAGGAACCCATAGCTAATAATGTGCTGTTAGTGTGAGGTTCTGTAAAATTCACTCCAGAATCCCACTATGACTGCTTTCTACCATGACATCAGATTAGCCCCAATATTTGTGACTAAATCTGAATCTCAGTTTCTTCATTTGTAAAATGAAGAGATTGGATTCTGCTAAGGAAATTCCAGCTCTAAATTCCTTACCCAGTCATTCTGTGATTTAATGGAACTTTAAGTTATTCCTGCTTGTTCAGGAAGAGCTTATGCAGACATCTGTCTGGAGAATTCATCCCATACCATTTGAAAATTTTGATTTGGGGTCCAGGTA
Organism: Sarcophilus harrisii; assembly: GCF_902635505.1. Taxonomy (NCBI): domain Eukaryota; kingdom Metazoa; phylum Chordata; class Mammalia; order Dasyuromorphia; family Dasyuridae; genus Sarcophilus; species Sarcophilus harrisii. The sequence goes on along the minus strand of NC_045428.1, from coordinate 406,250,609 downwards.
TATCCCTATCTCTCCTTGTGCTCATGGTGTAATTGACTTCCGTAAAGTTTGGCATGAAGGTGATCAATTTTATTAGTATCACCTGTAAACCACACTTCACATTAAATGACACAGTGGTATCACCAGCAGTGAGATCATCAAAATCCATAGAAAAATGGAATAGAGAAGTGGCCTTTTTTCTTGAATTTTCAGGAAAGATTTCTCTAGTTATTTATTTACATGAATGCAAATAATTCTGGCAGCAAAAATAAAATGAGTGGATTGGCTGGTTACTTTCAAATTGGTTGATCATCCAAGGCATATAGGTTCCATAATAGATAGAGCACTAGCCCTGAAGTCAGAAGGACCTGAGTTCAAATCTAACTTAAAACACTTACTATTTCCTAACTGTGTGACCCTGGACAAGTCACTTCAAGTCACTTATTATTATTATTATTATTATTATTTTCTTTTTCTTTTCTTTCTTTCTTTCTTTTTTTTTTTTTACTGAAGCAGTTAGGGTTGTGTCTTGCCCTGGGTCACACAGCTAGGAAGTGTTAAGTGTCTGAAACCAGATTTGAACTCAGGTCCTCCTGACTTTAGGGCCACTTCAAGTCACTTAACCCCAGTTGCCTTGCCCCCTTCCAAAAATATATTGTTTGATCATCTTTATGTTTTCATTAGTTCTTACAATTATAGGAAATGCCAAAGGATCCCAACAAGTAACATTAAATAAAAAGCAAAAACAAATAAAGATATGGAGAAATCTTTTTAGTTTAAAGTTAGACTGAATTTTCTCCTTTGCCTATGGAATATATTCACAATATTCACTCTCCCAAGCAGAGTGGAATAGGATGTAGGAATCTCATGGGTAATTTTGGAAAACAGAACTGACCCCTGCATATAAAGTTGATATAAGTATGTATTGTGACACAAAAATTGAATGCTGAGGTGTGAGTCTCTCTTGAACCTAGTTCTCAGTACTAAGAATGAGCATATGGAATAGAAGTCCATACAGCAATAGAAAGAAGAATAAAGTTACAAAAACTGAGACTTATTTGGGTGATAAGACAAAAGAAAGGAAAATGGATAATGTAGTAAGACTCTATAATAATATGAAAGTAAGGTCCAAGGAAACATTTTTAGTGAAACTATAACATATTGCTTTGGTTTAATCTCTATTGTAAGTTACTAGACCATTTTATGGGAACTATATAATGTCACCACAAATGCGTGTCTTACAAAAAATAATAGAGGACATTACTGATTCTGCTGTGATGGCCACTGCAGAGAAGGTATTAGCCCCATTTATCAATGTAACTTTGTAACTAATAGCATACTGTTTTCTATAAGCATTCATTTAAAAAAAAAACCTCTCTATTCAACATTTTAAAATTATCACTTCCTTTTAGATACATTCTATCCACTTGTCAACTATGAGTAAACTCTACTGCATTTTCTGTGAAACAGATTGAAATGCCAACAAAAAAAAAAATCCTAAAGCACATTTATTTTGAATTTTAAAAAAGTATCAACAAAGTGCATTGTACTTGGAAGTTCTCTTTCTTATTCTCTATAAATTTTGTGGAGATGTTATTATATCTTTATCATTAAAAATTAAGCAACAACATTAAAATAGAACACATACATTGTAGAATTCCATTAAGGCAAATAATTCTTCATGATAAAAAAAGCTCAGTGGTCAGATGCAACTGAATATCATACTTCTTCCATCATTGAAAAAAAAATCTGTACAATTAAATAAAAAGAAAAACTCCCTTAAAAACTATATTTTGAAGCTAGGGAGAGACTAACTCTGACCTTGACCTCTTCTCCATCTATAAAGATTAGCCAATACCTCGACCCCTTATTTGGACATCCATAAGAGCTTTGATTAATGAGTGAAGAGTAGTAGAAAGAAAAGGTAAAGGGAACAGAAAAGGCATAATACATTGCACTTAGTAGGCATTTAGGAAGCCTTTGCCCAAACTCTTTAATTCTTAGTGTGTTCTGTTATTTCCTATTTCTCCTCTATATAGCTTTACTGTATGTATTTATTTACATGTTGTATCCTCCATTAGACAGCTTGTGGAGGACAGGATTTTTTTTTTTGGGGGGGAGGGTCTCTTTTTGTATCCCCAGTGCTTAGAACAGTACTTGTCATATACTAGGGGAATAATAAATGATTATGATGATAGTAACATTTGCTGAATTGAATTAACTTGAAAAATGGAGGGGAGACTAGTATGTGAGGGATTCTCTAATATAAAGAACCACTAAGTAGACGAATAACTTTAACAAAACTTTTTACATTGTTCCTCATTCCTAAAATGATTGGATAATCTCTCTAGGTCCCCCATCCAGTATTGTATTTCCTTTCTAACTTTGTATTCTTCTAAATGGGGAAACATAATAAAAACTGCTATAAAATAGGTGCAGAAGAACATATTATAAAGACTACTTCAAATAATTACCAAGATTGATTATTCAGATTCTGACTCTTTCATATCCCTTCTTGCTATTCCCTTTTTGCACATTTCTCTACTTATTATTTTTATTATTTTACGTGAAACCCCATCAATTTGATTTACCACTAATTAGCAGTTTTATTCAAAGATATAGAGATAGAAGCAAAAGTAATTGCCTAAAATTGGGCGTGCCACTTACTTGTTATATGGTTATCATTTATCTGCATCATCATTGCTACTCTTAAAATGCATAATAAGAAACTGAGCTGTTTCACTATATTTTTATTTAAATAGGTTTTTCATTAATAGAGCAGAGCACTTTTGAATTATAGCATGATGTGGTAGGAAAAATATTTGACTCAGAGTCAAAACGGCATGAGGACTGCCTCTAATGTTACTAGGCTGTATAAGATTGGTCAAGTAAGTACCTCAACTTGTCTCAAAAACCTTGTTCAGTACCTTCCTCATAGGGCTATTGTGATAAAACCACTTTTTAAAGATTACTACATTAAAGCAGGATGATGTATGTCAAAACTAGTCAGTCTTTCTTGGTGATTTTACTTTCTTGGTTTAACTGCCTTAAATTATGATCTATGGATAGTAGATAAATAGGATTTCCTAACGTCAAGATACTTTGGGATCATTTAATTTTCCACTTGCTCATACTACAAAATCTTGGCAGGCTGACTCTGCAAGCATGATGCAGAGTTCTCTGCATCTCTGAACAGATTTGGGATCCATTTGTTCATGGTTACATATATAGAAGTGGTTATATATCTGGGATTCCTCTCTCTACCACCAGGGAGCCACTGTGCTACATGCCAAAGTCAGAGACTAAACTATTAGAAATTCAACTTTTTAAAGACTGTTTTCAGAAATCACTTTTTTAATAAACAGTTTCTGTAGGGGACAAATTTTGTTTTCTTCAATAATCAAAACTTACCTCCTACTTAATTGCTACTGCTTTCCCCAATGCAGCTAGCTTTGGGGAAGTAATAGAGTAACAAATATCTCCATCTGCTTAAGCCAAACCATTTAATAGGAATATTTCCTCAAGTCATTGCTTTAAAATGGGTTGAGCACAAATTCATCTATCATTGCTCTCCTATGCTAATAATGAGCCAACTTCCAGACCTTACCATTACTGATCTTAGAATGAAGATGTGAAGAGCTGAATGGGCAAAAATAATAATAAATAAGAGGTAGAGAGCAGAGCTTTTAAAATTCCATTAAGGATCTTTCTACAATAAGAACACTAATTATTTTACTCCTTTTTGTTTGTATAGAACTTAATCATATGGAAAGTCAGTGTGACAGAAAGATGCTTTTGAGTGTGAGGTTAAGTAATTCAGGACACTAGAATTCCATTAGGTAAATTTATTTTTCTGGGTCATTAACTGTCAAGTTAATGGGAGGATTAAAGCTTGTAAAAATTCCTTATCCCTGGACTTCTATTTCTGTGCAGAAGCATTATTGAATCAAAGGTGAAGAAGATTCCAGGGTTGAGGAAAACCAATCACTCTCAATAAATCCAGATGTTTAATTCCCAGAGACAATTCTTTCACATCAGAATTAGATATATTACTAGTGAATCTTGTCTAGTTGAGCTCTATCTTCCTTTTGGAAAATTAGCTGCCACAACATCTCCTAGCTCCAAGCTCTGTGAGAATTAGATGGGTTTGATTTTATTTGGTGGTAGTGGTTGTTATTTGTTTGTTTTTTTGTTAGTGTCTTCAGAATTTCTTTGCAGAAACAATGGCTGAGTATATTGATCCTTAATGATTCTTTCTCTGCCCTGCTATCTAGTCAAATTGACCTCAGATAATATATTCAATCTCATCTAGTGCTCCCAGACACAAAATTTTGATTGAACTATTGTATTTAGTGGTAATTCTAACCTAACTAAGCCTCATCACTACAATTCTAACTCCTGATGGGCCTAATGCCCATTCAAGGTAAGGATCAAGTACCTAGGGCCAGAAAGGACTACAGAGATCATCTACCATTTTATTTGAAAGAGGAAACTGAGGCCCCAAGAGATTTAGCAATTAACCCAGAATAGATAAGTACTAAGTTCTAAGCAATGGTTGAAATCCAATTCCCCTAATTCTAAATCCTATTTTTTGATAGATTTAAAAAAATCATTTAAAAAAATAATCATTTAGGGACATCATTTCTTAATTGACAAATAATGTCTACAAGAGAATTGTAGACTTTATAATTTTAGAGAGTGAATGAAACATGACAATAATCTGAAGAAATATAATTATTCTTTATCTTAACCAAGATTTCTATTCCCTGTACCTCTTATTTCTTTCCCAGGCTATCATTCTTGATTCTATTCTTTTATCTATTGATTTTTGGTGAATCAGTTAAACTTTAAAACATTTTCAGCTCTTGAATCCTTTACCCCCTTATGCTATCACTGTTTTCATCTCACCATACCTACTACCCTGGACCTTGTCAATTCCCGTGGTCTGAATTATGGCCTCAACACAGATAATTTCTAGATCTATAAATCCAACCTTAAGCACTTTCTTAAATCCCAAAGTCATATTAAAACTATTTTCATGAACATCTCAAATTTGATGTCCGGTAAACATCTTTAAATCAAATTTTCCAAAGCAGAACTCATTATTTTTTTTTACTAAACCCCCCCCCCAACCTCTTTCAAAAATTCCATGTTGTCAAAAGTACCATGATTGTCCCATCATCCATATTGATGTAATCTTCAACTACTCACTCAAATCCAATCCACATATCAAATCTGTTGCTAGATCTTGTCAATTCTACTTTCACAGTATCTTTCCTATGTCTTCTTCTCTATACGCCCATTGTGTATACACTAGTATCCTCCTCATGGGCTATTGCAATATGGTCAACTTGTCTGTCCTCCTCAAGTCCCTCCCCACTCCACACCATCTGCCACTCAGCTATAAAGATGATTTACCTTTTGCACAAATCTGACTATCTCATCCTCCTACTCATTAACTCCAGTGCCTCTCTATACAGTTCCCTTTGTTTGGTATTCAAAACCTTTAAAAACTTGGTGTCTTCCTGTTTTTTCAACCCTTCTATACATTACTCCTTTTCACACATACTACAAATATGCCTATAATCGATTGCTTCTTGTTTCTCACCCACAAAAACTTTATCTTTCATACCTGAAATGCTCTTCCTCCTCACTCTGCTTCTCTCACTTTCTCTGGTTTCCCTTTGCTCAAATCCTACCTTCAAAGTTCTCCTTATTGTTAATACCTTCCTTTCTGAAACTACCTCCCATCTGCTCTGTATATATTGGACATACAAAGTTATTTTAAGTATTGTCTACTCACTTGGAATGCAAGATCCTTGAGACTAAAGACAATTGTTTGCCTTTCTTTGTATCCCCAAAATATAGCAAGCTTTTAATAAATATTTGTTAACTGACATTTTCATGTCACAGATAAGGAAACTGAGTCTCAAATTATCTAAGTGATTTTCTGAAAATTATTTAGGTAATTAGCAGGATTTTACTCAGGTCCTTTGGCTCCAAATTCAGCATTTTCCCACTGGTAAGAACTACTTCTCCTTAGGATAATGAAGATTAGAAAGGACAGAAATTGTAGTATCTTGATTGATAATTACTTGATTAGATTTATGTATGGTATGTATGGTAATGTAACCAGAACCAGGCAGAAATAACTTTGTTGGTGTTCTTATTCAGCACATATTTTCTCCATCCCTATGCTTTACAAGTATGTTTTTAAGCATCTCATTTATTACTTTGAATTATTTCTGTATGTTTGTGTATCTACATATATATATACACATTTCTTCTGTTGAAAAGTAATTTCTTTTAATATCAGTCACTGTTACTCATCTATGGAGCTAAGCCCATGACTATTCAGAGCTGTTCCTTCCAAACAGGAACTTCTCAGAAGATGGTGTGTAACAAGTAGCTGGTGCAAAATAAACCTGAGAATCTATCTAGAAACTCTTAATGGCATCATAGTGAGTCACAGAGCACATCCAATGGGCCAAACATAAAGAAAATCTGACCAAGGAGACACAGTTGCTATTACTCATGTTAAGCCTCTATTAGCTACAAGATTTAGGCCATCCTACTTGTATTTATTTCTGGTCTTACAATTATATCTCTAGAAGCACTTCTGGAGCCAGAGAACACATCTTCTAATTCTGAGTCCTAGTCTTGGAGTCATAAACTGGAGTTTAAATCCCACCTTTGGTATTTAGTTAAAATAACTCTGAGGAAGTCATGAGTTCTCTGGACTTCAGCTATAATTGAAAATTTATCTAGAGCACACTATGGACAAGACACTGTCAAGACAAAGACAAAAATTAAATAGTTCCTGGGATCCAAATGTTTTTCTCTTATAAAATGGGGACAATAATAAATTCTCTATCTAGACATGAAAAAGATTTCATAAATCTTAAAATGGAATAGAAATGGCAAAAGATAGGAGTTTGTTTTGTTTTGTTTTGTTTTTGAATCTCCATATTACCACCAGTAGCACAACAGTGAGTACTGATTCCACAAGCTTTTATTAAGTGTTTACTAAATCTACTGTTACTATTCTGGGTAAAGGGAAATCAAGCATAAAATATGACAAAATCCCTGCTCTCAAGGAATTCATCCTCAAGGATAAGATCGAAAAAGTGGGACATATGTACAGTAAAGAATGAAATGTAAGGGATAATCATGGAACAAAGCAGAGATCTAGACAAAATATTCAAGGAAAACTTGAAGATAAGGTTGGGAAATGCCACATGGAAGTTTTCACTGGAACTGAAATATGAAGAAAGAGAACATTTTTTTTATTTTTATGCAAATTGTTTTGTGAATCACATCAGGAGGGAAAAATCAGAACAAAAGAGAAAAACAATTAGAAAAGAAGGAAAAAAAAGAAGAGAATATAGCATGTGTTAATTTACATTTAAACTCCACAGTTATTTTACTGAATGCAGATGGCATTTTCTATCCAAAATTTGTGGGGATTGCCTTGGATCACTGAACAACTGAGAAGAACCAAGCCTTTCATAGCTGATCATCGTACATTCTTGATGTTATTGTGTACAATATGTTGCTGATTCTGCTTGTTTCATTCACCATCAGTTCATGTAAATCACTCCAGACTTTTCTAAAATCAGCTTGTTCATCATTTTTTACTGAAAAATAATATTCCATTGCCTTCATATACCACAATTTGTTTAGCCATTCCTCAGTTGAAGCGCATCTATTCATTTTCCAGTTCTTTGCTACTACAAAAAGAGCTGCTAGAAAGATTTTTGCACACATGGGTCCTTTCCCCTCCTTTGATTTCTTTGGGATACAGACCTAATAGTGGCACTGTTGAATCAAAGGGTATAGTTTTGTAGCCCTTTGGATATAGTTCCAAATGCACTTCAGAATGGATGGATCATTTCATAACTCTATCAACAATGCATTAGTGTCCCACTTTTCCCACATCTCCAATGTTTATCATTATCTTTTGCTATCATCTTAGCCAATCTGAGAGGTATGAGGTAGTACCTCAGAGTTATTTTCATTTGCATTTATCTAATCAATAGTGATTTAGAGCATTCTCCATATAATTATAGATAGCTTTAATTTCATCATCTGAAAATTGTCTCATCATATCTTTTATTTTATCAATTGTGGAATGGCTGGTATACTTAAAAATTTGACAGAGCTCTTTAATATATTTTAGAAAAAAAGGCCTTTATCTGAAACACTGGCTGTAAAAATTTTCCCAGCATTGTTCTTCCCTTTTTAATCTTGTTAAAACAAGAGCAAAAACACTTTTTTTATTTAACATAATCAGCGTTGTCCATTTTGTCTTTCATAATGTTCTCTAGTTCTTCTGTCATAAATTCTTCCCTTTTCCAATGATCTTATAGGTAAATTATCCCTTAGTTTCTTAATTTGCTTATGGTGTCATCATTTATGTTCAAATCATGTACTCGTTTGACCTCTTTTTGGTGTAGATTATGAGATATAGATCTATGCCTAGTTTATGATATGTCATTCTCTAATTACTCCAGCAATTTTTGTCGATTAATGAGTTCTTATCCCAGAAACTAGAGTTTGGAGGTTTATCAAATACTAGATTAATAAAGGCCTTATTATTGTGTTGTGTGTATCTAATCTATTCCACTGGTGTACAACTCTATTTCTTAACCAGTACCAAATGATTGTGCTTTGTAATATAATTTTAGGTCTGCTAAGCCACATTCTTTTTTATTTTTTTTCATTAATCCTTTGATATTCTTGACATTTTGCTCTTCCAGATGTATTTCATTATTATTTTTTCTAGTTATGGAAAATAATTTTTGGCAGTTTGATTGTTATAGCACTGAAAAGTAGACCAATTTAGGCAGAATTGTCATTTTTATTTTATTAGCGCAACCTACCCATGAGCAATTGATATTTTTCCATTTATTTAGATATGACTTTATTTGTGTGAGTAGTGATTTGCAATTATATTCATATACTTTCTGGCTTTGTCTTGTCAAGTAGAAATCCAAATATTTTATTTTATCTACAGTTATTTGAAATGGAATTTTTCTATCTCTTGCTCCTGGGCTTTGTCAGTAATATATAGAAATGCTAATGATTGTAATGAACTGAACCAGCTATGCCCAGAGAAAGAGCTCTGGGAGATGACTAAAAACCATTACATTGAATTCCCAATCCCTACATTTATGCCCACCTGCATTTTTGATTTCCTTCACAAGCTAATTGTACAATATTTCAGAGTCTGATTCTTTTTGTACAGCAAAATAACAGTTTGGTCATGTATACTTATTGTGTATCTAATTTATATTTTAATATATTTAATATCTACTGGTCATCCTGCCATCTGGGGGAGGGGTGGGGAGTAAAAGGTGAAAAATTGGAACAAGAGGTTTGGCAATTGTTAACGCTGTAAAGTTACCCATACATATAACCTGTAAATAAAAGGCTATTAAATAAAAAAAAAAAAAGAACAAAGTAACTGATGCCCATATTTCAATGTAATTTATTTCCTTTCTAAGCCTATGTATTTAAATTTTAATTTATGCATTTGAAAATCTCATTTTAAGAAAGGAACATAGGCTTCAGCACACTGTTAAAGCAGGCCCCCACAACACACCTAAAATATGAGAGAGAGAAGCTCAGAGGAGGAAAAAAGAAGTGGTGATAAAAGAATGACCCAAGAGGAGGAGCTCCTCAAATCACATCATGCTTATGGAGATTCACTATTTCCTACTTGCTTCCCTTTATCTATATTTACTTCCAGAATTTTTTATTGTTCCTTCATAAAATAATTGGCACTAGCTTTTTCCATTTTTTTATAATTTCATAGATATGGTCATGCAACATAAATGATCCTGACATAGATACCTACAGTCTCAATAAAAAATGGATGACAGTAATATTAAGGCATCACTCAATGAGTTTGTTTTAGAAATAAATTTAAATGTTATGAAAGACATTTTCTATTTGTAAATATTGTTTGTGACAGGGAGCAATTTTATATGTGACTAAATTAACTTCTGGGTATAAATATTAGGCACATTGTATTAATTATTTGATATGCCAAAAGGAAAATTTAATACTGTAGCAGTGATGGCTTATAAAGTGTTCCAACACTCAAAAGAATACAATCCCTTGTACTATTTCACTATCACTCCTCAGAAGTTCCTCTTAATAAATAAATAACTAAATAACAACAACAAAAAAAAGAAATGCTAATGATTTGTTTGGGTTTATTTTATATCCTACAATCTTCCTAAAGCTGTGAATTGTTTCTGATAGATTTTTGTATGATTTTCTAGGACTCTCTAAGTATATCATCATATCATCTACAAAGAATGATAGTTTTATTTCCTCTGCCTATATATATATATATTTTTTCTTTTCTTATTGCTTGTACCCTGTTGAATAATAGTGGTGATAATGGTATCCTTGTTTCACCTCTGATCTTATTGGGAATGCATAATGCTTGTTATTGGATTTTGATAGATACTACTTATTATTTTGAGGAACACTCACTTTATCCAATCCAACATACAGGTTCCCCCATTAATATAGTTTTGCTATCTATTTCTTTCTATAACTGGCTTAAATATCTTCTCTAGAAATTTGTATCCTCTACCACTTGGTGCATATACATTTAATATCTTTACTACTTCATTGTTTAAAGTACCCTTTATCAAAATGTACTTTCCTTCCTTATCTCTTTTAACTAGATCTATTTTTATTTTTGCTTTTTCTGAGATCAGAATTGCTACCCCTACTTTTTTTCCTTCATATAAAGCATAATAAATTCTGTTGCACCCTTGTACCTTTACTCTGAATGTGTCCCTCTGTGTCAAATGTGTTTCTTATAAAGAACATATTGTAAGATTCTATTTTTTAATCCACTTTGGTATTTGTTTCTGTTTTATGGGAGAGTTCATTTGATTCACATTCACAGTTAGAATTACAACTTTGTATATCCCTCCATCTTATTATCTCCCCTGTATATACTTTTGTTCTCTCTTTTCACCTTGTCCTTAGTGTTTTGTTGGGAGTTTTCTGTCCACTTCACACACTACCTTATTTCCTATCACTCCTCTCTTTTATCACTCCTTTATTTTTTTCGCTCCTGTTTCTGTTCTCCCTTCTAGCTAGCTCCTCTCTTTTCTTTTTTTCTTTCTCCTTCTGCTTCTTTAGAGGGTTTAAATTTCTTGCTGATCTGTTGTGATTAAGACCCTTTCACTGGCTTTTTCAGACTCTATCTGAGCTGGGTTGAATATACATTTCACCCTTATGAGGCTGACTTTTCTTGAAGTTTTTCCAGTCTATCTTGAGTTGGAGAGAGGTTTCATTCCATTAGATTCTGTCAGAGGTCATGTGGTTTACAAGGGAAACTGGAAGAGCTCAAGCATCTTCCGGGTTCATTCTGCCATCTTTTCTCCACAATGGAAGGAAAGCAATTGGAAAGAAAACAATTTTAAAGCATAGGAGCAGTAAGGAATATATTCTATCATTATGCATATACTGCATTAATACCTGAAGGCAGGAAATGACAACTTAATTGCTTAAGAGATGACTAGGATGTACCTAAATGCATGACGGAGAAAATTGTGCAATAGAGAAAAAAACCTAGTCAGGAGCTAGATTTTGGTGGGTCTTCAATGACAGGTTTAGGTTTTTACATTTTATCCTAAAGACAATAGTCACTAAATGTTTTTGATTAAAAAAATAAGTCAGATCTGTGCATTAAAATCATTTTAATGCCACATGAGGGATAGGTTGAATAAGGAAGAATTGCCCTGTGTACAGAAAGTCAGGTAATAAAATAGTGGAGCTATTTCAGTGAGTGAAAATTCCCTCAATTAGGGCAGTGTCAATAGGAGGAGAGAATTGATGAGAAAGATGGGATAGAGAAAGAATCAATTGGATTTAGCAACTAATCTTTAAATAGTTTGAAGATTTTAAATAATGCCTATCTACATGGCAATTATAAAAATGTGTTCTGAAACACATAAACATTACTATGGTGAAACCTTCTTTAGGTTGATTTATCTCCTTGAGTTCTGAATTAAGTTGTGGGGTTTAGAAGTGATTAAGTATGAGTATTTTGTATTTAGACTTCATTCCTTAGTGGAACTATTTACATTGGCTTTGAAAAAATTCCATCAGTTCAGTAAAGAACCTTTACTACCAAGAAATATTTTTCATGTCTCTACTAGTTATTAGAGATACATAAAGGTATAAAACATGTGGTTTATGGGATGTTTGAAGAGGACTAGTTTCTCTGGTGTGAAGTCTTGTCAAGCCCTTTTCAGGACTGTTTATCTTTCTTTGGGGTTTATCTGTCACCCAACCCTCACCTATGGCTTTAAGAAACTGTAGAAAATGTAGGACACATAAGAGCCACATCAGAGTAAAGCTATCTCAGCAGATGGGCTAAACCAAGTTGAGGAATTTGTGAAGCCATACCCCTATAGAAATGATGGATAAGAACAATTTATTATAATGGCCATGAAGAAAATTGAAGCAGTTCTTGTGGAGAATTAGATCTTGATCAGATAACAAAAAAAATCCAAAGTCATCTACTACATCCTGGACTATGTCCAGTCTTGACTTTTGTGCTGCAACTGGACTTTGATGATTCTGGAAGAGAGTGATTGACAACTCATTTAAATCTAATTTACACACCAGTCAAGACATTATACATCAGCCACTTTACAATACACAACATATTACACAAAAACATCAGTTTTACCCCATCATTAGGATGTCATTGATCCTCTTCAGAAATGGAGGATGAACAAGAAGACATAAGTCTCTTCAACCTGAAGGAGCCTTAGCTAATGGATAAAAATAGGGTAAAGGTGGGAAAGGGGATGAGTTTTATCAAGACAGTTTGTCTAAGAAAAATACAACAGAATTATATTGAAGCTAATATTGAATTATTAGGTTCAATATCAAATCTGTTTGCCTCGATTTCCTCATCTGAAAAATGGGGACAATAAAAGCACCTACTTCCAAGGGTTTATTGTAAACCCTTGTGTAAGGATCTATTGAAATATTTTTTAAGTGCTTAACACAGTACATGACACGTAGTAAGCACTACATTAATATTAACTATTATTACTAGGTTTTATCAATGACAATTGTCATTCATTATAGTTTTCACCACTTTAAAATACTTTGAATCTGCCAAGTAGATACTCACACTTGAGATTTAACATTTACATCAAGCCTAGAGCTGCATAACCAAAATGTTGTTTTCTGTATATATGGGGATGCTACAAAGCTGTGAGAAGGGATGGTTTTTCCCATAACTTTGAATGTGGCATAATTTATAGAACATTGGGCTTAGAATCAGACTCAAGTTCAAAATCTTCCTCAGATACTTCCTACCTATGATGACTCTACTACTTAACACTTGTTTTATTTTATCATCATTATTACAGACCACATTCTTATAGAGCAAACACTGGCCCTTTTGGGGTGAACTGTTTTGAAATCTACCAGAAACAGAAAGGGCATGATGATGCAAGTAACATTTACTATATGAACTTATCTCATGTTTCACTACTATAAACTACCTGTGCTTCCCATCACAACATTTTGGACTGAGGAGACTTCCATTGCAGAACTTCCCTGAATCCTCTCATTAAGGTATTAGTTTATGTTCTTACTTTTACCAGGGAAGTACTCCTCACATAGAAATCTACACTAGGGCTATCAAGGAGAGCTGATGAAAGTTGATCTGAGCACTCTGCACTACAGTCAAACTTCACACCTTATTTCCTGAACATGCATTACCCTCTTTTAATTTACATTACCTCAGAATTTTCTTTGATATTCCAGAAATGCCTTCTTTTCTCATCCTCATCTACTGAAAATGATCCCAAAATAGAAGGGGCTTGACAGCTACATATTGAAAATGTTAGGGAAGTAATATATTTCATGGATGGATTGTTCTGGCTAGCCAAGGCTCTTCCAACTCTCAAATTCTGTGAATTCCTACCCATGCTTCAAAAACCTGTGTGAGATGTTATCTTCTCCAAAAAATATTCTATGATTTCTTCAATTAGTAACAGGCTAACCACTCACTTCACAGAGCACTTTGTTTTGTAACTCTCTGATATACTTAACTAGAGAACACATCTGCCAGATGCTACTATTTGTAGATAGCATTGTGCTGACAACAGTAAATCCCATAATCCTACAGTAAGAAGTAAAGGCCTTCTTACTGAAATGAATAGCCACTCAAAAGAAATCAGCCTAAAAATTAATACAGGAAAAAATGCAAGTATATGAACAATGCATATTATCCCAATTATGAAATTAAATTGAATGGGCAGCATAATATCAAATTGAATTGAATTTGGGAAATTGTATAGAACCTTCAGCAATCTAAAATTTTCCCTTGATATACATCTTTTTAATCCTAATATTCTATAGGTTATATGACTTTGAATCATGGAGCACCCCAGTTTCTGAGAATTCAAAATTATGGTTGACTTAAGGAACAATAAATGTGTCAGGAACATAGACATCCTGCAGTGTTTAAACAACAATTATTTGTGTTTAGCATGATATACTGGATAGAAAGCTAGTCTTGGAACCAGTAAGAACTAGGTTCAAGGCCTAGGTCTGAAATATTTGGGGTAGACCACTTATCCTCTAAATGTTCTAGGCAACTGTCATTTATTAAGCATTTACTATACTCAAGGTACTGTGTTAAGCTGCAGAGAACATGCCAATCTGCATTGGTAAAAGGAGATTCCTTATCTAGGAATACCCTCATAGGTCTAATCTCCAGTCCTGCCTTATTTGTGTATAAGAATTGACCTAAAAAGTCGAATTGATGGAAAAGAAAGTAGGTTAAGTCATACAGGGCCAAAACAGTATAATAAAGAGATAGGCATGTTTATTGTTATACTGGGTGCCCATGAAATATTAAAAGAACTAAAGAAAGAATCTAATACATTGAATAGAGCTTTATGGATAATTATTAGGAGGATATAGATAAAAATTGGACTTGATTTTTAAAAAGTATATATGTTAATTACTATCTTCATTAATGAAGTACCTATATGATTGAATCATTAAAATATTAAACTATAATGCTTTTTGTAGGTAATAGTGTATATTTTCAGAATGCATATTATTATCTCTACCCATCAAACTTTAAGTGCCATAAAGATAGGGACTGCAGCTGATCCTACCTTTGTTCTCCAGTGTTACAGTGGTTACCTATAACTTTTGACAAGTGGGTGTAACCTTCACCAGTTCAGATCTTAACTGCTTCAGGATTCAAGAAACAGTATAAAAATTGTTCAGTCAAAGATTCCTAGAATCTACCAGAGTTTTAATTTGAATTGTGCCATCTTTGAGAACTCAAAGTCTTTGCTCCTATGGGGCACCAGAGTAGGATGTTAGTGGAGACTGAACAGCATGATACAGTATCTGGAACATAGTAGATGTTTTTAAGTAATTAAACACAAAAGGGTCTTAAAGTTTGTTGTTTTCTATATATGATCCTTTTAAAAATGTATTCATTAGAACTATATTACTAGAAATTATACTTTCCCTAATAATCTTTCTAATGATATGACATATATAAACTAAATGCTATCAAAGACTGACCATAGAATGAGGTTCAGTGGAAGGGATTATGTCCAATGAATAAGCAGAAAAGGTAGAAAGGGGGAAAAATTAGCAATAACCTTAGAGAGAATTGCTTTAATTATACTGTCTTGGTCGACATCTACAAAATTAAAATAACATGTGATGAAATGTGGAATTAGTGTGTGGGGGGGGGGGGGGGAGTAGAGAATCATAAGTAGAAAAAGGAAGAATATCTACTAGATATTCTATTTGCCCAGATGAATGATCAAACAGTGACAAACAACAGTGAACATCTCACCAGTGTAGCCTGATTATGATTTCTGTGAATACATAAAAAAGGACCTGTGTTTCAGATAACTGTCTGCATTCTCCTTTTAGTTCTCAGTGTCATGTTTAAAATCCTATATTTTCCCCTATTACTGGAATTTGTTCCAAGACAGTGCTATTAGGTCATATACTAAAATTGTCATTAAGGGGACTAGATGGAAGTAATGATTATTTTCCACTGTGGCTCTAGCTTAAATTAAACATCCTCAATCCAGTGGCACTTTTTCAGTTCCTAGCACGGTTCCTAGCATGTTTCCTCCATAATTTTACATATATATATATATATATATATATATATACATATTTATATATATATATAATGACCTTTTATCACATATAACTTGATGTTCCTTTCAAATATATAATAAAATTATCATGTAATATTTTTTCCTTTTTTTCTTCCCTCCTACTCTCACTCTAGCGATAGCTAACATTAGGTACAAATGTGTGTGTGTGTGTGTGAAATCATTCATTTAAAATTATACAAATATGACTCCACACTACCATAAAAGTATAACTAAGAATCTTTAGAAAAAACCTCTTGGAATTAATCTGAAAAAAAAAGATTTTCATTGGTAGTGAAATTATTTTATGTAGTTCTTTCTTTCTATTTGTTTCATCTCATTTATCTTCTCATCTCTTCTTTTATGTTGCTTTCTCTTTTCTTGGTGAAGTGAAATATTCATGACAATAAAGTTAGTAAACCAAGAAAGGGGGAAAGTGATTTGTGTCTCTTTAGGCTGAAGTAAAATTGGGAGTTCTCTAAAATTTTGGTTAAGGAAAAAGTGAATGTGGGCTTTTGGAAACAAGGGCTCTTAGAATTAGAAGAGGAGACACTAGAGGCTATTTGGATCAACTCTCCATAGAAATCCTCCCTGTTGACTGATGATCATCCCACCTCCACTTGGGTTCTTCTTGTGAGAAAAATCTCTTTTATCTTGACAAATAATAATTCTATTTTTTTAAAGAAAAAAAATGTTGGTTTATACAGTTTGTGATGAAGAAATATTTGGATATATTTCTCCATGAAAAAGATAGGTGAAAATATTTATTTATCTGAAAACTTTCCATGCTGGAATATTGCCTTATTTATGATTGTAATTTGTTTGCATGTGGAATATCGCAGCTGTCATGGGCTTGGAGTTAAAACTAATATGCACACTGTTGATTGTTAGGAGAGCCTTCAAATCCCTAACTGGCATTAGAGCCACCAGGAGCATCTGCACCTGTCTTCCCAGATGAAGTTGACTTGCTAGAAGGAGGATCCTTTAGCATCATGTTTTCCACACAGACAGTTATAGATATAAGCTGCCATTAGATTATAAGATAACTAAGCTTTGTTAAAAGGGGGACTCAAACAATGAAATGCAGGCATAGTTCTTTATATTATGCTTCACTTTACTGTGTTTCACAGGTACTGTGATTAAAAAAAAACAGATTGAAAGTTTATAACACTCTGCATCAGACAAGTCTATTGGAGCCATTTTTCCAATAGCATATCATGTCTCTATGGCACATTTTGATAATTCTCACAATATTTCATATTTTTTCATTATTCCATATTTATTTTGGTGATTTATGATCAGTGATATTTGATGCTGTTGTTGTAATTGTTCTGTGATGCTCCAAACCATGCCCATATAAGACAGTTAACTTTATCAATTAATGTTGTATATCTTCTAACTTCTTCACCAACCTGTCATTCCCCCCATCTTTCTCCTTCTTCTCAGACCTCCCTATTCCCTAAGACATAACAGTATTGAACTTAGGGCAATTAATAATTTTCAAAGGTCTCTAAGTGTTCGAGTGAAAGGAAGAGTCAATCTCTGTGGCAAACTTCATTGTATTATAGTCACCCTACCTTCAGCAGTCATATATTGACCAGTCAGCAGTCATCAACACTGAGATAACACCCTTCACCAGCAAAAAGATTATCATTTGGTTAAGACTCAGAAGATGCTTAGCATTTTTTAGCAATAAAGTATTTTTAGTTCAGCTAGACATAATGCTATTGCATACTTAATAGACTATAGTATAGTGTCAACATAACTTTTATATGCACTGTGAATCTAAAAAAAAATTGTGTGACATTTTATAGCTATATTCAGTTTATTGTGGTAGTCTCAAACCAAACCCACAATATCTCTGAGGTATGGCTGTAGTTTAAAGAATTTAAACAAATTCTGATTCATTAATTGCAGAAGACAAATGGGCTTTGTTATAGTAAAAACTATTTCACTAGAGGTTTTTTGGGTTATAATTCAGTTTGTAAAAGTCAGGTTAATTTTAGCTTGAAGTTCAGTAAATTAGTATAGTTTGCTTTGCTCATAATTGAGTTTAAGATAATCTTTAAAGCCCATCACTTTCTCTCTGAACAAGTTAGAGAAAAACTGGTCTCCATAAATTCATCATCTTTATTAGTTCTGGGGAAGAAAATGATGAATTATAAACACAAAAGTTTCTTAAAGGCTTTATGGTTTAAAACTTTTCTAAATATGGAGTAGCTCTTAAAAATAATCTAAGTTTGGATTAGAGTAATAGGTTTTGTGGAAATTACTGGTGAATTCAAGAATATTTAAAAGGGAAATGGAAGACTCTGGTAAAATATGTATGTGTGTTTTGCATATGATCACACATGCGATTATACAAACACACACACATCCCAGATAAGCTGATTTCTAACTTTCCTTATTCACAAATGTGTAGAATTTTTACTCATTATTAAGCTGGTACTGCACCAACCACCTTCATGCTCTGAGCCTTCTGCACTCCAAAGGTACACAGAATAAAACACCTTAAAAGAACTAGAGTGCAATAAAAAGGCCTAATAAGTCTCCTTCCCATTACTCTGATTTATATTGGTCCAACATCATTCTTAAAGAGAAGATTTGAAGTATCCCAACAAATCATAGAATTGTAGAATTAGACTTTAAAGTTCATTTAATTCAAACTTCTTGTTTTTATACTTTTATTCATATATATCTGAGTGAGGCAGTGTCAACATTTTATCCCCATTGTATAGATGAGAAAATCAAGATTCTGAGAGACTGACTGTTTGAGAGAGAATTTCAACAGTCTTCTAACTCCAAATCTAACTTTTTGTTCAATAACATTTCCATTACTCTTTCCCTTGCCAAACAAACAAACAAACAACAACAACAACAACAACAACAAAGAAACAGGGGAGAAGAAACTTTCTAGGCTTGCAGACTGTGGAGAAGATGTTTGCCAAGTAAAGTCCGTGAAAAATGGATTCATCGCATTAGAGCCGTCCATGATTGACTGCCAAAGACAGCTTATTTTCTTTGCTAGCTCCAGAGGAGAATGCCTGTAATGTTGTGTTGATGGAAAGCCATCTTACAGAACATGCTGGCTGAGAGCAGTTTTTCACTGGCTCAGGTCAGCATTATTACAGACTTGATGGGGGTACTTAGGGCTCTGGAAAGGATTTTTAGATCAGAGGAAAAAAATAGGCACAAGAGATTAGGGACCAGAATGTGTTAGTTTTATCTCACAATACAGTAAAGCAATAAAACAGTCTGAGTAAAACCACAGACAGGAATGTCTAAACCTAACATGTTTCTATTGCTTAAGCAGGAATGCTCCCTATTTCTAATGAGACCAAAGAGTAAAATTGTGGTCTAGTGAAAATAAGTAATTGTGAAAAATCCTAATTTTCCCTGGAGAAGACAATGTGGAAGTAATATGACTTTATAATGGGAAAAAAGTGCATTAGTCTCAAAGGTGAGTGAGGCTAGATGATAAATCATATTGGTAGCTCAAATCCAATTGTCCAACAAATAAGATGTCCAAAAAACCTGATTAATTTCTTTGCCTTTGTTTGATAGAAGATACCAAGGGAAAACTATGTCATGTGGTTAAGAAGGAATCTGACCATCTTCAAATGCAGAATCATTCATTGCAATTTCACAAAGAAGCCCTAGAAAGATAACTCTTAATTTTTGCCTTTGCCTCTTATTAGAACATCTGTTTTTCCCTTTACTTTAGAAAAACTTCAAGAATTGATCAGCTTCAGAGTAGAGGGATTGAGTGAAAACATGGCAGCTATACTTTGAGAGAAGAGCAGAAATTCTCATATGAAGGTAAAAGCTTCTGTGTTGTTTTTTTCTCCACACTAATCTGTTTCTTGTTTTGAAATTCATAAAAATGTGAAATAAAGATTTAATTCCATTTTTTTCTAATTCATTAAAAGTGCTTCAAATTTCATCAAATAATTCATTTTATGACATTCATATATTATATTTCACAACAGTTTTGCCTCTTAAAATTGACATGATCCTTGTATGTACTCATATCTTTGTTTATTTGAGATCTAGAGATGTGTTTTCTTGAAGAAAAATGACTTAACTCTCTGTATTATTTATTTTACAAACTTGATGTCACCTAAGGATTGATAGCAGTAGATGGCTCAGTGGACAGAGAGATGGCTTGAAATTAGGAAGACAAATTCAAGTCTAGCCTCAAATATTCATTAATTGTGTGACCCTAGGCCAGTTAGTGATCCTCTTTTTACCTTCATCGACTGGAGTATAAAATAGCCAACTATATCTATATCTTTGCCAAGAGAAGCCTAGATAAGGTTCCAAAGAGTCAAGTATGACTGACTGAATAGCAAGAATTGACCAGTACCTGTGCTGTTAGTCCCCTCTCCTCATATTATATCAAGAGGCTTCCGTTTTTCTCCTAGCATGCCATTATGGCTTCATCCCAATTCAAAGTTAAAGTATTTGTGCGATGTCATTTATTTGTTCACTCTCCAACAGATATTTATTAAGTTCCTATAATGTATCAAGAAGTATGCTATGTGCTGGAGATAAAAAGACAAAAATAAAAATAGTTTGTGTTCACAAAGTTTATCAAACTCCTTGTGTATTTTGATCTTTTACCAAAAAAAGTCCAATTCTGGTGATTATAGGGGTTCAATTCAGTAATATTTTTAAGTGCCTATTATGTGCTAGGTGCTATGCTAACTACTGGGAATAGAAATAAAAAAGAGAAAGTCTCTGCCCTCAAAGAACTTACATTCTAATGAGAGAAGATAAGACACCAAATGAAATTAAAAAAAGAAGGAAAGAAACCACAGGGTTTCAAATAGAAAAATTCTTGTTGCACATAGTTGAAACCAGGTAGAACTGCAAAAGGAAAGTGGGGAAAGCTGGTTGCACTGGACACCCAATTCCAGCCTTCAATTAAGACTTTGGGAAGAGTTCCATGGTTTATCCGCATGCCCTCCAGTCAGAGGAAAAAGTATCCAACTATTCAGAATTTCTTAGCCTTTTGGTGTCATGAACCCCTTTGAACCACTGACAAAACCTATGAACTTCTCAGGATAATGTTTTTAAATCTAGAAATTATATGGTCTTTTGCATTACATTACAATGTAATTACAAATGTAATTTTAAATTCCTGTTCAGAGACACCAAGTTAAGAAATTTTGATCTAGTGCAAATCCTTCATTTTATAGATGAAAAAACTGAAATTCAGAGAAGTAAAATGATTTGTTCAATATGACATAAATAGTAACAGAGTTAGGATTAGAACTCAGCTGTCCTGATTTATAGTTGGATGCTTTTTCCATAATATCATGTTGCTGCTTGAAGACTGATGTGACTTCAGAATTTCTTATAGCATATTAAGGCTTCTTTTTTAATACATATATTTAATCTGCATTATGATGTCATTCAGCATTTTCATTTGCATTATTAGTCATTGTATATAGATTTTTTCCTAGCTAAACCACTTTCACTCTTCATCAGTGAAGACTTCATCCATCAATTTAAATGACTGTATCAGTCTTATGACCTTTTAGGCCATAAGAAACTCAAGTCACATCAGTCTTCAAAGGTTTTTCAGTTGTGTGAGTCTAATTTAAACACTAATTTAATCTCCTAAAATAATTACTGGTCTATGGAGTTCTGGTCCAAACACATTGGTCCAAATGTATACCTTTTCTATGATGTCAGATAATCTAGGTCAGTGAAGTCAAACTCAAGTAGACACAGGTCCCATTAACCCCTGTATGAGAATGTCTTCATATCACATACTAACTTTGAAAACCACTTATGAACATTATATATGCTTTGTTGTATTTTTATTTTATTTTAATTATATTTTATGCTTGTTTGTCTCCACTTGAGAAAATTGTCAGTGTGTAGTGTTGACATGCATTTGACACCTTGGATCTAAGTCACCTTAGATAGCAGACCTATGGGTGGGATGCTTGCTGGCAGGATAAGGATTACCTTGACAGAAAGCCAACCTTGGTCCTTTAGTAAAATCCTAGAAATTCTAATTATAACAAATGACTATATTTTGTTTGATTATTATTCTTTTTAATTTTTTTTATTTACAAGTTATATGCATGGGTAATTTTACAGCATTGACAATTGCCAAACCTTTTGTTCCAATTTTTCCCCTCCTTCCCCATACCCTTTACCCTAGATGGCAGGTTGACCAATGCATGTTAAATATGTTGAAGTATAAATTAAATACAAAATAAGTATACATGTCCAAACAGTTATTTTGCTGTACATAAAGAATCAGACTCTGAAATAGTGTACAATTAGCCTGTGAAGGAAATAAAAAATGCAGGTGGACAAAAATATAGGGATTGGGAATTCTATGTAATGGTTCTTAGTCATCTCCCAGAGTTCTTTTCACTGGGTGTAGTTGGTTCAATTCAATCCTGCTCCATTGGAACTGATTTGGTTCATCTCATTGCTGAAGATGGCCAGATTCATAAGAATTGATCATTATATAGTATTGTTGTTGAAGTATATAATTTTGTCCTGGTCCTTCTCATTTCACTCAGCATCAGTTCATCTAAGTTTCTCCAGGCCTTTCTGAAATCATCCTGTTGGTCATTTCTTACCGAACAATAATATTCCATAATATTCATATACAAAAATTTATTCAGCCATTCTCCAATTGATGGGCATCCACTCAGTTTCCAGTTTCTGGCCACTACAAAGAGGGCTGCCACAAACATTCTTGCATATACAGATCCCTTTTCCTACTTTAAGATCTCTTTGGGATATAAGCTCAGTAGTAACACTACTGGATCAAAGAGTATGCACAGTTTGATAACTTTTTGAGCATAGTTCCAAATTGCTCTCCAGAATGGCTGGATGTATTCACAATTCCACCAACAATGTATTAGTGTCCTTGTTTTCCAACATCCCATTTTATCTTTCCGTGTCATTCTAGCCAATCTGACAGGTGTGTAGTGGTATCTCAGAGTTGTCTTAATTTGCATTTCTCTGATTAATAATGACTTGGAGCATCTTTTCATATGGCTAGAAATAGTTTCTATTTCTTTGTCTGGGAATTGTCTGTTCATATCCTTTGACCATTTATCAACTGGAGAATGGCTTGATTTCTTATAAATTAGAGTCAATTCTCTATATATTTTGGAAATAATGTCTTTATCAGAACCTTTGACTGTAAAAATGTTTTCCTAGTTTATTGCTTCCCTTCTAATCTTGTCTGCATTAGTTTTGTTTGTACAAAAACTTTTCAATTTGATATAATCAAAATTTTTTATTTTGTGATCAGTAATGATCTCTAGTTCTTCTTTGGTCATAAATTCCTTCCTCTTCCACAGGTCTGAGAGGTAAACTATCCTGTGTTCCTCTAATTTATTTATAATCTCATTCTTTATACCTAGGTCATGAACCCATTTTGACCTTATATTGGTGTGTGGTGTTAAATGTGGGTCAATGCCTAGTTTCTACCATACTAATTTCCAATTTTCCCAGCAATTTTTGTCAAATAATTCATTCTTATCCCAAAAACTGGGGTCTTTGGGTTTGTTAAACCCTAGATGAACTATTTCACTGATCAACTAGTCTATTTCTTAGCCAATACCAAAGCAGTTTGGTAACTGCTGTTTTATAATTTATATATCTTTATATATATATATAAAATCTTTATAATTTATATATATATATCTTTATAATATATAAATATATCTTTATAATTGTATATCTGGTACACCTAGGCCACCTTCATTTGATTTTTTTTTCATTAATTCCCTTGAAATTATTGACCTTTTTCCACATGAACTTTGTTGTTATTTTTTCTAGGTCATTAAAATGGTTTTGGGGGAGTCTGATTGGTATAGTGCTAAATAAATAGATTAGTTTAGGTAGTATTGTTATCTTTATTATATTTGCTCCTTCTACCCAAGAACATTTAATATTTTTTTTCCAATTGGTTAGATCTGACTTAATTTGTGTAGAAAGTGTTTTGTAGTTTTGCTCATAAAGTTTCTGATTTTCCCTTGGCAGATAGATTCATAAGTATTTATACTATCAGTAGTTACTTTAAATGGAATTTTTCTTTGTAACTCTAACTGTTGGATTTTGTAAGTGATATATAAGAATGCTGATGATATATGTGGGTTTATTTTGTATGCTCCAACTTTGCTAAAGGTGTGGATTATTTCTAATAACTTTCTAGTAGAATCTCTGGGGTTCTCTAAATATTCCATCATATTATCAGCAAAGAGTGATAATTTGGTTTCCTCATTACCTACTCTAATTCCTTTCTCAACTCTTATTGCCAAAGCTAGCATTTCTAATACAATATTGAATAGTAATTGTGATAGTGGGCAACCTTGTTTCATTCCTGATCTTATTGGGAATGTTTGCAGTTTGTCCTCATTACATATGATGCTTACTGATGGTTTTAAATCGATGCTACTGATTATTTTAAGGAAAAGTATTTATTCCTATACTCTCAAGTATTTTTAATAGGTATGGATGTTGGATTTTATCAAATGCTTTTTCTGCATCTATTGAGATGATCATATGGTTTTTTTTTAATTTGGTTATTAATAAGGCCAATTATACCGATAGTTTTCCTAATATTGAACCAGTCCTGCATTCCTGGTATAAATCCTACTTAATCATGGTGATTTTCTGTAGTCTTTTTGCTAATATCTTATTTAAGATTTTAGCATCAATATTCATTAGGGAGATTGGTCTATAATTTTCTTTCTCTGTTTTCAACCTATCTGGTGTAGGTATCAGTACCATGTCTGTGTCATAAAAGGAATTTGATAGGACTCCTTATTCCCTGTTTTTTCAAATAGTTTATATAACACTGGGGCAAATTGTTCTTTAAATGTTTGGTAGAATTCACATGTAAATCCATCTGGTCCTGGGGATTTTTTCTTAGGGAGTTGATTAATAGCTTGTTCTATTTCTTTTTCTGAAATGGGACTATTTAAGCAACTTACTTCCTCCTCTGTTAATCTGGGAAGCCTATATTTTTGGAGGTAGTCATCCATTTCACTTAGGTTATCAGATTTATTGGCATAAAGTTAGGCAAAGTAACTCATTATTATTTCTCTAATTTTCTCTTCATTGGTGGAAAGTTCTCCCTTTTCATTTTTAAGACTACTAATTTGATTTTCCTCTCTCCTTTTTCTAATCAGATTTACCAAAGGCTTATCTATTTAATGTTTTTTTCTGAAAAAAACAATAAAATAGATTATTATTCTTTTATTTGGGTAACTAGATGGCATAGTGATAAAGTACTGGTCTTAGAATTAGAAAGATTCATCCTCATGAGTTCAAATGAGGCTCAGACATTTACGAGTCATGTGAACCTGGGCAAGTCACTTAAACCTGTTTGGCTCAATTTCCTTTTCCTCATCCATTAGATGATTTGGAGAAGGAAATGTCAAACCATTGTAATGTCTCTGGCAAGAAAACCAAAAACAGGGTCTTGAAGAGTTAGACATGATTGAAATGACTAAACAGCAATAACAAACCTTTTTATTCAATACAATTAATAATAATGTGATAATTGTTAATAATAATCAACATAATTAATGATAGATGTTTCCTACCCAGAAAACCAAAATACTATTTGATATTTACTTAGAGGCAATGTGATTGAGAGTCTCATCTTTCTCCCCTAGCAATATCTCTTGGGAGCACAGTCATATAATGTATATGTATGTATATGCTGTTATTCCACAAGTATGTGTGAATACTATGATTACCTAATCCTGAATTCCTTTTTGAAAGTCAAAGTTTTCATCCTTTTTATGTATTCCAAACTGCATGGTGAATTAAGAATGATTTCCTTCAAAATGCTGCATGCAGATACTGTAAATGCTAATCTAGTAACAGGCTAAGTTTGAGTCCTCAAAAGCTGTTTAATGCCAGACATAAGACAGAACTGATGTCTCTATTTCTCTATATGCCATGAAATCAAGAAACAGGAAGGGAAAGGGGAACCTCTGTGAAAAGCTTCTGCCTTGTTCTCCAGTGTTAGAAACTAAATACAGCAAAAAAGTTTTCAAAAATCAAGAAAGGATGAACATTTTTGTGATTCCTACTTTGCTTCAAATTGGGAATGAGAAAAGAAAAAGGACAAAAAAAAATTTATAGAGAACAGAAAAAAAAATTTGGCATCAACATGTGTGTTACCTTTTATTTTGAAATCATATATACAATACCTTATTTATGTCAAATGATTAATAATTTAATGTTAACATTGTTGCTGTTCAGTTGTATTCCACTCTTCATGACCCTGTGGAACATATCATGGCAATACTGTGCATGGAGTTTTCTTGACAATGCTACTTGAGTAGTTTGTCATTTCTTTCTCCAGAGGTAAATAGAGATTAAGTGATTTGACAAGGGTCACCCACCTGGTAAGTGTCTGAAGCCAATTTGAACTCAGGTCTTCCTGACTTCTAGGCCCAGCACTCTGCCACTTAACTTGTGTCTATTAATACCTAGTTTGTGATGAGGTGAAGTTTTCCATTCCAAGAGAAATTGTTGAGAAAATTTCCACTGTATCTGACACTTCAATCAATTATCCCTATAGAAAACACAAAACACAGAAAATACAGAACCATAATGAAAGCAGGGAAATGGGAGTACTATTGCACTAGAACTCTATAATTTAGGGGAAACTGATAGCACTGCTACTTCAGGAGGTAAAACCAATTAATCTTAGCAATAATGAAAATTCTAAATTTTTATTGTTGTTCAATCATATCCAGCTCTCTGTAACCTATTTCAGATTTACTAGAGTAGTTTGCCATTTCATTCTCCAGCTCATTTTACAGAAGAAGAAACTGAGGCAACTAGGACTGATTGACTTGTCCTAGATCAAACAGCTAGTGTTAGAGATAGGATTTGAACTCAGATCTTCCTGACTTTAGGTCCAACATTCTTATTCACTATACCACTTAGCTACCCCCAATAGTTTAAATGACACAATATATTAACAGTTGTTTTTCATTTAGTAACAACACATAATGTGATTTCCTCTATTCACTAGACTAAGTAGTTGCTGTATTTCTCATTAGTGTCTCCCAAGAAGTAGCTTCATAGTATTCCAAGATTTCAGTACACAGGTTTGTCTTCTTATCATAACATCTGTCTCCATTCATTTTATGGGATCTCTACATTTATCTCATCCTGGCAGAAAACTTTCTGGTCTGAAACCTGAGATCTATCCTCATGGTCTTATCTTTTCCCCAAGTGCTTTCCTCAGACTCAAGAATTTCTAGTTGTGGCTCTGAGAAGATGTTACTCTGCTCCTTGAGTATCTTTTTGTTGATTTGGAAAGAAATATGAAGCAATCAGAAGACAATTTAAGAGAGAAGTGTTTCCAATGGCTGTCCAAATTAGTCTTTTGTCATTTTAGTCTTTCTTGAATATGGCTATTTCTGCCTTACACATACGTTCTTTACCCAAACTTGTGATCTGAGTCATTCATTTCACAAGAATTGACTGAATACTTGCTTCCTCAATGTATATTACTAAAATAATTTCATAATGTAAGAAATATAGATTATGGATATTCTACCATTTTTGGCCATGTCTATCTCTCTGTAAACCTATTTGGGGTTTTCTTGGCAAAGACATGGAGTGGTTTGCCATTTCCTTCTCCAGCTCATTTTACAAATGAGGAAACTGGGACAAGCAGGGTAAAGTGACATGTCCACACAACTTGTAAGTGTATGAGACCAGAGTTGAACTCAGATAGATATTTCTGACTCCATGCCTAGCACTCTATCCACTGTGCTCCCTCTCTGTCCATAACATATGGCTCTTGCCCTTAAAAGATCAGTATATTATAATGGAAAAAGATCACTGGAGTTGGAACTTGAAGATTTGAATTCAAACCCTGGCTTTTGCACTTACTCATTTCCACTACATCAAGTCACTTAAACCCCATGCAGCAAGATGATTATAAAGAAACTTTTGCCTAGCAATTTAGTTCTACATAAATGTGATATGTCATTAAGCACTGTATTATATTACAATTGGACAGATAATGCCAGAAGAACTCAGAGGATGGAGAGATCAATGTAAAAGGATTGGAGAAGCCTTCATAAATGATGTTGAATTTTGTGCTAGACTTCAAAGGATAAGCAATTTTTCAGTAACCAGAAATGATATGGATGGATATTCCAGGCATGAGTAAAAAAAGGAAAAGTAGGAAGTATGGAATGAATATATCTTGTATTAATATCCTTGTATTTTTATTTAAATCTTACATTGTTGTATGGGGAAGCTAGATGGATGATAAGAGTGCTATGGTGGAAGTCAGAATGACACATCTTTCTGAGCGCAAATCTGATTCCAGTTACTTATTAGCTATGTGAAGCTGGTCAAGCCATTTAACCTTGTTTGCCTCAGTTTCCTCATCTATAAAATGATTTGAAGAAGGAAATGTCAAACAACTTTAGTATCTTTTCCAAGAACTCTCAAACTGGGTCACTAAAGGTCATATTTGACTAATCAACTGAACAATTCTTATTTACCTTTCCATGTAGTTATGTCTTCATTCCCCAGTTAGAGTTTTAAGGGCAAAGCCATATCTTACACTTCATTTGTGTCCCCAAATATATTTAGATTCCTAGGCTATATGTGTTCAATTAATATTTACTAGAAAAATGAATAGATGAATGAATGAGCAGAGAAACCTGGTTAAAGATATTTTGTACTAATGGGTAATGACAGAATCAAGCTAGGTAGTATTCAAATGCCAGGAGGAATTTGTCCTTGATCATATAAAGAATTGGAGTTTTTTAAGCAAAGGAATGAAAAGATGAGTTCATTGTTTTTCATATCTGGTAGCAATATTCAAAAGCGGAGACTGAAAAGGGGATGTCTTTTAAAAGACTATTGAACTAAGAGGGGCGGAGCCAAGATGGCGGAGAAGACACACGCGTCTTTCTAAGCTCTTCTCTTACCCTCTTTATCAATATTATATCGAGCCTCAAAAATAGTCTTGACTGCTACAATTCGTAAAGATAAGAAGCAGAACAACTCACCAGCCGAAAAAATCTGCAGTCTCGCCAAAAGGTTGGTTCCGGGCCAGGGGAGATCAGCAGACTGGGAGAGAAATTAGGTTCCGAGGAGAGTCTCAAACCGAGGGTGAAGGCACAGATCTCAGCACAAGCGCACGCCCCAACCGCAGTAAGGGGCTTTTCCTTGGAGCAGTTGTGATCCTGCACGCAGGAGGACGCAGCCGGCCTCCAATCTGCGCAGGGGGCTCGGCTTGGGGCCATAGAGCTTTTCCAGGGCCGATTTGCATCAGGCAGAGACGCTGGGCAGAGTTTGTGGCTGTCTGCGCTTCTGGGTCTGCGCTCAGCTGCTAATACCACAGTCCCACAAGAGGCTCCAGCTCGGCGTACACTTTCACCATTAGTCTCTAGCCCAGGGCAGCGATAATCCACTCAGCCCCTACTAGCAGTTTGATAGCTCTGCAGTGCTGAATCCACCTCCTGTTGGGGGAAGGGAAAACTCTCACACAGAGCACTCTCCATACCTCGGAGCCAGAAATCGGTTTACATCTCTCCCTATTCTGCAGAGGAAGTGGTAACCCCTTGCCTAGGAGACCTACCCTAAAGGCTTTTAAAACATGAATAAAAGATGAAAAGAACAATCGACAGCTTCTATGCAGAAAAAGGCAGGTCAGCAAACCTGAAGAGACCTCAAACAGCAAAATGCATCAGACTGTCCTCCTTTACATGAATCTCTCATGAGAAGAGGGCCATTAAAAGTCTCAAAGAGAGTTAGAAGATAAATGGGGAAAGGAAAGAGAAGCCTTACAAGAGGAACAACTTCCTGAAATACAATTGGAAAAGTTCAAAAATTCTCAGAAGTGCAGGGAAACAAAATTAGTGAATTGAAAAGAAAATAATTCACTAAAAAAAAAAAAGTAGAAATGGAAAAATTCCACAGACCAAAACAATACATAAAAACTCAATTGGACATATACAGAAAGAAGTAAAAAGCTAATGAAGAAAATAATTCTTTAAAAATTAGAACTGAACAAATTGAAACTAATGATGCATTGAGACAGCAAGAATCAGTCAAGCAAAACAAAAAATGACAAACTGAAAACCACGAATTATCTACTTGCTAAAACGACAGACTTGGAAAATAGATCTAGGAGATAATCTGAGATTATTGGACTTTCCGAAAACTATGATGAAAAGAGCCTAGATACTATTTTACAAGAAATCATCAAAGAGAACTGCCCAGATGTAATAGAATCAGAAGGTAAAATAGGCATTGAAAGAATTCATCGAACACCTTCTGAAAGAAATCCTAAAATAAAAACCCCAAGGAATATAGTGGCCAAATTTCAGAACTATCAGATTAAGGAAAAAATTTTACAAGCAGCCAAAAACCATTTAAATACCGAGGTGCCACAATAAGGATCACCCAAGATCTGGCTGCCTCTACATTAAAGGAAAGAAGGGCCTGGAATATGATATTCCAAAGGCACAAGAACTTGAGATGCAGCCAAGAATAAACTACCCACTAAGCTGAGCATTTTCTTCCAGGAAGAAGATGGACATTTAATGAAACAAATGAATTCCATTTGTTTCTGAAGAAAAACCAGAACTAAACAAAAATTTGATTCTCAAGAATAGAACCAAGAGATGCAGAAAAGGTAAAATAACTCTTGAGAATTGTATTTCTGTTGTGGATATACAAAAAGAATACATGTATAATTTGATTGTACTGATATAACATGAAAAGGGAAGTAGATATGGAAAGGGATGATGGCAGAATAAGGTGGGAAGGAGGATAAAGAGGGAAACCACATCCCACAAGAGGCTAAGAAACTTATCATATCTGAGGAATTTAGAGAGGGGAGGAACATTGTGTGAATCTTACTCCATCAGAGTTGGCTCAAAGAAAAATAATTGACATTTGTTTTAGAGAAAATTCTCTCTCCTCATTAAAACAGGGGAGAGGAAAAGGAAAAGAAAAGAGTAATAAGGGAAGGAAGGGGAAACACTCCAAAGGGGGAGGGAGGGATTATAAAGAGGATAAGTATCATGATACAAGAGGGGTACATAAGTTTAAAAGGGGAAAGAGGGTTGGGGAGGCAAGAATAAGTAAAGCACAATCTGGGGTTATTAGGATGGCAGGAAATAGATTTAGTAATTCTAACGTAAATGTAAATGGGATGAACTCCCCATAAAGAGGAGGCAGATAGCAGACTGGATCAAAAGTCAGAACCCTACAATATGTTGTTTACAAGAAACACATTTAAAGCAGGGGATGCATATAGAGTAAAAGTAAAAGGCTGGAGCAAAATCTATTATGCTTCAGGTGAGTCAAAAAGAGGGGTAGCCATCCTTATCTCAGATCAAGCAAAAGTAAAATTGATCTAATTAAAGAGATAAGGAAGGAACACATCCTGCTAAAGGGTAGCATAAACAACGAAGCAATATCAATATTAAACATATATGCACCAAGTGGTATGGCACTCAACTTCCTAAAGGAGAAGTTAAGAGAGTTGCAAGAAGAAATAGACAATAAAACTGTAATAGTAGGAGATCTCAACCTGACTCTCAGAATTAGACAAATCAAACCACAAAACAAATAAGAAAGAAATTAAAAAGTAAATATAATATTAGAAAAATTAGGTATGTTGGATCTTGGAGAAAATTGAATGGAGATAGAAGAGAATATACTTTCTTCTCAGCAGTTCATGGAACCTATTCAAAAATTGACCATATATTAGGACATAAAGACTCAAAATTAAATGCAAGAAAGCAGAAATAGTAAATGCTTTCTTTCAGATCATGATGCAATAAAACTACATTCAACAAAAAGTTAGGGAAATAGACTAAAAGTAATTGGAAACTAAACAATCTCATCTTAAAGAATGATGGGTGAAGCAGCAAATTATAGATACAATTAATAATTTCATCAAGATAATGACAATGATGAGACATCATACCAAAATTTGTGGGATGCAGCCAAAGGGTAATAAGAGGGAATTTTATATCCTTAGAGGCTTACTTGAATAAAACAGAGAAGAAAAGATTAATGAATTGGGCTTGCAACTAAAAAAACTAAAAAAGACCAAATTAAAAACCCCAATCAAATACTAAATTGGAAATTCTAAAATTAAAAGGAGAAATTAAAAATATTGAAAGTAAAAAACTATTCAACTATAATAAAACTAAGAGTTGGTTCTATGAAAAAGCCAATAAAATAGATAAGCCTTTAGGTAAATCTGATTAGAAAAGGAGGAGGAAATGAAATTAGTAGTCTTAAAATGAAAAGGAGAACTTTCCACCAATGAAGAGGAAATTAGAGAAATAATAAGGAGTTATTTTGTCAACTTTATGCCAATAAATTTGATAACCTAAGTGAAATGGATGACTACCTCCAAAATACAGACTTCCAGACTAACAGAGGAAGAAGTAAATTGCTTGAATAGTCCCATTCAGAAAAAGAAATAGAACAGGCATTAAACAACTCCCTAAGAAAAAATCCCAGGACCAGATGGATTTACATTGAATTTTACCAAACATTTAAAGAACAATTCCCAATGCTATATAAATTATTTGATAAAATAGAGAACGAAGGAGTCCACCAAATTCCTTCTATGACACAGACAAGGTACTGATACCAAACCAGGTAGGCTGAAAACAGAGAAAGAAAAATATAGACCAATCTCCCTAATGCATATTGATGCTAAAATCTTAAATAAGATATTAGCAAAGACTACAGAAAATCATCTCCAAGATAATACACTATGATCAAGTAGGATTTATACCAGAATGCAGGGCTGGTTCATATTAGGAAAACTATCAATATAATTGGCCATGTCAATAACCAAATTAACAAAAACCATATGATCATCTCAATAGATGCAGAAAAAGCATTTGATAAAATCCAACATCCATTCCTATTAAAACACTTGAGAGTATAAGAATAAATGGACTTTTCCTTAAAATAATCAGCAGCATCTATTTAAAACCATCAGTAAGCATCATATGTATGGAGACAAACTGCAACCATTCCCAATAAGATCTGGAGGAAACAAGGTTCTTACTATCACCGTTACTATTTAATATTGTATTAGAAACACTAGCTATAGCAATAAGAGCTGAGAAAGAGATTAAAGGAATAAGAATAGGCAATGAGGAAGCCAAATTATCACTCTTGCCGATGACAGATGGTATACTTAGAGAACCCCAGAGATTCTGCTAAAAGTTATTAGAAATAATCCACAACTTTAGCAAAGTTGCTGGTTATAAAATAAACCCACATAAGTCATCAGCATTCTTATATATCATAACAAACCAACAGTCAGAGTTACAAAGAAAATTCATTTAAGTAACTACTGATAATATAAAATATTTAGGAATCTATCTGCCAAGGGAAAATCAGAACTTATGAGCAAAATTACAGACCACTTTAACACAAATTAAGTCGATCTAACAATTGAAAATATTAAATGCTCTTGATGGGCGAGCAAATATAATAAAGATGACAATATTACCTAAACTAATCTATTTATTTAGCGCTATACCAATCAGACTCCCAAAAACTATTTTAATGACCTAGAAAATATAACAACAAAATTCATATGGAAAAACAAAAGGTCAAGAATTTCAAGGGAATTAATGAAAAAAATCAAATGATGGTGGCTTAGCTGTGACCAGATCTAAAACTATACTATAGAGCAGCAGTTACCAAAACTATTTGGTATTGGCTAAGGAATAGATTAGTTGATCAGTGAATAGATTAGGTTCAAGGATAAACAGTCAACAAATATAGCAACCTAGTCTTTGACAAACCCAAAGATCCCAGCTTTGGGATAAGAACTTACTGTTTGATAAAAATTGCTGGGAAAATTGGAAACTAATATGGCAAAACTAGGCATTGATCCATACTTAACGCATAATACCAAGATAAGGTCAAAATGGGTTCATGACCCAGGCATAAAGAATGAAATTAATAAATTAGAGGAACATAGGATAGTTTACCTCTCAGACCTGTGGAAGGGGAAGGTTTTATGACCAAAGCAGAACTAGAGATCATTACTGATCACAAATAGAAAATTTCGATTATACCAAACTGAAAGTTTTTGTACAAACAAAACCAATGCAGACAAGATTAGAAGGAAGCAATAAACTGGGAAAATATTTTTACAGTCAAAGGTTCTGATAAAGGCCTCATTTCCAAAAATATATAGAGAATTAACTCTAATTTATAAAAAATCAAGCCATTCTCCAATTGAAAATGGTCAAAGGAATGAACAGACAATTCTCAGATGAAGAATTGAAACTATTTCTAGTCATATGAAAGATGCTCCAAGTCATTATTAATCAGAGAAATGCAAATTAAGACAACTCTAAGATACCACTACACACCTGTCAGATTGGCTAGATGACAGGAAAAATAATGATGATTGTTGAGGGGATGTGGGAAAACTGGGACATTGATTCATTGTTGGTGGA
The DNA here is from genome assembly GCF_902635505.1 of Sarcophilus harrisii. Lineage (NCBI taxonomy): Eukaryota > Metazoa > Chordata > Mammalia > Dasyuromorphia > Dasyuridae > Sarcophilus > Sarcophilus harrisii. Next base: position 406,215,937 of record NC_045428.1, on the reverse strand, counting down.
GTTGTGAACGAATCCAACCATTTTGGAGAGTAGTTTGGAACTATGCTCAAAAGTTATCAAACTGTGCATACCCTTTGATCCAGCAGTGTTACTACTGGGATTATATCCCAAAGAGATTATAAAGAAGGAAAGGGACCTGTATGTGCACGAATGTTTGTGGCAGCCCTTTTGTAGTGGCTAGAAACTGAAACTGAATGGATGTCCATCAGTTGGAGAATGGCTGAATAAATTGTGGTATATGAAAATTATGGAATATTACTGTTCTGTAAGAAATGACCAACAGGATGATTTCAGAAAGGCCTGGAGAGACTTACACGAACTGATGCTAAGTGAAATGAGCAGGACCAGGAGATCATTATATACTTCAACAACAATATTAGATGATGACCAGTCCTGATAGATCAGGCCATCCTCAGCAACGAGATCAACCAAATCATTTCTAATGGAGCAGTAATGAACTGAACTAGCTATACCCAGAAAAGAACTCTGGGAGATGACTAAAACCATTACATTGAATTCCAGTCCCTATATTTATGCAACCTGCATCTTGATTTCCTTCACAAGCTAATTGTACAATAATTCAGAGTCTGATTCTTTTGTACAGCAAAATAATGTTGTGGTCATGTATACTTATTGTGTATCTAAGTTATATTTTAATATATTTAACATCTACTGGTCATCCTGCCATTTAGGGAGGGGTGGGGGGGTAAGAGGTGAAAAATTGGAACAAGAGGTTTGGCAATTGTTAATGCTGTAAAGTTACCCATGTATATATCCTGTAAATTAAAGGCTATTAAATAAAAAAATAAATAAATAAATAAATTAAAAAAAAAAAAGACTATTGAACTAATAAAGGCATGAGATGATAAGGGTTGTGGAAAGAAGAACCAGTAGACAAAGACAGATAAATAAATATTTTAAAAGTAGTATCAACAGGATATGTTACATATAAAGAATGAATAAGAAGAATAGGCCAAAAAGAATATAACATATGTGGTACCAATGGCAGAATAGGAAATTTGATGGGAAGGGAATCCATTTGGTGAGAGTCAAGGAGGAGATGGATGAGTCACAGCAGAAAATTCCACTTATAAATTTTGCCTGCACTCAATTCTGGTTAAACTATCCAAAGGAAAGGAGAAAAAGAGAATCAGAGGGTCAAGACTGAGTGTGGAGAAACACTTATGGATAGGAATCAAAATGAGTAAATGGAGAGAATAAAAGAGATTCACTTGGAGTAATAAAAAAGGAATCACTTCATGACAAGAAATCTGACTTTAGTAAGAAAAGGGGTGGTATTCAATATCAAATAAGAATGAAAAATAAAGAAAGAGGAAAAATCATTAGATTTTTGACATTAGGACTCATAAGTTATCTTGGAGAGAATAGTAGCAAAGTGGGAGTGGAAGCTATATTGGAGGGAAACAGATTTCAAACAACAGATGGTACATTTACAACTAATGATATTTCTATACTTGTTCCATATAAGTGAAATGCTTTATATAATATGAGTGCAGTTAAGTTAGAAGATAGCATTCTAATTTATCTTTCAAATTATTGTTAAAATGTCCAAGCAATATGTTCAAATGAAATTTTTAAATGACTTTCCCCAAATCTTGGGGAGGTTGGAAGTTAGTAAATATAGCCTCCCATGTCTTCTAGTTGGAGACATGTATATTTCATGCTTTCTTCATGTATTGTGATTGCAAAAGAGGACTACATGATTTTAGAAATACAATATAAGGTCTAGTAAAGCACAGCTCTCTTCCATTATGCAACTAATCACTACAAATTTATTAATCATGTATCACATGTTGGACACTATATTAATCAGATAGAGTCTAAATTGAAACAGTCCCTTGCCTTCAATGAGATATGTAGTCTATCAGGAGTGGCAATATGTGTGTATTGAATGCATATTATGAAAAATAGATACAAGGTGATGAGGTAGAGGAAATGAGCTTCTTGTGGGATCAACAACTCCATATAGAAAATGTTACTTAAGCTGAGTCTTGGCAGAAAGAAACAAGGGTTTCTAAGATGCAAAACTAAGGGGTGAATGCATTTGAAGAATAGGAGATGGACAGTACAGAGGTATGAGTAATAGAGAGCCTTATCTGTAAGTACTCCAGATGACTACCTAATGATTAAATCTAAAGGTTTTTCCTAAATCCTCATTTATTGTCACCTCTTTGTTTCATTTGATATGGAAACTCATCTATATGAAGGCATTCAGAAGATTCATGAGCCTTATGTATTTGTATTTTGGTGAAGAGGTACTCTAATATTACTCACCTTACAGATTTCTTTAACCTGAGATGTGATTTTTTTTCATTCACTCAGCAAATCTGGCATTTAATCAATGTAGCAGGCCTGCTTTGGGAATATCTGACAGGATTTTCTGATTTTAGGAGAACAGTTAAGTTAACACAAATACATTGTTAAGGTAGAGTTAAGCTGGGAGCCTGTCAACTCTGATAATGTCCTTTGATATCTCCTTTATTGGACACTTTTTAAAAGTGTCTTAGTACACTTCTGTCAACAGGCTGATAAAGGTCATTCAGAACTCAGGGATTTGTACAATTAATAGAGTCAGTTGTGGTTCTCAGTTATATGTGAATTAAAATTTATTTTTAATGTATTTTTATGTTTTGACTAGCTCCTCAGAAGAGACAATTTTTAAAAGTTTTAAAAAAGAAGAGGCAATTTTTAAGGATGTTGAATATCAAATATTTTACTGAAGAAATAGAGAGGAAGATACAAAAAAGGAAAGTGTATGACACCATATAGTAAGTATATTACAGTGCAGATTCCTTTTGGGTATGGTTGGACTAGGTAACTGCTTAAGTCTCTTCCAACTGCAAAATCTGTGATCCTATAAAAACTTGAAGATACGAAAAGAAACATTTTGCAATAAAGAATAAATGGAATGGGCAGGAAACTTAAAAGATAACTGGAATGTATTTTTCACACATTTCTCAGTCTCATGCATCTTTAGTTTTCAATTCTTTCCTTCCCCCTCCATCTAAACCTTTCAAGAAGGATTAATTTCTCTTACCTATTATTCCAATATTTCAATGATATCACAGTTGATGTAAATTAAAGTTAATGTGTCCTATGTCCCAAAACTATCTGTATTTTAGACATTATATTTCAGTGAAAAATTAAAGACTTGGGTATGTGATTAAAGAAATTTCAAGTGTAAGTAGCAGGAGGAAGATTCATTTTGGGACAAGGATACTATGTCTGAAGTTCTGAAATGATACCAGAGACAACTATCTCTTTTATCTATGAGTATTGCCAGATATAGGATTCAGTTGTTTTTTCAATAAACATGCTTATGCATCTACTTTGTGCAGAGCATTGTGCTAGGTTGATGAGGGACATATAAAATTTAAATACATTATGTCCCTTGCCCTCATGAAGCTTATGGGGACATCATATATCCATAAAATAGAATTTAGACTAATGTGATATGTTGGATTTGTATGATTTTATACATTCTTTTTGCTCTATCAGCACTTTCATTTTATTTTTCTACTCTTATTTCATATTAAAAGCAATTTGTGGTTCTTAAAATTACATTCTGATGAGATTCTTGCTACTTTTAATTAAAGTGCCTTTCTCCCCTTAAACTCGACATTTAATTTGGCAGAATTTGTTAGCAAATGCAAAATTTTAATTAGAACACCACATTTCTTCTACTACTTAATATGTGATATAATTGATATTATGTTTCAAATGAGAAAGTTTTTAAATGGAATTTATAGTTGAAATTATTTGTGTGCATGGGATGGAGGGTAGGGAATCATCTTTTCTGCTGGAAGAGCTAGCCAAGAGAGTGATTAAAAAAAATCTTGTTGGCTTATTTCTTGGAAAGGGGAAAAAAAGACTAGATAACTATCTTGCAGCTCTGAATGGTATTTGGTATTAAAAGACTTAAAAGATAGAACTGTGATGAAGAATAATTGATAGACTTAAGTAAGGGAAAGTTATTTTAAATTGATTATATCTAAGAGAAAAATCAGAAGACACCAGAAGTATTTAGATAGGAAGAAATTTCTGAGCTTATGACAGAAATTTGTCATCTTACAGCATCAAAAACAGAATTTTTCCTCTCAAAAACAGAAAAATGTATGGATTCTCTTTCTTCAATTTCACAAAATTGGAAGTAATTTGCTTTGTAACAAATAGAAAATTTAGAGGGAAAGTAGATAGACAATACAAAGAGAACACTTGATTTGGAGTCAGAGGAATCCTAGATCTGCTACTTATTAACCTGAGTGATTTGGGATAAGTTTGCTAACTTTTCTAAGTCTCTGTTGATTTATCTATAAAATGACAGAGTGGTTCTACTCATTATAAAGTGCTAATCTCAAAGAACTATAGCAAGAAAGATCCTAATTTTTTTTTCATTTCCTCTCCCAGCATGGGCAACAATAATTTTTAAATCATGAATGTAGGAGGAATAAATTATAATATGAAGCTATTTGTTTTGGGAAAAATTATATAAGTTAATTAGATTCCCCAGCCTCATTTTTGCTGAAGGGGAAAGATTGTTTCCCAAATATCTAAAAATGTTCATCTCCTCTATCATAAATCTATAAATCTGTTAATAAAATGACTTTGAAAGTTTCAAGTATCATTCTTCCCATGTGTATTATCAACATCCAAGTGGGCAGCCTGAATTCTGGGAAGTGAGAGATTTAGAGAATTTTCAGGTCTAGATCCTTATTCTTCTATTGAGTTGTTCAGCTGCTTAGAAAAATCACTTACTCTTTGATAAGTTGAATTTTCTGTGAAAAACATTCACTCAATGTCACAATCACCTTGCAGAAACTATATAATGTTTGTACTAAAGTACTACTCAAAATGAGTGAGAATTAAAGGATCCAAGAAACTAGTAAATTCTTAAGTTTCTTAAGGAGTAACTTCACAGTAGGGCAGCTAGATGGCAGGATGGCTAGAGATTGAGCCTGGAGTCAGGAAGATGAATTTAAATTCAGCCTCAAACACTTACTAGTTGTATGATGCTGGGCAAATATCTAATACTTTGCCTCAGTTTCCTTGTCTATAAAATGAGCTGCAGAAAAAATGTCAAACCACTCCAGTATCTATGCCAAGAAAACTCCAAAAGGAATCACAAAAGGTAGGACACAAACAATAAACTTCACAGTGAGATATATATGTGTGTGTGTGTATGCATGTATATAAAATCTGGTTTTGAAACCCAACTTTTTCACTTACTATGATCTTGGGCAAGTCCCTTCAATTCTCTGGATTGCTCTTTTGAGGAAAATGAGATTAATGAGATATAAATGTGTTAAAATAAATAGAATATGAGATTTGGATTCAGAATTGTTATTCAGTTAGTTGATTAGTCATTTATAACTCTTTGAAATTCCACTTGGAATTTTCTTGGCTGAGACACTGGAATGACTGAGATTAAAAAAAAAAAAATGAAGCAAATTGGGTTAAATCACTATGTGTTCAAGATCACATAGCTAGTAAGTGTTAGAGGTCAAATTTGAACTCAGGTCTTCCTGATTCCAGAGCCAGCACTCTATTCACCATTTTACCTAGCTGCCCTCTTGGATTTATAGTACCTGGGATCAACTTCTTGCTCTATTATTTATTAAATGTATCATTTTTGGCAGATAACTTAACCATCTGGTGTCTGTTTCCTCATTTGTTAAATGAATTAAGATAAATAAATGATCTCTAAGCTCCTTGCTAATTAAAATCTTGAAGGTCTCTTTAAACTCTAAATTTTATGATCTAAAAGTACTGTCAATACTAATTTAGTGAAGTTAGTTTTTTGCCATATCTTGAAGTGTAGATTAAAAAAAAAAGTACCAAAGTAAAACCTCCATACTGTTATCCTGAACATTAAATAGTGAATAATCCAGTGGAGGTCAACATCATTTTAGTGTGCATATGCAATATGAATGCTTAATATGAATAATTTTGTTTTAATGCATTAAATAATATCTGATCATTGGTATCTATGCAAAATACCCCCTTGGAAGACCATTGAAATGAAAAATTGTCAAAAATAAGAAGGATTCAGTCATAAGTGGTATCTCAGATCTCATTCTCTAGATATGCTTTACTGATTCCTTTCATTTCCTGGGCTAAAAGATCATCTTTTCCAAAACTTCATTTCATTGATGATAAAACTAAGGCCAGAAATATATGGTGTAATTTAAATATTAAGATAGAACTCACTTTGATTATCCTTTTACTAACTTTTTGTGAAAGTTTTACAGAAGAATTAAATGGAAATAGGCTATATCTTTACAAATGTAGGTAGCTCCTTAGATTGTTTATCAAGGTTCCAAAGTGCAATTTTTGTTAAGATTAGGGCATTTTTTTTCAGAATACATTTTTGAAAATCTAAAGGAAATTAATGAGAATGTAAGATATATCTATAGCTATGTTTGGTTTATAAAAATGTGTCATTTTCCATTGAGGTAACGTAAAATATTTTGTCAATCTTATGGTATTATAGCTACTTATTAATTATTATTATTATTACAACCACTTAAGAATCCATGCATCTGGTCAACTATTAATGTTAATCTCATTATCAAGTAATCATCAAAACAACTTTATTTGAAATGAAATAAAATTAGTATTATTGTTTCAAATAAGTAGCATAAATCCATAATCATATTTAAAGTTAGATCATTATTAATAAAATGGAAAATACTCTCAAGACATTATGAAGTAGCTAATGGCATTTATCTTTTAAGTGAAATACAAATATAAAATAGCTTAATCTGTCCAAGTTTTCGGACACTTTTTCCCAGTTGAAAATTAAGAAATGTTAATTTATATGTATGTAACAAGAATATTAATTAGTCTAAGAATACCACTGAGCTATCTTGAAGTAATTAAATGCACTGTTTCACCTGAAATTATCTATTAATTTTACATTTTTCAGTCTTTATATACATTTAGGTTAAAATCAGTAAACATATGTTATATAGTATTTTAACTATATTATTATTTATATTTTGCAGTCTAAAATATTGATTTAATTGTGATAAATAAATGTAAAGAGGCAAAATTCTATAGTCATAGCAATATATCCACTCCAACTATATTCTTCTTCTTCAAATATAGTCATATCAACAGAGAAGAAGTGATTAAATGTGACTAATAGGACTGTTGATAGCAATGGCTGCCTCTAGAATTGTTAAAAGGCCAGTGAAAATATATAAGCATTTCAAGATTTATATATTTTAAATCAGTTTTGGAATTCAAGTTTGTTTGTTTTTTTTTTTTTTTGCCACCCAGAATTTTATCTCTTCTCTATTTCTATCCTATAATCTTTCTCACCTTCCTACTATCATTGGCCAAAAGATCATAAAAAAAAGAAAAATAACAATGATTTTAAAAATCATGAGAAATTTTGGTTAGATTACTGATAACATCTGGACTACATTTCAGGTTTTGTTCATGTCATTCCTCCATTCCAAAAATTCTTATGAATTCCTATTGCACATAAAATACAATTAAAATGGAACCATAATTTGACACTAACCTACGTATCCAGTCATATCTCCAAAAATACCTTTCCATGAAACCTCCACTCCATCTAGATTACTTAAAACCTCCTCAACATGCTTTATGCACTCCCACATAAATGTCATTGTTCTTAGAGTTCTCCCTATATCAAAGGCCTTTTCTCTTCCTCTCTGTTTTTTGAAATTTTAATCATCAATCACCTTCAAAATGAAATGGCACCACTTTTCCTGACCAATCCTAATCTAAAAATTATGTCAGGGACTTCTGGGGATGGAGTGAAGATGGGGAAGTAAAACCAGGAAGCTGCTTGAGCTCTTCCATTTTCCCTCAAAAACCACATGAAACCATGATTCTGATCAGAGAATGATGGAATAAAATGACTCTCCAGCTCAAGGTAAACTGGAAAAACTTTAAAAAATGTCAGTCTCCTTAGGGTGAAAAGAGTGTTCAACCCAGTTCAGATTCTGGAAAAGTTGGTGAGAAGTTATTAATTACAGCAAATCAGCAACTAAGACCCTCAATACTGGCTCAGTAGAGAAAGAGATCAGTAGGGCAGCTTCCAGTCTCAGTTGAGAAGGCAAACTCTGGCTGTTTTCTGAAAAGAGCACATAAAGCTACCATGTGCAAACACAAGGGGCCCCTTTGCTCAAAGCCAAGGCTCAGAGCTTTACAGAAAGCGTGGGACAGTGCCAATTTTACCAGAGGAGCAGAACTCAACCATAAAAGTAAAAGAAGATAAAATACCAAAAGAAAAGGAAAGAAAATAAGCAAGAAACAGAAAAGAACCTTGACCATAGAAAGCTACTATAGTGGCAGAGAATACTAAAACACAAACTCAGACAAGGACAAAATGTCCACAGAAGAAATCTCAAAAAGTGAGATCTCAAAAATCTCAAGCCCAAATCACACATTAAAAACCAGAACAGAGTGAATGGAAACTAATGACTTGGTAAGAAAGCAAGAATCAAACAAACTAAAAAGAATGAAAAAATGAAAGAAAAGTGAAATACGTCTTTGGAAAAAAACAGCTGATCTGTAAATTGATCCAAAACAAACAATTTTAAAATTATTGACCTATTTGAAGGCCATGATTAAAAAAAAAAGCCTTGATGATATTCTACAAAATATCATTCAGGAAAACTGTCCTGATATTCTAGAAACTAAGGGGGAATACCTATTGAAAGAATTCACTGATCCCCTTCAGAAAGAGATCCTACAAGGAAAATCTTAAAGAATATTGTTGCAAAACTTCAGAACTACAATCTCAAGGGAAAAGTATTGCAAGCTGCCAGACAAAAACAATTCAAATATCAAGGAGCAACTGTCAAGATAACCTAGAATCTGATAGCTTCTTCAATAAAAGATCAGAGAGTCTGGAACATCATATTTTGGAAAGCAAAGTACTTAGGGTTACACAAGAGTTAACCACCAAGCAAGACTCAGGACCATCTTTCAGGGGATCTTTAATAAAATAAGAGACTTTCAATCATATCTATGGAAAAAAAAAACTAAACAGAAAATTTAATCTACAAACATAGGACTCAAGAAGAAGAAATAAATTACCTAATAGTACTATTTTAGAAAAAGAAATAGAACAAGTCATTAATGAACTCCCTAAATTGTTTACATCTCTGGAAGAGAAAATGATATCTGTAATTCTTGAGAACTGTTTTTTATTGGGACAGGGCTGGGGGGGGGGGGGGAGGGGGAAGGGGGGAGAGCGTCATGTGGACTGAGGGCATGGTTGTGAATGGATTCTGATGTGATGACATAAAAGAAAAACAGGTGGGAAAAGGTCTGTACTGGAGAAAGAGGAAATGGGAGGTATAATGGGACAATTAGTTCACATGAAGAGGAGCAAAAGACTTATGACAATCCAGGGAAAGAAGGTGGGAGGAGGGTATGAGCATTGTCTGAAGTTTGATTTCATCACTTTGGACTTTCAGAGGAAATAACTTAGTCATTCAATTGGGTATAGAAATTTATCTACTTCTATAAAGAAGTAGGAGGAGAAAGAGGAAAGAAAAGGGAGGGGCAAGATAGAAAGGAGGGCAGAAATACTTGGGGAAATGGTAAGAAAAGGGGGAAGGGTGAAAGAAGATAAGATTGTTGATGGAGTGGGTTACAAAAAACTTCTAAGAGAAGGGGGAGGGTTTATAGGGGATAAAGTAGTACATGGGGTAGGGGAAAACACTACTAAGAGAAGGGGGAAGGATGTTAGGAGATAAAGTAGTGGGTAGGATTGGAGGAAAAACATTGATAAGGTCAGGGTGAAAAGAGAACTGTGGCACAACATGAAGTCTCCCATAAAGCAGAAACAAATATCAGAGAGAACAGAAAAAACAGACTCTTCCAATATGTTGTTTACAAGGAACACATTTGGCATAGAGGGACACATACAGAGTAAAAGGTAAAAGGTAAAAGATTGGAACAGAATTTATTACGTTTTAGCTTAAGTAAAAAAATTAAAGCAAGGGTAGCAATCCTGATCTCAGAAAAAGCAAAAACAAAAATAGATCTCACTAAAAGAGATAAAAAAGGAAAGTACATCTTGATAAAAAGGTACTGTAAACAATGAAATAATTACCATACTAAATGCATATGTACCAAATAGTAGAGCAGCTAAATTTCTAGAAAGAATTTTTAGGCCAATTACAGGAAGAAATATACAGCAAAACTATACTAGTGGGGGACCTCAAACTTTCCCTCTCAGTAGCAGAAAAATCTAACCATAAAATAAACAAGAAAGAAACAAGGGAGGTTAATAGAATCCTAGAAAAATCTAGAAATGACAGACTTCTGAAAAAAATTGAATAAGATCAGAAAGAAATACATGTTTTGGGTTTTTGTTTTTTTTTCCCCTGACACTACAAGGTATCCACACAAAAACTGACCATGTTTTAAGGTATAAATCCCTCACAATCAAATGTAGAAAGAAAGAAATTGTAAGTGCTTCCTTTTTAGACCACAATGCAATATAATTTCATTCAATGAAAGAGCAGGGAGAGATAGACTAAAAACCAATTGAAAATTAAATAATCTAATTCTAAAGAATGAGTGGGTCAACAACACATCACAGAAATAATCCATAATTTCATCCAAGAGAATGGCAGTAATGAGACAACATAGCAAAACCTATGTGATGCAGCCAAAGCAATTTTTAGGGGAAATTTTTTCTCTCTAAATAGCTATGTGAATAAAAGAGAGAAAGAAGAGATCAATAAATTGGGCATGCAACTAAAATAGCTAGAAAAAGAACCAATTAACCTCCCTCAATTAAATACCAAATTAGAAATTCTGAAACTCAAAGGAGAGATTAATAAAATTGAATCTAAGAAAACTAATTAATAAATCTAAGAACTGGTTTTATGAAAAAAAAATAGATAAACCTTTGGTTAATTTTATCAGAAAAAGGAAATAAAAAAAACCAAATTGCCATTATCAGAAATGAAAAGGGTGAACTTACCACCAATGACAATGAAATTTAAACAATAATTAGGAGCTATTTTGCCCAACTGTATGCTAGCAAATCTGACAATCTAAGCAAAATGAATGAATATTTACAAAAATAAATTACCCAGTTTAACAGAAGAGGAAATAAATTACCTAATAGTACTATTTTAGAAAAAGAAATTGAACAAGTCATTAATGAATTCCCTAAAAAAAAAAAATCCCCAGGACCAGATGGATTCACAAATGAATTCTACCAAACATTTAAAGAATAATTAATTCCAATACTGTTTAAACTATTTGGAAAAATAAATAAAGAAGGAATCCTGTCAAATTTTTTCTATAACACAAATATAGCATTGATACCTAAACCAGGAAAAGCCAAAACAGAAAGAAAATTACCAACTAATAATGAATATTGATGTAAAATTTTTAAGTAAAATATTAGCAGAGATTATAGTAACTTATCAGCAGGACAATACACTATGATCAAATGGGATTTATACAAGGAAGGAAGGGCTGGTTCAATATCAGGAAAAATATTATCATAATTGAAGCACATCAATAACAAACCCAACAGAAATTGTATTATAATCTCAATAGATGCAGAAAAAGCTTTTGACAAAATACAGCATGCATTCCTATTAAAAACTCTAGAGAGCAAAGGAAAAAAGGGAGCTTTCCTTACATTAATGTACATTATCTATCTAACACCAACAGCAAACATTATTTGCAATAGAGAGAAGTTGGACACATTCCCAGTAAGATCAGGGGTGAAACAAGTATGCCCATTATCACCACTATTATTCAACATTATACCAGAAGTATTGGCTTTAGCAATAAGAAAAGAAAAAAGAAATTAAAGTAACTAGAATTGGCAATGAGGAAATGAAACTACCACTCTTTGAAAAGATATGATGATATACTTACACAATCCTAGAAAATCATCCAAAAACCTGAAAATAATTAATAGCTTTTGCAAAGGTTCAGGATACAGAATAAACCCACACAAATTATCAGCATTTCTATATATTACTGACAAAGCCCATCAGCAAGAGAGAGATTCCATTTAAAATTACTGTAGATGAAATAAAATACTGGGGGGCTTATCTGACAAGACAAACTCAAGAACTATATTAACAAAATTCAAAACATTTCTCACACAAAGTCAGATCTAAACAATTAAAAAAATATCAATTGCTTATGGGTAGGTTGAGCTAACAAAATAAAAATGACAATTTTGCCTAAATCGGTCTGCTTGTTCAGTGTCATACCAATCAAACTGTCAAAAATATTTTATAGAACTAGAAAATAATAATAAAAATCATCTGGAAGCACAAAAGGGATTTAATAAAAAAAAAAAATACAAAGGATGGTGGCTTAGGAGTACCAAACTTAAACTATATTATAAAGCAGCAGTCATCAAAACCATTTGGTACTTTCTAAAAAATAGATTGGCAGTAAAATAGATTAGCTACACATGATGTAATAATCATGGTCTATAGAAATCTAATATTGATCAATCCTGGAACTCCAACTTCTGGGATAAGAACTCATTATTTGAGAAAATTTTCTAGGGAAACTGGATAATTATATTTCAGAAACTCAGCATAGACCTACATCTCATTGCCCATATCAAAATAATGCCAAAATGTGTACATGATTTGGATATAAAGGGCAATACCAAAAGTAAATTAGGAGAGCAAGGGACAACTTACCGATAAGATCTTTGGTGAAGGAAGAAATTTATCACCAAAGAAGAACTAGAGAACATTAAGAAATGGAAATGGACAACTTTGATTACATTAAATGAAAAGCTTTTTGCACAAACAAACCCACCACAAACAAGATTAAAAGGGAAGTACAAATCTGGGGAAAAGTCTTTATTCCCAGTGTTTCTGATAAAGGTCTCATTTCTAAAATGTATAAAGAATTATTCAAATTTATAAAAATACTATTCATTCCTCAAATGATAAATGGTCAAAGGATATGAGAAGACAATTTTCAGATGATGCAATTATATCCATCTACAGTCATATGAAAAAAATGCTCTAAATCACTATTCATTAGATAAATGCAAATTAAAACAACTCTGAGGTACCACTCACACCTTTCAGATTGGCTAAGATGATAGGAAAATATAATGATAAATGTTGGAGGGGATGTGGGAGAAACTGGGATACTAATGAATTGTTGGTGGAGTTGTAAAATGATCCAACCATTCTGGAATGCAAACTATGACCAAAAGGCTATAAAATTGTGCATACCTTTTGTCCCAGCAGTGCCATTACTAGCAATGTAAGCTAAGGAAATCATTTTTTTTTTTATTTAATAGGCTTTTATTTACAGGATATATACATGGGTAACTTTACAGCATTAACAATTGCCAAACCTCTTGTTCCAATTTTTCACCTCTTACCCCCCCACCCCCTCCCCTAGATGGCAGGATGACCAGTAGATGTTAAATATATTAAAATATAAATTAGATACACAATAAGTATACCTGACCAAAACGTTATTTTGCTGTAGAAAAAGAATCAGACTCTGAAATATTGTACAATTAGCTTGTGAAGGAAATCAAAAATGCAGGTGTGCATAAATATAGGGATTGGGAATTCAATGTAATGGTTTTTAGTCATCTCCCAGAGTTCTTTTTCTGGGCATAAGCTAAGGAAATCATAAAAAATGTAGCAGCTCTTTTTGTAGTAGCAAAGATTTGGAAAACAAGTAGATGTCCATCTATTGCAGAATGGCTAAACAAGTTGTGGTATATGAAGGTAATAGACTATTATTGTTCTATAAAAAAATGATGAACAAGCTGATTTTAGAAAGGTCTGGAAAGATTTACATGAACTGATACTAAGTGAAACAAGCAGAACCAGGTATATACATTATACACACTAAGAGCAAGAATGCACAATGATTAGCTATGAAAGGCTTGGTTCTTCTCAGTGGTTCAATGATCCAAAGCAATCCCAATAGACTTTGGACAGAAAATAACATTTGCATCCATAATAAAGAACTAAGACTGAATGTAAATGAACACATGCTATTGTCACTTCTTTTTTTTTTATTTTTCCTGTTTTTTCCCTTTTGTTCTTTTTTCTTTCCCAATATGATTCATAAAGCAATGTATATTAAAAATGAATAAGAAAAAATAAGAATATACAGATATAAAAAAGAAATTATGCCTTCATTTTCCAAATATCTACAAAGCATGTGTTGACTAACATGATTCTCGTTGAAAACTTTTCTCTGAAACCTACCATGTAACCTTGAGCAGATAACAGCTTATCTGACCCTTAGTTTTTATATAAAATGAGAAGGCTGGACTGGATGATGTCTGAGTTTCCTTCCAACTAAAACCTAATTATAATTATTTAAAATTTTAACTGCTTTTGGGTCAGAGACTGGGATGGGTTTCATCTTTGTATCCTCAATTCTTATTCTTATATGTGCTTATAGACATATAAAAGCTAGAAAAATTTAATTTGGCTTTAGCTAAACAATGTATTTGGGTGAAATAGTAGTGGATGAAGAGGGCACTATGCAAAGCATCTAATAGTAGACAGTGGATTCTTGGTAATTTGATTTTTTTTGCAGGTGTTTTCCTAGACTTGCCATCTTCCACTAAGGACATGCTCTTTACCAATGCAAATCAGTAACTACTCTATAAATTACTGAGTGCCCAGGAGTTTCAATAAATTTCCCAGATTTGTACAAGCAATATATGTCAGAAGAGATACTTTAATCCATGTCTTTCTAACTCTGAAGCTACTTTTATCCTCTATATCAGGCTAAATTTTATCTTCCTTGGCAATTTAAGGAGATATTGTGAATTTCACTGAGAAGGATTCAATGAGTATGGCACACCCAATACTTAAGGACCCAAGAGGAAAAGACAACCTTCACCTAGCATAGAAATTGGCACAATATAGGCATTTTATAAATTATTATTTATTGTGATAAAGGGATCAAGTGCTGGCCTGAGACAGAGAGACTTGAGTGGGAAGGAAGACATGAAAGCATTTGGCTATCAGCCACTGACCTTTGGAGTAGGAGGCTTTCAGAGGGCAAACTTCAGCACTGCCACCAAATTCTGCAAGGCATATCATAATGGTTAGTTACACCAAGTGCCTGAAAGACTGGTCAGGCAAGAAGAAAAAGAAAAGAACAAAAAAGCAAAGAATTTTCATACCATTCCATTTGGCAAACATTTCCTGAGTGACCATCCTGTGCTGGACTCAAGGTTAGGAGGCCAGGGAGATGCAAATACCTGATCCTTGCCCTTAAGGTGGAAGAAAATAGGAGCAATAATAATCATAATGATAGTTAGATGGCAGGAAAATGTATCAGTAATGAGTTGAGATGTGGTACTTTTGGATTTGGAGTCAGAGGAACATGGGTCAAATACTGCTTCTGCCATTTGCTGCTTGTATGACCTTGAGCAATAAATTGTTACTCACTTTGTTCATCTTCAAAATGACAGGGGTAAAGCTGTATAATCTCCAAGATCCCCTTTTATTCTAAATCTGTTTCTTGGTTTAGTGCAAAACCTTTAAGCAGAAAGTGTAAAAAGATTTTAAAAGCCTTACTTATTGAGTATCAACATTTTGCTGAGAATGTTCAGAACGTAGAATTAGACAGGATTCAATCATAATGTAAAGAGAAAATTCAAGTCTAAATAGTAACTATCCCAAGACAGAAATTTCATCCAGTTATACTTTAACCATGAGAATAGGCACCCAGTATGTTTGTCCAGGGCCTCAGCAAAATCACACTAAACCTGAGGATATGTTCTTCTTTTCCTCTAATGATTGATTTTCATGAAACTCTGTGTTTGTGGGGAAATTCTTGGGTATATTTGCTTCACATTGGTTTTATTTTGTTGTTAACAGGACTAGAAATGTATGTAGATGATTAAAATGAGGCTTTCGATGCTACATAGGAACAAAACTTATTTAGTTTTTCTATAAAAATTAAGACTGAATCAGGCCTAATGGATTCTAAAAGCAGTTTTCAAGACATTGCTCTATGCATGGTGCTTTCACACACAAACAAGACAGACAAATGCAAACAGAAATGTTTCAAATGAGTATATTTTAGCAAGATTGAGGAATCTTGTTACTGATAATAAGAAAAAGTACACACAGGTTTGAATTGTCATTCTCTAGTTTCTTGAGTAGGCCATAAAAAGAACTGCTCTTACTAACCCTTCAGAACACCATTGTCATTCTGGAGCAGGAATTAATCAGATCTGATTGAGTCTTCACGATTCTCATATCTCCAAAGTGCTATTTTTCTTGATTCACTTGAGAATAAATGATTTCAACAGAAGACACATGAAACACATCATAAGACTTTGTAAGAAACAATAGAACAAGGAAAGATTGAGGGGCAAACATGGTATTTCACATATTTCCTCCCCATTCAAAACTGTAAATTTTGAAGAGTAAAGAATAAAGTTAATAATTACTGGTAACCTAGATTGCATCAAAAGACAACATGTGTTTTGTAGGCTTGAGCTTAAGATAAGGGGTGGAGAACTCCTTAAGAAGACCAGAAAAAAATATTCATTTCTTTGGGAAAAAAGAGCCAATACAGCCACATTCTCCTATTGCAAGTAGTTTCATTGAATTAATTAGATTCCAAACATTTTGTGTGCTAGGAGAAATTGTGGCTCCTAAGAAACAATGGGAGTCTCTATCACTTACCTAAAGTCTTAATAATTTGATGTGTTCAAGATATGATGAAAGTTCAGAAACCAATAACCATTTAGCAAATGTATACTATATGATAAGCTAAGTGCTGGGATTACAAAGAATGTCCCTGTCTTCAAGGCACTTATATTCTAATGAAGAAGAAAATATTCAAATAACTATAGGTACCAAACATATGTATATACAAGAATATAAAAAGAAGGTAATTTCATTGGGAAAGGGTTAGTGACAAGTGTGAATGCCTTATGTATGTACGCACACATATGTATATCAAGAAATGCATAGACATGTATATCTATGTATACTGGAAGCAGTGTGTGACAGTGATTGGTCTTACATTCAGGAAGAAATAAATTAAAATTCTACCTTTCTCTCCTACTAGATGCATGACCTTAGATAAGTCCCATAATCTCTAAATCCTCTCAGACAACTGTTAAATTTAAACATTGCCAAAAAGGAGCTAATTTACCCAAGTTAAAATAAATACATGATTGGGAATTATCTATATTGATGAAATATCTATATTAAAATATATCAGTTTTTAAAAACCATTACATTGAATTCCCAATCCCTATATTTATGCACACATGCATTTTTGATTTCCTTCACAAGCTAATTGTACAATATTTCAGAGTCTGATTCTTTTTGTACAGCAAAATAACGTTTTGGTCATGTATACTTATTGTGTATCTAAGTTATATTTTAATATATTTAACATCTACTGGTCATCCTGCCATCTAGGGGAGGAGGTGGGGGGGTAAGAAGTGAAAAATTGGAACAAGAGGTTTGGCAATTGTTAATGCTGTAAAGTTACCCATGTATATATCCTGTAAATAAAAGGCTATTAAATAAAAAAATAAAATAAAATAAAATATATCAGTTTTTTTCCTTAAATTTGTTCATGTTGTATGAATATATTATCACTAAAGAAGCCTGTTTTTTTCCCCAACCAAATTCATTTTTTAAAAAGAGAACTAAATAGGGGAAATAGGATTTACTATAAAACATTTTATTGTTGTCATTTAATCTTGTCTAATTCCATGAATTTTCTTGGCAAAGACACTAGACTAGTTTGACATTTCCTTCTCCATTGGATTAAGGAAAACAGGTTAATAGGTCTTTTCCAGAGGCAATACAGCATCATGAGTGTCAAAGACCAGATTTGAAGTAAGGTCTTCCTGACTCCAAGCCCATCACCCTATCCACTGAGCCATCTTGCTACCATAAAAGATATTTGCTTTAGTACAAACTTTAGTGGAGCCTCATCATTCTTTTAAGTGAGAAATATAAGTAAAACATTTGTCTATATACAAGCATACTCTCTAATGCAGATTTTAGTGCTACCTACTTCACAGTTTTATTCCTTAGCAAATCAGGCAGGAAATCAGGCATATACTGATCTTACCTGGGGCTTTCGTTTCAAAATCGCTGACTTTTTCAATGGCCTTGAATTGGGGAGAATTCTAGCAATATCTAATGTCAGTGTGAGTTGATCAACATAACCATACCTAAAAGCTATAAGCAATAAAGATAAAGGCAACAAATACAACAAATGAACTCATTTGTATTTGCTGCTGACTATGTATGTCTCCCTTTAAAAGAACATATACATTGATTTAAGGATAAAGAGTAAAAAATTAGAAAGTACTATCAGAAGCTTCATTTATTCACTATAGAATGAACTTTCATTCTATATTTCAAAGTAGTCAGATACATGCTAGTCTGGATTTTGGGTTCTCTCTCTCTCTTTCTCAGGGGGTAGATATCTGTGTCTCATGTTCTCTAAAAAGACAGGGGAAAATTGTCCTTTTCTTATCTCTAACAAAGAATCTGCAAAGACAAATATTATTTTTGTTCAAACATTTCCTTCTTTGAAATGATAATAATTTAAGTCACTGGTCTTTTTGTTTTTTATTATGTGTTTTATGTGTGTATGCATGCATATACACATATATGCATGTATATATGTTACATTCATGACTATACATGATTTTAAAACTCTGCCGTGAGTGTGTGTGTGTGTGTGTGTGTGTGTGTACACAGGCTCTTCCTTTTCTTCTTTCTTTCATGTTCTTTAAAACTCAGCTGATTATGCTAAGAAGATTCATTCCTGGAAAACTTGTTGTAGAATGAAGGATTTCTTTGTTCAGCTTCAGTTTTCTTAGGTCAGTTATTTGTTGCCTTTTGTGCCTTAGTAAGTTGTGGTTCTAGAGTTGTCTACCTATTAATTTTTCTGTTATCTATATGTATACTATCAATAATGTTATTTCCCCAGTATAAGGTGCTCATGTTATTATATAATGGTGTTTATACATTGTATAGGGTAATACTCTGATGACAAACTTGGATAATTAAAATAAATTTTTATTCTAACATACATTTATATAACTAGAAGATAGGGTATTGGCAAATAATGGATTTTCCATTATTAAAAGTAAATGGCTTTGGGAGCTAGAGATGTAGAATTACATTATTAGCCAATTTCTCAAACCACAAATGCATAAGAATCTTATCATGTCACTTATTACTATTTTCTAAATGTGTTGGCAGAATAAAGAAGTCTTCAATTTACTGAAGAAACTAGCTAGAATATTTAAGGCAGTGACTTACATTGTCTCTAGCTATTCTGTAATAAAATATAAATATAAATGATTAAGATATTGAATTTTTGGTTCATATAATGAGGATATTAATCCATGGAACATTAATCAGTGGATAATGGTAAAGAAAGTATTCTGGGAAAGGGAAATTGAACACAAACATTTCCTACTTTATAACGTAATCCAGATTATGCAAACTGAAGTTTCTCAGTGATAGTTTAGGGCATCTTTCTATATTAGAATGCCCTTCTCCCAAACCCACCTCCTACATACTCCAGTAGAAGACTGTATACTTCTTTAGGACAGGGACTGTTTAATTTTTTATCATTGTATCCCCAAAGCCCAGCACAGTGTCTGGCACATAGTAAATACTTAATTAATATTTATTTAATGAATGAACAAATGAATGAGATGTCAATTTATAAAAATAATTGTACCCTTCATAATTATTAACTGCCAATATACATATATATTTGAATCAGGTATTTAAAGAACAAAAAATTATAAAGAATGATGCTTGATTTAATTATGTCTTATAAAGGTTTTTTGTTGTTTCTTAAATGAGAATACAATATTTTCTGATAGAAATGAAAAGCCATCTTTCTATGCTTTTGGAAAACGCAATATTTTAACATTACTCTTATCCATGAAGTTATTTTTGAGATTCATCATCTTTAATGATATCATATCAAATATTTAAAATTATACTTAGAACAAATGCTACTAGCATGAGTAGTAATATTCATCGTGGATTTTCCTAATACACAGCAGGGTTTTTCCCATTTCCCCAAGAACTGCATCTGTAAGACTAGGATACAAATTATACAGTGTTCATTAATGTTCGTGCCAATCAACCATGCTTCAAAAAACAAATGCTTAATTTCCTGGAGTAGGAAATACTTCCATGTTGTCCTTATAATTAAGTCAGAGTGTACAAGAATGTCTGAACTGGAAGACATCAAACAGTGTTAGTCAGCTGAGTTTTACTCAATTGGCATCAGCTGATAAACTATGCAATCACACGGAAACATAAATCCAGACCCTGAAATGCTTATAAGCAAACAAATTACAGCTTCAAGGATGATGTGCAGCTATTTATTGTTTTGTCTTTACACAATATAAAAAGTCACTTCCATTATGGTTTATTACTATTGAATATTTATATTGGCTCTTAGTTTTGCTTTTCTACATAAGCTGTCTGCAATTGCTTGTTTTCTTGAGAAAATTAAATCTGTTTGCAGAGCAAGACAATATAATTCAGTTCAGATGGTAAAGTGAATAGAACACTGGCCCTGAAGTCAAAATGAAACACCTAATTAAAATATGGCCTTAGATACTGACTAACTGTATGACATGGGGCAATAAATTTAACCTCTCTCTACCTTAGTTTCCTCAGTTGCAAAATTATGTTAATAATAATACTTACCTCCTATGTGGTTATGAGATAATTATCAAGTGCTTTAAAGTGCCATACAAATGCTATCTCCTCCATTTATACATACAATGTATAATTGACATCTGATTCTATAACCTTCAGATAGGTTGCTATTTTGTGGAGCTAGTCATCTTTGGAAATCCCTCAAGCCTATAGAACTGTCTAGGTTGTTCTCAGCCAAAAAGTAACTTTTAAACAGAATGATCAAAGAACAGTGTAGTTTTGAAAGTAAGTGAAAAACCAATGTTTTATGAGGCTACAGAATTTTTATCAGCCCAATACATGTTTCCAAAAATCTTAGTGATGTAGTATCCGAACGTTGTTTTAAGAGAACCTGCAGTATCCATGGTGTAAAATAATCTTTTTTTTTTTTACTTTATAAAATGTCTATTGTCTACAGCTTGGCTTTTTTTTAAAAGCTCAGTCTTTCAAATATTACCTATGAAACATATGCTACTTTCCCAACTGGAATAGTCTGCCACGTTGTCATTTTGTAGGAATCTTTTCTTAGAAAACATCCTTGGGTCTTCATCAGTGTAACAAAGGGAAAAGAACTAGTTTGGCCTGGAGTTGGATGGTAGAAAAGGAGGAAAAAAGAAAGAAATCCCTGAAATATAAAAGTTAAAAAAGGGTTCTGACTCTCTCTATCCGATTCTTGCTGTTTCATAGTTCTGTCCTTATCAGCTAGAAAATACTGGCATAACCCAATACTCTAGAATCAAATTTTCCTCCAGGGAATTATAATTCTCTAGTTCTTCTGTTGAATATGCACATTAATGACATGCTACTTGAATTTCTCAGTAGCAACACAGATTACTTATTCGTTTATTTGAAAATCCTTTGAAGTTACAGTTTCTTCCTGAAAATAATTTTAAATATAGCAAAACATTTAACTGTAATAACTTACAATCTTCACCAATTCCAACAGGTTAGTAGTCTCTTCTAAATCATGAGCTATTTTTTTCTGAGCTTCTGCATGTCCTTTTACTTCCTACTTTATATATCTCTTATTTTTCATTGATTTCCATTAGAGTAAGAGGAGCAGTGATCCAGAAACAACTCATGAATTGCATTATCTAATTTAATTAAGGTGAGCTGAAAATTTCTCTCCACATTCAACAGTCAGCAAACAGACTAAAATGAAACCTTAAAATGGTTTAGCAATGGATATAAACTCATGCCAGTTACCAGAGTAATCCCCGCTTGGCCATTTTCTTGACATTATTCTTAAACCAAAATTTCATTGCATTTGGATTTGTCCAACACATCTGTTTCTCAGTGACGTTGCAAATTTGCTTCCATTCTCCTATACTATTTTTTCCTGTATTATTGTTCAGAATGATTGATGCAGAGTAGATTGTAAAGACTAGGGGGGAAAGTCTAGGAAAGAGAAAACAAGAATGAAGGAAGAACAAATGTCAACCAATTATTTGACTACCTGACTACTCTTTCTTTGCTCACAGCTGTCCCTGCTCTGTTCCATTCAACTACTTACCAAGTCTATCTATGGACTAGACTCTGCCTAATTCCTCTATTTCTGATATGACCATATATTTATGTCATAAGACTAATCCAGGGCAATAGTTTAGAAGAATACACAGGCACTATTGGTCAGAGTAAGGCACTAGACCAAAACTAGACAAATATGACTGAGCAGTTTATATATTAGAAAGGATAAGGTAATATGTATAAAAGTAGACAATCAGAAACCAAGAAATCCATAGGAAGCAGAGGATTAGGAGAAGGCAGAGAAACAGGAATACAGACAAGCATTCCAACTGGTAAGAAGCCAAAGACCATTTGGAAAAATCTGAGCATTAGAGGGATGAGAATCTAGGGAAGTATTCAACGCACAGAGAGGATGCTACAAGGAGTAAGATTTTGATACTGAGACAACTTTCTGTTTCAACCCAGGTAAAAATCTTACTGAGACTGTGAACCAATTCTGAAATGCATCCAAATGGCAATTCAACAATTTGACATGCCTAAGCAGGTTTATACAAAAGCAAAGCAAAAACATAACAGTGATAAAGAGGCATTGTCCTGAAAAATAATCTTCAAAATGGCAGATACCAATCTTTTCAAATAAAAAAAGATGAAAAGGTGGGAGGGATCATTTCTCAGACCAAAGCATGTACACACAGGATGTCTGTTAAAATATCTAATTTCTATCAATAGCATGGCTTTTATCTGATAACTGATAATATTTATATAATCAATATATAAATATAATATATACATATATATGTTACTTGTATCTTTTTCATACTAACACATGCACATATTTTATCTTTTACACAAATTTTGTATTATTCTTAGAAAGGCTTTAGTCATTATGATTTTAAGTATTTCTTGTGACAGTAAGTTTTTTCTTGGAAAGAAGCATGGGAAGAGCAAAAATATAGCATATCTATAATTTTGTACTAAGAAAATGAGGATTTCTTTGTGTCTGGCTTTAAACTAGTTAAACACTTGTTCAGTCAGCTTAATTTGGAGTATGTTCATTGAACTCAACTCAATGAACATTTATGAAGCACTCCATTATCAAGTGAGATAATAACTGCAAAATGCTTAGCACAATGTCTAGAACATAATAGAGGATATATGAATACTTATCATTTTCCTCCACCACACAGATGTATCTCACTGTACCCAACATTGAGGAAACAGAGACAAAAATGAAATGGGCTGAGCCATTAGGAAATTGCATTCTAATATGAAGAATGAAACATGGACATAAATAGAAATAGAGCCTGACCTTATGATTGCTACAGCCATCCCCTAAATACTCCCCATATCAATGCAAATCAGCATTTCCTTTGCAATTTATCCTTTGAGAGTTGTTGAGAAGACCAAGACACTAAAAGGCACAGGAAGTTATATATTTTTCCTTATGAGTAGACATAGCAATTAGGAATAGAGTAATTCTGTTGGTCTAAAATGTTGAGTGTCAAGGCAGGTAACAAGAAATGTCTGGCAGTGTAGATTGGAGTCAGACTATGGGGGGCTTTACTGATAAATTTGTATTTTATTCTGTCCAACACAATACAATTCAATTGGACAGTCCCAGCCAGGATTTATTAAATACCACCATCTACATCATGTGTAGGTATTGAGATACAGAGACAATTCATAGAGTCCAAAAGGAGTCACTGAAGTTTTTTTGATCCGGAGAGTGACTTTGTGAGATACCTTAATGGAATCAAACTGTCAGGATTATTTCCTATGCATTTACAAGTTAATTTAATGCTGAGGGGAAGGGATAAAACAACTCAATATTATAAAGATAGACCCTTTGTAGAGTGTAGATGGCTTAAAATTATGATACTCCATGTCTGGCCTACAAACTTGTAATGTACTGATTGTCTTTAACAACATTTTTTTTTGTGAAGGAAAGACAATAAATCACCATTTAGATGGTATTTTAACTAGGACATTGGATTGAGCTTATTTCCCCTCAAATCCTACAAACTATTTGAAGACCTGTGGGAAAGCAGTGCATAAATTACATCTGAGGGACACAAAGTATAATTGAGAAATGAGCTTTCTGATGGAATAGTTATTATTAAAATTATCCTTTAATTGTTGGAATTTTCAATTGAGTAATGCCAACTTGAAACTTGTCAGTATATATTTATACAAACAGTAAAAAACAACAGCAATAACTACTAAGGAAGCAGAGCTTGAATATCTTTTCTGATCTTGGTACAGCAGACAGTATATTGCTAATAAACATGGATATTTTCAATATATCAGTATCATATTTACCATATGTTCATTGCATACTAAGCAGCTGTTTTTTTTCATAAGTATCATTCTAGCTTCATTGAATATATCAAAAAAAATTTAGGCTTTGAGATTTTTTATGTAATACTTCTCCATGCTTTTCCCCAAGTATTCCTAATCCAATTTATTTTCAAGAAAAAATATAATCCACATGTTTATATTTCACTTGCATTTAAGTTAAGCAAATTTTATTAGGAATGATAAATTCAACTATGTGAAATTATCATGTATTTTGTTTTCTAATAAATGTGACTAAATTACTAGGTCAAACAGCACACACACACCCAAGTATTATATAAGATTGAGATTAAAATGGGGTAGCTAATGACTAAAATATACACATTGACTTTACAAACGACAGCTGAAAAGCACTGGGACAAATAATCAATGTCAACTTCATTCATGAGAAGGAATCCAAAAAGGATTCTGGAAACTATACATTAGTGTTTCATTTCCATTCCAGGTTTCAAAAATAGAATCTATGATTAAAAAAAATAAGATTACTGAACACTTAAAGAAAATTATTAGGAGAAAAGTAAACTTATTTGATCTCTCTCTCTCTCTCTCTCTCTCTCTCTCTCTCTCTCTCTCTCTCTGTTTCTCTTTCTCTCTCTCTCTCTCTCTCTCTTTTTCAAGGTTACTTCTCCCCAACCTTTCTATATTGCCTTACTTATCTTTTCAACAATATTGATTGATAATTTATCTTTACTATTAGTAGTAGTAATAATAATAGTAATTCACATTTATATATTACTTTTTATGAATCATGTTTATTACAATAACCTTTTATAGTACGAAAAATAATCATGATTATTTCCATTTTGTAGTTGAGAAAATTTTGGCAATGTTAAATAATTTTCTCATTGCCTCATAGCTTTGAACTGAAGTCTAATCTACTGATTTCAAGCCCCATACTCTTTGAGCTCTACTCTATGACTGTGAATGGACATTCTATCATAGGTTAAGCAGTTTGCTGTAAAAACTGTCATTGAAATTGTTATCAACAGACTTTTTCAGGTTTTGAAATTTATTATGACTTTGACAAAGACATTTGATCTCTATGAATTTTTGTTTGCTCACTTCTCTCCCTCTGTTTTTTGATTCAGACTTGCAAGTTCACTCAGAATAATAGTAATAGCTAGCATTTATCTAGTCCCTCAAGGTTTACAAAACATTTTACATATATAATATCATTTGATTTTTACAACAACCCTGGAACAAAGGTGCTAAGGACTTCTCAGTTCCCTAAGCAGAAGCTGACCAGTCTTTTCTTCATCTCAAAAAAAGAAGTGAAATTAATAATTTTTAGATTGGTTGCTATATAAGTGTATTGTGAGTCAAAATTTTTAAAAATATATTTTATCATCCAGAATGAACTATGGAGATTCAATGTGGATCAAAACATAATGACTTGCCCTAGATAAGGGAGGGAGAAAAATTTGCAATGCAGGGTTTTGCAAAGGTGAATGTTGAAAACTTTCCTTGCATATATTTGGAAAAATAAAAAGCTATTAATTTTTTTAATTGCTAGCTTTACATGGGGATTAGGTGAAAGATCAACATGAGTGAGTGAAAACTGTTGGATAATTTATGTTATTTTTAAATTAAGGTATAGTTTCTCAGCTTTGTTGCTCCTCATAAAATTTACTGAACTCTAGGTTTCCAAATGCTCACCTGCTTCTAGATAATATAACATTGAAATAACTTGTAATTTCTTTCTACAATGTTGATGAGCAGCTGTGATAAAAATAATTCATTAGCAAAGTAATAAGGCACTAACAATGAACCTTTCTATAGTTATCTAGTACACATGTAAAACATTATTTTTTTTCTTGCATTATAAACCGAACCTTTTCACTTTGGCAGGATTTTATATAGCTTGAGGTCCAATGCTATCTCCTACCAATAATAAAGCATTGGAAAGAATGTTAGTGTAGTCTTTCTTGAATTGTTCATTTTTTTTTTAAGATCTCTGTAGATGAGTTCACAACTCCTTTGGCAGACCAAATGGTTAAAATAAAAGCCTCCCCAAATTGAATCACAATACCTCACTACAAGTTAAATCCATTATTTTCTTTTTGGTGAAGAGACAAATTACAAACTATTGGTCAATGTCCTTCTAGCAATTTTTGTATGTTTTGCATAGTATCATTGGATCACAAGACTGAATATAAACAGTATTGACAAGGCATATAGGTCTGAAATTAGAAGACTGGGGTTCAATTGTCATCTTTACTCTTATTTGAAGTCACTTTACCTATCTTAGTTTCAATGTCCACATATGTAAAATAAAAGAATCGAGCCTATGTCTATTCAAATTCTAAATCTATAACCCCAAATCCTGTAAAATACTTGTTGAAAACAACTGATTAAATCATAGGATTTTTCTTTTTGGCTAATTTGCCCTGCTTTCTAATGAAATGGATGTCATCTAATATCCCTCCCAACTGTAAGATTCTGATTCTGATGAATATTTTATCACAAAATCCTTTTCTAAGTTTAATCATATCTGTTTATCTTTAAATCCTTTAAATCTTTTTTTGTCACATTGCAAAATGCAGTCATCATGGTGAAAACAATAAAGAGCTAACGCTGAGTATAGAATAATTAGTTCCCAGTTCTTGTCATTCTACTATTGCACTTACATATCATATGATATGTGACATACATCACACATTATATGCTTTTCAAAACAATAGCATTACAATGATTCATGCTCACTTTGTAGGTTGGTAATCAGTATGGTATGGAGTGTTTGTGTAGGGGTGTGTGTGTGTGTGTGTGTGTGTGTGTGTGCATTTATATGGTGTGAGATAAAGAGGAATGGGGAAAAGTATAAGATATGAAACAGAGAAAGGATATGGAGATAAATTGCTCATTTCAGAGCATCACCATCACACGTAAAAACATATAGAGGAGATTGGGGCCTCTTAACATGTAAAATCTTTTATGTTTTATCCATGGTACCTTAAACTGGTCTAAGGAGGTGTCATTCAGTGTGTTTTGATCCAGATTTAGCTAGAAACAGAAACTCAATGAAGCAGGGTAAATTTTGAGCTTAGGTATCTGAGAAATATAATCATAGCTGTATAAATACGTATGCATGTATATAGATGTGTGTGTGTAGATGTGTATAAGTACGTGTATGAGAAACACATGCATACACACACCCACACATATATATATTTGAGAATCACACACACACACACACGCACACACACACACACACACACACACACACAGTGGGTCTCCATATCTTGCCCAAGAAGTATAGCAGTTATTCCCTTCTAATCAACTTCCTCTAATGAACAGGGAAGCTTTAACCTGCTTCTTTTATATCATGGATTGGTATGCCCTTCTTTATACAATCTGGTGGCCCATTGTTCCTAATGACTCACATCCTGGTGCCAGACTTCATAAAGACACACCAACAACATTTGCTTTACTGAAGTATGGAACTCTGAAGCAATCCACCAATCTCAGCCTTATGGTAACAGGGACTATGTACCTACCTATTTGCAGAATAATATACTTAAGATTGTTGTAATGAGCTAGATATAAGCAACATCATATTGCTGCAGCAGGATGGACTAAGTTGAATTATTTAATAAAGACAAGATGACTTATGAAAGCCAGCCAATCAGTCAATAAACATTTATTAAGTGCTTACTTATAGAACAGCTATATGACTAAGTATATAAAATACTATGCCTAGAATCAGGAAGATCTGAGTTCAAATTCAGCTTCAGACACTGACACCCTGGTTAAATCACTTAACCTCTGATTGCTTTAATCCACTAGAAAAATAAATGACAAACCACCCAGTATCTTTACCAAGAAAAGTCCCTGGGCAATATAGTCCATGGGTTAGCAAAATATCAGACACAACTGAACAACTAATGTTCTAATCATGGTACTAAACACTAGGGTTAAAAAAAAGAAGAAAAATGAAAAGATAATTCCTGCCCTCAAGAAGCTTATAATCTAATGGAGGAAACAAGCAAATAAATATGTACAAACAAGCTATACACAGAATGAATAGAAAATAATTTAAAAAGTCAGACAATAGAATTGAGATGTTAGAAAAGCCTTCTTGTAGAAGATAAAATTTTATCTGGGACTTGAAAGTAGCTGAAGAAGTCATCAGACAGTGATGTAGAGGAAAAAAATTCCAGCTATGGGAGACAGTCCAAGAAAATACCCAGAGCCATTTATTTGTTATCAGTATACTTCATTATTGTCTGCCTAGGGAAACTATCATACTCTCTTTTTACTTTATAATCTGTCTTTATTTTTCTCTCTTCTCTTCTCTTCCCTTGTCCTTGATTTTCTTCTCTTCTTCTTTACTTCTTCCTTCTCTTCTCTTTGCTTTTTCCCAGTTATGGTGCCTCAGGATGTCCCTTTTCTAGAGACTTCTCCAACATTTGCTGATTGACCAGAGACATTTTATTTTCTTGCTTAGTACAGTGGTCTTATTTCTGGATTTAGTCAGGGAATATGAGGTTAAGCCCAAATGCTGCCATTTGCTTACCCTGGGTGTCTAACTTGGGACAAATCCCTTAAATTCTCTTGGTCTCAGTTTCTTCATCAGGAACATGAGGGAGATGAACTAAATAACCTCTAAGATTCCTTTTAAGTATAGTCCATAAAGTGCCTATAAAAAGAATGATTATCATTCAAAATGACACAGAAACACAATGACTTTAATGACATTATTATAAACTATATTGGTTGGGGTAATAGTTATAGCTTATATATTTTTATGGCTATGAGATATGAACAAAAATGCTTTGTTACAACAAAATACCCTTAGGAAAAGCATTCTTTTCTTCATTCACATATAATGCATAGATTCAAAAATCTGAGAGGTGACAAAGTGGATTTTTTAAAATTTTATCTAAAATCAGTACTGATCTAGCCATACCAGTGCCATGTAACTCACTCTCTCTCTCTCTCTCTCTCTCTCTCTCTCTCTCTCTCTCTCTGTCTCTTCTCTCTCTCTCTTCTCTCTCTCTCTTCTCTCTCTCTCTCTCTCTCTCTCTCTCTCTCTCTCTCTCTGTCTCTCTCTCTCTCTCTCTCTGTGTGTGTGTGTGTGTGTGTGTGTGTGCTTTATGTAAACCTGAAAGCAGTTGGGATGCATTCTGTAAAGGTGTGATTTTCTGTCTCACACCCCCTTTCCATCTCACCTACTCTCACAGTGAATAATAATAACACATTCCCACTTACTTTCACACACAATCCCATTCTCTTGAACAATGAATTTAAATAACTATATATATATATATATATTACCTTAGTTGTGTTGTTTTATATGGAAAAAGATGAAACAAATATTAGCTCTGACCAGGTGGGAATATTGGCTTCATATAGAGCATATCCAAAGTCTTAATGTTGGTTTAAACTTATTAAGGTTAAACTTGAATATGTATGTATTCATAGGGACAATGAGTGTCCCTCTCTTGTCTAGACTGGAACTACAATAGCCTTTCACATCTAGCCCCACCAGTAAACAACAGGGAAGTTTTAATCTGTTCCTCTACTTCCCTGGTCAGTTTGGCAATTCAATTTGGTAATCTTCCAAACTTAAAGCTGATATAAGATTTTTGAAATGTCATTTTGCTTTATTATTTCTGTTTATTTTTGATTTTTTGAGTGAAATAAGCAGACACAAGAGAAATTGAACTGTTAAAAGTTGTTGGAGAGGGGCAGCTAGTTGATGTAGTGGATAGAGCACCAGCCCTGAAGTCAGGAGGATCTGAGTTCAAATATGGCTTCAGACACTTAACACATCCTGGTTGTGTATTCCTGGGCAAGTCACTTAACCCCAATTGCCTCAGGAAAAAAAAAAAGTTGGGGAAGAATAACAGAATCTTAGGATTGGGGGTCATCTAGTTCCCAGCTTCTTAAACTGTGGCTCACAACCTCATATGGGGTCTTATAACTGAATGCGGAGAATAATTATGTCATTCATAGTAAATGTTTGATTTATGTATCAACTTTATATTCTTATATACCAGAATTGCTTAAAAATTTCTCAGGCAAAAAGGGATTGCAGGTAGAAAAAAAGCTTAAGAAACCCTCATAATCCAATTCCTAAAAAAATCTTTGTAACCATACTTCCTAAGGTGCCTTGTAATTCTCTTTAAGGAATGTGAAACCCACTAACTCCACAGGCAGCCTAGTCCCTGTTGGATAGTACTGATAGTTAAAATGTTTTTCTTGACTGGGGCGGAGCCAAGATGGCAGAGAAGACACATGCGACTTTCTAAGCTCTTCTCTTACCCTCTTTATCAATATTATATCGAGCCTCAAAAATAGTCTTGACTGCTACAATTCGTAAAGATAAGAAATAGAACAACTCACCGGCCGAAGAAAATCTGCAGTCTCGCCAAAAAAGGTTGGTTCCGGGGCAAGGGGGGAGATCAGCGCAGACAGGGAGAGAAATTAGGTTCTGAGGAGAGCCTCAAACCGAAAGTGAAAGCACAGATCTCAGCACAAGTGCACAGCCCCAACCCGCAGTACGGGGATTTTCCTTGGGGCAGTTGTGATCCTGCACGGCAGGAGGACGCAGCCCGGGTTAGCCTCCAATCTGTGCAGTGGGGAGCTCGGCTTGGGGCCATAGAGCTTTTCCAAGGCTGATTTGCATCAGGCGGAGATGCTGGGGCAGAATTCTGGGAGGTCTGCAGTCAGCTGCTAATACTCACAGTCCCACAAGAGGCTCCCGCCTGGGGCAGTGACACTTTCACCCCTTAGTCTCTAGCGAAGGGCAATCGCTAACCCACACAGCCCAACTGGGCACTTTGATAGCTCTGCCAGTGCAGAACCCACCTCCTGTTGGGGGAAGGGAAAACTCTCACTCAGAGCACTCCCATACCTCGGAGCGGGAAATTGGTTTACATCTTTCCCTGCTCTGCAGAGGAAGCTGGTAACCCCCTTGCCTAGGAGACCTACCCTAAAGGCTTTAAAACATGAATAAAAAGATGAAAAGAAGATCGACAGCTTCTATGCAGAAAAAGAGCAGGTCAGCAAACCTGAAGAGACCTCAAACAGCAAAAATGCATCAGACTGTCCTCCTTTACATGATGCTCTCATAGAAGAGACCATTAAAAGTCTCAAAAGAGAGTTAGAAGATAAATGGGGAAAGGAAAGAGAAGCCTTACAAGAGAGCAACAACTTCCTGAAATACGAATTGGAAAAAATAAAGAATTCACTAGAAAGTAGGATTTGTGAATTGGAAAAGACAAAGAACTCGCAAGAAAGTAGGATCCGTGAATTGGAAAAGACAAAGAACACGCAAGAAAGTAGGATCTGTGAATTGGAAAAAGAAAATAATTCACTAAAAAAAAAAATTAGTGAAATGGAAAAAAATTCCACAGACCAAAACAATACATTCAAAAACTCAATTGGACATATACAGAAAGAAGTAAAAAAAGCTAATGAAGAAAATAATTCTTTAAAAATTAGAACTGAACAAAAGAAACTTGGATTCATTGAGACAGCAAAATCAGTCAAGCAAAAAACAAAAAAATGACAAACTGGAAAAAACCAGAATTATCTTTGAAAACGACAGACTTGGAAAATAGATCTAGGAGAAATAACAGGATTTTGGACTTTGAAAACTGATGAAAAAACCTGATACTTTTTACAAGAAATCATCAAAGAACTGCCCAGTGTAATAGAATCAGAAGGTAAAATAGGCATTGAAAGAATTCATCAACATTTCAAAGAAACCCTAAAAATAAAAACCCCAAGGAATATTGGGCCAAATTTAGAACTATCAGATTAAGGAAAAAATTTTACAACAGCCAAAAAAACCATTTAAATACCGAGGTACCAAATAAGGATCACCCAAGATCTGACTCCTCTACATTAAAGGAATGAAGGGCCTGGAATATGATATTCTGAAAGGCACAAGAACTTGGGATGCAGCCAAGAATAAACTACCCAGCTAAGCTGAGCATTTTCCCAGGGAAGAAGATGGAATTTAATGAAACAAATGAATTATTTGGAAGAAAAAAAAGAACTAAACAAAAATTTGATTCCCCATAAGAACTCAAAGTGCAGAAAAGGTAAAAATAACTCTTGAGAACTGTATTTCTTTTGGATATACAAAAGAATACATGTATAATTTGATTTACTGATATAAATAAAAAAAGGGAGATATGGAAAAGGGATGATGGCAGAAAAGGTGGGAAGGAGGGATAAAAGGAAACCACCCCAAAAGGAGGAAACTTATCTATCTGAGGGAATTTAGAGAGGGAGGAACATTGTGTGAATCCTTTCATCAGATTTCAAAAGAAAAAATAATTGACATTTGTTTTAGAAAATTCTTTCCCCCCATTAAAAACGGGGAAGAGGAAAAGGGAAAAAGAAAAAGTAATAAGGGGAAGGAAGGAAAAAAAGACTCAAGGGGGAGGGAGGGATTATAAAGAGGGTAAGCACGTGATACAAGAGGGAAAGTTTAAGGGGAAAAGAGGGTTGGGGGAGGCAAGAATAATAAAAAGCATAATCTGGGGTTATTAGGATGGCGAAAACAGTTTAGTAATTCTAACTAAATGGAATGGGATAACTCCCCCAAAAGAGGAGGCAGAACAGACTGGACGGGTCAGAACCCTCAATATTTTTTCAAAAACACATTTAAAGCAGGGAGTAATAGAGTAAAGGTAAAAAGGCTAGCAAAATCTATTATGCTTCGGTGAAGTCAAAAAAAAGGGGGTAGCCATCCTTATTCAGATCAAAAAAAGCAAAATTGATCTAATTAAAAGAGATAAGGAAGGAAACTACATCCCCAAAGGGTCATAAACAAGAAGCAATATCAATATTAAAATATATTCACCAAAGGGTATGGCATAACTTCCTAAAGGAGGTTAAAGGTTGCAAGAAGAAATGACAAAAATTAATAGTGGGAGATCTCAACCTTGCACTCCAGAATTGACAAATCAAACCCAAAAAAATAAAGAAAGAAATTAAAGTAAATAGAATATTAGAAAATTAGGTATTTGGATCTTTGGAGAAATTGAATGGAGATAGAAAGGAATATACTTTCTTCTCAGCAGTTCATGGAACCTATTCAAAATTGACCATATATTGGACATAAAGACCTAAAATTAAATGCAAGAAAGCAGAAATAGTAAATGCCTTTTTTCAGATCATGATGCAATAAAAACACATTCAACAAAAGTTAGGGGAAATGGATAAAAGTAATTGGAAACTAAACAATCTCATCTTAAAAATGATTTGAGGCAAATTATAGATACAATTAATAATTTCCTAAGATAATGACAATGATACATCTCCAAAATTTGTGGGATGCAGCCAAAGCGGAATAAAGGAATTTTTTCCTTAGAGGCTTACTTGAATAAAAAGAAAAAAAAGATTAATGAATGGGTTGAATAAAAACTAAAAAGACCAAATTAAAAACCCAATCAAATACTAAATTGGAAATTTAAAATTAAAAGGAGAAATTAAAAATATTGAAAAAAAACTATTGAACCAATTAATAAAACTAAGAGTTTTCTTGAAAAGCCTAAAATAGATAAGCCTTTGGTAAATCTGATTAGAAAAGGAGGGAGGAAAAATGAAATTAGTAGTCTTAAAATGAAAGGAGAACTTTCCACCAATGAAGAGAAAGAAATAATAAGGAGTTATTTTGTCAACTTTATGCCAATAAATTTGATAACCCAAGTGAAATGGTGATACCCAAAAATATGACTGTAAAGAGGAGGAAGTAAATTGTTAATAGTCCCATTTCAGAGAAAGAAATAGAAAAAATTAAACAACTCCCCTAAGAAAAAAACCCAGGACCAGATGGATTTAATGTAATTTTTCCAAACATTTAAAGAACAATTGGCCCCAATGTATATAAATTTTTGATAAAATAGGAATGAAGGGTCCTACCAAATTCTTCTAGCACAGACATGGTACTGATACCAAATCAGGTAGGCTGAAAACAGAGAAAAGAAAATTAAGACCAATCTCCCTAATGAAATTGATGCTAAAATCTTAAATAAATATTAGCAAAAGACTACAGAAAATCATCTCAAGATAATACACTATGATCAAGTAGGTTTATACCAGGAATGAGGGCTGGTTAATATTAGGAAACTATCAATTAATTGGCCATGTTAATAACCAAATTAAAAACCAATGATTCTCAATAGATGCAGAAAAAGTTTGTAAAATCCAAATCCTTCATTAAAAAAATTGAGGTATGGGAATAAATGGACTTTCCTTAAAATAATGGGGCACTAAAAACCATCGGTAAATATATGTAATGGAGACAAACTACAACCATTCCCAAATAAGATCTAGGAAAAAGGTTGCCCATATCACCGTTACTATTTAATAGTTTAGAAATGGCTTTAGCAATAAGAGCTGGAAAGAGATTAAAGGGTAAAGAATGGCAATAGAAACCAAATTATCACTTTTGCTGATGACATAGGTATATTAAGAGAACCCCAGAGATTCACTAAAAAGTTATTAAAATAATCCACAACTTTAGCAAAGTTGCTGGTTATAAAATAAACCCCTAAGTCATCAATTCTTTATATCACAAAAAATCCAACATCGAGTTACAAAGAAATTCCATTTAAAGTAACTATTGATAATATAAAATATTTAGGAATCTATCTGCAAGGAAAATCAAAACTTTATGAGCAAAATTACAGACCACTTTTAACACAAATTGTCTATCTAACCATTGGAAAAATATTAAATGCTCTTGGATAGGGCGACAAAAAATAAAGATGACAATATTACCTAAATAATCAATTTAGCGCTATACCAATCAGACTCCCAAAAAACTATTTTAATGACCTAGAAAAAATAACAACAAAGTTCATATGGAAAAACAAAAGGTCAAGAATTTCAAGGGAATTAATGAAAAAAAAATCAAATGATGGTGGCTTAGCTGTACCAGATCTAAAATTATATTATAGAGCAGCAGTTACCAAAACTATTTGGTATTGGCTAAGGAATAGATTAGTTGATCAGTGGAATAGATTAGGTTCAAGGGATAAAACAGTCAACAAATATAGCAACCTAGTCTTTGACAAACCCAAAGATCCCAGCTTTTGGGATAAGAACTTACTGTTTGATAAAAATTGCTGGGAAAATTGGAAACTAATATGGCAGAAACTAGGCATTGATCCATACTTAACGCCGTACACCAAGATAAGGTCAAAATGGGTTCATGACCTAGGCATAAAGAATGAAATTATTAATAAATTAGAGGAACATAGGATAGTTTACCTCTCAGACCTGTGGAAGGGGAAGGTCTTTATGACCAAAGCAGAACTAGAGATCATTACTGATCACAAAATAGAAAATTTCGATTATACCAAACTGAAAAGTTTTTGTACAAACAAAACTAATGCAGACAAGATTAGAAGGGAAGCAATAAACTGGGAAAATATTTTTACAGTCAAAGGTTCTGATAAAGGCCTCATTTCCAAAATATATAGAGAATTAACTCTAATTTATAAAAAATCAAGCCATTCTCCAATTGAAAAATGGTCAAAGGATATGAACAGACAATTCTCAGATGAAGAAATTGAAACTATTTCTAGTCATATGAAAAGATGCTCCAAGTCATTATTAATCAGAGAAATGCAAATTAAGACAACTCTAAGATACCACTACACACCTGTCAGATTGGCTAAGATGACAGGAAAAAATAATGATGATTGTTGGAGGGGATGCGGGAAAACTGGGACATTGATGCATTGTTGGTGGAGTTGTGAACGAATCCAACCATTTTGGAGAGTAGTTTGGAACTATGCTCAAAAAGTTATCAAACTGTGCATACCCTTTGATCCAGCAGTGTTACTACTGGGATTATATCCCAAAGAGATTATAAAGAAGGGAAAGGGACCTGTATGTGCACGAATGTTTGTGGCAGCCCTTTTTGTAGTGGCTAGAAACTGGAAACTGAATGGATGTCCATCAGTTGGAGAATGGCTGAATAAATTGTGGTATATGAATATTATGGAATATTACTGTTCTGTAAGAAATGACCAACAGGATGATTTCAGAAAGGCCTGGAGAGACTTACACGAACTGATGCTGAGTGAAATGAGCAGGACCAGGAGATCATTATATACTTCAACAACAATACTATATGATGACCAGTTCTGATGGACCAGGCCATCCTCAGCAACGAGATCAACCAAATCATTTCCAATGGAGCAGTAATGAACTGAACCAGCTATGCCCAGAAAAAAGAACTCTGGGAGATGACTAAAAACCATTACATTGAATTCCCAATCCCTATATTTATGCACACCTGCATTTTTGATTTCCTTCACAAGCTAAATGTACAATATTTCAGAGTCTGATTCTTTTTGTACAGCAAAATAACGTTTTGGTCATGTATACTTATTGTGTATCTAATTTATATTTTAATATATTTAACATCTACTGGTCATCCTGCCATCTAGGGGAGGGGGTGGGGGAGTAAGAGGTAAAAAATTGGAACAAGAGGTTTGGCAATTGTTAATGCTGTAAAGTTACCCATGCATATATCCTGTAAATAAAAGGCTATTAAATAAAAACAAAAAAAAATAAAATAAAAAAAAATAAAATGTTTTTCTTTATATCTAACAGGAGCTTGTTTCTCTGTAGCTTCCATCAGTTGCTTATGAGACCAACGTAAGGAGACAGGTGTAGGGTCTGTTTTGTTCTGTTTTACCAGAAAGGCTTTAAGAAATTCTTATGAGTAGTGGGTTTATTTTTAATTTTTTTGTTGAAGAAATATTTTGGTTTTCAGTTGAGGAGAGCTACATGAACCTAAAGTTATCAGGAATATAAAAAGAAACAAAGGCAAGGGTGAGGGGGTAGAAATAAATAATCACCAAAATAGAAAGAAAGTGGTAGCAGTCCTAATGTAGAAATTACCTTAAGACCCTTATAGGATCAGACAATTACTGTGATCCATGTTCTGGCTAACTTTTGTTCAAAACAAAACTTCCTGGCAGCCAGATTTTTTTTGCTCATTCAAAGATGAAAATAAACAGGTACCTCTAGAGAAAGTTGCAGAAGATAAAGTTCCTCTTATTGTTTTTCATGCCATCATTCCCTCTAACCTCTTTTTTGTAATTCTTTTTTTCCACTCTCTCTGTGATCTATCACTTCTCTGAAAAGACAAAAAGTATGCCAGTCTAAGCCAATATAAAATGTCAATAATTAAAAAAAGATTGATGTGTTCCATATTGACCTGCTGGATTGGTGAGGGGAAATGAAGGGAAAGAGGAAGCCTAAGGAACGTGAAAATGACACTCCAAAATCAATCTCCACTCTCAAGGAGCTTACTAAGTCTAAAGTGGAGACAACATTATGTACCAAAAGAAGATACATATCTATAAGAAATGATAAGTAGGCTGATTTCAGAAAAGCCTGGAATTACACGAACTTATGCTAAATAAAGAGAGAAGAACCAGAAGATCATTGTACACAGCAACAGAAAGATTATGTGATGATCAATTTTGATGCCCTTGGCTCTCTTCCACAATCAGGTGATTGAAGACAGTTCCAATCGACTTGACATGGAAAGTGCCATTTATATCCAGAGAAAACTATTGGAGACTGAATGTGGATCAAAGCATAATATTTTCATCTTTTTGTCATTGCTGTTGGTTATTTACTTACATGTTTTTTTTTTCATATTTTTCCTTTTGTACTGATTTTTCTTGTGCAACATGACAGATATTGAAATATGTTTAGAAGAATTTCACATATAGAATTGCTTGCTGTCTGGGAAGGGAAATGGGAGGAAGAGGGAGAAAATTTTGAAACACAAGGTTTTGCAAAGGTAAATGTTGAAAACTATCTTTGCATACATTTGGAAAATAAAATACTATGTTTTTTAAAAGATCCAGGACAATTCTCCAATTGATAAATGGTCAAAGGATATGAACAGACAATTTTCAGATGATGAAATTGAAATTATTTTCACTCATATGAAAGAATGTTCCAAATTACTATTGATCAGAGAAATGCAAATTAAGACAACTCTGAGATACCACTACACACCTGGCAGATTGGCTAAGATGACAGGAAAAAATAATGATGAATGTTGGAGGGGGATGCGGGAAAACTGGGACATTGATGCATTGTTGGTGGAGTTGTGAATAAATCCAACCATTTTGGAGAGCAATCTGGAATTATGCCCAAAAAGTTATCCAACTATGTATACCCTTCGATCCAGCAGTGCTTATACTCCAAAGAGATATACTAAAGAAGGGAAAGGGACCTGTATGTGCCAAAATGTTTGTGGCAGCCCTGTTTGTAGTGGCTAGAAACTGGAAAATGAATGGATGCCCATCAATTGGAAAATGGTTGGGTAAATTGTAGTATATGAATGTTACGGAATATTATTGTTCTGTAAGATATGACCAGCAGGATGAATACAAAGAACCTTGGAGAGACTTACATGAACTGATGCTAAGTGAAATGAGCAGAACCAGGAGATCATTATATACTTCAACAACGATACTGTATGAGGATGTATTCTGATGGAAGTGGAATTCTTTGACAAAGAAACCTAATTCAGTTTCAATTGCTCAATGATGGACAGAAGTAGCTACATCCAAAGAAAGAACACTGGGAAATGAATGTAAACTGTTTGCATTTTTGTTTTTCTTTCCAGGTTATTTTTACCTTCTGAATCCAATTCTCCCTGTGCAACAAGAGAACTGTTTGGTTCTGCACACATATATTGTATCTAAGATATACTGTGACATATTTACCATGTATAGGATTGCTTGTCATCTGGGGGAGGGGCTGGAGGGAGGGAGGGAGGGGAAAAGTCGGAACAGAAGTGAGTGCAAGGAACAATGTTGTAAAAAATTACCCAGGCATGGATTCTGTCAATAAAAAGTTATAATTATTATTTTTAAAAAGATCCAGGACAAATTGGAGATAATCTCAAAAGGAAGGCACTGAGATCAAAAAGGATCAGAAAAATATTCTTACAGAAAATGTGGAACTTTAGCTGAGTCTTAAAGTAAACCAGGAAGACAAGGAGGTATAGATAAGGAAAGGAGAGCATTCCAGGGATAAGGAACAGTCAGTGAAAGTGAACATAGTTAAGTGATGAAATATCTCGTTTCAAGGAACAATAAAGAGGTCAGTGTCATTAAATAGGAGAACTATGTAAAAGTATTGAAAAATCAAGAAGGTGGGGCAGCTAGATGGCATAGTGGATAGAGTACCAGCCCTGAAGTCAGGAGGACCTGAGTTCAAATGTGACCTCAAACACTTGACACTTCCTAGCTCTGGGACCCTGGGCAAGTCTTAATCCCAATTGCCTCAGGAAAAAAAAAGAAAAGGGGGTAAGGGGGAGGAAGGAAGGAAGGCAGGAAGGAAGGAAGGAAGGGAAGGAAGGAAGGAAGGAAGGAAGGAAGGAAGGAAGGAAGGAAGGAAGGAAGGAAGGAAGGAAGGAAAGATCAAGAAGATTCCAGGTTATAAAGAGTTTTAAAAGGAAAAACAGAAAACTATCTGATACTGGAAAGAATAGAAAGTAACTGGAGTTGATTAAATGGAGGTGCGTGGGGATTTACCTGTGCTTAAAGGAGATCACTTTGACAACAGAATTGAGGATGAACTATAGAGAGAACTGTATCAGAAAAAGCAACCAATAGGCAATTGTAACAGTCCAGACACTGTCAGAGGAAAGAATAGGACACATACTAGAGATCTCACAAAAATAGAACAGAACTAATGGTCAAATAATTAAACACCGTGGATATTATGCCTACTGAAAGAGTATTGTGAATGTTACTTTCATACTTACTCAAAAGATACTTGAACCTAGAGATCACTTGAATTATACATTATTACGTGTGTAGAGTGTCCAATGAGAACTGACGTTTATAATAATTGATCTAAATATAGAAGAATATAAATGCCATTTCATCTAATAGTTAAAGACACTGTAGTGGAAATTAATGATAAATGAATGCAGTTCAGTGAAAGTAATGTAAAGTAGGTTAATCTTCTCAAGCTCATGCAAGTGATGTCAGCCTCTGGTCTTTCCTCTAAGGTGCAAACATGATTTGAATGTCAAAAAGGAATTTTAACAGAACATAGGCCTCCCTTTTCTCTTTAATAAGGATTTGTACAAAAAAGAAGTTAACTTTAAAACTTTCAAAAATGTTTGTAATCCAGTATAAAAGTAGGCAAATGAGGCCTCCAAGGACATTCACTCACAAATTCATCAAGGCAAATATTTGTGGTTTTCAAAAAAGAGCACAGGTATGCATAAAAGCCAACTGTGATGCAAATCATTATTCATCATTCAAGCTAAGTCCAAGGGAATGCATTATTCTGCAAAAAAGGGGTCACCTTTTTCAGCAGAGTGATATGTTCTTAACCTCACCTGAAAAAATATCATGATTTATGGTCCCAATGATATGTTTCATGAGAAAAAGGGACAGGGTTGATTATTCAGTCTGACATTGCAAAATAAGCCAAGGTTACCTGGAGATCAAATAAACAAGCTGTATTCTAATTACACTGAAACCAGAATGACACATTTGTAGCCTTATAGCTTTCATAAATGTAACCAAACTGGCCTTTATTTTTCCATTCTTCAAGGTCTGAGCTTGAGAGATAAATGAGAAAAACTGGAAGATAAACTAAAAAAGAATATGTCCTGGTCTTCACATAATAACATTAATGAGTGGAAACAGAACCAGATGAAACTTAAGTATTTTTGAAAACATATATTATTTTCTTAATTCTTAGTTAATGATGATCAAATAAATGAAATCTTTATTCCCTAGAAGAACTCATTGCTTATTAGAGGAAAGGAAACAATGATGGTTGGATCCTTTGATTCAAATTTGTTTTACAGTAGACTATTGTACAGTAGTGCAATGGAACCCATTCAACCCAACTATTCTAAATCTTGTACAGAGAAGAATTATTTCCTCTGTGTGATTCTGTAATTGTGGAACATTATTTTGGTAGTATATTTATGACCAAATTTAAATTATCCTCAAACTATGGTCCGCTGGTCAGATGCGCAGCTGAAGACGATTATCCCCCTCACCCAGGGCTATGAAGTTTCTTTATTTAAAGACCCACAAAACAAAGTTTTTGTTTTTACCATAGTCCAGCCCTCCAACAGTCTGAGGGACAGTGAACTGGGCCCCTATTTAAAAAGTTTGAGGACCCCTGCTTTAAATTATGCCTAAATTATCTTTAAATTATCCTAATTTTCCATTTCCAAAATTGAGGAATTCCTATATGGGGAAATAAGAGATTCTCTATGCCTAACCTGGAAATGGAGTAGATAGGAATTTTTCTAAAATTGAGTAATTGACAGTATGCTTTCAGTTTCCAATCCATATAGTATCATAACTGATATAATCATACTTGGCTGTCATGATTATATATTATTACCACATGATCATTCATTAAATTGACTAAAATGAAAGCCCAACAAAGTTTCATCATATGTAATATACAAGATACTTGTTAAATAAGGTTTTACTGAAATGAAACTGGTGCCTACATTCCTTTAAAAATTTAATTTCTTTAATTTCACAAATCCTTATTCAAACTCATCTCACAGAAACTCCAGAAAAAAAAGTAACAAATAATTGAATTGAAATGCCATAAATTTTTGGTCATAGTCCTGGATTTAGTTTTCTCTAATTATGTGCCATTGTAAAGAGCATTTAACTTCTTAGTTTTGCCATATTTAATTTGGATCTTCAGTACAAGATTGGCCACCAGAAAATGATTTCACTAGATAGATTTTTCTTCTGTCCATAGCAACTCATGAAGACAATCTATAATATGATCTGTATTAGTGGAAGAAATTTCTGCCTTGATGAAATTATAGAAATATATGGAATATGGAAGAACTAATATTTATAACTTACCTCATAGAGATATTTTGTAGACCTTTAAGATAGTATATAGTAAAAATGTTGAGTTCTGAACAAAAATTATATGTAAAAATAAAGTATTAGTACTGATTTTCTGAGAACTTCATCATATTTTTTTTTTCACATGTGTCCTGGTATGTAATGGAAAAACCTTCCCTTTCAAAGAAAACAAAAAACTTCAAAGGATTCCATCTGTTCTTTCCTCAAAAAAGCATGGTATGATTGGTAAATGCTGAATTTGGTGTCTCTAATGCCTGAGTTCAAATGCCCACATCTAACACTTACTAGCTATGTAATCATGGATAACTCATTTATCTCTTCCCAGCCTCAGTTTCCTACTTTTTTTTTTCTTGAGGCAATTGAGGTTAAGTGACTTGCCCAGGGTCACACAACTAGGGAGTGTTAACTGTCTGAGGTCTGATTTGAACTAAATTCCTCCTAACTTCAGGGTTGGTACTCAATACCTAACTTACCCTGTTTCCTATTTATTATATAAAACAGGTATAATAATATCCAGAATACCTACTAAATGGAGCTTTGTAAGATTTAAATGACATAATGTACATATTTAGAAACTATTTAAGTACTAGATAAAGGTAAACTATTGTTACTCTTTACTTACAATTGGATATAAAAGCCAAAGTTGATCATTTTATTAAACTATATTTTAGATGATTTTTAAAATGTTTTTTTTATTTAAACAATTTGTTATCCAAATTTCTTCTATATGTCTCTTGTTACACTCCACAAGAAGCTATACTATTACAAAAATCATTTATATGATCCATTTCATTACCTATATAGTTATAGTCATTATAGCTATGAACCCTTTTGCCATCAATAGATGTGAAAGGTAATTTTTTCTTGCTCCTCTCATTTATTTATGATGCAACCTTTCATATCTCTGTCACATAGCTATTTGGAGATTATTTTAGTATGTGGTGTAGGGTGTTGGTCTAAATATAATTTCTTCCACACTATTGTCCAATTTTCCTAGCAGTTTTTTGTAAACACTGAAACCTTGCCCCCAGTAAGTAGTTTATTGAGTGTTTGTTGAGTGAGTGTTTATTAAACATTATGCTGTTATGCTTGTTCCCTTCTATAGATAATCTGTTTCAATGATGTAATTTTCATTTTTAAAGTGTTACCAAATTGTTTAACATTACTGCTTTAAAATATCTTTTGATATCTGATACTGATACACTCTCTTCTTTCCCATTTTTCACACATTAATATTGAAATTCTTGACCTTTTGTTTTCCATATGATTTAACTTTTTTCTACCTCTATAATAATTCCTTTAGTAGTTTAACTAACACAATGCTATCAATTAAATTAATTTAGAGAGCATCATCATTTTTACTATATAAACTCAATTTATCTATATATGATTTTATAACAGAGATTTTTTTTCTATCCATAATACATTATTATTTCTCTAATTATTTAGGCTTATCTTATTTCTGCAAAAAAAAAGTGCTTCATATATGGATTTATGTAGTTTCTAAGTAAATCTTATTAGATATAATTCCAAATATTTTACAGTAACTATAGGAATTTTGAATGAAATTTCTACTGTGGTTTATAGGTAACATGCAGAAATGCTAATGATTTATGTGATTTGTTTATTTTCTATCCTGCAACTTTTATAAAATTATTTTTTCAATTAGTTCTTAGTTGACTACCTTGAATTCTCTATGTATACCATTATATCCTATGCAAAAAGCAATTATTTTATTTCATTCTTGCTTGTGCTTATTTCCACATTTTTTTCTTACCTTATTGTTATAGCTAGTATTCTAATATTACATTAAATAGTAGTAGTGTTAATATATATTCCCGCTTTAACTTTGTCTGATTTTAAAGGTCTCTAACATTATTCAAACATATTAAATAACCATTCTTGGATTTAGGTAAATATTATTTGCTACATTCAGGAAAGGTCAACTTATTACTATAATTTCTAGAGTTTTTAATTAAAAGAGTTGTTGGAGTCTGTCAAAATCCTAGTCAGCATCTGTTGATATCATCATATGGTTTTTATTTTTATTTATTATTTTATTATATTTAAATTTTTGCTCATATTAAACCAAGCATACATTTCTGTTATACACCCAATCTGGTGACAGTGTTTAGCCATTATAACATATAGTTATAATCTACTTGCTAATATCTTATTTATAATTATGGTGCCAATATTCATTAGCAATTTTGCTCTATTAGTGTCTTTTTTTCTTTTCCTGAGTTTGGTATTAAAATCATATTTGTACAATAACAACAAAAATGAGAGGATGCCTTCTAATTTTTATTATTGCAAACAGCTTATGTAGTTAATTTTTCTTTAAATGTTTGGTAGAATTTATATTGTAAATATTTCTAAGTCCTAGAGATTTTTATTCCTTTGAGAATTCATTT
Source organism: Sarcophilus harrisii (assembly GCF_902635505.1). Lineage (NCBI taxonomy): Eukaryota > Metazoa > Chordata > Mammalia > Dasyuromorphia > Dasyuridae > Sarcophilus > Sarcophilus harrisii. The sequence goes on along the minus strand of NC_045428.1, from coordinate 406,171,105 downwards.
AGAGTTTATTCAATTTCTTTTTATGGTATTGATTCACTAAAACAGTCTATCCCTTTTGTTAATGAATATTTTATTTTTTGAAGTATTCATCTATACTTTTTAAAGTAAAATGTTTTTAAGAGAGGAAACAAATTTTTCATATCAAAAGCAAAATCAACTAAAAAAGAAAATAAAGAAATTATCAGGCTTGTTAGCATATAATTGGTCAAAAAGGTTTCAAATAATGTTCTTTATTCTCTCTTCAAATGTCTTGATTTCTTCTTTGTCACCTTTGAAATGAAAATTTTGAATTTTCTCTCTTTAAGAAGGTGGTCATATACTTATTTGCCCATTTTATTAATTTCTCTTCCTAAATAACTGTGTAACTAAGTTAAGAATTGAGAGTGATTCATTATTCATATTGTCTTAGCATAATTTAATTTTACTGCTTATCTCTTTTTATAATGTTCTTATTTTTATAAATTTATCTGAAATAATGATTGCTTCCCTTTCTATTTTGTTCAATTGAAGCATAATAAATTCAACACCAATCCCTCTTTTTAATTTTATGTCAATCTCTGTGGTTCTAGTAAATAACATATTGGCAGATTTCTACTTTATGATCCATCCTGCTATTCTCATTTGATTTATGGATCAAATATTCATTCAAATTATGATTTTGAACTGTATATTTTCTTTGATACTGTCCTCTTCTCTCTTTGCTTCCATCTTTTACAAATAATTGGTTTAAAAAAAAAAGATTGCTTGAACTATAGCCTTTCTTTTGAAGCTCTTTTCTTTCCCTCATTTTTCTTCCTTTCCTATTAATTTACCCTGTACATTTCCCCTTCCAACACATTTTTATTTTTCTTAAGGAAATTCCATTTCCTATCCTGCCCTTCATCTCTGACTCCCAACACTCATCTTTCTCTCTTTTCCTCTCCCTCCCACCTTCCCTTTCTCCCTCCCTCCCTCTCTCTCTCATGTCTCAACTAAACCAATGAAAAAATGAAATTTTAAACATGTCCTGTGGGGTTCCAAGTTTTTATCACTAGAAAATTTATTTAGCAAAGAAGCTACAAATATTGGATAGTATTCTATTTAGTAAAATTATTAATGAAACAATAATGTTTATACCATTGATTTTAATGTTGGTTATAGAACTAATATGACCAGATTTATTTTAAAATAATGATAAAAGAATAAAATCAATTTCGAGCAAAGATTTCCCAGGTACATTCAGACAGCAGAACTTAACTTTAATGAGCCTACTGAAGTTCTTTGAAGGTATTACTGTCTTGAAGAGGAAGGTTATTTATTGTATTATGACTGTTATATACTCCTGGGGTCAATGAATGAGAAGTATGACAGAACTTATTATATGCAGAAAGCAAACGTTGTTCAAAATATTAAAAATAAGTCTAAAGGTCAGGTTTATATAAATAATATTTTCCAAAAGAAAGAATGGGAAGAAAATGGCCTTAGGGGTTTAAAGAATATTTAGCTACTTAAAATCATTTAAGTGTCTCTTATATTAGAAGAAGGTATAAATAATAAATAGACATTGATCTCTATGTAGAATTCAGATGACAATTTTCCCTCCACTATTAAAAAGCTATTTTGTGATACAGTAATCATATATTGTTTCTGGTATCAGACATGTTTTCTTTACAAAATAGTAAAGATCTTCAAACTGCAAGTTCAGAGAACTGAATTATAAATTTGATTAAGAACTTTGTAAAGGAACTTCACATCTATTCTTCTGCAGAGTACTACATTTTGTAAAGTGTGAATAATACATGGTATTTTACTCCTCCTAGATATAAAAGAAATATATTTTCAAAGTTCAAAAGATTTGAAAGCACTACATATAGAAAATAAATATTATTTGCAAGACACTATTTTAACCACTGAGGGTGACAGAAATTAAAAAGAGATAGATATTGCCCTCAAGGAGACTACAATAGGAAAGTAATATGGTATGATGGACAGGTTTAGAATCGGAAGTTATGAGTTCAAATTCTATCTTTTATATTTCCTATCTGAATGAACTGTATTGTCACATAACTTTTATTTTCTTGGTTTCCTCATGTATAAAATGAGGAGGATTTTTTCCTTTGAGAGTCTCTGAAGTCTCTGCCAGTCTCTTCAATTATTAATGATAATAATTCTCATTTATACAGTGCCTCATAAGACACTTTACATATGTTTTGTTACTTGTTCTTCACAAATATTAACTATAAAGTTAATAGTGGATTATTTTATAAATGAGGGCATGATTTTATAAATAGTGCATTTTATAAATGAGAGAACTGACATACAGAAAGATTTAGTAATTTCCCAACTTTGCCCAACTATTCAGAGGTAGAACTGAAACTAGAACCAGTTTATCTGTTCCCAAATTCAGTACCCTCTCTACTTTATCAGGATGAATTCAGCATACTTCATTCTGATTGCTGATGCTTTCTGAGGAAAGAAAAGAAAATGGTAAATTGAAAGCAGAAAACTAAGTTTAAAAAAGTTTATCCACAGCCTTTGTCAAAGGCATCCAAGTAATACTGAAGAAGGTCTCAGGTGTTGCCAAGGTTGCAGATATCACTACTCTTGTGTCATATCTATGGCTTAGATTACATACATCTAAATACAACTTGTGCAAGGATACATGTTTTAATGAAACACATACATAAAGGCAAATTTACCAAGGAACAAAAGATATCCTACACAGATAAGCATATTGCTCTTCCATGAAAATGTCTTCTGATCTTAAGATCATAGATTTAGAACACTAATAGAGCTTCAAGATTCAACCTCTTCATTTTGCAGTTGATAAAACTAAGTCTGAGAGATTTTAGGTACTTTACAAAGTTACATGGGTGTTAAAATAAGGCAAATACTTTTCCAAAGTCACAGATGTGTCTTATATGATATTAATTTGGATCTATTGACTCTAAATCCAACATTATTTTTACTGTACTGTGTTGACTCTCTTCCTGCAAAATAAACAGTTCCATAATAACAATAAAAATACATCATTCTGAAAATCAGAAATTCATCAGTTCTTGTTTTCCCTACTTTTATTTTCATCATCAGAACTGGACAAAGCTTGGTATAGTCATCAGTTCCTTATTGTCCCTATTTGCCATCTTCAGAACTTAAATAAGCTGCTTAGACTTCTTTATTGTCATAAGATCACCTAACTTAGATAGGCTATATTTATTGTATTACCATTTTGGTTCATTATTGGGATATGGTCATTGGTAATTTTTATGAATAGCCCACAGTGATCTCTTGCTCTGTGAATTCTTAGAAAACTTAAAAATCCAACACATATTAGGGTAATCATATATTCCTCTTGTAGTTACTTAGTAGTTTACTTAAAGGGACTTATCTCTGCAATTAGGTTCATATTACCGGAGCACAAATACTAGGCATCATAACTCTTTGGACATTAGACCATGCCTCACAGCAGCATACCAAATTCTGATTCTGACTCTAGTATTTTATGCCATTTCATATATGCTACCATTTTGGCTACAACTAAGACAAATATAGTCCCTGTCTTCTAGGAACTCACTTTTTTATTGCAATAAAACTATCATTTTATTGTTATTTAGAGATAAATAATAATAATGATAAATAAATGAATGAATGAATGAATAAATAAATAAAATGAATAGATAGATATCAATGCTAGAACATTTAATTATTTTCACAGGAGCTAACAAATGTACCAGTAAGAAGTATGAGTACACCTTCAGTCAGATTCTCCCATTACATAAAAAAAAAGATTACGTTCTATTGTTTGGGACTCCGGTGATATACATTTAATGGATCCCTCCCATCCACCAAGGCATATAGACTACTCCAAAGATATGTTTTATTTTCTCCTAGAGCAATCCTGTTGTGTATACTTGAATATACCAGTGGAATTTCAGCCCCAAATATCAGTGACTTAAAATAAAGTCAGTATTACACTTTATATATTATCTCAGATTTAAATAACAAATATTTTCCCCAAGAATAAATAGAAATACCTCCAATTGCCAATGACGTGAGCCCCTAATCATTGAACCCTGGTAAAAATATACACTAAATAATCATTAAAAACCATTTTACTTTTCTAGATTTTGCTTTGAAATTCTCAGCTATAAGTAGCAGTATATCAGCCCTTTGGTTTTCCATTTTGGTATTACCTTTAATAATCTACTTTGATGTTGTCTCATTTATTTTTACAGCTAAATCCAAAATAACTGTATGAAGTGGTTGTATTCCATAACATAAATTTCCTAGTCTTCCTTTCTTTCTCTATATTCTTATCTGGTATGGAATTTGGAAGGTAGCAAATGATGTAAGCATGGTAATCACAAATTACATATTGCATGTTATGTATGTGTGTGGTGTATGTGTATATTTATGAATATGTATTTAATATATATACATGTGTGTCTATATCTATGTGAAAAAAGATCATGATTTATGGTCCCAATGATATGTTTCATGAGAAAAAGGGACAAGGTTGATTATTCAGTCTGACATTGCAAAATAAGCCAAGGTTACCTGTAGATCAAATAAACAAGCTGTATTCTAATTACACTGAAACCAGAATGACATATTTGTAGCCTTTATAGCTTTCATAAACATAACCAAACTGGCCTTTATTTTTCCATTCTTCAAGGTCTTAGCTTGAGAGATAAATGAGAAAAACTGGAAGACAAACTAAAAAAGAATATGTCCTGGTCTTCATATAATATATGAAGACCAGGACATATTCATATATAAACACACACACACACATATATATATATATATATATATATATATATATATATCTTTCTCGTGAAAGGCTAGATATTTTAATGGAAAGGGATATTTTAACATATTTGTATTTAATTATTTCAGTAGAAAGTGGTATGTTTGGTCTTGTGTTAAGAATATTACTAAAACTCTGAACATCTGTTTTCCTTCTAGGAATACCTGATGACAGTTTGACTACCAAAGGTAAATATACTACATTTGCTTCTTTTCCAATGATAGGCTATGTATTTCAAACTCAGAAGATAAATCTGAGAAAATGTATTTAAGATCTTCAAAGGTCAAGTGTCTTCCATCAGCAATGTGTATTATTTCACAAATTTAGAGCACGTAGACTAAATTTCTGAGTCATTTGTGAGAAAGGCTTGCTTTTCATTTCTTTGGAGACTTAAAGTCAACTGAAAGAGAAGAAAGTGTGCTGACAATGACATCCCTGAGATGAATAGGATTCAAGAAACTGTTGGCAATTACATTATTGAATGGCTGAGAATCTTGGCAAACCACAGAGAATGGGACAGTGATGATTTACACATTGAGAGAGAGTTGTGACAAACTGGATTTGAGATCTACTAGTGAATCCTAAGTTCCTACTGCCTGATAAATAATTAATTAAAGTAGCTTTTCTATACTTAGACTATAGAGAATATGACTTTTTATTAACATTCAAGTGTAATTTCTCATCAGATAGATATAAGTAAATCTGTTCTTAAATAAACCTATGTTACTGTCCATGGTCCTGGAATTCACTGTGTAACAGACATTTTCCACGTTACTTTATAGTTTGCAGACATAGTTTAAATATATGATTAGTACAGTAATTTTTCAGACTTGAATAAGGAAAAGGTTGATCTGATGAAGGAAAAATATAAGATAGACATTAAAGAAAGTCTCACCTTGCCAGGTAAATTGTCCATTGATCTCACTAGGTTAGTTAAATCAAGTTCTAATTGACACTATACATGAATTCATAAATTTTCCTGAACCTATTCATATGGAATGTTCTTATACAATTAAGTATCAAAAATCTTTAAATGTCTTAGTTGTTTTGCTGAACATTTGTTTCCCACTAATGCTTTTGTTGACATTTTAACCTTCTATTGATTTGTATCACATGCAAACTGAAATGCCTACAACTCTCAGTTTTCTCTACATCCATTAACTGGAAATTCTAACACTTAGAGAAACATTCTTTTTCATCTATAAGGAAGATATTGGGAAATGTATCTATAACCATTCTTCTGAATTGGTGTTGCATGGGAAAGGAAGGAAATGATTACATACAATGGAATCCAGGTAGTATGAAGGTTTAGGAAAAGATCCTCGAGGTCAGAGAAAGTGAGATACAGGAATGAATTAGATGAAAGATCCCCTCAAGACTTTACTTTTCTTCCTTACTGCTGCTGAAGTCTAGTTAGCACATAGTCAAGTGCATTGGAAAGATAGAAGAGAAGAAAATAATGACTAAGGGAATGAAAGGCTGCATTTGCTTTCCAGGTTAGTAACTGCAGTGACTAGTGGCAAGCTACAGTCATTGTTTATTTCCTTTCTTCCCTCTACTCAAAAGCCCAGAGATTCCCAGCTTCTCTGGCATGTGTCTCTAGGTCTAATAACTTAACTATGAGCAAGAAAACAGATGGTCAGTCTGTCAGGAGGGGAATGAATATAAGGAAGAAATATAATTCCTAGGATTTCACCATCTAAGGCACAACCATAATATCCCCAAGCTTATTTTTGAATGATGTCTTTTCTTGGATATCCATAGATTCCCATACCTACTCTTTGGATCAGATAGAAAAAAGACTTTTACAACCCAGACATCTCATTAAAAATGTTTGGGTTTTTTTTTCCTAGTGAAGATATGAACTAACAGATATTAATCTTAGAGTGGAGCAGCTTAGTTCATGTCTCTCTAGACAATGTGATGTGACTCTTCCCTAGCACATAATCAAAAGAGCAGGAGCAAAGTGTTATGCAGTTCAAAAGAGGACTTTCCTAGAGACTACCGAGTTATGATTCTGTGCAACAGGATATCAATTACATCTTGGGTCATACCTAAAGCCTGAATGATGAGGGTAATTCCAAGAGATGATCGTTTAATTTCCCCAAGTACTTAGCCTTCATTTTTTGCCATTGTTATAATGATACTGTACAATTGGTACCTATATGGTAACTATGTAACTTTGTACAAGGATCTCTTTGAATGGTTTGAAGGGAGCTTAAGAAATCTCCTTGGTGTTTCTATATTTATCACTCTTACAAAATATAATATTTCTAGAAAAATTTTAAAAATTTCTAGAAAAAAATAGAGAAAATTTCTAAAGAACAAAAAGAGAATTTCTAGGGGAAAAAAAGAACATGTAGGATCTCATAGTGGGAAAGAATCTTAGAACTAAATAGCCCTTCAAATAATTGAATGCAACATTCATTTTTCACACCCCTTTACTACCCTGACCCCTGGAAATTTTTTTTTTAATTCAGGCTAAAAATTCTAAAACTCTTCAATTTGGTCTGTACATGCCTTATCACTCTAAGATTACTCTCTGTTGATTCAGATCTTCATTAGGAAAAACATTTGGAGGCACTCCAGTTTGTGAATGTTCTTCCTAAAATGTGGCACCCAATAAAATCTATCTAAATTATTATATACTATGTACCAAGAATTATGTCTTGTATATCTGTCTCTGTTTCTTTTTCTTTCATCAATATAGGTACATAAATGTGCATGTATATATATATGTAATTTTATGCATATATATAAATATATAGAGATGTCACCCATGTAGATAATAAACCTCTAAATACAGTTTAGAGAAAGACATAAATAGATATCTCTGTAATATAGGCCACCTTTCTCTAAGAGAGACTTTGATTCTTTTCTGGAGGGGAACAAGAAAGATGGCCATGAAGATAACCACACTTCTCTTCAGAAAGAGACTACTAGTCTAAAATTATGTCTTTCTCTTTAAAGATTGCTTATCTATTGGGAAATAATGGTTTAGATAGCTTTTCTCATTACTGTTCATGAAAGGAGAAATGCCCCAAGCTATATTTCAAGACATGACTTCTGACTTAATCCTAGATGTACTAAAGATCATCACAAATAGTGAATAGCAAATAAATCATTTATCCAAGAAGATAGCAAACAAAAATCAGAGGAGTTATACATGTTATATAGACAATATACTCTAGGTATTAGTCTATACATCGAGTGAATGAACTCTCTCATTGAAAAAAAACAACTATCTCAGCTCAAACAGGAGTGTCCCTGATCTCAATTAAGGGAAATTTACCTGATATACTTATAGCCATAAATTCAGAATCAGAGATATGTTGATATACTGTATCCTCAACCTGTCTTCTGTTTCTCAAAGTCCTTTCTATCGTTCATGCAGATACACCACAAGATGTGGTTCTTTGTACCAGTTGAGGAGATTCTTTTGGGTATGTTCCAGGCCTGATTTGGGAATTTAATACACATATAAATACATGTATCTATATGTACATGTATCCACACAAACATACAAATCACAATGTAAGTTTAAAAAAAATCACAAGAAAAAAGGGGTAATAACCTAAGTTTAAAAAAAAAAAAACATGCAGCATAATTCCTTAGGCATGATGACATATTTTTCTAATCCTCATAACTATAAGTTTCTTCACAAATTTCTAGTGCTTTCATTCAGCTTAAAAACTAATAGGTAGTAAAAGACCCTGTCTTTAAATATCACAAAACCAATAATTTACAACATAGGCTGCTATCTCAACCAGTTTTCAATTGCACTTTCTTAGGTTGTTCTCCTGGCAATCAGCATTTACCCAGCTATGTTTAATGTTGTAAAGCCCCCCATTTTTTTTTAGCCCTCATCACTTGCTTTCTCTCAGCTTTTGTAGTGAAATCTATAATGTTGCTGACCCAAACATTAACTGATCTTAATCTCTCACCAGGTTCTACTTTACTTAACAGTAAATAATATTTTAGCATTTTATAATATCATTTTTAAAAAGAACCCTGACTAGTTTGCAGCTAAAGGAAAAAGAACCTGAATTAAATCTGACAAATACCACAAACCAAATAACAGTTCAAGAAGGTAAATTAAGAGTATGACTTAGCCAAAATAGTCATTCAATAAACTTGTAGATTTGAATCAAATAAAAAAGATTTATTTACCTGTCATGTCCAAATATGAGTACAAATAGCATTCCAAAGTCACAGAATTTCAAAAATTCAAGTACTATTTTGGATGTTTTTGTCACTATTCTCTTTTATTAGAATAAATAATAAGAGCTTACTGTATTTGAGAGGCTTAAAATTGTGGTTTGGAAACATGAATTTAATACTTATTATCTAAGATCATGAAGAGTTAGTGAATGTTTATGCCTGTATTGCTCCTTTACCATGCCTCCTAGAAACCAGTGGTTGAAGTGGATTGAATGTAGACCTGGAGTTAGAAAACTTTGGAATCAAAAACCTCTGACTTTTACTAATTGTGTGACCCTGAGGAAGTCATTGAATCTTTTATTTCAGTCTAATCTTTATACTTATCCATCTAGATTTATAAATATACATATATACATGCATACATCGATATCCACAGATCTATAAAAAGAGAGTGTGTGTGTGTGTGTGTGTGTGTGTGTGTGTTCTGTATTTACTGTCTCTCCTTAGTAGAATGTAATATGGGGAGGAATTTTTATTTTTATATCCCCCATTGCATAGCACACTGTGTTTCAGAGAGTAGGTATTTAATTGATGCCTGTCAATTAGTTGAATGCAGCTCTATTAAATAGCCAATATCATAAAAAATTTGGAAAGAAGGAATTGTCATTTTAATTTAATAGAAGAATGAAAAGTTTTTTCACAATCTTTCTTTCAGTCCCTAGAAACAATGTGATAGTGAAATTCTAAATGGTAGAGCTTGAAAAATGTTCATAACTTAAATCTGGGATTTTCATTAAAAAAAAAAAAACAAAAACAGAGTGAGTCTATGGTTTTCTCTTTTTTATTTTATTTATTTTGTCCTGAACTTTTAAAACATTCATTTTCATACCATTAAATAATAAAAAAAAAGATTGTATGTTAAACTGCAAATTATTGTATACAACTTCCTATTCATTTTAAATATATGATAGTTATCATTCAGCCTTATATTTATTTATATTATTATATGTTACAATATTATATTATGTTGCATTTATATATCATATATATTTATATTTTTCCTTCCCTCCCCCCCACTCTGGAGATGGCTACTATTAGACACAAATGTGGCTGTATGTTCTGTGTGTGTGAATCCATTCCATATATAATTCTATTTATCAGTTCTTTCTCTGGAAGTAGATAGCATCTTCCTTTGTAAATCCTTTATAATTAATTTGGGTATTCATAATAGTCAAAATTAATTAGTCACTCAAAGATATTGTTTAAAGTGGTTCTATTTGTTTCTCTGAAAGAAGAAAACTATATGAACCAAATTAAAATTTTTATGTTGTTTTAAAATTTTTTAATAATATTGTGATGATGACAAGGCATTTTTGCCATTGGGCAATCAGTGTCATTCCCTTTATTTTTTGAATCAAAGAATACTATATGTCATTGTTTTTTATGAAGATGTTTTAAGTCCTTGAATTTCTCCCCTGGTTACCTGTAAATCTCATTTATTATTCCTTAGCAGCAGTCTTAATCAAGTCTTAAGTACTTGAATGTGTTGTTAAACATCTTTAGGACTTTATTATTTTATTCCTGATTATACCACCAAAATATATAATCAAATATTTATTGTATTATGGTTGTTAACTGTATAACAGTTGTGGCAAAGCAAAGAAGAATTTAAATTGCTGTAGATTTTATTTTTTTAAGTTAGAGTAAGAAAATGGATCTTAACATTAACCAAAATAATTATCAACAGCTTGTATTTCATTGTAAAAGTTTGTTGCTAAAAGCAAGAAAACAGCAGTTAGAACAAGAAAGGAAACAAAAATTGATTTCATTCATGTATATAGCATAGAATCAGAGGTTTCAAGAGGAAAGGAAATTTTGAGGTCAAATAGTTCAAATTTCACATTTTTTTTTGAAGAAACTGAGACTCTAAATTTATTATTCTTTCCACTTTATTATATAAAAATCTGAAACTAACCACAGCTAAATAAATTCCAGAATCATCAATTTAAGAGCCAAAAGAGGCCCTTGACATCACAATGTCTGGTCTTTTCATTTTCCAGATGAGAAAACTGAGACCTAGAGGCAGAACTAGATTTAGAAAATGGGATTTCTGACTTGCAATCCAATGCTCTTTCAGTTTTAAATGGCTCAGATCAGTCATTGTGAGTTGAGAGATCTAGGTTTAATCATAATCTATTCATTAATTCTCTGTGTGGCCTTCTAGAAATTATCCCATCTCTTAGGACCACAGCTTCCTCATTTGTAAAACAAATGGGCTAAACTAGATGATTTTTTGCAGATCAGAATTTTGGTTACTATGCCATAAACTGTTTTTCTTGGTCATTTAAACATGAACTTTATCATTGGCAAATCTTACTTAAATTTGTCATTTTGGAATTATGATCATGTTTATGAGGCTGTTTAGCTTAAAACGTTTTTTCCAAATATTTGCCCATTAATCATCAGAAGTGCAGCTGGCAAATATTCTACATTTTGCTATTAAGGATGATTTTTTTTTTAATCACATAAGGATTAAGATGAGCAGTATACAGTATGAAAGATTCTGGCTAGACTTACAAAATGATCTAATTTTAATATATCAGCTCTCTAAATCATATTTATTTGCAACAGTTATAGTTTTTGTTTTGTTGTGTTTCAATTTTTATCACTCAAGATTGATATAAATGACCACTGTGTCCTAATCCTAAAGTAATTTAATTTTTGTGTCCAAGTATAGTCTTAATAGTCTAAGGCCTTCTAAGATCCTCAGACTAATGCTTAAATAAATCAGATAGGACCTTATAGAGAATAGTTAAAACTATTGTGAAGGAAGAGAATTAGTTTGTAATTGATGAATAATATTCAGGATATTTCAGGTATTATATTTTATACCTCTTGCTTTCCCTCTTTCTTGGGTATAAGATATAATACCTCTTCTTCTCAGGCAAAGTAGACTATACCTCATAATTTCAGGCCCATATTCCTGAAGTTAGGAAGCCACAGAGAGATTGAAGAAATCACAGTATTCTATCAACACTAGAGCTGGGAATGCATCAGCCTCAAGGGATCTTGATAAATTGTCTTTTGTTTGACATTTGATTATAGCAATGTTTGTTTTCTCCTATTTTTCTTCTCCCTTTACTCCTGCTTTTCCTGTTTCAAATTTCATTTTTTAAATGGTATAATATTGAGGTTTTCTTTCTATGACACTAAGCTGAAAATCATGCACAAGGTAAAGCATAGAGGCTATAACTGTAGCATCATTGGAGAAAAAATTATTTACAGATTTCAAAACTAAGTAGTATAATGAAAGATTATAAAAGTACTACATAAGAAAACTTTATTGTGGAGACAAATGCATTTTTGAACTACTTTAATTATTGTTTCCTTTATAGAGCTAGATATATAAATAATACATGTCCCAGTAATGCATATATAGATATAGATGTGAAGACATATAGTTCCTTTATGTATACATATATGCATACACACACAAATAGAGAAACACACCACATATTACACTTCCTGTTTTTCCCTTCCTTTTCCCTATATACATTATGCACATGTATATACACACACACATATATATAATTGTAATGGGCTGAGGTTTGAGTTGATGCACTGAGGTCCCAAGTACGTGAGGCTAAATAGTAATTGGTCTATACTCTATTAATATACATGATTGGATAAAGAATGGTCCCTGCCCACTCTCTGTGCAAGTCCTGATGTGTTGTAGAGGAAATGACGATTTTGGTGGGTGGAGACAGAGAGACAGGAAGAGAAGCTGAAAGAGATTGGCCTGGATTCCATACTCCCAGCTGCTAGTCATGTGGCTTCTGGTCTAGCTAGCTTCTTGACTCAGCTACACACATTGCTATTGCCGATTCCCTTCCACCTCCGATCTTTCTTCACTGAGAATAAAGACTGACGATTTTCCCCTAATCTGAATTCCTGACTCCAGCTGATTTTAAAATACGCAGTCTTCACGTATAATGTCTATATATACAATATATTTTGAACAGATTTGCTACTAATTTTATTAATTTCAAAGAAATCCAATTATACATATTTATATTTATTTGTAAATATGTACACCAAACACATGTGTGTATAGATGTCTGTATTATACATACACATAATATGCTTCTCTTTTGTCTTCTTTCTCCCCCTTTTATTTATACTATCTATATAAAGATTAAGTAGATGAAGAGGAAATAGGTAATTTTCTATAATTGTGTTTTCTCATAATTAAATTTCATTAAAATTCAATACAATTTGTAGCAAATCTACTAAAAATATAAATAAAATTGTCTTTCTGGAGCAAGTGTTTAGCATTTCATTGCCCCCTTCAAAAATTTTTTGAGTATCTTTCTAATTAAATTAAGCAGTTATCTTTGAATTAATTAAAAGGTCCTTTCTAATCCTATTTATCATCACTACTCATTTCAACTGTTTTTTTCCAGGAATTTTTGTATTATTATTACCATTTTGTGACAAAAGATATTATTACTATCACTCAAGTCATATTCAAATGATATTGGACTCAAAACAAAGACAAGTTTTCAAGGTCTGTACCTTCCAGTGCTATAGTCTAAAGGAAATGGCATAGTCAAGAAAAAGAAATGACAATGAAGTAAAAAGATTTAAATTAATTAGCATTTAGTATACTCTACCCATTTGTAAGATACAGTGTTAGATGAATCCTAGGGATGAGAAGAGAAATGAAAATGAGAATTCTAATATTTGCACATGTGTTTATAGGAAAGGAGAGGGCCGCACATATGTAACAGAAGTGGACTCATGTCTGTTGCTACGTAGCTTTATGGGAATCAAAGTAGACATTTCTTGCCTCTCCTTCCATCCTTCTCCAAGAAAGATTTTTATTCCTACCAGAAAGGAGTGCAAAAGATTGGGGCCAGGCTACTCTGTTTACTTCAGAGAGAGGGAATAACAAACTAGAATTATATCCCTCTGCTCCCTTAAATATTACTGGCTTAGACAACATGATCAATTGCATTCTAATTTCTGATAACTTTGTCATTTCCAGGGGAAAAAGGTAACACAATTCTACATCTAAGACTTGATGCCCTTTCTCATCAATACCAGTTCCTCAATACCAGTTTCACACATAGCAATTAGTGAAAAAAACTCATTTATCCAAATTATAACAAAAGAGAAATAAGAGAGTATGAATAGGAAAATGTATACCAAACAATACAGAGTGAAGAAACTCTCCTATAGGGAGCAAGATAACTAATCTCAAACAAGAGAAAGAGTCCTAAATCTTACCCAAGGGCAAACTCTCCAGAGTTTCTAGAGTAAAAAGCTGTATATGTGGACATTGGTGACTGCCAGAGTCTTTTTCATTAGCAACCTGAAATGAAGTGGATGTCTTCTATTTTCTCTGTTGAAGTGGGAAGGCAGAAGTGGCTGGAGGAACTTGATGCTTGAATAAAGACTTGATATTTGATATACATATATATATATTTCCTATAAATACATGTGCAAATATTGATATATTATATATAATAATATATAAATATATAAATAAAGACTTAATATTATATATATACATACATATATATGTGTGTATATACATTAAAGACCCTAAAGGAGGACCAGTGAAGTCTAGAGCTTTTTCTTTTACCAGCTCCATCCTGACACTGATAGGGTAGAGCTTTTACATCCACCAATAAGGAGAGAATTCCATAACAATGGGTTTTAGGATAAGAGACTAAGTGTAGTACAGACCACCATGGCTTTTACTGTCTACAAGGCCAGGTAGATTAAATTTCTCTCTTCCCCCATAGTTCTCATATACCTTTAATTGGATTGAAAGGAAGTGTCTGGGTTCTACAAAAACTTTCAGCTTGCTCCTCCCAACCAATGATGTTCTCCAAGTCTAGAAAATAAGACCCCAAATCCCAGTTCCATTTTTCTACTAACAGTCAAATTAGCTTTTACAAATCACAAATATATAAATTTACTCCCTTAACACATGAGAGAAATAATCCTTCTCTTTCATTCCATCTCCTTACACAACTCTTTGGAGGAAGGAAAAGGGATTAAGTTCATAGGTTAACTTGGCTTCCATAGATCACAGTGCCAGTTTTTTGTCCAAAACTTCATTTGGGCTCCAGTCCCTTGCACTCTGGATTCTCAGGGTTTTCATGCTAGGTTGGCTGGCTTTGACATCCTACCTGGTTCTAAGGTTTCCATGGCTTGAACTTGTAAGAGTTAAAAAGCCTTTAAAAGTAAGGAATGCAGTGCAAGGCATGTGGGAGGACCTGAGGGATGAGAGGTTCTGAGGCGTAGGTGAGTCCTACATGGAAGTGGGCCATTGCCCCAGGAGGCGGTGTCTGACCCTAGGTACCACATCTCCCTCCTTAGTGCTCTTAAAGCCTAGTACACCTCCTTTCTTCTTCTCTGGGCAATCCCATTATGCCAGGTTCCTAGAGGACCTCCCGTTCCCCCAGATCCTCAGGGAGGTATAAATATGTGCTATCTAAGAATAAAGTTCTCTTTTGCTTCACCCCTACCTACTAGTGGTCTGTCTCTATGGGATCCAGATTGGTGCCCAAAGACGGGTAAGTGTGGCCTAGCCATGCCATTGATGAACGGGCATTAAGAGTAACTCAAAGAGGAGTTACCAGGTTAGAGTAGTCCATAGGGGCATAACAGAACTTCCATATCCCAAGTGGATTACCTTTGGCACCTATAACTGAGGAAGACAAACAGAACAAAAAACAAACTTGCTCACCATCTTTAAAGACACAATCATCTAATCAAATGAAGCTATACTTATTTGTGTGGTATTTATGGGAACACTGTGGCCTCCAAGCTAGGCAATCTGGATATTGTACAAAGGCTCCTCTGGGAAAATGCCTGTATAACCCAGAAGTAAATATACATTATTATATACAAAATAGCTGAAAGAAGCTCAAAAGTATTAATCATGAGGGATAAGAAAAAGCCTCTCCTAAGAATTGATAATTGACTTATCCTTTGAAGTAAGGTATGGATTGTATGAAACCAGTAAGATAAGAGCCATATTGTGAAGAGCCTTGATTTCAGGCTGAGTCTTTGTTTTTGTTTTTGCTTTTTTTTTTAATTCCAAAGGCAGAATTTAAAGATTTTTTTGAGTAGGGGTCGTGTGGAGACATCCTCAGCATTGTGTTTTAGGATCATCAGTTTGTCACTACTATAGGGAATCTATTGAAGAGAAAGAAAAAATAGATTCACGGAGACAGATAGGAGACAATGCATCAGGTACCAATGTTCCCAGGTCATTTAGAGAAGAGGTAATAATAACTTGAATTAAAGTAGAAACAATATGAATGGAGAGAAGGTAAGAATGTTATGGTGGATAGATTTCTGGATTTTGGAGTCAAGAAGATCTAAGTCCAAATTCTGCCTAGGCATCTATTAGTTATGCTATTCCGGGAAAACCATTTAACTTTTCCCTGCCTCAACCTACCACCATCTGTAAGTTGAGAGAGTTGAGTTCAGTGACCCTTGAGGTCCCTTCCAGCTTTTAATTTCTGCTCTGATGAAGAGAAAAGATATAAAAGATGTTGTGGAGAATCAATAGGCCTTAGTGATGAATTGGATATAGAAAGTGAGAAAGGGCAGGAAAAATTAAAGATACTCTTCAGTTTCTCTTAATGGAAATGGGGGAAATTTGGGGGAAGAATGAATTTAGAAGAAAATATGAAATCTGTTTTGGCTATTCTGAGTTTGAGATGCAGATGGGACATCCAAATAAAAATGCACCAGAACTTGAGAGTCTAGAATTACAGAGAGGCAAGAATAAAACCATAGCTATTAATAAATAAATACTTTCATTGTATATGAACTTTTAAGTGTTTAAATTAGTATTTTTCTTTTTGTTGTGGTGGTTGTTTTTTATGCAGAATGAATTAAAAGGAGAGAAAATAGAAAAAATATTTAGAGAAAAATAGAGAAAAAAATCATCACCTCAGTTTCATTTTGTCAGACTTTGTGGAGAAGGTAAAACTTTTAGGAAAGTGAATTCAGCATCTCATTGCATATACAACTCTGTTATACTGAAGTAGCACATCTGGATCCATTTCAGCTTCTTGCTTATATTGTATAGGTTCTGTAATAACTGTCACATTTGAAAAAGACACACTATCCTCTGTTTAGAAACTTAAATAGGTTAATAGCAGTGGCAGAGACAACTCTGAAGAGAAAAGTGAGATACTGTCAGAACTGCATTAGAAGTTACAATAGACATCAATTAAAATCTTGAGAATGTCATACTGTGAAATACCATATGATAAAAGATGTGATATGGAATTGCGCCTGATCCCATTTGCCATATGGTATGTTACTGTATTGTATTTCCTTTGGGAAGGCACTGAAGATGAAAAGAGAATTGAACCCTTTAAAAGTGTATTGAATAATCATCAGAGTTTAAATGGTTTTTGATTATGCCAACATGCACAGTAACTGAGAGAGGATAATGATATATTGCAAGCCCCAGATATAGTGTTCATTTTTCTAGCTATTGACTTCAGCCAAATCTGAACTAGTCAAAAAGAATGAAATCTCTAAGGATTTTCCTAGGGATTTCAAGAATAATCCAGACAAAGTCAATATATAGCATGGTTCTTGATGATATTTTATTTTTTTCTTTCCATGATAAGGTGAAAGAAGTATTAATGCAAAAATATTTTTAATGTAGAAAGTTTCCACAGAATCATCAAAAAAACAGTTAGGATTCTAATTATGGAGAATTCACCTACTCAGGGTGCTTAGATAAAAAAGATTTAATCATAACACTTAGAAATTAGGGCAAATGAGGCATGAAACAGCAACATGAGGAGAGTTTTCTTGCATTGGCTGATCAATGAACTTTCAAGAATGTAAATGCAGAAAGTATAAAGTACGTGATAGTTACTGTATTTTTAAACTCTCTGAATGAAAATGTCCATTATCATGTTGTTATTGTTGTTTTCATAGTTGTCACTTGATAAACATTTGTTTAATTAAAGAAGCAGTCAGTCACTACCAAAAAGCCATTAAAGAATCTGAGACTATATTCTATAACTAGGTATCAATGGCACATTCTTATAATCACTGCTACTAAAAGACTGAGATTAGTGTATAACTTGATTTTGAGAGTTCAGATTGCAGTAGCATTAAAGTCAATCAGATATTTGCATTAAGTCCAGAATCATTTTGTTGAATCTCCAAAAGGAAGGGTCACCGAGCTGCCTAAAGAAAGATAAACCAGCCAGCTGGAAATTAAAAAGTCAAAATTTCTCTGATAATCAGTAATGGGATGAGATTCACAAATACATTGATGTACTTCTAGACTGAGTGAGATAGAAAGACCCAATCTCAAAAAAAATAGAATATATTCTATGAAAGAACACTAGAGCTTTGAGATACCATATATAAATTCATTATAAATAATTTTAAACAACCTAAAGTATTTTAGATGGTATTTTTTCCTTCATTTTATTTAAAGGTTTCTGTTTAGAGCACACATACACTCTGAAACTTGCTTTTTGTGTAGTGATGAGAAGAGATTATCCAAAAGGGATACAGAAGCAAAAGGTGTACATACAAGTCATTGCCAATACCTTCCTTACAAGTAACTGATCTCTGGAGTAGAAGTCCCCCTTCTTACAAATCAATTAAGACAAAAAGACAGGAATTTTCACTGATCTTATGTCACCAGAATCATGTGTTTAATTCTTCAATTTCCCCTTCCATCTTTTTTATGTTGTTAAGAAGAAATAAATGTCTATTCTCAAACATTCATTCTTCTGTGCCTAGTATTGGAATTAAATAATAACATGAACAGCCTATTTGCTCAGTACAGTCTTCAAGAAGCCAAAAAGATGTTCTGCATCTTATCAACCTTCAAATATTTGTTTACAAAACACTCTTATGAACCAATAAACTAGACCTTATAATGCACTAAAACTGAAAAAAAAGGAAGTTGCCTATTCATATCACAAAATGGCAGCATTTTAAAGTAAATTTAGTGAAAAATTATGTCATTAAATTAGCTTAAAACTCTAATTTTTATGAAGACTTTTTGAATTAAATAATTAATCACAATGGTTTCCTTCTTTGCCAAGAATGGTCACCTCCTCAAAAGAAAATATGCAACTTTCACCTTCCCAATTAGAGTCATTCATTGTGAATCAAAGTAATAAACTACTTGGCTACAAGATGGAAATTACTTTATTTGATTAAAATTTTATGTGTTTTACATGTGCTTTAATGTTTAAATAGTTTGGCTTTGAATGCTACAGTTGACCAGAGAGGCATCTGTCTTGGATTTCTGGAGCATGCAAACATTTTTTCTCTATTGCTTCTATTTTTTTCTTTAGTGAAATATAGTATGGAGAGAATTGAGGCATCAATGGTTATCTTGGATTTATCTTTATCTAGCTATATGATGTCAGACAAGGCATAGAACTCACATATATACACAGATTTCCTATGTCCAAAATATCAACAGAGATACTACAGAAGGAACTACTTTTCCAAAATATTTCAGATTTGTGGTACTCCTTAAGAAAGGGTACATATTTGGATTATTTGGTACTAGTCTATATAGCCAAAGATTCCTGATGGGACCAGAATATCACAGTAGGAATAAAGGAAAATTCACACTAACATAGAGTTAAAAGAAAGAACTCGGGCATTATTTTCATCATAATCAATCAATGAAAAACCATTACATATATATGTATATATATATATATATATATATATATATATATGTGTGTGTGTGTGGGTGTGTGTGTGTGTGTGGGTGTGGGTGTGTGGGTGTGTGGGTGGGTGTGCATAATCTGTGTCAGATACTGTGCTAAAACACTGGGCATACAAAGAGACCACAGACAGTCCCTGCCCTCAAGGAACTCACAATCTAATTATATATTGAGACTAAACCCTTTATAAGATCTTGAGTCACAGCTCATTTTCAACTACTGTCACTCACGTAATAACAAGTATACAAAAAATAAAGTCCATATTTAAATGCTCCCCTCCATCCCCTCTCTCTCATCCACAAGTATGAGGAATATTTTCAAAAGATTGCTGAAATCAAGGTATGAAATTATCTGGCATTTATCTGATCTATCAGTATAATAAGCCCCATCAAAAAATAATACTGCTTTTTTACTTCTCTAATGAAGCAGCTTTTGTGGAGTGAGGTAGAAAATGCCACAGAAGTCCTTGTCTAATGCATTCTCATAGTATGGAAGTGTGACCCTGGGATTCGAGAAATATTATCCCAGGACATGAAATTTCTGGGAAGTTCTACTATGTATCTTCAAGAATAGACTTGGTATTCAACTGAGTTTGCTATCAGAGAACCATTCCAGTAAATTCAAAAAGTGCATTAGGATCTTAGTCACTAAGGGATGAATTTTTGAGTCGTGTTATTCCTTGTAACAAAGAAAAATTTTTTTAAATGACTCATGGATTTTTTTACATTAATAATGATGCAATGCTATAAAGAGAGCAGAAAGTGCTAAGAATCACATAATCTTCAGACTTCCTTCAAACATATATCTAACTACTAACAATTCCTATCTGGAATCCTTATCCAATGGTCAATAGAACATATTTACAAAAATCTGAATCATATCAGTATTTATAGCTTCATTCCACTTGTCTATAACTTCTTTTTTATTTTCTATTTTCATTTATACTTATAATATCTATTGATATAGTCAATGAGTACATATTTATGAAGGAAGTGAATCATATAAATATTGATAACATAAAGCTGAGCCTAGATTATAAGATAAATTCTTCCATGTATTGTTTGTTGTCCCCCATAATAAATAAAGAAAACAAAGAATTGTAGAAAATTCATGCTTACCTAAATAGGAATGCTTTCTTCAAGCAGTAAGCTTTTAACATATTTGAATATGTTAAACACAAAATAATAACACCAAAAATGAAATTCCATTAAAAATGTCTAGTGATGTATGCAGGATTTTGAAATGACCAAATTTAATAAGACATTGTTGTAAAAAATTAGCAGATAATAAACAGACATTATTTACATGGTCTATTATCATGACCTGGAAAATATTAGCTAATATAAAATGTTTGCCACAATGAGGAGGCCAAATGAACTTAAAAAGTACTTCTACTAATAAATAGTATTTCTCCTTACCAGGCTGAAATATGACACCTAATAGCAACACCAATTTGAAACATAAACCTATTTAGAATCTTACAGAGGAAGATAATGAAAGATTATGAGTCATATAAATGGGTAAAATAGTGAAAAGTGGTAAAGTAGAAGAAAGATTTGGAAAAAGCCAAGAACCAATTATTACAAGACAAATCATGGATGAATCTGGAAAGACAGTAACAAATTCACATAAACTGAAAATATCTAGCAATTTTTTCATGATAAAATGGAGTCACATTCTTTAGAATCTAATATTCCAATCTTCAAGTACCAGATGAGGAAGTAAAAATGTGATTAAAAATAAAATGGGGCATACTGATGGAACAAACCAAATATGTACAGTGAAGGAACATGCTATAAGCAAATTGTTTTTAGAACCATAGCATTAATTCTCAAGATATTAAAAAGAAGAGAGTGAATATTTGGGAAATAGCAGGTAGCATTATTACTGTGAAAGTGATTAAAATATAGTAATAACTATTGAATCATATACCTACTTCATATCTCTGCAAAGTCTTTATAAGAATGATCTCAATTTGTATTGAATAGGTCTTTGATGAAATGAAATATATAAAGGATCAGTCAGATTAATTTAAATTATAATCTCAAGTAAATTGTGGCTTTGTATTGTGTAATTGGCCTAAAACTGCCCAGAAATGAGATCCATATGTGTTTATTGTTCTTTAAAGATTCAAAGTAAGTATTTGAGATGAGCAAAATACATTTCTTCCAATAAGGTTTATCTTTACTTATGTGAAGACCACTTCAATTTAGCTTCTTCCATAATAAATACTGTTTCATCCCAGAACCTGTTCATCGGTAGGCACTTAACCCACAAATAGAAAGAATTACTTAGTCACCCAATAATACAAGAGAGCTCTTGTATCTCTCTTTCTATAATTGCCCCACACTCACATGATCTTTCCACAGGCTGTTTTGCTTTTACTGCTGGGGAATCATCTTGAAGAGTATTTTTTGATAGATTCATTCACATAATGATATACAATAGTGATATAAAGTCTTATAAAAAAGTTTTTTCCCACTGTCATGAAGACTGTCCAGCACAGAGTCCAAATGGCAAAGTAATTCCCAGTAGAAGGGAAGAGGAAATTGTCAGACAGATGTTCCTGTTTACAGATAGCATTGTACTCATTGCATCAAACTCTGAAACATTTTGTTCGAGTACACTAAATTACATCTACACATATTCAAAACAGTTCAGTCTAACAATTCACATAGGTAGGGAAAAAAAGCATATGAAGAATAATCATTGCCCAAACTGTTATATGAAACAAGCCATTGAGCTCATTTATGCAAAATCCTAATAATGACTAACAATTTTTAAAATTTCTATCATTTCTGTGGCATTTTAAGATTTGCAAAGCAATTTATATTATAAATTATAATTTCATCTTATTCTCATAACAGCACTGAAATTTATAGGTACTATTATTATCCCCTTTTTCCAGCAGTGGAAATTAAGGCAGATAGAAGTTAAATGATTTGCCAGCAACATAAAACTAGTAAGGATCTGAGGCTGGATTTGAATTCAGACTTTTCTGACTCTAGATTCTGCACCTCTTAGCTGTCTCATATATGAGGCATATATGTGTATATATATACATGCATATACACACACACACACACACACACATATATATATTAGATTGACAATGAGTTGGACTCAGAAGTTCATAAAAGGAAAAATAGCAACCTGAATTCATTTGGGGAACTGTGGTATGTTTTCAAAGATTACAAGTTTCCTCAAAAATATGTATCTTTTTCACATTACATTCTTTTGGCATTGAAATATGCAAATCATGGACTATTGAATTTTCTGTGGGGAAAAATAGTCAAACCTGTGGATCACACAAATTTTGTGTATCATATTTCTAAGGAAATTGCAAAACACTGTCCCAAAACAGAGATACAAGATCAAAAAAGAAGTGGCTCAGTTGTGTAGTAAGTGGAAGGAAGAAGGATGAATAGTTTGTAAGTTCTACTAGTACCACATACTTAAGAAACCTTGAAAAATGCCTCCAGCACATTGAACAGAATGTATGTGGATAATTTATAAGAAGATATAAACAAGAATCACATAAACAAAATTGATGTAAATGACTTGTGATCTGACTCACATCAGGGAGATCACAAAAACCATAAACATATTATAGTATTTGTAGAGCATTTTCAAACTATTAGAAAAATGAATGATCTTATGTTGGACTGGTTAAAGTTACTCTTTTCTAAAGAAGTTCTCCTATATCAAACAAACTTTTTCATGGTCAACTTCTTGCTTAAAGGTGATGAGAATGATACATATGACCAGAAATTGAAGACTGGGCTCTTTTTGCCTTTAAACCTCATTTTAATAATCTATGTTTCATCATACCAAAATTATGAGAATGACAAAACTAACCCAAGTTAATTTATTTATTTAGTTTCATACAAATCAAACTACAAAATTATTACTTTATAGAATAAAAATATGTAATTTAAAAATTGATTTAGGATATCAAACTGTAAAGTATTTCAAGAAAATTAATTTCTTAAAGTGTGAAGGAAGCGAAGCTAGTAATAAGAGTCTTCAAACTATACTTCAAAGCATTTATATTAGTTAAAAAATGTAAAAGTCAATCATTAGAACTGATTAGGTAGATAATATAAATAGGAAAATGAGAACAATAACATGGTGTTCAACAAAACCAAAAATTCTCAACTACCATAGTAAGGGCTATTTAACAAAAACTGGTAGTCAGGGAGACAACAAAGCACTTAACTATGTGCCAAGCACAATACTAAATACTGGATATACAAAAGTAAATTTACAGTCCCAGTGCTCAAGATTAGAATGGCCTTAGGCCCATTCCCAAATGGAAGTCTAGAAGGAATTCAAAAATGGGAGAATTTGTCCACATGATAGAAGGATATTACAAGGTAGGTAGGGCCTGGTTCTACAACAAATTCTGTGATTTGAATGCAACTGTGCCTGATTATAAAGTCCAGGGAATCTACAACATGGTTAAGAAGGAAATAAAGCTGCAGGGGAAACTGGAAAGCAGCCCAGAAGAAATTAGATTTAAACCTTAAAGGTCATATCATAAATAAATTAAAGGCCCAAAGAAGGAAATTCCTTTCACAAGTATGGGTATGGGAGGAATTCAACTCTATATAAAGCATAAAGTAGCAGAAAAAAATGAATAATTTTAGTTACCTAATACTGAAAATTTTTGCACAAACAAAATCAATTCAGTTAAAATTAAAAGAAATAGCTAACCTAGTCAAAAAAATCTTGCAGTTATTTTCTCTGATAAATATCTAATACTCAAGACATATACTCAACTGCTTCAAATACGTAAGAACGAGAACTATTTATTAATGAATAAAAGTTCAAAACATATGAACAAAAAGCAACATAATAAAATCATGTAAGCAACAGTTATAAAATGTAACAAATCATTAATAATTAGATAAATACAAATTAAATAATTCTTAATTTTTACCTTACACTTACCTGATTAATAAGGGTAACAAAAATTACAGCTATTTCAGGGGCTACAAACAGAGCTTCAAATTGTTCTAGTCATTCTAGAAAGTTATTTATAACTATACCCAAAAAGTTACTTAACTGCCTAGCCTTTGATCTACTATCTCTATAGCTTAAAAATAGTAAAGAAAGAGAAAAAGAAACCATATTTGTTAACAAATATTTATAACAACTTTTTTTGTAGTAGTGATGTGGGAAAGATTCCAATCTTTGATTCCCAACCCCCCCCCCCCCCCCAGTTAATGTAAATTACCCTTTGACTTACAAATCCTGGTCCCTTTGAATTCCAATAGAAGATCAGGACCTGTCCCAGCCCCACCCGGATCTGAGCCAACTTTGGGGCTACACCCAAAAGCCCCTTGAGCTAAGTCTCCTATTACAAAAGGGCCAAGCTGGAAACTCCTCTTTGCAGAGATTCCAAACATGGTAGCCATGTGAAGACCCTCTGTCCATTGGACCCTCTATCCATTGCCCTCCTTGTCTCTACCTTCACCTATCTCCTACTTCTAAACTCAATAATAAACCTCTTTTATCAGTCTAGCTCTCTGGGCCAATAAATGCTTTTATTGGGAATTCGCACCGCTGCTAGACCTCATATACCGCCGTATCCTTGCGCCAAATCCAAGGGGGTTGCAGGGGAACTCTGTTTGACTCCCTGTACCCCAAACCTGCCACTAGACCTTAACTAAAGCCTAATTTCATTTAGGTACCCCAAATCTAGACCTCAACATTTGGTCTACACCTCAACAGTAGCAAAGAATTGGAAGCAAAGGGGATAACCATCAACTGAGAAATGACTTAACCAATTATGGTATATGAATATAATGTAATATTGTTACAATTGTGACAGTTTTATAGAAAACTGGAAATACACATATAAACTAATGCAGAAGAAATTAAATAGAACCAGAAAAAAATATATAAAAAACAACAGTGTAAAGAAAAATAAATTCAAAAAAGTTAAGAATCCTGACCAGTGAAATAACCAAGCACAAGTCAATAGCATGGAAGATGAAGAAAATCATCCCCTACCTGACCAATAAGCTAATGAATTCAAATAATTATATACAAAGGCTTTGGGGATATGAATAATGACAAAAATAATTCCTGCCATCAAGAGCATCCTTTCTTGGGGTATAACGAGGGAAACAACATATAAATATTTAAATACAAGCTATACTAAGAAGAGATGAAAGACATTAGTTTCTGCGCATATAAAAACCAGAATGATGCTATTTAAAATATGGGAAATAAGTGGATATATTTTGCTTGGTTGCTTATTCATTACAAATTTTTTGCTTTTCCTTTTATTCAATGATCTTGTTTGGCTGAGGGTAGTAGGGAAGGAGAAGGTTTAAGGACAGTGTTACCAAAAAGAAGAAAATTAAAAAGGGCAATTAGTGTATTTAATAGAAAATGAATATAAGAGAAAGCAAGGAAACAGAGATAAGCCGAGTTTTTTTTTGTTTTGTTTTGTTTTTTTGGTTTAGATTTTGTTTTGTTTTTGTTTTTGCTGAAGCAATTGGGGTTAAATGACTTCCCCCAGGGTCACACAGCTAGGAAGTATTCCATGTTTGAGACTAGATTTGAACTCGGGTACTCCTGACTTCAGGGCTGATGCTCTATCCACTGTGCCACTTAGCTGCTCTGAAACACAGATAAACTGGAAAGCTTTGAAATAACAAATTGAATTTATTTTATACTTTAAAAAATAAATAAAACAAGATGTACTTAAAGATTCATTGTTCTACATGGAAGCTAGTAATAAAAATTAAAATAAAAGCAAAGGTTTATCATAAACTTAAAAATTTTAGAGACTGAAACTACCCAGTCCTTTTCCCTCTCTTTCCTTTATTTTGCCTCTAAAGTACCAAATCTACAGAGACTTCCTAGCTTATGTCAGGATTGAAGCCATAACTTTGGTCTTCTAGGATTAGTTTGTTCCTCAAATCATTCATACATTTACTAAATATTCAAGTGATTCATTGAGCAACAACTATATGCAAGGTCTTGTGCAAGAATTAAGTACAAATATATGAATTTTATGGAATATTATTATTTGGTAAGAAATGACCAACAGGATGATTTCAGAAAGGCCTGGAGAGTCTTACATGAACTGATGCTGAGTGAAATGAGCAGGACCAGGAGATCATTATACACTTCAACAACAATACTATATGATGATCAATTCTGATGGATCTGGCCATCTTCAGCAATGAGATGAACTAAATCAGTTCCAATGGAGTAGGAATAAATTGAACCAGCTACATCCGGTGAAAGAACTCTGGGAGATGACTAAGAACCATTACATAGAATTCCCAATCCCTATATTTTTATCTGCCTGCATTTTTGATTTTCTTCACAGGCTTATTATACACTATTTCAGAGTCTGATTCTTTTTGTACAGCAAAATAACTGTTTGGACATGCATACTTATTTTGTATTTAATTTATACTTTAATATATTTAACATGTATTGGTCAACCTGCCATCTGGGGGAGGGGGAAGGGGGAAGGAGGGGAAAAATTGGAACAAAAGGTTTGACAATTGTCAATGCTATAAAATTACCCATGCATATAACTTGTAAATAAAAAGCTATTTAAAAAAAGAATTAAGCACCAGTATTTAAGGGAGTTAAAAGAAACACTTCTTTAAAAATAAAACATGAGAAAATGACATATATGGAGAGAACTATTTGTTATGTTACTGATGGAGAAAAATTCTGTTAGAATTAATTATGTAGTCTTAGGCTGCAGAATCTATATTTGTTAAATAGTTATATTTTCTCCTTTCAAAATTTTCATATTTGTATTTGGACCATAATTATCACTCATTGAGATCTTTGGGTTCTCAGATTTGTTACCCAGTATAATTGCTATCATCATTTTTTGTCATTCACAAATTTGTTAAGTATACCATCTTTTTGTTCATGTCATTGATTTAAAAAAAGGTAAAAGGAAAGGAATGAAAAACAGAAGTCAACCAGCACATAATTAGAATCACATACATTTCTTCTAAGTTAACATCAGTTCATTAATCATCAGTCTTTGGAGGAGAACTCTCAATTATTCTGTGATACAATTACTATAAATTTAACAATTATTTAAAAGAGGAGGGACTGAGAAGTCCAGCAGAAGAAGGGCTGAGCAACTTATAATTATTTTGCCTATAGGAAGGTTTTATAACTTTTTGCCTATGGGAAAGTTGCCTATTCTTGGACAATTTGGGAAAGCTAGAGCCATTTTTTTTTTATTATTTTCATTACTATTTATTTTTCCAAATATATGCAAAGATACTTTTACACATTCACTTTTGAAAAACTGTGTTCCAATTTCTTCTTCACCTTTCCCCCCTCCCAAGACAGCAAGCAATCCAATCTTAGTCAAAAATGTGTGGTTCTTTTAAACATATTTCCATATTCATCATTCTGTGAAAGAAAAATCAGATCAAGGGAAAATCAAGGGGAAAAAACAAAAGAAAGGGAAAAAAAACCAAGCAAACAAATAAGAACAAAAAAGGTGAAAATGCTGTTCTTTGATCTACATTCAGTCTCCATAGTTCTCTCCATGAATGAAGATGGCACTTTTCATCCCAAGTCTAATGTAATTGCCTTGAATCACTATCCTGAAAACAACCATGTCCACCACATAATTTTGCTGTTACTGTGTACAATGCTTCCTTTGTTCCATTCACTTCACTCAGAATCAGTTCATGTAAGATTTTTCAGGCTTTTTTCGCATCAGCCTGTTCATCATTTCTTATAAAACATTAATATTTCATCACACTTATATGTCATCTTATTCAGCCATTCCTCAACTAATTGGCATCTATTCGATTTCCAGTTCCTTACCACCAATAAAAAGAGCTGCTACAAACATATTTTGTACATGTGAATCCTTTCCACTCCTTTATGTTCTCCTTGGGATACAGACCATTAGAGATACCGATGTATCAAAGAGTATACAGGGTTTTATAGAAAGTAGAACTATATAGAAAATAGAATTGGTTTCTCCAAATGAGATGATCTATAAGAATAAAGTATACTTAGTGAAAAAATGGTCTTTGTAAAAACAAAAAAAAAAAACAAACAAACAAAAAAAAAACCACCAAAACCTGATATATTTACAAGTGAATTCTATCAAACATTTAAAGAACCAATATTAAATAAATTAATTGGACTAATAAGCAAAGAATGGATGCTATCAAAATTGTTTTTATGAATCAAACATGATACAGCTACCTAAACCAGGTAGAATAAAACAGAGAAAGAAAATTATAGACCAATTTTATTAATGAATATGGATTCAAGGGTCCTAATTAAAATACTAGCTAAAAGATTACAACAATATGTTACAAATATTATACATTATGAACAAATGGGATTTATACTAGGAATGCAGGATTGATTTAACCTTAGTAGCAAATTATAAGATAATTTTTAAGTCTACAGCTATGTTAACTAAATCCCTGCAGTTTGGATGATTAGAGAAATATAATTTCAAACTTAACAAAATAGTAAATAGAATTAATCTCTAAGACCAAGGATAATAATACTTGATCATTTTTCAAACAATGTTCAAATGAATCTGTTCCTTTCATTTAAATGTAGGAGTTGTCTTTTTATTCATTATGCACAGAATTCTGATTTGGTTTTGATAATCCAAGGCCATTTCAAAGACAAGTCAATTTATGAAGACTTATGCATCATTACAGGAAAGAGATTGTCCCTGAATGTGTATATTTTAAAGCTGGGGAAGTGACATTGACAGTGGTAATTGATTTTATTCCTGACAAAACAATTATAGTTATATATTGCCTTTGCTTTAAAGCTTATTTTGATGTTTCAAATGCTTCTGTAATACTTAAGTGGAAAGCAAGGGAGAAAAAGGAAAAAGAAAAATAATTCTAAGGACATCCATCTGAGCTAGAAGTTTTGGTGCAGTTAGAGAAAAATAATGGTTCTATCAAATAGTTTGGTTTCAGAATAATTAGGAGTACTAAAATAACTAAAAAGAAAGAGGAAAAGTTTGGATATTGGAATTTTAAACAAGGTAGAAGTCAAAGTCTTGAACATTTACAGCTCTATTGACTGGCAAAAGAGCAATAATGGGCATCACTATAATTGGTATAAATCCAGATTAGGTACAAATTTGATATTTAAAATAGAGACAATCTTGTCATTTGTATTATTTTTTGATCTAGAAAAATGCTAAAACATTTGTGTTTTTTCTTTAATTATTACTTCTAGGGATTCTGTTATTTAAATAATATTTCATGGAAAACATCAAATGTCATTAACACTAAGATATTTTTCAATCCCATTTTTATGTCTTTTCAAGTTTGGAGTTATATATATAGCATGTGCTATATTAGAAAATATTTACCAGAGCCATAAGTAGAAGTTCTGCTCCTAATGAAAGTACCACAAAATGTGCCCAGGAAAAGTGATATCAAAGATCCTAAAGAAAGATATCAGGAAAAGTGATATCAAAGATCCTAAAGACTCTTTTTAAGACAAAATCAATTTGGACAGACATCCTTTATTTAAAAAAAACCTGGAATCTTGGAACACAGTTTATGTGAAGCAAGAAATCACTGGGACATCATCCTTGCAAAAGACAGGGGACTGCATAATGCTAGGGAGGCTATGCTAGGGCAAAAATCAAGGTAAAAGGGGGTAGAGGATGGCCTCACATGAGATGCTTTCAGCAGGGGTAGGAAGGTCTTTCTCTGGCTGTTTCTTAATTTAACTAATTATTATTGTTAACCAAATGCTAAATTCTTCCTACCTACTGAAGAAATACAAATGCTACCAGTATTCTTTCAGTATTAGGTCCCTGAGACAAACTTCTCCACTTCTTCAAACTAATTATAGCTCTAATGTTGACATGTGCTACTTATAGACATATGCAAACACAAGTATTTCTGAGTCTTTTAGTGTTAAGTGAATGGATGTTATCACTTTCAACTGAGTTACATAAAGACTTTATAGATTTTCTTAAATATCCCAACAGATAAGCTTTTCACAAGTAATGAAATATACTATTCAAGCAAATGAGAAACTCTCTAGCTATATTTATGCTAGCTAAATATTCTACAGTGTTTATCATTTTTTTCCTCCAAACTCTACCATTCTGCAACCTTAACAATCCTCTGCCTATTTAGGCTCTTAACTTCTATGTTTATTAATAAAGCCCATTTCATTTGGGATTGGGTCTGTTGTACCATTTCATGTAGAAGTTCATTCAATTCTACCGACTAATTCACATCATACTAGTTAATCTTTTATTGCTGAGAAAAGGCTTCTACAACCAGATAGCTATGTTATAGTCAGTTTAGAACTATATCTGGAGGGACAGTAAGAAAATTTGATACTGATTGCCTTAGATTAGAGGAAAAGAAAATTGTTGGTTGGTCTGTTAATTAAAGAAAATGAGGAAAAGAAAATTAAATTTGTAGACTTCCTTTCACCTGTCCAAAGCAACAGTGATCTATTGTTGTTTTTAACACCTTTCTCAAAAGATCTCTAGTCCTTAATAAGACTTTCCTACTTCATATTTTCTATAATGGCTTCTCTTGTGTATGTAGCTTCTTTTATTTCTTAAGGATAAGACTTGTAGAAATTGGACAAGAGTGATGTGAAAAATAAACTGTATTGAAAATTTTAAGTACAGGCTGAGAAGAAACAGGTTTCTTTTTCTTGTCTTTTTTATCAGTTTCAGAAAAATTATTTTTCCTTTCAAATAAAAATAGGATATTAATAATTAAGTATAATTTTAAAACATTTTTTTTAATTTTGAGTTTAAATCTTTTCCTTTCTTCCCTTATTCTCTCCCCCTTCCCTAAGACGGCAAGTAATCAGATATAATTTATACACATGCAATTATATAAAACATTTCCACATTAGTAATTTTGGATAAAAGACTCAAATAAAAAGCAAAAATTAAAGAAAGAAAGTAAAAAAAATATCATGTTTAAGTCTACATTCATTTAATATCAGTTATTTCTCTGGAGGTGTGCAATATGTTTCATCATTGTTACTTTAGAATTGTCTTAGATCACTGTGTTGCTGAAAATAGCGGTCATTCGTAGTTCTTCATTAAAAGATACTGCTGTTACTAGTTACTAGGAGAATTATTCTAGTACTTTCCATTTCATTATGCACCAGTTTATGTAAGCCTTTCCAGTTTGGTTTTTTTCCTGAAATCATCCTGCTTATCATTTTTTATGGAACAATAATATTGCATTATAATCATATATCACAACTTGTTTAGCCATTCCCTAGTTCATGACCTTCCCTTTGATTTCCAGTTCTTAGCCATCGCCAAAAGAGCTGCTATAAATATTTTTCTAAAAATTGATGCTTTTCTCTTTATGAATGTCTTTAGGATATAGATCTTCTAGTGATATTGCTAGATCAAAGGGTACATACACATAAGTATAATATTGAGAACGGCTTGATTAATAAAACACATTCGCTTCTGATTTTCATCAAGGAAACTGAAAAATATATATGATGTGTATGCAAAAATACTTATTCATATACATTTATTTATATGCATACTTTTTTACTATTTGGAACATTATTAAATTTTGTTTGACACTGGAGATGACAGTAAATATGATTAATTGCTGTTCATAATTGCAGTTTCATTCCAGTGGTTATTGCTTGTCAGTATCAATTAATAGCTCAACGAAAACCTCATTCATTTTAGAATATTAAAGAATGATGGCTTATGGGAATTATGCTAAGCTAGCACTTTCAATTAAATTTTGTATATTATAGGATACTGAATAATAGCGTATGGTTTATAATAGTAAGCAGCAATGGGTTATTGTTATATTGTAATTATCATAATTATGTATGTTTATCTGGAGAATGATAATTAGTTTTGTCATCATATTTAAAAATAGGCAATTGTGCTTAATTTTTCACTTAATATTCAGCTTTTGAGGTCCATTATATAAGAGCCTGTCACACTTAATTAATCTCAGCAATTTGTAGCCAAATATACTATGACTTGTGATATGTCCACAAAAGTGAAAGTGTTGATAGAAAATTACCTGATATCTAAGATCAAATGATGAAGTTTTTAATGTGCATGATTCATAGCTTGAAAATAAGTTTCCTATTTACTTTTCTATATTCTAAATACTTTACCATGAAGTAAAAGTCATATAAATTAATAAGAATAGAAATGAGTAAAACAGTGCCTGAATATAAAAAGGCATAAATTTTATGTGACAGAATTTCAGTTGAACACTAGCTTAATTTCTATTTACAGTGTTTACATTTATGGATGCCTTGATCAATTTTAAAAGTTGCTAAGTTTCCATGCTGTTTTCTTCAAGGACTATCTTCAAATCATTGAGTATTCTGTACTTTAATCTTTAGTACTCCCCATACTTCAAAAGTTCAAAATGGTGAAATTAAACAAATCATAAAAAGGAAGTAAATAAAAATGAAGGAAAAATGAAGGGAAATGAGTCCAGCATCTTTAAACATCATGCTCAAAAATTCACTTAACTAGAACTGAACAAATAATTAGCTTTGATAATTAAAGATGAAAATTTCAGAAATAAGGTCAACTAAATTGACCTCTGTTTATAGCAACACCCGGACCCTTATTCAGAAAGTCTGGTGGCTTGACTACAATAGCAATTACTTATTGTCTTAGAGTGGGACCAGTTGATTATGTGATAATAATCAATTATTGCAACAAGTAAAGTCAGAAGTGTCAAATTCATGGTCATCAGACTGCAATTATTCCCAATCAGATTAGAATTTATTGGAAAGTGTTTAATGAAATAAACAATAATACCATACAGCATAGATAATATTAATTTGTGGTTTTCTAAGCCAATATGTTCTTTCAGGGAGCCTTTGGTTTGACACTAGTAACCATAGTCAAATAACCTTTTTGGTTGATTTTAAAAGTTTACTATCTACTAAGTGTTCCCATTTCCATTATTTTTGTCAACTAAATGATAACATAATTGTCATACCAACTATTTTTTGGATAAGTAAAATTACCTTCTTTATTAGAATAAATAACATGATGGCAGAATGGAAAAAACTCTGAATACAAAATGATCTGAAACAGAATGAAATTTAAAGTGAGGGAAGAAGTTCACATTGGACTAGATAGTTTTTGAACTCCTAGTTCTGAAATTCTATAATTGCAGATAGGGGAATACGAAGAAAAAGTCATAGAATCATAGAAACTTTGTATTGGAAGGCATTTTATATTTCACCCAACCTCCAACTATATATAACAGTCTCTTCTATGTTATTCATGAAAATTAGTCATGAAGTCTCTTTTTGAACAGTGTCCCACTGACCACAACAAAACAGTCCATTCTGTTTTTTAAACAGCTCTAATTATTAGAAAGTTCTTCCTTACATGAAGCTAAAAATTTACCTCTTTGTAGCTTCTATTCATTTTTCCTGTTTACCTTCTAGAGCTATAGCAAATTGTTCTACTTTATTTTTTCATCATAGTCTTCAGATATTGAATATAGGTATGATACCAACTACAAATATTGTCTGTTTCAGTTCCTCATGTGACATGTTTTACAGAATCTTCACCCACTTGGGCTTCTGGATACATTTTAATTTGTCAGTGGGACATCTTGAACTAAAAATAATAATGCAAATAGTATTTTCAGACCACTGAATATTATAATAAGATTATTATCTACATTGTCATGGTTATTATACTTCAGGTAATGCTGCCTAACATTGCTTTCATTTTTGGTGAGCGGGGAATTTTGCTGAATAATTTTTAATTTATAGTCTAATAAAAGATCAATTTTTTATATTAAATGCATTTAACCAGTTCTCCCTAATTCTGTGCTTATGTAATTATTTTTCTAACCTGTATGTATTGCTTTTTCATTTGTGTCCATTAAATTTAATTTCAATTGTTTTGATCCATTGTCTAATATAAATATTGTACATCTTGATTCTTTCAACTAATACTTTTGTCTATATCATCTTTGTGACTAAGCCCCTGCTATGGTACCCTGTACATAGTAGGTACATAATAATTATTAAATTCAGATGAATTAACTAATTAATGGAAAACATGGTAGCAAGAATTGTGTTCATTTGTTAATACAGCAGTTATCAAATATGATAATCTCAGTGAAAAGTGAGGCATAATATAATCATAATAGAATGATAGCCTGACTACAGCCAATTCTAAACAAAATTTTAAAATAAGTAAAATTCTTTTACTCAGGTTGATTCATCTGGAAAATAGGGATAAAAATATCTATCTTACAGGGGTATTTTGAAGAGCAAATTTGATATTGTATATAAAGTGCTTCAAAAACTGTTTTCTTGAGGCATCTGGATGGTGTAGTGGATAGAGTGTCAGCCCTGAGTTCAAATTTGACCTCAGACACTTAATACTTCCTAACTTTGTGACTCTGGAGCAAATCAGTTAACTCCAGTTGCCTCAGAAAACAACAGACAGACAGACAGATTAATAGATAGATAAATGAATGAACGAATAAACCAACCTGTTTTCCCTTTCCCTCCATCCTCGCAATTTGTCTTTTACTTTGACTGGAGTAACTGGTGAATGCCCACATATTTTTTTCGACTCCTACCCCATGGTCATCTTCAGTCACTTAATCTGAGTAATAAGGGATGGAAACTATTATATATTCATTCTTATACCTCCCTGCCTTTTATTAGGACACTCTATACACTCTCTTTTTCCATCTTTTCTTATGATACATTAAAACTTTGAATCCTATATCAAATATCATCTCTTCTGGGAAATTATATTGGCACCCCTAAATTTTAAGATCATAAAATAATAGATATAGAGCAAGGAAGGATCTTAGGGATATTGAATCAAATTCCTTCATTTTATAAATCATGAAAATGACACTGAAAGAGCTTTAATGAGTTGCCCAGGATCATACTGCTAAGCACCTCTCTGAGGAAGGATATGAATGCAAGTCTTCTTGATTCCAAGCCCAACCTGTATACTGATTCATCTAATAATAACCTGACTCATAAAGTATCTTATTTTACTGTTACCTAATATACTTATCATTCAAAGTTGTCCTTAGACAGTTATTAACTCTGTGACCCTAGACAAATCATTTAACCCTGCTTGCCTCAGTTTCCCCATCTGTAAAATGAGCTGGAGAAAGAAATGGTAAACCATTTCAGAATATTTACCAAGTAAACCCCAAATGGACTCACGAAGAGTCAAGCATGACTGAAAGGATCAGCATCAATAAAAAATATATTCCTCATTTAATTTTGTATATTATAGTTCTCCATTTTGATCTTATACCTCCCCCCTGTACTATGAATTCCTCAAAGTTAGATACTTGTTCTTATTTAAACTGAGAGACTCCCATTAAAAACCTTCTTTATTAAAAATTCATTTACTCTCTCCCCACTTAAGTCACTGACAGATCTCAGAAGTCAAGTCAGTGATTTCCTAGTGAAGAAAAACCTGTCTGTGTGACTCAAATAGATACACAAATAACTGATCTCATGGTCCTTTGCAAAGAAAGATACAAAACTTTGTCACAACCATAATAGTCAAATGTTTTCCATAACAGTACACTAT
This sequence comes from Sarcophilus harrisii, assembly GCF_902635505.1. Lineage (NCBI taxonomy): Eukaryota > Metazoa > Chordata > Mammalia > Dasyuromorphia > Dasyuridae > Sarcophilus > Sarcophilus harrisii. Next base: position 406,134,816 of record NC_045428.1, on the reverse strand, counting down.
TTTCCATATTTATTTCTTACTAATTTAATACAAAAGCCTGAAATCCTAGACTTAATGGTTTCATTTTCATAGAGAATTCCTTATAAGAAAATTCCTCTACCACTGCTGATTAGTACCTTCTCTTCAATTTAGAATCTTTGCAGATTTTTGGTGAACTGAGAGATTAAATGTCCTCCCTGTTATGTGCCAGGAACAGGACTTGAATATTGGCCATCCTGAATCTGAAATCAAAGCTCTATGCAATATATCATACAAATATATTACTTTTTACTTTTCAAATTACCTCTTTAAAGTGTTCAGAATAAGCCTGATTGATATTAAAAATTCATCTTCATGCTATACCTATAAACCAAAGGATTATGCTGTATAAGACATTTCTAAAGGTTATTTAACCTAAACTCCTGGCTCCAGGGATAAACAAATATTAACTAAACAGAATTAGGGAAACATTACAAATTATCAAATTGAATGATTTGGAATATCTCCAAAGTCCCTTCTGGGTCAACTACGTAGCATAATGTATAGAGCCTGACCCTGGAGACAAGAAGACTTGAATTCAAATCCAGTCTCTGACATTTGTCAGCTGTATGACTTCCAGTAAGTGACTTAACTCTATTTGCCTCAGTTTCCACATGATAAAATGAGCTGGAAAAGGAAATGGCAAATCATTTCAGTATCTTTGCAAAGATCACAAAAAATCATTTATGACTGAAATGACTTAATAATAACAAAGTCCCTTCAGGTCAAGTCTTAATACTTTCTTAAAGTACTGAAACTTTTATAATAAAACTTTACTGCAACATATCTGTTACATATATATGCAAAAGACCTCACTACATTACACAAATATTTATAATCTTGATAAGTCTATTCCTCTTGATATTTTGTACACTTCAAGATCCATAACTTGTATTTGGCATCAATTTCTCGAATAGAATTAACTAAGATGTTTTTGTGGGCAGCAATAAATTATTGAGTTGTTAAAGGCAATAAGTATGTCCCCTTTTTCTTGATATAAGACTATGTAACACATAGTCATTGGTAGATATAGGTAAAATATAAGCTTTTCAACCCATAGGCCAGAAATCTATTCATTAGTGCTTTCTCTGATGATACAATGAAATTTGAAATTTCCCCTCTGGTTAGGACTAAATGAGTGTTAAACTGGCTTCTCTATTCCTAGCAATTTGTGCAAACTGATTTTCCTCAATGGTTTCTAGGAAAGAAAAAAAGGGCCATCTTTTAAAATTAAGCAGAGAAATCTTCAAGCTGTTGAAAGATATTTTCTCTCAAGAACTCAGTAACTGAAATGCTGCTGTTCTAATAAAAAAGTTTCTTGAAACCATAACTCTTGCCCTAATAGAAATGAGGAGACACCAATTGCATGATTCTGAAAGTACTTATGCTCATAAGCATTAAGATAATCTTTTTCTCATTTAAGCAAATTTCAGAACAACCTCAGAAGTTGGAAGTGAGTTAGGAGATAGTGATATAGCAAGTACTCCAGAGAATTGGGGACATTTAGAGGGCAAATCTACTTTTTTTTTTTTTTCTGGTGCTCAGCTCTGATATTCAAATCAAGAACTGTGGCAATAAGGAATCTAATAATACAGTGGGAAATAGGTCTGTTCTGTAGAATGAGAGGAAGACACAAAGGGAACAGATGGTGATAAGTTTGAAGTGATAGGGCAAAGCATTAAATAATCGTTGACAAAGCTTGCCCCCAGTTATAATAGCAGTGGCACAGCTTAAACTATTTTTTTTCCTTTTAAATTGTGCATAGACTTTCTTTGCCTACTAATAAGTCTTCTGAGGTTAAAGTCAGTTTGCACTCTGACTGCTTTTCTCTGCTAATATAACATGGCCTAGTCTGGATTTAGAAGAGAAACTTAGTTTGTTTAACTCCTGGATTGAGGGCAATGCAGTTTCGATTTCTGTGTGTCATTTCCAATCAATTCTTTTCCAGACATGGCTGAAATGAATTTTATAGAAAGCAACTTGCCTTCAAATATTCTCTTCTGGGTTTTGTGCATTAACTAGAGAAAACTGAAGAAAAGGGAAAGCTATATCGTATAGTAAGGAAAGCAACCATCTGGAGTCAGGAAAGAACTAAAATCAAATTCTATACCTGACACTTACAAGCTGTACCACAGTCAACTCATATACTGTCTGAGTCTCAGTTCTTTCATGTTCAAATGAACTAGTAAATCCCTAGCTATCATGCCCACCAAAAAGACTTATTGTGAGGATTAAATGAGACAGTACATGTAAAGGGATTTGTAAACTGTAAAGCAATATACAAATAAATACTATCATTCATTATTCTTCAGTAATGTCAATAATTCTATATCAAAGATTTTGGCCAACTTTATTCTTCATTTTTAGTAAAGATTGACTAAAAGTAATTTCTTATATAGTATTAAATTTTGGTACATAGAAAGATGTTATCTTGATCACATTCTTTTAGATTGGTCTGATTCTCTTTAATCATCTAGCTAATATTCATGGAAAACTTCTAGACTGCTCCCTGAAAGGACAACTTCAAATACTTCTCTTTACATGTATTGAAAATAGAGTATCACGGAATTTGAGAGTTAGAAGAAGCCTAAGAGACCATCAACTCCCACCCATGTATTTTTGGAATCTGCAATATGATACCCAACAAGTGGTCATCTAGTTTCTGCTAACAGATCTCCAAAGAAAGGGAACTTACCATATTTTTAACATGATGGTGGTACAGATACATGAAAAAAGCTATTGTGTTTCCCTCAAATCCTCCCTTAGATAAATATCTCTAATTCTTTCCACCAATTTTCAGATCATATGGACTCAAAACCCTTAACTATTTTTATTGCCATCCTCCAAATACTCTCTAGATTGTTCATATCTATTAAAGGAGATATTTTCTTTCCCACCCTTTTAGTTATCTATATAATGAAAACAGAAATGTTTTTATTAAAAACAAAACCTTGCAAAGAAAAAAAAAAAGTGGAACTTTTTGATATTTTCCAATCTCAATCTGCTACCATTACCCCCTTCCCAGTGTTCCAGGAGGCTTGCTATTGGTATCTGCCATCAACTTCTAGGGTCAAGAAAGATCCCAAGGTTTGTCATTTTATAACACTCCAATTTCTCCATTGTGATTGGAGAGCTGCAATTTCCTGTTATAGTTCTGAGCCCCATAAAACTGAAGGCAATGTAATCCTAATCCCAGACAGAACTAATAATCTGACCAATTAGCCCTGAAAAGACATTGAGCATTTTTTTTTTTTTTTTGCTAGAAAGCCCTCAGAATTGCCAGGCATATTTATAATTATGTTGGCTATATAATTGCTAATGAAATTCCTGATTCTTGAAAACCTTGAAATCCTGGTTGCTATTGTTTTATTTTCTAGTGGATGAATTGTAATTTCCAAGGAGTTGAGTCTCTTCTGGGGGGGGTTACAGAGAAAGGGTCTTAGATAGACATTCTATTCTTTGCTCTTGAAATTCAAGCTCACTACAGGAAGTGCTGCATTCTCAAGATATTTGAATTCTGGTGGTCAGTTAAAATTATTTGACTGTATTTCACCTTTGCTCATATTAAGAGGTTTTTACTCCTCAATGAAACCAAGGAATATGCTTTTTCCCCCTCTGGGGCAACTGGGGTTAAGTGACTTGCCTAGGGTCACACAGCTAGCTAGTGTTAAGTGTGGAGGCCAGATTTGAACTCAGGTCCTCCTGATTTCAGGGCTGGTACTCTATCCATTGTACTACCTAGCTGCCCCAAATATACTTAAAAAAAACCCAATGGATCATTACATAATATTAATACTTTAGTTAACTTTCAACTTTTTAGCTGTGTGATTTCAGACAATTTATTCAACAACTTAGTATCTTAGTTTTCCTAATATATAAAATGGGCTTAAGGGGCAAATATCAGTGGGGGTTTGTAAGGGAAAGTTTATAAACCAAAAAGTATAAACATAATTATTTTTATCACTTCATTCTCATATTTTCCAAGGAAATATAAATAATAAATAATTCTAGGGGGAAATACTGTCATACTATTTATTTTAAAATTTAATGTTTCATAGATTATTACAAAAATTAACTTTTTGTAGTTGAACAAATTTGTTAGCTCATTTTCTGTATGCTCTAAGAAAGCAACTCCAATAAAAAGTACAACTCCTATAGCCATTCGAAGAGTAGGGATGATATATATCTCATCCCATTCCCAAATAATTTTTATCTCCTATGCAAAGTCTATACATTTTTAAAGTTTTTAATTCAATGTAACTTAGAGTCAAAATGTTCAATGTCCTGATATCTTTCTTAAAACATTGCTTTTAAGTTCTCATGGATGAATATTATGGCTTGGCATTGGTGCTCAATAGTGTTGTCTGTGATAAGGATTTGATTCTAATATAACTTGTCACCTCAGTTCTACTGGCTATTCTGAGATTTCTATTTGTAGGATTATGATTTGTCACCTGTCAGTTCAAAAAAGACAGTGAGTTTAAGGATCCAGTAAGTGTTAAGTTTTGGAAGCTTTCAATGATATGTTATGGAATAATCTATTTTGATGATTAAGTTCACAATCCGCAAAGGTACTGTTTTTATTATACTCATTATATTAAAAATAATGTAATATTATTTGGGAGATAGCCATGTGTATGGATATTTTAAAATTTTCATTTCCTTAACTCATTTTGAAAAAAATATTGATTTTATTTACATTACAAATTACTTTACAAATATATGTATTCTCTATGACAGGCCACTTGCAATAAAGTAAAACAATTAAATAAGATTAATGATATGTTGACATTATTGGAAAGTGCTCACAACATTTCACATCTGTAACACTCTCATCCACCACCTTTCTATTTTACAAACCTAATAAAAATGTATTTGCTTTCTCTCCCATCTCTAACACCACAGAAAAAGAAAAGAAAAACAAATTCCTTTTAGCAAAAATGCATAGTCAAGCAAAATAAATTCATCTGAGAAATATATATCTTACAAAATAAATTCATCTGAGAAATATATATATGTTATATATACAAACATGTGCATGTGCACACATGAATGTAGGTATATATATATATATATGTATTTATATGTATATGTGTGCATAATCTGTCATGGATAGTATGTTTCATTATTAATCCTCTATAATCATAAATAGTTTCTGTATCACATAATTCTTACAACTTTAAAAATATATTTTAGTATCATCATTGCAATTGTTGTCCTGCTTGTATTCCTTTCATTCTTAGATTATAAAAGTCATCAAAATTGTTCATTTTTAAATATTATATATCATACTACATATATACTATATATTATCTATACTACATTATATAATATACATGATATGATATAATATGATATATTATGATATAATAAAATAATACTCTATGTTATATATAGTTGTTCAGTCATTTCAGTCATACCTGACTCTGTGAACCAGTTTGCCATTTCCTTCTCCAAATCATTTTATACATAAGGAAACTGAGTCAAACAGGGTTGAGTGGCTTGTTTGAGGTTACATTTGAATTCAGGTTTCCCAGCTCCAAGATGGGTGCTCCATCCATGGTGTCATCTAGCTTCCTAAATACAGACATATATCATATACCACATATTCACATACACAAAGATGTATATAATTTTTTCTAGTTCAGTTTATTTTATATCATTTTGCATGTCTATGTCTTTTTTAAATAATCATTTTTTTCATTTCTTAAAACCTAAGAGTATCCCATCATATTCTTATACCATAATTCTGTATACCATATTCCTTAAATAGTGAGCATTCCCTTAGCAAGTTTTTTGCCATTACAAAAAGTACCACTATAAGTAATAATTTTTCCTCTTTTTTATCTCCTTTTGTGTCAGTGTCCAGAAATTGTATAATTGGGTCAAAGAGCACATACTGTTTAGTTTTTTGTGAATAATTCCAGATTGCTTTCTAGAATAATTGAACCTATTCACTTTAAACAACAGTATATCAATGTACTGCTTTCCCCACATCCAACATTTATTATTTTCCTTTCTTATCACCTTTGCCTTTTTGATGGGTGAAATAGAACCACAGAAATATTTAATTTTCATTTCTCTATTTAGTAGTGCTTAGAAGCAGTTTTTTCATGACTTGATATTCTGGGTTTCTTTTCTTTAGAATTGTCTGTCCATGTCCTTAGATCATTTATGTTTGGGCAATAGTTCTTACTCATATATATTTATATCAATTTGCTACATGTCTTAGAAATTAAATCTTTTGCAGAGAAACTATTGCAGTGTTTTTTTCTTTTAATCTTAGCTTTATTGAATTTATTTAGGTAGAAACTTTTAAATTTTATGCAACCAAAATCATTCTTTTTATCTTCTGTCTGTGATCCTTTCCATTCCTTGTTTGATTATAAATGTTTAGTCTATCTATAATTTTAATATTTCTCTAATTTGTTTATGATGTGATCTTTTATATCTAGATGATATACTCATTTGGCTCTTATCTTTATATGTCAGGCTTGGTCTAAATCTAATTTCTCCAAAACTACAGTCTAATTTTCCCATCAATTTTTTTGTCAGATAGGAAGTCCTTATCACAGTAACTAGAATCTTTCTTTATATGTAATACATGGGTACTTGATTCATTTGTTTCTGTATGTCGTGTACCTAATTTGTCTATTGATACCTCTCTCCCTCTAACTCTCCTTCTCCCTCTCTCTTTCCCTCTCCCCCTCCCCCTCCCTGTCCTTTTCCTTCTTTTCCCTCTCCCTCTCCTTCTCTTTTTTTCTCTCTCCTCCTTCTTCCTCTCACTCTCCCTCTTTTTCTCCAGTACAAAATTGTTTCAATAAGTACTGGTACATAATGTGATTTGAGGTCTGCCACTTCTAGGGTCCCTTTTGTCCTCATTTCTTTGTATTACTTCTGTTAAAATTCTAGATTTTTAACCTAATATGCAATTTATAATTTTTTTCTAATTCTATAAAGTAATCCTTTAGTAGTTTGATTTGTATGACATTGAAAAAGTAAATTGACATAGTTATATTATCATTTTGCTTTTGTTGGCTCATTCAGGACAAGCAATATTTTCCAAATGTAAATATTTACTAATGTATTTATATAGTTCTTATATCTGTCTTAAAAGATAAGTTCTCATGTATTTTCCATAGTCTATCATAATTTTAAATATTAGAATTGCTCTTTCTAGATCTTCTTGATGGCTTTTACAAGTAACATGTAGAAATGGTGATTTGTGTGGATTTATTTTATATTCTGCATGTATATTGAGGTTATTAATTGTGTCAAATAATTTAATTGACTCTTTATGGTCATGTATACTATCATATTTATAAAAAGCTACAATATTTCCCTCTTTTACTATGTTTGTTTATTTGATTTCTTTTTCTTGTCTTTTTCATATTCAGTGATTTTAGTACTATGCCAATGAGATGATGGACATCTTTGTTGATTCCCTGAATTTATTGGGAAGGATTTTAATCAGTCTCCATATGTATGATGTTAACTCAATTTTAGATACATTTTATTATTTTAGGAAAAGATCCATTTATTTCTGCTTTCTATTGTTTTTAAGAGAAATGAATACAGTATCTTATTACAACAGTTTGAAGTTTTTTTTTGGTCTTTTTTTGTACAACTGTTGATATAATCATGATTTTGTTATTTATGTGATTAATTACATTTGTAGATTTCTTAATATTAAACCAATCCTGAATTTCTGGTATGAATCCAACTTTTGCTTTAGTCACATTTTATTTTATTTTATTGCATCTATCTTAGTTAGAGATATAACTTTTGTGTTACCCTTTCTGGCTTGTTTATCAAGGCCATATTTGTGTCATGGAGGAATTCGACAAGATCACTTCTTATGCCATTATTTCAACCAAATTATAGAATATTAGAATTAATTGTTTTTTGAATGTTTGCTAAAATTCAGTTGTGAATTCATCTCATCTTAGAGGTGTTTTGTTTTTTTTTTTTTTTTGGTTTGGTTTTGTTCTTTTCCCCTCTTTGGAAGTTCATTTAGGGTTTGTTCAATTTCTTCATCTGAAATTATGGAATTGTCTATTTCATATTCTGTTCATTTGAGCATTTTAAGTATTCATTTATATCATTTAAGTTATTGTATCTATTTGCACATAGTTGTATACAACAGTTTCTCATGATGTCCTTTATTTCTTCTTCTTTTCTTATGAATTCTCCTTTTTCAGTTTTGAAATGGATAATTTTACTTTTCCTCTTTCATATTTCTATTCTTTTAAGCTAGCAAGTTTATCTATTTTATTGTTTTCCCTTAAAATATCCCTAGTGTAATCCTTATATTCTTATATGTGGATTTTTGTTTGTTTTATTTTTGGCATAATTAATTTCTTTAATTTTCAGGGTTTCTATACTGATGTTTAATTGAACTTTTTCTATCCAGTGGTTTTCTAGTATTTTTAGTTTTGTTTTACCCCCAATTCATTGATTTATTCTTTCTGTTTTTGTTAATAAAAAATGTTTAGAGAAGTACATTATTCCCCTTAAAGACTTTTGTCCACATCCCCAGCGTGTTGGTATGTTGTCTTGTTATTGTCATCATTATTAAATGAATTTTCTAACATTTCTATTATTTGTTTTTTAATCCACCATTTTTTTAGATTTAAGTTATTTAGTCTCCAGTTAATTTTTCAATATTTTTTAGGTATTCCTTTATTTAACAGTATAGGTTGTATATGATATTTTTTTCTTTTCTGCACTTGTCGGTGAAGTTTTGATATCCTAAGTTATGGTCAATTTTTGTCAAGGTGCCACATAGCTAAGAATATCTATGTTCATTTTTATTTCCATTCAATAATTGTCAGAAGTCTTTATATTTAATTTTTCTAAAATTCTATTGAGACCTTTAATTTATTTTTTGATTATTTTGTTATTAAATTTACCTAGCACTAAAAAGGGGGAAATTCAGATTGCCAATTAATAGTTTTATTGTCTATTTCATCTTGTAATTTATTTAGAATTTTCTTTAAATATTCAGAAGCTAAGCCACTTAGAGCATATGTTATGTTGAAATCAATACATTGCCTAGGTTAACTTCAATCAAAATGTAAATTTCTTCTTGATCTCTTAATAAGTCAATTTTTACTGTTGCCTTATCTGAAATCATAATTGCTACTCCTGCATTTTTGTGTTCAGCTGAGGCATTATTTTATTTTATTTTATTTTAATTCTGTGTCTTCATGTTTCAAGTGTTTTTCTTGTAAATAGCCTATTATTGAATTTTCTTTCTAATTTAATTGGTTAATCTCTCATTATTAGTTTATCCCATTTACAGTCACAATTATATAGTTAACAACTCACTTCCATCAATATATTTTGTTGTGTACTCCTTTGACTTTGAGCTTTCTAAAATTCTCTACCCAATGGGGTCCAAGTTATATATAAAGAGCCTCTCTCCAGAGCTCTTGATTTTGTGTGTATATCAATGGAACACAAGTACTATCAATGAATTTTTTCACTTCTTCTTGCTACATGACTAACCCACCTCTTTTTCTAGTCTTATATCTCTTTAATGTTCTTTATGCCTTTCTCCCACATAGTTCTGAATTGTTAATATTCTGCAGCTTCTACACACCCACAAAGTTACTCTCCATTGCCCTACAGGTGACCTGAAATTTTAATTCTTCATAAACTATAGTGTTCCATGGCTCACCAGAAAAAAAAAAATGAATCTTTGTTTCAAAAGGAAGTTTGAGGTCATTAAAATGGCTGGCAAATTTCCTAAAGCAAACCAACCTGATCTCTTCTTCCTGTTATATTTTGGCCTTACTTTTTTGTTGTTTTGCTTTGTTGTTTTTTTCTTTGCTACCTATTGTGTATATCCAATAAAATAGTTATCAATGAACCAACTCTCCAAATAGTCTAGCCAGGTCCATATTATTGTCTTGACAATAGCCATTTTTCATCTATTTGATTCTGCATGAATAGTTAGTTTGAACTCTTGTGGAATTATGGGTCTCATTTAGGAAGCTGAACAATATTCCAGAGTTTGACTCAAGGGGGACATTACCATAATGAAACAAATTCAGATAGGTATCATTGTAGCTATACAGAATCCCTCTTCAATTTGTATTCTATGCTGGATTTATCCACAATGAGGGCAAACACCTTTTGTCAGTATATATTAACCTATTTTAGGCCTTACTTGATAATAATAATCAAAAGATCATTAAAGAAGATCATCTTTGCTGTTACTCCTTTGATGGAATCATGTATAATTTTGATATCTGTATAGGAGATAATTTGCTGAGGAAGATTTCTTAAGGAGGCATATTGCTTTACAAACCACTTTCTTTTAGAAAAAAAATAATCAAATTAGAATCTTGTATTATTTGAAGTTCTTGTGAATTTTTGGAATATAAAAGATATGGTCTTCTCTAGAATTTTGTTTGTAACAACCTACCCTTTTTCCTTATGGCAAAAGGCATCCTCAATGATGCATAGGTCATTCTCACAAATATTTTAGAGATATAAGAAAATAAGTATATGGAATTGGTTGTTACTGGTTTTTCAGGGATTTTTTTTGGTAAAAATAAAATATTTAATCTTTTCCAAGTAATAGATATCTTCCCTTCTATCAGATAACTTTAGAATTAGTGTCTCAACACCTTAAAAGTGTGTCAACTCCATCATGGACCCATACATATATATATATATATTATATATACATACATAAATATATATTATAAAGAGAATAAATTAAAGGTAGTCAAAAGGATGACACTGGTTTTGATGGGGATCGATAAAGGCTTTCTGTAAAAAGATGGGGATCTTTTTATAAATAAAGGCTTTCTGTAAAAGGTGTGATCTCAGAGAAAGCCAAACTTGAGGGGAAATCAGGGAAGATGTCCAGAGATGTAGTTATTTTGTTCATGGCAGCTAGATGGCACAATGGATAGAGTGCTAGGATTAAAGTTGGGAAGGCTCTGGGCAAGTCACTTAATCTTATTTTCCTCAGTTTCCTCCTCTGTAAAATAAGCTGAAGAAGGAAATGGCAACCTACTCCAGTATTTTTTCCCAGAAAACCCCACTTGGGGGTCCTAAAATATTAGACATGACTGAAATGGCAACAGATGACATCTGTTTGCTTATATGCTTTTTGGGGGAGTAGACTATATAGGTATTCATTACACACATGGTTATTGCATGTTGTTTCCATTAGGCTTTAAGCTTCTTGAGAGTAGGGGCCTTTTTTTTTTTTTTTGCTTTACTTTGCATATCCAAACTTAGTGTATTGTTGGCATGTGGTATATGCCTAATAAATAGTGATGGATAGATGAAAAGAGAAGTAGAGATAAAGCCAAAGAAATAGATAGGCACTACTAAAATTAAATAGAAACAGAGTACTTAGTAGGAAAGATAGAGAAAAAGACTAAGGTAAAGTTGAGAGGCAGATGTGATGCCTTACTATAGTTTATTATACAAAATTTAACAGATCTTTACTTTTTTCTATTTATTGCTTTTAATGTCCTTTAAATGATCTGCTTTAGCTTGATTTCATTCTAAGCTTTCTTGCTTTTTCCCTTCATTTTTTTTTACTGTTTTCTCACTCAACAATATCAATCATATAATTTTACCATCATCTTCCACAAAAAATTTTAAGACAGATATAGCTTTAAACAGTTTTGTTTTTGGCTGCTTATCTCTTTTCTTAATAAGAGAATGGAAAATTTGCAGACTAAGAGAATGTCTAGGTGCTTTTGATCCCTTTGAAATAATAAATTCAAATTAGTTAATTTTTTTGATTAATAGTGATAGTCATAATCTTTAATATACTTCCTATTTTTAAGCCTCAACAAACTGTATGGTTAAATTTGAAGTTGCCACTATCGAATGTCATATCTTCTCATTTTTATTCTTTATTCTAATTTGGTATTAATTATTTATCCTTGCTCTGGGTAAGTTGGTGTTTTGATAGTATCCCAATAAAAGATTCCCAAATGACTTATATGTCAGTAACCAATATTTCCTATCTGTTATAAAATATTTAATTCCAGTTTTCAAATGTTATTTGGTATTCATCATCTACTACTTCCTAACTCTATTTTTAAAAGTAATATTTATACCTAAGGATGAGACTTCTATGCAATTTTTAAGCCTTTGGCTTCTCTCATCTCTGTCATTTGTTTTCTGGGCAACACAGTTTCTTGTCTTCCTGCCTTTCTTCCTCCTTTCCTCCCTCCCTTTCTTCCTGCCTCAAGATCTTGGGATTCATGGGCTAGTTTTCTTTCTGGGTCTCATTGATTGGCCAAGAGGTCCCGGCCAAGCCCACTTGATCTTTCTTTTGGTCCCTATTACCTTGGCCAAATATCCAGAAGTTTTCCCCTCCCAGATTCCTTTCATTTATTTATTTAGAATAGGGAAAAACAAAAACAAAGAATGCCATTTTTTGCTTCATTTCTTTCTTACCTAAACTTCATCACTGAATGGATAGTTGTCTCACTCTGAGACCTGTTAAGGGCCTTAGATTAAAAAGATCCAGGTCTCCCACTGCATCCTGAGCCTTCTCCATTTGTCCTGTTCTGTATCTGATCACTGGATCCAGATATTTCCAGAGATGGAAATAAGGTTGGAGACTTTTGACAGCCCTTCCTCACTCAAATACAATTCACTAGCTTGTCATGGCATCACCTTTCTGATATCACGGTCTTCTTCCAGAAAAAAGGACAAACAATAACCAATATATTTATTATCATCCTTCTCTAGAATCCACCTTTACATTGAAGTCGCTAAGTGTTATGTTGTTTCCATTGGGAGTTACTATGAATTTCTTTGAGAGGTAGCCCGTTAAATTGGATAAAGAACTAGACTCAGGAACCAGTAAGACATAGAACCAGGTTCACATCTTGTGTCTGACATTGTTTTTCATACTTGACAAGTCATTTAAATTCTCAATACCCTAGGTAAATCATTAAGACTATAAACTACAGAGAAGGTACTGCTCTGAGTTAGTAAAAGTTTTCTCATGTGCAAGTTCGTTAAACTGATGAGTTCAGTTTTTCTCTCCATCAAGTTCATCATAGAATTTCTCCATTTTATCTTTTGTAATAAGACATTGATATACAAATTACAATTATCTTCATTATGGCCTTTTGCCAAGTGGTATTGTATGCACTACTATATAAATGACCGAGTGTCCCATGCAATGATGTTTCTTGTTGCCTCTGAATAAACAATAAAACCAATTTCAGCAACTCCTTTGTTTTCTCTCCAGTAAAAACCAGTGAACTGCTCTCTACAAGTTGTTTTTGTTTTATCATTGTTTCTTTAGTTCAATGTCCACGGATTCATCATAGGCTCCTAGCTAGTATTATCTATGTTACTATAAAGAGGTAGTCTAAAAGTTGTATATACTCTGCTCACTACCCCCTTCTTGCCACAATACACTTCCATTGCAGAAGCATGAGAGAACCAAATAATTAATCAAGTGGTCAATGTACTGCTAATCAGCTTCTCTATATCAAATTTGTTGTCAGGACCATATACCTAAAGACTTCACAACATAGTAGAATCTGGCAAAGATTATGCCCTACTCCATAGCCTTTGAGAAACCAGGTAGTCCTCAGCTTGGTAAAGTATTGGAGCAGAGCTTTGCTGAGTTTTCAAACCAGAAATGGTTGCTATCTTCCTGGAATCTTTTTTTCTTTTTTTACTCAGCCATTTATGCTACTCCAGTACATAGATTTCAAGAGGAAAAAAATACTAATGATCTTTTAAATCTGAAATTCTTTAGCTGCTCTATTCTTAGTTAATAAACATTATAAATAGTTTCTGCTTCTTACTTGGAGATCTTCATTTTATAAGGAAATACATCTCCCCTGAAAAGAATAGAAATTGACTTCATCGATCTGTTGAGCAAGATTTTTGTCTTTTTATTTAGAAAGATATCTTTGAACATCATTAGATTTTACAGTTCCTCTGAGCTTGATGTTTTCTGATTCCAATCATGTAAGACCACCCCAATACATCTGTCCAAATAGATAAGTAATGAAAAAGGGCTGTACCACAAAGACAGAGATGATGTTCACTCAATCAGAGTAGGAACATCAAAAATCCAGAGGTTTCTGAATACAGCACTAAAGAGAATTTTTTGACCACCCAAGATTTCCAGTTGACATATTTCTTTATCATGGAATTTTTCTGTTCATTAGATTTTGGCAGTGTCACATGGGCACTGCAAATGAGGGTTCCCAGAATTCTTGAGTTTCTGTTATTATTATGTTTTGCTAATAAGCTCCTAAGTCAGTATGCTTTTTCCTCTGTGTATGTGTGTTCTGGTGATACGGTGCAATATGACAGTGTATCATCTTCGCCTCAGGTTATCAGCAGCTTGCAGTGTGACAGTAGTAAGATGGAAGAAGGGGCCCATCTCTAGTGAGCTGATTCTAAAAAGAAAAGAAAAGCAACCCACATTTCTTGGTTCATCTCCCAGATTATAGAAACTGACTGCCTCATTAATGATTAAAACAGCAGCTGTTAATGTCTTGGAGCAGGTTGACCAGTTTAATTATCTTGGAATCTGGCTGGATTCCTCTTTCCATTTAGTCAGCATGTGGACTTCATTCTCTCCAAATGGAACTTAGGACATGGAACTATGTGAATGAAGTCAGAAAAAAAATCAAATTATTCCAGAAAGCCAAAGTGTCTCCTACTCTAGATTTTATAGAGATTCTATGCGGATGGATATTCTAATAATTACAAATATTATGTAACTAACTTGTCATCTATTGTTTGTTTTATTAGTATCCACTTTTCAGACAAAAGCCCAGTTTTTGTTTTGAATTTTTCCACATAGGAAAATCAACATTATCTCATTTGAAAGTTGAAGCAAAACCATGGCTTGTCAAGATATTTAGTAAGCCATATTTAATAGCTAATCACAATATTAGATTTGAGGATTCTAATGACTCCCTTAAATTTGCCTAGAGCCAGTGCAGAATATGAATTCTAAGTACCTACTTTGTGAGAGTTTTAAACATCAGCTACATTTCATTTACTTACCCTTTCCTTGATATCTACTGGGGAAACAGGTCTGGAAGAAGTTATACAGAGTTTGTAGAGGCAATAGAAATATAAAATTATAACTTCAAGTTTATTAAGACTTTCCTATAGTATATTAAAATGATTATAACTTGATGCAAAATAAAAACACATATCTTGGTAAAAATTAAAATTTACATATAAGTTCAATATTTTCCCTCTGTGACTTCTTCTATTGTTTTTATTCTTTTATGTTTCTGTAGTTAATTTTGAAAGTGATCTAGTTCTGCTTTCTTCATATTTTACATATTCTAAGTACCTATTTATATTCCTCACAATTGTGATAGTTAATTAAATTGTAATATTATATTGCATTGATGTATCACATTTTCTATAACCATTTTCCAGGTATTGGAAAGTTAGGGATTTTTTTTATTCTTTTGAAATGTCAAATAATGTTGTTATAAATATATGTGAACAATCAACTCTTTGGATGTAAATTCCTTGAGCATAGGAATTATATCACTTTTGTATTTGTATCCCAGTGACTAGGATACAGTAGAGGCTTAGTAAATACATGATTGCTTGCTAACTTTTTAAATTTCCCTTTTAGACAATGTTTGAAAGTTATACTCCTGAAAATCAAATCATTGTTGGGGTGAAAGAGCATGATAATTTTTGTAATTTCACTTTGACAAATTGCTCCCAAATTAAGTTGCCAATATACAAATACATTCATTGATAATGGATAGGTGTACCTCTCCATTATCAAAGGTTATTCAATAACCTTTGAGTTTCCCTTTTATGTTTTATGTATTTAATGAGTGTGAAGTGGTACAAATTAATGAAAATCATCTATTTATATAACTGTCTGAATTTCCACAATCAGGGAATGCAGACTAATTGAAATGTGGGCGCAAAAAGACACACTCTGCTGCACCTAATACTAATAGTAAGACAGTCTATTAAAACTGGCAAGAATCCAGTCATATGAGTCAAAATTTCAGTCCTGTTGCTACTTCTAACTATATGTGTTATTGTGGCAAATGTTTAATTTTGTTGGGCATCAGTTCCTAATTTGTATAATGAGGAGGTTAGATTAGTAGACGACTTCAAAATTCTTTTTCACTCTGAATCTATCACTCTATAAAAAACATCACACTGGGGGATTTCTCTTTAAAAATAGAAAAATCTCAAACTGCCAACATTCTAAGATTAAAGGCTACTAATTGCATGGTAGACAGAAGAATGGACATGGAATCAGGAAGACCTGAGTTCAAATATTGCCTTATACACTTGGCAAATGGCAAATTTGGCAAATAACTTAAGAACTCTCAGCCTCAGTTTCCTTATCTGTAAAAATGGGGTTAATAATAGGACCTATCTTTCAGGTTTGCAGTGAATTCTGTGAGTTTATATTTGTAAAGGTTTTTGCCAACTTTAAAGCATTATTTAATGCAATATTATTAGCTATAATCCTGATTACATTTTTACTGTGGTGATAAAGTTCAGTATAATAACAATTTAAGTTCTGGAACATGCTATCTCACATATGGAATTTCAGAAAAATTCCATATATTTAAGGTAATCTGTAAGTCAACCTCCACTCAAAACCATAACTCCTGAGTCTCCACTGAAACATTTACTTTCCCCAGCCAACTAGAGACCACAGAACAAACAAAAGTAACTTAATTAACTACCATGCTAAATAATGACATAAGATTTCTTTCTTACCTATACTACCTATAGTACATGCTCCCACAGGCTGCCATACCATCAATGGAGATGGCTCATACTGGGAAGACATAAAGGAAACAAAATGAGGAGACACATGCCAGAAAATGGGATGTGTACATGAAGGGCACATGAAGGGAATAGTTAGGATAAATATCAATTAATTCATCAATAAACAAATATTTAAAATCCTAGTAGATGACAAGCACTATTCTAGAATCTGGAGGCACAAAGACTAAAATAATAGAAATAATAGACACTGCATTAAAGAAGCTTTCAATCTAATGGGGGACACAACATTTTCATATAGAAGTATATTCAAAAATGCACTGAATAATTGTGATTATAGTGTGTACATGAAAGAGAGACAGACAGAAACAGAAATAGAGACAGACACAGAGATAGAACACACACATATAGATATGGGGTAAAATGAAGGGAGAGCCATTATCAGTTTGAAGAATAAGGAAAGGCTCCATACAGAAGAGCACTATAACAGAGATATAAAGGAAAATGAGGATCATAAGAGATGAAGGTAAGGAAGGACTTATTCCAGAAATGAGAGACAGTGGCAAGGCAGGGAGATGGAAAATGGAGTACTGTTTTTAAGAACACCAAATGTATCAGTCTTTCTGAGCCATAGACTATAAAGTGTGCAAAGAGAAGCAGTATGAGACTGGAAAGGTAAGCTGGAGCCAAGATATAAAGAACTTTATTTGTGTGTGTGTGTGAGTTTTTGTTGTCACTATTGTAAAGGGGTTTAAAAGGGAGATAACTTATATTTGATCCTAGAATTAGTAGGGAGTCCCTAGAGATTACTGAGTTGAGGAGTGATGTGGTACAACCTATTCTTTAGGAAAATCATTTTGGCATTCATTCTGAGGCTGGATTTGAGTCAGAGAGATGAGGTAGAGAGAATAATCGGGTGTTGACTGTAGTAGAGTAGAAAAAAAGATGATTAGGGCTTACTTGAACTAGCTTGGTGGCTGTGAGTGGAGAAAGAAGAATTGATGTGAGCAATACAGAAGCAGAATGAAAAGACTTGGCTGATGATTGATTAGGTATCAAAGATCAGAGCACAGAACACCTCAGATCCAGCTTAATTACCAATATTTTCTAATGATGTCCCTGAACTGTTTTTGGCTGGACATTGCATTTCTATCCACTAGGTAAGCCATCTCTGCTAGACATCTGTTCTCTCCTCTGGTATTTATGTCATATCTCCTCCATACTCCCAACTTAAGGGTTTCTGTTCTTCAGGACTACCTCCTGACCATCCAAAAAAAGTGATATAATAGCTATTAAATATGTCAACATAGCTGACTAAAAAGACTGCTGAATAAAGGCCAGGTGGAGTGTGTGTAGGTTAAGATTAAGTATCTTCTTTTGCATTGTTTCCCTGAGACTGAATCAAAATCTGTTGTCCCAGACAAGAAGGTTTTAAAAGTCCTTTAATTCCCATGTAACCCATTATGGAAATCTTGTGACCCTTAAAAAGAACTATCTTGTAGGTTTTGCCAAGGTAATAGAATTGGGCCTACCAGAGGCACACTCATTGCTTCCTAAATCATTGTTGAGCTTGATGTACCAATAAATACATACATGAACAAAAGACAAGAACTGCCTATTTTCCATTCTCCTGGTTCACTTTTCAATTTTCATGGATATCATGTACATATGTCAACAGCCAACAAAAACAAATATTTTCTATTTATTTATTAAATTTTGTGTTATGACCAATGCAAAATCTTCCTACTATCCTAGGAAAGGGTAAGGAGGATTATGGTCAGAACATGTTTTCTTAGGAATCTATCTATTTATGGGGCAGCTAGGTGGTACACTAGAAAGAGTGCTCAACCTGGAGCCAGGAAGACCAAAGTTCAAGTCTGACCTCAGACACTTGTTACAGCCTTTATCAGCTTCAGTTTTCTCATCTGTAAAATGGAGATAATAATAGCTCCCACATCCCAGAGTTGTTGTGAGGGTCAAATGAGATAATAATTGTAAAGGTGTTTTTTTTTTTAATTTAAAGCTTTTTATTTTCAAAACATATGCATAGTTTGCAATATTCATCCATGCAAAGCCTTGCTTTTTAAATTTTTTCTCTTCTTCTTTGCCAACTCCTCTTCTAGAAAGCAAGTAATCCAATATATATTAAACATGTGCAATTTTTCTATATTGTAAAGTTTTTAGCATTGTACCTAGCATATAATGAATACCATATAAATATTAGTTATTATTATTATTAAAATGGAACACTTACTTTCCAACACTGTTTTGAGAATTAAATTAGATAATAAATATAAAGCATGGTACATAGCACATAGTAAACAGTATATAAATGTTAGGTAGCTGTTATTACTTAAATGGTTAAATGGCTTTCCGAGGATCTGTGTTTTCCTACTGTGTATGTGTGTGTGTGTGTGTGTACATAAAAATCTATATGGGACTATATACAGTGAGCTTCTAGAAACCTTGGGAAGGTAAAGTTACACTGAAGAGATTGGTAATTACGACTCCCTATCACAAGGTCGGCAACACCTGCATCCTTGATAACACCTTCTAAACCTTTCCCTGTTATCTTGGGCATGATTGTGTCAGCAGTCATAGGACATTCTGCTGTTGCAGGATTCTGGCAGTCAGCAGTCACGGGACCTTTATGGTTAGGAAGGTTGAATTTATTTTTCAAGTACCTTTTTCAACCAATTTCTGTATCTGGATTTATAAGTTGTTTAGTCATTTACTTGACTATTTCCCCCCAGTAGAAAATGGATATTCCTTGAATATTTGTGGCAGTTTTTTTTTTGTATATTTTAATGTTAAGTTTTATTCACTATATTTGCCATAAACTTTTTCTATCCACCTAATTGAATCTTATTTATCTTTTAAGCTATAGTTTAAATCCTACCTTTTCCATTAAAACTGTCCTGAAAATTATAACTTAAGTGATCCTTTTTTTCTCCCCTCTTACAGAATTTCTGAATTTTATTATTAATTTGACACATAGATTGCATAGATTTTACAGGATTTGATTATCTAGGTTTGTATGTCCTATCTCCTCCAAGAAGGAATTCTGGCACTTATAACAGTAGGAGTTCCTTAAGGACAGAATTCTAGTTTATATTTCTGTGTCTTCCTCCCCCAAGTTCCTCGGGCATGGCAAGTACTTGATGATATTTGCTTTGTTGGAGTTTTTTTATTATTATTTTTAGTACTTTTAAATTTTTTTCTCTCTCCTTCTCCACTCTATCTGAGAGAAGGCTGCAGTTAAACATATATATGTATATAGGTAGGCAGCTCTTTCTCTCTCTCTCTCTCTACATATATATACATATTTTATATATATGTATATATAAAATATGTGTGTATATGTATAGATATATCTACCTCTGTACATACACACACATACACATGTGTGTATGTAAAAACATACTGTACATATTTTCTCTGGAGGTAGATAGCATCTTCCTTCAAAGATCCAACTCTCCATGTTGTAATCAACTAGCACAGAATGACAAATATAAAGACATATTTAGAAGAATTGCACATTCAATCTACATCAGATTGCTTGCTGTCTGGGGAGGGCAGAGGGTAGGAGAGAGGAGAAAAAAATTAGAATACAAGATTTTGCAAAGGTGAATGTTGAAAAGTATTTTTGCATGTATTTGGAAAAATGAAATACTATTTTTAAAAAAGAAGAGTTAGGACACTAAAGATAAAAAATTAAACTTGAAAAACATCTGGAAAAAATAAAAATTAAAATAAGCTAGATAGTAATTTCTTATAGTCGCAATAATATTCCTTTGCATTCACATTTCACTATTTATTTAGCCATTCCCCCAATTAAAGGACATCTATTATTTTATCAGTTTGATAAAATGATATCTCAAAACTGTATTAATGTGTATTTCTCTTTAAGAATATTTGTTAAAGTACTGATATAATTAGTTCTGTACTGTGGTAAAATAAGATCTAGATATATTTTAGTGGTTCTCTTTCTAGTGTGCCAATTCATTTTAAAACCTGAAGTAGCCTTTGGAAAACATGGATTGTTTCTTTTGGTTTTTAGTAATGAATGAATGAATGAATGAATGAAATAAAAACCCAAATCTTAAAATATTCCCTGGCACTTAGCACAGTGTAAGTGTTTAACAAAGGTTTCTTGAACTACTTCACAGGATTGTTAGGATTACATCATTAAATTAAACCCCAAATAAATGCAATCATCATGGGTCTACACATCTTCTAGCAGTTCTTGTCTTGTTTTGGAGAGCAATATGTGTTGTGCTCACAAATGTTTCTGTATGCTTCTCACTAAAAAGAGAAATATTTTAATAATACATATATTGTCTTTTGGAAGCAGACCCTGTGTCCTGAAGCCTGTGAAATGAATTAATATTGCTTTGGGTCATAAAACTTCATATGCCTGAAGTTCAGTGTACTATTAATTCTTGAAGAATAGAAATTAGCTATCACTGATGAGAATTTGGTTGCAAATCTTGGTTGTTGTTGTATGCCTTTAAACGTATATGGTTTTCTTAGATTCCACACATTGATCTAGCATACTGCAAATCCATTATGCTTTTGAAAACAGCAAGTACAGTGCTATGTATTCAGGTATCCTTCCTTCCTTTTATCTAGCTGTTCATTCCAATAGTCCCAGGATCATAGGATCAGAGCTTTGGAGCCAGATGCCATCCCAGCAGCTGTCTAGTTTAACCTCATCCTTGGATATATAAAGAAAATGCAATTCAGAATGATTAAGTGACTTGCAGATAGCCAATTATTCTTCCCTCTTCGAAAATCCCTCTAAAACCTATCACTACATGAAACACATTGAACGACATGATGTGAGAGCTTTCAAGACAGTTGTGAAAATCTAATAAGGCTTCATCTACTTCGGAGTTTGAATAGGCCTGAAGGACTTGAAGATTGAGTCAAGGGCATTCTTAAGTCCCCTTCCTGCTTTATTCCCACAACATCATTTTCTCCCTATTTCAGTCAAATATGGGCAACTATGTACTTATTGGACAAGTTCAATTTTTTGGGTAGTTCCTGAGTTTAGAATGTAAATAAGGATGAGGGTCAGTGGTGGGAAGGGGTATTTGCGTTAGGGATTAAAAGTGTTAACCCTGCCCCTAAAGGTGCTTCCTCCCTTCCATCATCTGCTCCACAAGTGGGACGACCTTCTCGTGAGAATGTATAATAAACTTTGCTTTGCTTCTAGAGCTCTCTCCAGCTTTTTTTTTAAATGGTGACCCCCTCACCATTTCTGAACAACACAACGTCAATTGGTATAAACATGACAAATCTGGCTAGTCATTGGAGGAATTTGTTTGCAGAGAAGTGATCACAGACAAAGACAAAGGCCTATCCATGGGGAAGGCTCTCTCCAAAGAATATATGGGACTATTCTTGCTGCTTGAAAATTCCTTGTACCGACAGAAGGATGGTTGGGGTTACTGAGCATGAAGGCCTAGAAAACCATATTCAACATGAAGTTTTTGTAACTCGATTAAAAAAAAAACCCTACACATTTTGAATCCCAAGTTCTTGACTCTAAGCCACATCAAACCAAGAGTGGGATTCATGGAAAAGCATAGGCAATACTGTACAGCATAAAGTTACAGGGAAAATTTCCATTTCATTTAATTTAATCTATCCATGTGGCAAAAAAAAAAAATCTGGTTGAATTAATTCAAGCATCCAGTCTGAACTAAACCAGATCAATTAATGGTCGATACATTAATTTTGTTCTGAATTATCCAACTTAGATAGTTAGACAATCAGTCAGTCTACTGGCAAATTTTATTTAGACCCTACTCTGTACCTATTTAGCATTGTATTTATTGACACTGGGGGAAGGGGAGATACTGAAGAATAGAAATTGACCCCTGCTCTCAAAGAAGATGTTATTAGCATATGTGAAACAATGGCAAACAGCACATGACAGAAAACAGAGGCTTCACAATGCCTTTATGTAGTTTCTAAATTCTAAAACTTTAATGTGGTTTATAGGTTAGCTAGAAATGCGAAGCTAAGTGCACAGGGAAGCAAATTAAATTTTATCACTGACATGGAATGTGATTCTGCTGGTCGTTTGCCTTCTCAATTTTGGCAGTCTTTTTTCATTTGTCACAACATCTGAATGAGAATATATTTTTGGACAGTCAGGTAATATAGCTTTGCTTGACTTTCATCAACTTGCTTTCAAAAGCTTATAATTACACCTGAAACTTTAGTTATTATCATCCAAAAGTACACCTATATTGTATGTAACCCTCTATTATTAAGCTCCAAGTTGTACAAAGTAGACTCAAGTTTAACAGTACAAAGGACTGAAAAGACCTTATATAGAAAGACCTTACATAGAAAATAGACCTAGAACTGATCTTGATGGTATGTGCAGAACTTAACTAATAAATATTCATTAAGCACCTACTATGTGTCAGGAACTGTGCTAAGCTCTGGAGATACAAAACAGGCAAAAGATAGTCCCTGCTCCCAAGGAGCTTGCAATGTAATGGGAGAAAGGACTTACAAACAGATATATACAAAGCAAGTTTTTATACAGCATATATAGGAAATAACAGAAAAAAGCACCAGCAGTAAAAGGGGTTGGGTACAGCTTCTTGTGGAAGATAGGATTTTAATCTAGATTTAAAATAAGCCAAAGGGATAAGCAGAGGAAGAAGAGTGTTCCAGACATGAGAATACCTAGAGAAAATAGTCAACGCCATAAAACAGAGTATTTTTGGTTATGGGACTGCCAGAAAGTTGATATCACTGTATTGAAAAGTGCATTGTGAGGTATAGTGTAATAATTTTTGAAAGGTGGAAGAGGATTAGATTATGAAATATTTTGAAGGTCAAACAGAACATTTTTTATTTGTTGCTGGACGCAAAAGGAAGCCCTGGAGTTGTTTGAGGGAGGGGGGCCTTGACATGTTTGAACCTATATTTTAGGAAAATCATTTTAGTGACTTATGGAGGATGAAAGAAACTTGAAACATGCAGACCCACTAGCAGGTTATTGGAGTAGTCCAGAGTAGTAGCAGTTGATAGGAGAGAAGGGGACATATTCAAGGGAAATTGCAAAGGTGAATTTGCCAAGGCTTGTCAATAGCTTGGATAAGGGGTATGGATAGTGAGGAATCTAGGTTGAAAAAAATAAATCGTGCTATCCCAAGAGTAGAGGAAAATTTTAAGTAAAGGCATCAAGATGGAAATGAACATGGTGTTTTTATGGTCCTGATTTAACAAAAAAAAAGACATGTTGGAGAGCAATGGTAAATAAGATTATATAACTAAGGCTGGGTAAATAATGGCAAGGAATTTTGAAAGCCAAGAAGAGGCATTCAGATTTTATGTAGAAGGAAAACAGGGAATAATGGAAACTTTTCAAGTGGAGAGAGAGCTGACACGATGATAGCTAAGTCTAACAAAAAATAATCTGATGGTACAAGATAAATTGAAAAAAGAAGAAGCATATTAAATTATAGATAGTAGTGATAATAAAAGTTAGGATTTACATAGTGCTTTAAGTCTTGCAAAGTACTTTACAAGGTTTAGTTCATTTTATGCTCCTAACAAGTCTGGGAGGAGGCAAGTACTATTATTACCCCCATTTTATAAAGAAGGAAACTGAGGCATCCAATGGTTTAAGGTGACTTGCCCAGAGATAAGTGTCTAAGGCAGGATTTGAACTAAGGTTTTCTTAACTTTATGTCAAGCACTCTTCTTTCACCACTTCATTGCATCTAGCAAGGAAAGAACATGGAGGAAGAAAGCCTCCAGTTAGAAAATTATTACAGAAATCCACTTATGAATTATAATGGTCTCAAATTGGGTTATGCAATGGAGACCAAGGAAATATCAACAGGACTTGGTGACAGAATGCAGTAGGGGAAGTGGAAGGCTAAATTAGAAGAATGCAACTTTCCAGACTTGAAGAATACTGAAACCACTGACAAATATCAAGGAGTTTGGAATGGGGCCTAATTTGGAGGAGAAAGAGGATAGAAAATGATGAGTTTGTTTTTAGATATTTGACATTTGATGTGTCCAAGAGATATTCATGAGGAAATATCCTCTAGTCAGTGAGATACACAAAACTATGATATAAATTTCACAGTCATCAGCATAGAGGTCAAATCCACGAGAATAGATGAGGTCTCCAAGGGAGAAAATGTAATTAATAAATACCAGGGACACAAATTAACCAAATATTTACTTAATGTCCACTTTGCTTCAATGACATTTATTAAGTCAACATACAGTACTCATTAAATAACTGGCCCATAGATTGATAGTGCTTATGATCTCCTATCCTGTGGTGTTATGCTCAAATTATATTTATTCAAATAAGAAATTTATGGAATCTATCTTTTTTATTAGATTAATAAGATTTTTTCCCCTAGTATTTAATGCTCTGGAAAAATATGCAAAGGTAACTATTCTGAACTATATTAGATATTCTACATTCTCTCTTCCATTTTCCAAACCACTAATGAAAACAGTGCCCACAATTTGGGTTAAACCTATATGTGACACCATAAAAAATTTGTTCAATTGAGTTGGAAGAATTACATAAAAGAAGATTGGACTCTTAAACAGGTCATAGAGAAACAAGATGATATAGTTTGGAATGAAGCACACTATAAGGGAAAGAATATTTTGGGGAAAGAGACATGGAAGGAAAGACAAAAAATTCTGCAAGGAGGAGGAGGGGAAGACAAGGTAATAAATATCTATTAACTATCTACTAGTATCAGGTACTGAGTTAAGTGATTTACAAATATTATGTCTTTTGGTAGTCACAACAATCCTTGGAGTAAGGTGTCCATATTACTTAAACATTTTATAATTTAACTCCATCACATTATGTTATAATTTATAGTTGAGGAAATAGAGGTATATAGCTATTAATTGACTTGCCCATTGTCATCCAGTTAGTAAATGACTAAAGTTGAATCTGAACTCACGTCTTCCTGATTACAGACAAAATTCTCTTTCCATTTCATCATCTACTTGACGAATTTTACAAAAATCATAAGACAAAAGAGTATTATGATGAAGTTATGCCTGGGATACTGGGGATAATAGCTGCTAGTTAGTACTAGACTATAAACTGAATCTGGATAACAGGATATAGAATGAAAACTTTTACATCAAACCATGGCCATTCATCCAATACCTTATTGTGCTATCTAGATTACCTTTAATATTCTGCAGAGAATAAAATAAAACTGGGTTAAAAGAACCACTACACTTATAATTATTTATATAGACCTAATCTTTTTTCTTTTTATTGTTCAGTCATTTTAGTGATGTTCAACTCTTTGGAATCCTAGTTAGGGTTTTCTTGGCAAAAATACTGGAATGGTTTGCTATATATTACATAAATGTAGTAAATTATGTCCACATGCAGATGTATGAATAATTTCATCAAAAATCCTTTACAGAAGAAAATACATCCCTAGATCACCTTATTCTGGTTCATAAAATAGAAAAACAAAACAAAACTAAGGAAATCTTTCAGTCCAAGACTTACCATGGAAGCTGCACTCACAAAGAATGGCTACCAGAACACATCATGGAGTCAGATATCTGATTAACAGAAATACTCAAAACAACTTGGGAAATAGGTGTGTCCAACTTTGGTAATATAATTAGCTCTTTCACATCATGGGGGTTAGAGGCACAGAATCCCACAATCTGGAACTCCATATAAAATCTTTTGACCCTCACTTTGTACTAATTTGAATTTATGTCTTTTTTGTGGGATGTTGATACTATACTATACATATATTTTATGCACTACTCAATCTCTAAACTTTTTCTGTGTTGTCCTGTTAGTCTTTGCATATCATCTGTAATTTTCACAAAACTCCAAAAAATTCCCATTTAATTTCTTATGCCAGTCTGTAATATAATGCAGCCATAATAGAGAAAGTTGTAATATGGAAGGGATAACTTTATATCAAATGAAGTAGTCTCTATGACTTAGTGCTAGAGGTAAATGTGAATTCATGTTTCTATGTTTTTATAGAATTAAAAATAAAAGCTTCTCCTCTGCACTCAAAGCTTCAAAGATCCATGTGAGCAGAGATTGAGAACTTGTTTTATTTGTGTTTTGAGGTATGTAGGTTGACAGGGACAGAGTGAAAGGGATATTGTCTATCATAATATTGCTAATTCTCATCCATTCCAGGGAGATTTGAATGTTTTCATCCTTTGACTGTGACTTCTTACCTTCAACTGTGTGTGTGTGTGTGTGTGTGTGTGTGTGTGTGTGTGTGTGTGTGTGTTTAAGAAGGGGAAAGCTCCTTAGAGCTTTATTAGAAGGAGATAATAGTTCTCTACTCTGTGGTTGCCTTCTTTGGCAATTGAACATAGATCAACTGGTAATATTTAATTACTTTGCATACGTGCATTTTGGTCTCTTGAGGAGTAAAATTAAATTTCTCTCTCTTAGCCTGGAAGAATACAGATATTTTGTGAGGTTTTATTTTATTTGAACCACTAACAATGGCAACATCTTAACTAAAGCATATCTGTATATAGAAAAAGAATAGAAATTTCTCAAAATTTTAGAGAACAAAGGTTGAATTTTTCTAATTTAAACTGGGCTATATGTCAATTGATCATGCCTTTATTAAACACCTACAGTGGGCCAGGCTCTAGGGATACAGAGGCAAAAAATGAAACAATCTTTACTCTGAAAGAGTATGTATTGTATTTTAGGACTTGACATGGAGAGGAAGTATGGCATAATGAAAAGTATATTAGATTTGTAATCACATAGACAATATCTATGTGACCTGAGGAAAATCACTTAATCTCTCTAAGACTCAGTTTCCTCATTTGTAAAACCAAAGAGGTTGGACTTAAGTCCTTCACAGTTCCAAATCTATGTTCTTTTGATTCTAGACATGTAAAAGTATATACTGAATAAATATATACAGAATAAATACAAAATGGTTAAATACAAGATAATTAGAGAAGAAAGGCACTAACATTTGGAGAAATCAGGAAAGGCTTGTTGTGGAATTGATATTCTGATCATGTCTTAGAAAATGTTCTTAGAAAGGAACTCTATGAGATATAATTTAAAAAGGAGGGACATTCTAGGCATAGAAATCTATACATGCCAGTATAATAGCATGGAGAGAAGACTTAATTCTATATGTTAGAAAGTATATTTAGAAACCAGTTTGGCTGGACCACAGAGCACTGGAATGAACGTTGATTAGGACAGTCCCTCTTACATTACTAATTATTGATTGGAACTGGGCTAAATCTATAGCAAGTATTCCATAAAATACTAGTTCAATTGTCCATAGGCTTAGAAGGAATCATTGTCCATAGGCCTTTGAAGGTCACTTGTCTTTCTGCCGCTCCATTTCTCTTTATGCGATGGAAATGTTCCAGGATACAAGAGAAAGCTCTAAGAAAGTAGAACTAAAGTAGTTTTCTTTTAAAACAGAATTGACTATAGCAATAAGAGCTGAGAAAAAGATTAAAGGAATAAGAATAGGCAATGAGGAAGCCAAATTATCACTCTTTGCCGATGACATGATGGTATACTTAAGCCCCAAATTTTAAAATTATTAAAAAATAATCAAACTTTTCTTTTTAAAAAAAAAAGTCATCAGCATTCTTATATATCACTAACAAAACCAAAAAGTCAATTCAAAGAAAATTCCATTTAAAGTAACTACTGATAATATAAAATATTTAGGAATCTATCTGCCAAGGGAAAATCAGAAACTTTAGAGCAAAATTACAGACCACTTTTCCACACAAATTAAGTCGTCTAACCAATTGAAAAATATTAAATCTCTTTTGGATGGGCACAAAATAATAAAGATGACTATACCTAAACTAATCTATTTATTTAGCTTATACCAATTAGACTCCCAAAAACTATTTAATGACCTAGAAAAAATAACAACAAATTCATATGGAAAAACAAAAGGTCAAAATTTCAAAATTAATGAAAAAAAAATCAAATGATGGTGGCTTAGCTTCCAGATCTAAAATATATTATAGAAGCATTACCAAAAATATTTGGTATTGCTAAGGAAAGTTAATTGATCAGTGGAATAGTTAGGTTCAAAAGGGACAAAACAGTCAAAAATATGAACCTATCTTTTCCCAAAGATCCAAGGATAAGAACTTACTTTTGATAAAAAATTGCTGGGAAAATTGGAAACTAATATGGCAGAAACAGGTTGATCCATATTAACGCCGTACACCAAGATAAGGTCAAAATGGGTTCATGACCTGGCATAAAGAATGTATTAATAAATTAGAGGAACATGGATGTTTATCTCAGACCTTGAAGGAAGGTCTTTTGCCAAAGCAAGAACTAGAATCATTACTGATCACAAAATGAAAATTTCGATTTACCAAACTGAAAAGTTTTTGACAAACAAAACTAATCAGACAAGATTAGAAGGGAAGCAATAAACTGGGAAAATATTTTACAGTCAAAGGTTCATAAAGGCCTCATTTCAAAATATATGAAATTAACTCTAATTTAAAAAATAAGCCATTTCAATTGAAAAATGGTCAAAGGATATGAACAGACAATTCTCAGATGAAGAAATTGAAACTATTTCTAGTCATATGAAAAGATGCTCCAAGTCATTATTAATCAGAGAAACAAATTAAGACAACTCTAAGATACCCCAAACCCTGTCAGATTGGCTAAGATGACAGGAAAAATAATGATGATTTTTGGGGGATGTGGGAAAACGGGGACATTGATTCATTGTTGGTAGAGTTGTGAACGAATCCAACCATTTTAAAGATTTGGAACTATCTCGTTATCAAACTGTCATACCCTTTGATCCAGCAGTGTTACTACTGGGATTATATCCCAAAAGATTATAAAAAGGAAAGGGGACCTTATGTCCAAAGGGGGCCCTTTTTTAGTGGTAGAAACTGGAAACTGAATGGATGTCCATCAGTTGGAGAATGCTGAATAAATTGTGGTATATGAAAATTATGGAATATTACTGTTCTGTAAGAAATGACCAACAGGATGATTTCAGAAAGGCCTGGAGAACTTAACGAACTGATGCAGTGAAATGGCAGGACCAGGGATCATTTATACTTCAACAACAAACTAGATGATGACCAGTTCTGATGGATCAGGCCATCCTCACAAAGATAACCAAATCATTTCTAATGGAGCAGTAATGAACTGAGCTACTAACCCAGAAAAATAACTCTGGGAGATGACTAAAAAAACATTAAATTCCCAATCCCTATTTTTGCACATGCATTTTGATTTCCTTCACAAGCAATTTACAATAATTCAAGTCTGATTCTTTTGTCACAAAATAATTTTTGTCATGTATACTTATTGTTATCTAATTATATTTTAATATATTTAACATCACTGTCATTCCATCTAGGGAGGGTGGGGAGGTAAGAGGTGAAAAATTGGAACAAGAGGTTTGGCAATTGTTAATGCTGTAAAGTTACCCATGTATAAATCCTGTAAATAAAAGGCTATTAAATAAAAAAATAATAATAAAAAATAAAAATAAAAAAATAAAACAGAATTGAGCCAGCCATACATCTAGGCTGAACAATTTAATATTCTCAGATGACACTTTTATAATCCAGTGCCTTTTGATGTATGTAGTTGGCACAAATTCTAGGACCATGTGGTACTCCTTTGGCTCATTGGTTTGCCACTAGACCAGTTTTTATAGCTATCCCTAAGGTGTATACAATGTGGTAAAACTAGTATGAACCAATGCCACCAACTCAGCTGCAAGGAGATCTGTAGCTGTCTCACTAGGCAAGAAAACAGCAATGAGATTCCATTTTTGCCAAATGTACTTTCTTCTCTGGTTGTGCTCAAGAACCTCATTGAATTCTATCTGCATTCTGTGCTTGTGACATATTCCTTATCAAAAATTGTCTAGATCTTGGTTAAAAGATTATGCTGATAAGACCAAGATCTCAGATTTAACTTCCATTAGTACCAGTGAGTTATACATAAAAGAGAAAGCATACCCATAAGGATCCAACTAAACTCCTAACCCTAGCCAGTCATTTTTAGCCACATGCTTTGACTCTCTAGCAGGGAAGGGAGCAGGGACAGCAGACTAAGATGAGTAGTATCCCTCTACTACAAAATATTACAAAAATAAAAAGTCAAAATGTACATACAATTATTATCTTTGTAGATGGAATATGCATTTTCACAGATGAGTTACAATCTACTCATATCTATTTCAGAAACTTGAAACTTACTGAATTCTCTCTAGGAACTAGAGAGAATAATACAAATTCACATCTCTATGGCACTTTATGGGGTACAAAGCACTTTTCTCCTAGCATTCTCATGAGGCAGAGAGCATAAGTGTTCTAAGTATTATATAGACATTCTTATATGACTTTCCATGATAGATCCAGCAGTATGCCAACTGCTTTTGGGTGGAAGAAAGAATACAAACAAACCAGAAAATAAAAACATAATAGGTGCAAACTGACAATTGGATAATTAATTTTTTTTGTAATACACTGATTCAATTTCACAATGATTAGATAATTTTGATATATAGGTCCCATGCTAGGTTACTAGTACCAACAAAATAAAGCAGTAAGCAAAACAATTATCCTCATAATTCAGTCAATGAAAACAACTATTCTAAATTATTTAGCTCCTTGATTCTTCTCTTTACCCCTATAAACCAAGTGAATTATTGTGTTTTTATTTTCTTGAAATATGATATAATTATTTCAATTGCCCGCTTGATCATGCTTAATTGAGCTCAAGCTATAGGTCTGACAAATCCAGATCAAGTATGAACATCCTCATCTTCACTCTGGGTTTATTAGGGGATTAGAAAATGTTAGTATAGAAAAAAATGAAGAAAGAATATTCCTAGTGTTATATTTGTATTATATATTCAAATAAATAATGACAAAAAATTAATTAACTTACCTAGACTATCCCCAAGTGCCACAATAAGATTACTCATACATGAGTGGTACATCCACATATTAATGTCTCCAGTGATAGAGTTTTCCCTCATATCCTTATGATAGAGTTCACTGTTACAACAACCAAATGGACTTCAGTTGCTCCATTTTCATTTATTTAAATATATTAACACAAGTCTCATATCTGATTAACATTTTTTACCAGACAGCCACTGTTTTTTTTCCCCAACTCTGGGTTAACTGAAAAGAAGGAAAGGAGATATCATAATTCCTATCTTCCTTGGTAATCATTTTGATAGTACTATATTACAATTGTTTCTACTTACACTATTGATCATTAGTTGCAAAATATTCAGGCTTTTCCAGCTTAAAATTTACTATTGTTAATGGTCTTTTAATGTGAATGAGATTTTATTCCTCTCCATTATTTTTCTGTGTGGCTTTTAGAGTCTCAAGTAATATGTTGCTCACCCTAAACAGGAGAGAAGACAATTGAAAAGGGGGAAAATGAGATTCAATTTTATGAGAGAGAACTTCAGAAAGTCTGATCACATTTTCGCCAACAGTTTTCGAGCACATTATCAAAATCTCCATCTGTATATCATGTTTAATAACCCATTACAAGCTCCTCCATAGATGACACCTCCCATTGTATAGGTTGCAGAAGATGGGCAATTTTCCATGAAGCAAGTGTTGGAGAAAGCTGCGATTTAGTGGGTGTTTCTTTCCATATGTCATCTGAAATGTCCCTGAATTAAACATTTTTGTTGTGTGTCACCAAAATATGTGTCAGCTTGTGGGGGAACATTGCATCTTCTGTCCTTTATATTCTTAACTTGGAATAAACATAAACTGAAATCAGATTCTTTATTGAAACGTATGGTGTTGAGTAACAAAAAGTGCTATTGCTATAGAAGTGAGCAATTCTGGTGAACTACCAACTGGACATATGTTCTTCTAAACCCTGACAGGTTATTACAGTGGGAAAGTTAGTCATTTCCAGGGCACCACCCACCTTGCTACCAATCATTCATTATAAGTGTGGAAATGGGAGTGGTAAGCAAGCAAATGAATTTATTGCATTTTTTATCTACAGTAAATTAAAAATATGCTTCCCATATGCTATGTGCAAGAATCAGGGTCTTTCTATATCAACAGTCTCCCTTTCTGTGTTTTCTGAGCTATTGCTTCTATGGGTTCAAAGGAGAGAAAGCTAAATCAGGAAAATTGAATCCAATTATGAAAAAAAAAAACCTAGGAATATGAGCAGTCATGTCTGAGAAGTCATGTCTTTGCAAATCTCTGGTTCTTAATTCTATCTCTGTATTCAAAGACTTTATTCTTGCATCTAACTAGATCAACGCGTTTTGGTTTAAATCTATTTTCTTTTGTTTGCCTTTCTACAAGATAGGTAACAACTGTTCCAATCTTCAAAGGAACAGTCCCTCATCTGTTTGTCAATCATCTTGTATCTGACCCTCTACTCTTCTCAGTCTCCAGCAAAGCTGATTGGATTCTGATTTCCCATTGCATGCTCTATTTTTCATTACTTTCATCAATTTTATTGGGTTTTTTTGACCCTTCTCTTTATTCTCATATCTTAATGTGTGGGACTAGAGGTTGCACAATCTATTCTAATGATAGTTCAGTTTTATATTTTATTTATATTTAAGATTTATATTCATTTTATACCTATTTATCTTTAAAATTGACTAAGTATTTTTCTCCTGGATAGTACTATGAAGTAGGTTATATGACTCAGTTTACATGTGAGAAAAATGAGGTTCTAGTTGTGTGATTCACATTAAGGCTATAATAAAGTGTCAGAATTTAAATTTGAACCCAGGATTCTCCCTACCATACCACACTACTTCTGAGAGTCTGCACTATGTAAAGAAGGATACTTTTTTCAGTTTACTAAATTTTTCCAATTTTCCACTTGATTTTTGGTAAATAAACCAAGTGAGGTTACATGGAATTCCTCATATTGATTATAAATTCTATGATGGCAGTTGCCATATCTTAGCAAAACTTAGTTTCCTGGAGTTTACATATAATAGAAACTTTATTTTATTTGTTCAATTTAACCAGCAAATAATCCAGCTAATTGACTAACCTATAAAAAGAAGCTCCTTCAAATTCTATCTAAGCCAAATAATGCATTGTTCTAGAGCCCCCACGCCAGGGTGAATAAAACATAAAGTCTTAGTGAAGGAGTGATGAGGTGAGACTCCTGAGGATGGTGGAAATGTGGAGTCTGTTTATTTCAAGTTCTTTCACCTTTATATACCCTAATATCCTTATGTAACCAAAACAACACTGCTTATGAGGCAGGTATACACTACACACATGGGACCACATGAACAATTTGCTATTGTATATAGTTTAACACCTGGTATCACTCTTCCACCTGTATCACTCTGCTTCAATTACAACACAGGTTGTCACCTTCTCAGGAAGGCCTTGGGAAGATGGGGAGCCAAACCAGACATTATCAGCAGGTTCCCTCTGGGCTGAAAGGTCTTATACCTCACCCAGATTTCCCCTACTCTCTGCAGCCCTCTACAGTGCCTAACATTACCTATATATTTCATATGAACTTTTTACTGTTCCAGGAGATGCTTCCTAAGCATTGAAATCAAGAACACTGATTTTCACATATAGATGCCTGATCTTGTTATGAACACTACCCAACCCCATTCTTCCTTCTGCATCCTCTCTCCTGTTTGTTGTAAGAACATCTGCTTTTGCTACAAATTTCAAGCTTTGTCCTAACCTTATTCTTTATACTTAATTACAAGGAAAATTCTTCTTGTATATAGGTATGCTAGAGGCTCCTTCTACAAAAGCCATGCTCTTCATCCCAATAGTCAAGTAAGTCAAGTTGTGGAGACAACTTTCTGCTCCTCCCACCATCACCTTAAGTCCTTCACTTCTTCTTTCTTTTCCCTGACTCTAATCCTTACTTATTTATCAAAATACCTTCAATTGCTTGCTTCTTGGTTCTATCCAATTGCATGATTTAGTAAAGAGATTGTTGCACATTGTTGATGCTACAGTGGCGGGAGCTTCAGTCCTGGAGTCAGGAAGACCTAAGTTCAAATGTAGCCTACATTTACCAGATATATACATGGGTAAGTCATTTGTGCCTTTGTGTCCTCATTTATAAAATAGATAATATGAGTACCTACATCTCAAAAGAGTGAGGATCAAATGAGATAATAAATGTAAAACACTTAGCATAGTGTCTGGCATATAGCATATATTATATGATGTTATCTATGATTATTATTATTAATCCTCCCTCTGAGAGTTATTAACTGTGAGATGTAAGTATTTCACGTAACCTCTCATTGTCTCAGGCAACTCTAATAAAACAATCAACCAAGTAATTAATAAGTATTATTCACTTACTCTATGTTAGACACCAAGGCACTGAGTTTACAAAGACAAAAATAAAATAGTTCCTATCCTTAGAGAGTTTACATTTTATCTGGAGAGATACTATATATAAGTTGATAAGCATATTCAACTAGATGCAAAACAAATAAAAGGTAATTTGGCAGATAAGATACTAACAACTGGGGGATGTTGTCAATTGAAGACCCATATTTGATCTCCATTGGTAGAGGAAATTTCTTTACTGGTAATTCCCTATATCAGTGAAATTATAGGCACAGACCAAAAAAAAAAAATTTCTGAGGTAGAGGCACTTAATAATATAGTGGACAGAGCACTAGACTTGGAATAAGAAAGATCTGAGATCAGATCCTACCTCAAACATTTACCAGCTATTTGTCCGTGAATAAATGATTTAACCTCTCTCACCTTCAATGTCCTTATCTATAAAATGGGAATAATAACAGAACCCACCTCTCAGAGGATTGTTAAGAGGATAAAATGAGATAATATTTATAAAAATATGTAAATCCTAACTCTTAACATTGTATACAGTTAACAACAGACTATGTGATGATCCATTGTAAGGGACTTGTCTCTTTTCAACAATGAGGTGATTCAAGGCAATTCCAATAGACTTGGCATGGAAAGTGTCATTCAGATCCAGAGAGAACTATGGAGAATGTATATGAATCAAAGCACAGTATTTTCATCTTGTGTTGTTGTTTTATTTCTCTGCTTGTTTATTTTCTTTCTCATGGTTTTTTCTTTTTGATGTGATTTTTCTTGTGCAGCATGATGAATATGGAAATGTTGAGCAGAACTGCACATGTTTAACCTGTATTGGATTGCTTCTTATCTATGGAAGAGGATGGGAAGGGAGGAAGGGAGAAAAAATTGGAACACAAGGTTTTTCAAAGGTGAATGCTGAAAACTATCTGTGCATATATTTGGAAAAATAAAATATTATTATTTTTTTTAAAAATTCTAACATCAAAAAAGCTCAATGTAAGCAAAGTACTTTACAAACTTCAAAGTGCCACATAAATGTCAATTAATATCATTTTCCCCTCTCATTCTATTTATAGAAACAGCTTCAATGTGGGAGTTTTGCCATCTTAAATTGCAAGAGATCAAAAATGTGCAGATAAGAGGCAGCCAAGAAGTACATAGACATGAGTTCAAAACCTTAAATATGTTTTTCTCAAATCAGAGTATTTAGAAAAAAGAACTTTGTTTCTTTTTGCAAATCTATGTAGAATAAAAACTGCTGTGATTTCAAATAATTTTAAAACTTCTTTGACTTAATTGAGTTATTGCCATTAAAAGCAACACAAAGAGAACATTTGAAAAGGAAAACTGCCAAAGAATAAATAATTAAAATAATTAGCACATTTACATAAGACATTTCCTGGGCTGGATGAGTTTTTCAAGCTAAGAAATTGAAAGCAATATCATCCACACTAATCTTCAGGGCTGCCTCTATACTCATTAGTCCTTTGATCTGAAATTGATGCTGTCCACTTTGGGAGGAGAATGCAGAATTCAGCAGAGTTGGGAGTATGTAAGATGCATGTGATTGACTAAGTAGGATATAAGGGTGACTGCGTAGGCACCCTAGTGCTAATATTACTAAAGTGCCAAGAAACCATATTTCTAGAATAATGTAACTTTCAAGAGACTCAAGATTGTCCCTAAATACTGAAACCAAGAAGTCTGATTGGCTTCTGAATTAATGAAATTGCATACATTGATAGTATGACCTCTATCAAGAAATTTGCATAAAATCACTTAGCCATTTTGGTTTGTAGATTACCATATTTTTATCATATGATTGTAAGAGGACAACCTGGCTATTTTTGTTGTTGTTCAACTCAAAAATCACATAATTGTGATTTCATCACTGAGGGAAGACAGAGTATAAGGAAAAGGGGAATTCTCATTGTGGAAATTATCCCCCACCGTGCAGAACAGCAATTTTCTGCAATTTTGTCTTAGCTGCTGAGTCAAAGAGAGCTAAATGGCTCTTCAGTTTCACCAGTCAAACACAAGATAATAGGATCATTGATATAAAGCTGGAAAGAGCCTTTGGAATTCATCTAGTCTAAACCTTTTAATCTTGCATATGAGAAACTTGAGACCCTAGAGATTGTGACTGGAACAAAGTCACAAAGTTACCAATAAACAGAGTGAAGATTTGAACTTAGGTCCAATGAATCCAAACTTGGGGCTTCTTTTCTTGGAGTCAACTCTTCCTGACTCTAAGATCAGCCCTCTATCCACCATACCATGTTCATGCTGACTGTACATCTATATGTTCACAATTTAAATAACATACTAAATATTATAATGAAGGGAACAATAATGGAGGAAATCATACCAAGAGATCCAAACTACGATGGTCTCAGAGGCACCAAATTCAACCACTTCATTTTGTGATTGAAGAAATAAAAACTTAAGGAAAGTAAGTGTCTCACCCAAGATCACATAAGTAGTCAGGGTCAAAGCTAAGATTTAAACCCAGAACCTCTGGCTTCAGAACCAGTATTTTGTTTCTCTTTGTTTGTTTGAAGATCAAGCTTATTCTTTATTTCTTTATAGATAATAGTTGTATTTACTGAATGATTCTTTACATAAAAACTGTTTATAGGAGCAGTTAAGTGGGCGCAGGGGATAGAGCACCAACCCTGAAGTTAGGAAGACCCGAGTTTAAATCTGGTCTCAGATACTTAACCCATCCTAGCTGTATGACCTTAGGCAAGTCATTTAACCCCAATTGCTTCAACAAAAAGAAATAAAATAAAATAAAAAAGTGTTTATATACAAAATTTCCTTTCATGTAAAGTACCCCTTTCCTGTGGAAGAAAGAACAACAACAACAACAAAACAGTCAAATTTTCAAAACATACTTGATGCAGCACTTAGCAGTTGTATCTGCCCCAATATCCAGCACTCTTCATAATCAAGATTTTAAATGGCAAATGGAGATTATAAGTGACTGAAATTTGAATTTCTCATCTTCCTCATCACCATTCCACTGGTTCTGTGGATACAGGCCCCCACCTCATTCTCTCTATCAGCCTCCTCTCCCAGATTGAAGGCAAAGGGACAATAACAATAAATTCCCTTCTATAGAGGTTGCTAGCTAGCTTTTAGCAATCCTTTTAATAGAAAACTACTTCTCATCTCAAAATCTTTTACAGCAATATGGCCAAATTAGAACATTCCCCTCTTGCCTGATGAAATATTCCTAGTTTCACAAAGACACACTCCCAACTCAAGTTGATACTACTTTATTTATAGAGAATGGCTCCCCTATTCCTTCTCTAAGGATCCCATATTCTCCTTTTTTCTCCCTTCCTCCCTTCCCATCCTCTCCCATAGACAAGAACTTTTTCTATTCATGTCCTCTTTTATATTTATATGACCCCCAAGTATATTGGTATATGAAATAGGTATATAAATCAAACATTCACTGATAATAAATAATAATTTCATGACTCCTACATTCAGTTA
This sequence comes from Sarcophilus harrisii, assembly GCF_902635505.1. Taxonomy (NCBI): domain Eukaryota; kingdom Metazoa; phylum Chordata; class Mammalia; order Dasyuromorphia; family Dasyuridae; genus Sarcophilus; species Sarcophilus harrisii. The sequence continues at coordinate 406,096,170 of NC_045428.1, read as the reverse complement.
CACAGCCCCATATGTTGTCACAAACCACAATTTAAGAAACTTTATTTTAGGGATCACCTTACAATAATCAATCAATGTCAACATATGACTGTATCTGCCATGACCAACTAGAATTTGCTTATTTATTTTCCATTATACCAGAAGCCTGGGAGAAACAGCAGTTTTAGGATATTAATGGTTTGGGATTAGAATGTCAACACAGAGGCAAAATTAGTCTAGTAACTCAGTTCCATACAGAGAACCAGAATCCCCCAGTCTAGTCTTGCCAACTGGGCAAGGGAAGATTTAACAATATGGGTTTGTAGTTAGGGAGAAACATTGCCCAGCAGCTAGTGATAGTTTTAATTATGACCAAGGCAAATGACTACACATTCTAGAGATTCCTTATGCCTAACTGAGAATCTCTGAAATTTTTATGAAGAGGAGCTACTTAGAACTTCCACAAAATTTTAAGAGCACTGTGGGAGATGCTGATAAAGTAATCTCTGAATAGAGCAGAAGAAAGGAAAAAGTGACCAAATCCTACCAATTTTCTGGGAATCCCAGCAAGCCATGGACTATATGTCCTATATAACTATATGACTATAGTCATATGAATGGTAGATCTACCAAATGAGAACTTCAGGATTTCTTGATTGATTCTAATTTAATCATAGAGGATGGCTCACTATTCTTTTCCTCTAAGGCAGGGCTTCTTAAACTTTTTCTATTCATGACCTCTTTTAGCCCAAGAAATTATTATTTGACCCCAGGTATATAGGCATATAAAATAGATGTACAAATAAAACATTTACTGACAATAATTTCATGATCCTTACATTCAGTTACAGGACCCCACATATTGTCTATAAACCACAATTTAAAAAACTTTGCTCTAGGGATCGCCTGATCAATCAATCAATGAATATACATCTATTAAGTGCCTACTATGTATCAGGCCTATTAAGACTATGTTATTCAGGTACTGAGTATACAAGGCAAAAACAAAATAGTCCCTGCCCTCAAGGAGTTTACATTTTGTCAGAGGATTCACAATTAACCAAGAACTACTTACCTACAAGTATATCTAAGAAAAGACTTATAGTTGAAGCAGGATTGCACAGAAAGATTCATGAGTTCTATTTTCTCTGTACTTTCCTTTACACTGAAATAACGTCCCTGGGTTCTTGACATCCACTTATCTCACTAAGTCTTTGGATCACATTCAATTCTATTGTGTTCAGGAAGATTTAAATGCTTATGACTACACTACCATCTGTGTCCCTTGATTTAGAGACGTGGGGGAAGGGCAGTAGCAGAGATGCAGGAAGGGAGAAGTTGTAGCAAAGAAATTCCTGAAAAAATAAGGATGAGAATTATGATGCAAATAAAATAAAAGCAAAAACTGGATCAATGAAACTGGGAGTTAAAAGGCCCAAAGGAAGTCAGAGTTGAAGAAGATGGGAGCAATATCAACACCAAAAATCATAAGACCAGAAATGGGGATAAGAGAGGAGAGGGACTGGAAGTCAGATTTCCATGCAGAGCTGGAAGGAAAGGAAGAGGAAGATGGGAATAAGCATTTATATAGCACCTACTATGTGTCAAGCACTGTATTAAGCACTTCACAATTCTCTCATTTGATTTCACAACCCCATCTTACGTAGATACTGTTATTTTTCCCATTTTTGCAGATGAAGAATCTGAGGTGAGAGGTTAAATGACTTGCCTGGAATCATAATGCAAGAAAATAATTTCTGAGGCTAAATTTGAACTTAAATCTTCCTGACTATAGGATCAGCACTCTAAACATCTCACTATTTAGTTGCCCCATAAGGAAGTTTAGCGGTCACCATTTTGACCGCCATCAGGCCTCATTTTACAGATAAGGAACTGAGGTCCAGAGAAATCAGGCAATTTGCCCAACGCATAAAGACTAGAACCAGATTTCAAATCCAGATCAAGGTAACTTTCAAATCCAGAAATTTTTCTACTATACTCTCTGTTCTTTAGATGAGGTTACCTGATTATTACCTGTGTGTGTGTGTGTGTGTGTGTGTGTGTGTGTGTGTGTGTATAAAGATAGAGAGATATAAATAGATGTAGTATCATTGTTCTGGGAACCATTAATAGTGATCTAAATTTTCCAAGTCAAGAAAAAAAAATCCTTTCCTTAAAATTTGTAGTTATCAGGTTTTTAATTTAATCTAGTAAATAGAATACCCAGTTTGGATTTGGAAGAATTGTATTCAAAATCTATTTCTGCTATTTACTATGCATGTGACTGTATACCTCTCCAAATCTTAGTTTGCTTATTTCTAAAATGTAATGGTTGGACTAGAAAATCTCAAAGCACCCTTCAGACTCAGAATCTTACAAAATACACCATGAACATAGGTGTGTAAGTTGCCTTAGCAGAGATTGACATTTTGTTCTTGCTTATGGCACTTACCTGCTGTGAAACTTTGGCACCTGCTTGGAACCTACTGACTTAAACTGTCTGGACCTATCTCCTCACCTGAAAAATGGAGATAGTAACTCAAAGGAAATGATTCTTGAAACCTTAAGTAGCTCCATAAGTGGTAGTTATTATAAAGATCTATAAATAATTATTTCTAGTAGCAGATTTCAAGTTTAAGGTTGCAAATGATTAAAAAGCTAAACATTGAATTAAATACTCAGATGCTTGTCTATACAGTACAGCAAGTGGCTTAATGGAGCATTTCCTGGTTGTAACTATTTTCTTTGCCCTCAATGGAAAAATTAAAATCTTAGTAAGGAGACCAGAAAGAGAAATGATCAAAATAGGAACTGTTGTCTTTTTGTTTTTGTTTTGTTTTGTTTTGTTTTTTAACTAAACATATTTTTACTAGGTTTGGTTTTTGTTAGGAAGAGATGAGAGTGAGAACAACAACAACAAAAAATACTGCTTAATTGGGTAAAGTAATTAAAAAATTAATTTTGGAAATCTAAGCTTTAATTTTGTGTCTTTCTCATGTACAAAATACCGGGGGGGGGGGGCAGGGATAGATTAGATGTCCTACTTCCAATGTGCCTTCTTCATTTAAAATTCAGTGATGCTCAGCATTGTTTGAGCACTACCTGACCATAACATAAGCAAGATATGGAAAACCTCCAAAATCATTAGACTTTTTTGATATTGTTTCTTTTTTTTTAAACTGAATAAAAAGTAAAAGAAGTAGAACCATTTTTCTGGAGTAGAGGGAAAACAAATAGAAACTATTTTAAGTTGTAATGTAAGATACTTAGAATGTTATAAAGAAAATGTTATTAATATTATTGTGAGAAACTAGGAATTAGTTGTTGAATGAGAAGACAAATCTTCTTTGAGAGTATAAATTCTCACCGAGCCCACAGCATTTTAGGTATAGTTGTACTTGAAGGCAAGAAATTAAACTATATAACTTAAAGTCCCCTTTCATTTCTAAGATTTAATATTTTAAGAAGTGTTGGACCTAGTCACTCCCAATTTAATTATTAAATCCCAATTTAATGACTGGGAAACTGCAACATTGAAAGGTTGTGACTTAATTTAAGCATCTTAAACAAGGTTATCATAAGGCATCGAATATTAGAAATTCAGTTCTTTATTTCCTTTCCCTATCCAATAAGCCATTATTCTTCTGAATAATCATTCCAATCCCCACCCATCTACCCAAATTAAGCAAAGTAAGGACAGTTACAAATAGATATTTTTGTATTTGAAGCTGCTTTTAAACATGAACACTGGGCATACTAAATGCTGCTTCCCTCTTATATGGTCTAAGAATAAATGTTGAATTTCTTATTGTGGTCTCTCCTATTGTGATACCACTGAAAAATCAAACTTTCTCTGAAGTACAGTTGAAATTCTTAGTGCTGAATAAAAAAAATAGTATAATTTTTAGCAAGTGCTAACAATTTCCATGTGAATGGGGCCTTTATTAAACATATTTTAACACTCCTGTGGATTAATAATGTGTTAGCAAAAAAAGACATGTTGAGCTTAGCTCAATTATCCTTCCATCCCAATTATACTGTGACATTAAATCTTGTGACATTTCATAAGAAAGGCCATTTCACCCATGGCTACCTCGAGTGCAGACAATTTATGCAACAGTGTTCCCATAGACAAAATTATGAAAAGCAGGCATTCTAATATGCTGATATGTCTAACTGCCCATGTAAATTAAATAAGGCTTAGCAAAATATATACATTGTTAATATTGTGATTACTTGGTACCTGAGACAAAAGAAAGATTGAATTAACCACACCAACAACTTCATCATAAAATTAAACAAATGTACCTGATAAAAATAGAAAAAAGAAAGCGAGTAAAATAAATAGGATTTTGAAAAGCGTTCGAATCAGTGAGGGACTGAGAGGGAGCTGATTCAAGGAACCTGTATCCCTCTAGTAGAGGATTTGGACTTGAATCAATCTCAGTATTTCTTTAACATAAAAAGCTAATTTGCCTTTAGGGGGTTGCAAGACTGACTTGTCACCAAACAGTTGAAGCATTTGGATTTAGCTATTGATTCCTTTATCTTTTAACTTGATTTTATTTTCATCATTTTAGTTAATAAGTTGCATCAGCATGCTAAATAATTTCTTAAAACATGGCAGATGGGACGTTGAAAAAAGGGGAGAAGAATTAGGTAATGACTGGATTGTATGAATAATGACAAAAAGCTAGTGGGAATGATCCCCCAACAACCACCACTAGTTTATTATAACATGTGCTTTTCAACCACACTGTGGAAATAAAGTAATAAAGGATTCAGTATTAGGACTTTCTGACAAAGGTATCTATAACATGCAAGTTTTACTTGCATATTAAAATGGCAATCAGCAGAATTTGGCATTTTTACTTAGACGGTTAGTTGACACAGTGGAGAGACTTGAATTCAAGATCCAAGTTCAAATCCTGCCTCAGATACCTACTAACTGTGTGCTACTCAACAAATCATCTAATTTATCACCCTCACACAAACCTTTGTCTGTAAAATGGGAATAATAATAGCACCTACCTGCCAGAAATATTGTAAGTATAAAATGAGATAATAATTATAAAACATTTTGTAAATATTAAAGCACTATATGGGTGTCTATTTGTTATTATTGTCATTGTTTTGTTTTTTCCTGGAAAACAACTAGTTTGGCTGATGCCTATTTCTGTTCTCATAGTGAATTTAAAAGTCAATCCAGTTGTTTGGTTTGTGTAGACAAGGAGAATTTGCTATAGAATCAGGCTTTCTAACCTCTGAGTGTTTCTTGCTTTAGAAAAGAAAAGAACTATATGATAAGTGTTTCTTTCTTTTTAATGATCCAGGAGAAAAGAAAGTTATTTGAATGAATAGGAGAGAAATATCATAACCAATACTCTGGAGATCATTCTCTTTGTGCTGCAATCTTTATGTCTTCTGTGCAGAAACAAGAATAATAGATTAAGAAATCATAGAATATTAGCATTGGAAAGGCATTAGAGGTAAGATAGTACAATAGTCTCATTTTATTGTTGAAGGATCTCTGCAAACTGACTAATCCAGAATCATACTATTAGTTAATGACAGAGCCAAGACATAAAAAAAAAAAAATTGGTTTAATTTTTAACCTGAATATATTTAACTTGTCTTCTGTGTTTTTATAAGGCCTGGAAGATGCTCCTCAATGTTACCATTTCTATATCCTTTATTAAAAAATCTGGTGCCAAACATCTGTCCATATTATTTCCTTTTCATTTTTTACCCTCAAAAGGCTAAAAAAAAGTCATATATGATAGATCCATCGTAAGGCAGGGACAACTGATGAAATATTTTCTGCTGAAGCAGTGTGTGCTTGACATGTACAGCAGCTGGCAAGGTCTCTGACCACTGCCATAAGCATACCCAAAGGGAAAAGTGATGGCCTCACAAGGTCATACCAGGCATAAGCAACAGCTGGAGCTGTGGCACAAATCACTGTTAGTTGAATCCCTATTGTCAGCCTTAGTGCCTCTATCTAGAAAACAAAATACATACAAAATATTCTTATACTGACATACACAGGACATGCTATTCTGATTGCCTTCCCCAGACATAAGAATATCAGAGACTATAAAGATGCTCAGAAAAGGAATCGCAACCCACCCCAATTAGGCTATTTCATAGCAGGGAAACCCCTCAATTACTTCTCTCTCTCACTTTACATTCATTCTGCTCCCACACAATAATGAAGTTTATACTTCAGTTAAAAGGCAAATGCCAATTAACAGCTTCTGACCCTTCTGAACTTTAATACCTTACTTCCCTATTGTTGTTGCCAATGTAGAAGTGCCAATACATTTACTATTTCTGGCTAGGACTTCTACCTGGCATTTCAGATCAGCTTTAATGCTTTTGCTTTCTACTAAAAAATCCCTATCTCATCTTTGGACTCAATTTCTTCCAAGTCTTCATGGAGGAAGGATGGGACTTATCCAGACTTTTTTTTTTTTTTTTTTTTTTGCTGAGTTAATTGGGGTTAAGTGACTTGCCCGGGGTCACAAAACTAGGAAGTGTTAAGTGTCTGAGACCAGATTGAACTCTGACTTCAGGCTGGTGCTTTATCCACTGTGCCATCCAGTTACCCCTAACTAGACATCTTTTAAAACCAGTCTGAATCCTGCATCAGAAATAGTTTCTATCCATTCCCTTGACTAGTTGTGATGTCACTACTTGTGACATTTCGGCCAACTGACTGAGGTGAGTAAAAATTGGTTTTCTCCTTCATTTATTCTATACAATTATCCTTTGTTATGTTTTCCAGAGTTCGTTTATCAGCTGCTCTTTTCCCAGTGAATGATCACTGCATATTTGTCTGCTGCTGTTTTTCAAATCAATTCTATGTGTTTATGGTGCCCTCATGTCTGATTATTGGATTTCCACCCATCGTTGAAGATAGGACTCAAATGCTGCCTCCTCTGGGAAGTCTTACCTGACACTTCTAGTAACCAATGATTCTTTTCCTTTGGGACCTAAAATAGTACTTGACATACATCTTTGTTGTGCATTTATCATTCGTCATTTTGTATCATAGTAAATATTGTAGATTGTGAAATGTATGACAAGAGGAATTTTTATCACATTCAAATTATCTATCTCCTCCAGCATGAGAGACAACTTACTATGAAAAGATTCTTAGAATTGTTGGGAAAATTCTTCATTGATACATGGTTTCATGATAATGTTCAAGTCTCCTTTAAGTCCTAGGTAAAATCCCACATTCTGTAGCAGGGATGTCAAACTCATGGGCAACAGCCTGAGTCATATTTAAATGTAATTGGGAAATGTTTAACAAGATTAATAAAAATAAAATACAACATAATGTTAATTTATGGTTTTTCTAGGTCAATATGCTGCTAAGAATCCATTTCTATTTGAATTTGACACCATTGCTCTACAGGAAACCTTTCCTAATCATTACCCTTTATTCATAGTTCCTTTCTTCTGCTGATAATTTCTGATTTATGCTACATGAAGCCTATTTTTACATAGCTACTTGTGTTGTCTTCCCCATTACATAGTAAGTTTTTTGGGAACAAAAATTTGTCTTTTGCCTTTCTTATATGGATGGATTACCTGACTGACTGAGAGCCTCTTTAAACCTCAAGCAACTTTCTAGGATTTTTTCCCCAACTAAATTATAGATGTTTCTTAGTGGAGGGAATTACCACAGAGATGAAATCATAGGCCTTTAAGGTTTTATTTTTATTTCCCCTATACATAACATAGTAAGTATTCTTTGGTCCCATCAATGAAGTTATTCTTCCAATGATGGCCATACTGGGCCATCTTCATGTGACTTTTGTTCATGTCTTCAAATAGGTTTGCCATACTAGAATCATCCAATGCAAATATCCCTCTACATGAAAACATGATCTTATCCTTTCCTGTTTTCTCTAGCAGATCATCGTATCTTTTCCAATCCCCTTATCTTCAATCTCCTCATCCCTTCACTTGTGCCTACAAAAATGTCATCTGCTCTGTTCTTTTGAAATCTTAACTAGATCAAAGCTTCACTTTGAGATTTAACCCTTTCCTTTACTAGCTAAATTCCTTTAAAAAAAAATCTCTATACTCAGTTCCTTCTCTTCCTTTCTTCCCAAAAACTTCCTCTAGGCTTATTTCCAAATATATCACTCAACTGAAATTGCTGTCTCCAAAGTTACTAGTGATCTCTTCATTGCCAAATATAATGGCTTTGTCTGTTGTCATTCTTCCTTGACCTCTCTTGAGCTTTTAATATAGTCAATTGCTCTATCCTTCTTCATGGAGAAATAATACTTTCTCTTCTTTGGGAAATAATAGCTAGGCTAATATTTATAGAGCCCTTAATATGTGCCAGGGACTGTGCTAAGTGTTTGATAATTCTTATTTGTTCCTCATAAGTTCATGATGCTGCTTTCTCACCTAAATGACTGATTCTTTTTCATCTATTGTGCTAGTACATCATCCATGTAATAGTCACTATTGTGGATGTGTCCCAGGTCCCCATTCCAGACCTTTTCTTTTCTCTTTTTGAACTCTATACTGTTTCATTTAGTTACTTTATCAGTTCCCATGACTTCATCACCTATCGTAATGCAGATATCTTTCAGGTATGTATGTGCATGTGCATATTCACACACACACAAACACACATACCTGGAATACATATATGCATACACATAGAAAGATACATATGCATTTATATGTATATGTGTGTATATGTGTATATCATATATTTGTAATCTCATTTCAGTTCTATCTCATGAGCTGCCTTTGAATACATTGGATATTTCACAGATATTTCAACCTCAATATATTCAAAAAGCCCACTCTTCTTCCAAACTCTTTCAAAAGTACCACTATCCTTCCAAGTCATTCAAATCATAGCTTTGGTTTTCTTCTTGACATCTCATTCATACCTATCTCACCTACTTCATCAAATCAGTTGCCAAATCTTGTCAATGTTCTCTTTCTCTCTCTCTCTCTTTCTCTCTCTCTCTTTTTTTTTCTCTCTCTCTGTCTCACTCTCTTTCTCTCTCTCTCTCTGTCTCTCTCTCTCTCTGTCCCTCCTTTTTTATTTCATTTTTATTTTTTAACATCTGATTGATATTTTTTGCCTCACATTTATAGGTCATTCCTACTTTGTGAAAGGTCTCATAACAAAGTAAGGTAAGACAGTTAAGTAAGACTCATTCAATCATTTCAGTTGTGTCCAAATTTTCATGATGCCATTTAAGGTTTTCTTAGCAAACAAACTAAAGTGGTTTTTTGACTTATTTTCCAATTCTTACAAATGAGTAAACTGAGGCAATGGGGTTATGTGGCTTGCTCAGAATCACACAGCTTGTAAATGTCTAAGGCCAGATTTGAACTCATGATGGAGTCTTCCTGATTCCAAGCCAGACACTCCATCCACTATGCTACCCGAGCTGCCCTAGAGGCCTCACCATGATTGGAAATCATTAATCAGAGGCTAGATAAACATGCATTTGTTTCTTTATCCTTCATTTGATATTTACCCCATGTCACTTCAAGTACTCTTTCATCTAATAACACTGATTTTCTTACTGTTCTTCAAAGAAGACATCCCATTTTGCAATTCCATGTATTTTCTCTGACTTCTCCCAAGGCTAAAATGTTGTCCATCCTCATCTCCTCCTCCTAGTTTCTCTGAATTTCTTTAATCTCATAAATGATAAAATGAAAAAATTTCATCTTTTATAAGAAGCATTGGCAAGTTCCCTTAGTGCCAGTGCCTTTCTTCTGAAATTATCTTTAATATACTTGTGTGTATATATATATATATATATATATATATGTACATAGTTATTGTCTCCCTCATTAGAATGTCAGTTCCTTAATTTATTGTTTTGTATTTTAAATCCTCTTTTGTGTTCTTCTGTGTACATGGCAATTTTTTCTTTCCTATTTTCTATTTAAGTTTAAAAGAAAGAAAAAAAAGGAAAAATGTCATCTCCTGAAGAGCAAGGACCATGTTTTTGTTTTTCTTTGTATCTCCAAGCCTAGAATTGTACCTGGTACACAGTAACTGTTTCTTAATAAATTTTTGTTGAATAACTACTAGACCAACTCACTGACTGACTGACACTTCTTTACCATTGGATTTTATTGTATTTGATAAGATCATTTTTATCATGAACAAACTAAACATGGTGGGATCTTGTATTCCCTACATCTAAACACAGTGGTATTTTGTATTCCCTATCTTTCTAGTAATTGTGTGTTGATAAACATTATGTGTACTGTGGAAGATCACTTTCAAAAGCCTATCTTTTCCTTCCTAATACCCTCATCAAGGATGCCCTCAATGTGTTTATAGATTACTCTCATAAAACTTTTTATATAAATAGGAAAGTAGACCTAGTAGAGACTAAATAATAGTCGTTGAAGTTATAAATATGAAGTTCAGTTAACTGTGCCCACAAGATTTATCTTGCCTGAATGGCCATCTGCCTGCTGGGTTAGCAGGATAACTTTGTAGCACATTAGCTCCCCTGCAAAGGGAGTCTTTCCACTGTCACTATGGGCTCCAGGGCAAGGAAAAAAGAGATTCATTTTTCCAATGTAAAGTTTAGCAATTGTGTATAGAATGAATAATAGGATGTACTCTGTAGACTTTTTTTTATTTGGCCCTTTTGCAATTAAAAAAAAAATCATCTCATGCTACCAATTGCAAAGTTATAAAAATAATTAAAATGAAAACACCTACCATATATAATATAAAGTGTCTGACTGCTATGGTACATATATACCACCTGCCTAAAGGCAACTAGGGGCCAAAAGCTTTAGTCCTGGAGTCAAGGAAATTTAAATCTAGCCTCAGATACCTGTTAACTATGTGATCCTGGTAAAGCCACCTATTTTCTGTTTGCCTTTGTTTCCTCAATTATAAAATAAGGGAAATAATATCATGTACCTTGTAGGTTTGTTTTAAGGATAAAATAAGGAATTTTTAAAAAGTAGCACCTGGCATATAATAGGTACTATTTGAATATGTCTTCCCTTCCCACCTTTGTTTTCAAGGATGACAGTACCAGTGGTAATTGCTACTGCTTGGATGACTCTGTGGCTGAAGAATAAGATAGGAGGACCAGTCTTCCTCTTAACACTGCTTACCTGGAGAGATGAGCTAATCACATAACCACTTTCTGGGTCTTTTTTTCCCTTTTCAATAAGATGAGAAGCAAGGACAAGATAGTCTCTAGATTCTTTAAGTCCTAATATTCTGTGCTATTTCTTTGATATTGTGAAGTCCATATAACAAAATAAAACTAGTGAAATAGTTAACGCATCTGAAAATATATACAGCATTTTACACTTCTTGTACCTCCATCTATCTAATTTTTAAGTAATTAACAAAAATCTATTTTCTCTCCTTTCAATCTTTTTTCACATTTTGAAACCTTCCTCCCCCACATTCTTCAAAAAATACAAATTTATTGTAATAAATACAGATAGTCAAGAAAAACTAATCATCCCATGACTTCACAAAAATAAATGCATCTCATTGTAAATCCTAAGTCTATCCCTTAGAATGTTTCATCATTTTCATTCATCACATGTAAAGATGGGTATGTCATAGAAAGATATTTATTTTTGTAAACGTATTTTAAAATTTCATGATGGAAGTTATGTAGCCATTAGGACATTGGAACAAAGGGAGTACCTCCAAAACCAGGAGAAAATGTTCTGTTACAAGAGAAACCAATTTTAAAGCTTCCTGTAGTATCATTGGTGGTAAATTCTGGCATAATAAATCTAATGGTCTGGTTGAAAAAAAAAATATTTTAATCCATTCTACCTGTTGTATCCTTCTCTCATGTTTTACAACAACCCTATTTCATTCAGGGGTATCTCCAGTCTGAGCTATATCTGGCCTCTGGATCCAGAGAGCTTTGGAGGGAAAGTGAGGCCAGTGACGTTGCAGGGCCCTCCCTCACTTAAATCCTTTACTCCATGTCAAGGTATCACCTCCCTGCTGTCATGGTCTTCTTTGATAACAAAGAACAAACAGCAAAAATTCCAACATTTCTGAGAGTGGGGGTGGTGGGGAGTACAATAAAGACTTTCTTAGTTCTCCTTTGTTTTTACCAGGAGCCATGTTTTGATGCAGTTTGAGTTCTATGATTTCAAGGAATAGGGCAAGGAAGAATGACTGAAGCCTGAAAAGACAAAGTAAAATGAGCTAGTTTTATTGAACAGAAACACAATATGAAGGGTAGTCAAGGACAATGTGGAAATAAGTCCACTGGGAGCCCAGAAGAAAGGGGCACCCAAACCAGTAAAGCTCACAGAATTTTTATAGCATTCTTGTCTTGAGGACCAGGGACTGGGAGGACAGAAGCAAAGATCCTGTACCTGGTGTGCAATCAATGTTCAGAGTCAGTGCTGATTTGTGCTAGATGACTATCTGGGAAATTGGCAGATAGCTAAAATTCAAACTGCCTCTGGACAGAAATGGGACATTTAGCCATTCCTCAAAGCTTTACTTTGATCACATGATTCTAAGGATGTATTTTTCTGGAGTTTTTTGCATTCAGCAAGTCTAAGAAAAGGGGCATGATGCTAAATATTTTACCAACTAATTTCAAAAAAAATGTACACAGGGACATATTTTAAAATTTAATCTGTATTATTAATATTCCCTCCATAATTTTCTTATCTAAATAATCAACAAAACAATAAGTGAAGTCCTGATTTGTAGTGTTTGCTAATTTCCTGGCTATTAATGATCACACTGAAAATTTAACAATAAGTTAATAATAGTAGTTTATAGCATCTGCTATACTACAGGCCAGGCACCATGCTAAACACTTTACAAATATGATCTTATTTTAGTTTCACAACCATCTTGCACAGTAGGTGATATTATAGTTGGTAGAAGAAACTGAGGGAAAAAAAATACTATGATTAACCCAAGATTACACAATTGATAAGTGTTTGAGAATGAATTTGAACTCAGATCTTCCTGACTCCAAGTTCAGTATTCTATACATTATGTCTGTCAGAACTGTTTCTATTGGGTCTGCTTCCTAGATATGTATAATAGAATAGGGATAGAAATAAAAGTGCCAACATTATTTGTATTCAAAAAAATGAATAAAAAAGAAAACTGCTTATGAATTTGGTTCATCTTCTGACCCTTGGGCTTAAATTCTGCAAGCCTTTGATAATGTTAAAGAATTGGCCATTTTTCAGACATTTACAGACTACTATATTGAATTATAAAGAATTTAAGTACTATTCAATTTCTGATTCTGACAGCTTACATCTGAAAATTCTGAAAAATAGAACATTGTAAAAGTTTGCCAAGACTTTCCTTTTTGTCCCTTTTATAACATTTTTTTTCTAACCATCCACATTAACAAAAAGGTAGTAGTCAATAAAAGGGGGAAAAAATCATTCTGAAAAAATAGCAGACAAATATCTGGTTTGGCTGATGTAGCCAATATTGTGACATCAGGTGATATGCTTTGGAAGCACCAAATGTTGGGGTTCAGTCATGTAAAGAATTCACAATGGCCATTTTCTTTGGCAAAAGGTAGGCTTATTTAGGAGGAGAGGTTACAGACAAAATGAAAAGATTAAATAGACACCAGAAATGGTAAATATTAAATAGAGTGGGAGAATATATAGTTAGAAATAAAGAGGTTTTAACAATTAATGATGGAAAGGGCAAGTTCTTTAGTGGAATCCCAATTAGCCAGAAGAAAGGAACTACCGCATAAGGTTGGGACATAAATCCTAAAAGAAACTTAGCACCCTAAAAGAGTTAGTTAGCTATAAGGAAAATTGAGTGTTTGAGAAGAGAGACACCATAAGACATAGTGGAGTTTAGAAGAGATATCAGAGCTAAACTGATCTCTACCAGAGTCTTCCCCTTGCCTTCCTCAGGGAACAATTCCATCAATACTCCAGTTTCTCCCTGCCAACCATGCCCACCGTTCAGGATCTCATCATGTAGAAGGTACAGCTCAATGTACCTTCTAATACTCCACTGGTGAAGCTGGCCCTGGATTTTACTAAGTTATTTGTGTATTTACTACAATGGTGCATCTGACATCCAGCTCCAAGTATGATTGCTGTTGGATTACCTATCAGATCAATAAATTTAGCCAAATGAAATCTGTTCTCTCTCAAAAGATCTCTGCCCCCAATATAATGAAAGAAACAAAAGACACTTTGATTGCCTTTGCAGAATCTCCCAGACTAGCATGCAAATTCCCGTGGGGATCCATTCTCAGCATCAGGAGCACTTTTCACATTTCAACTCAGGAAGTGTAAAATTATAAGAGAGAAGGAGAGAATGGGTAAACAAAATTGGAATGATGGAAAAGCAGATTATGTGAGAAATAGATTCTATTGTCAGAGAACAAGAAACATGCATTAAGTAACTACAATGTATAAGGAACTACATAGAATATAGGCCCAGGTAGAAGAGCATTCAGAATGAAAGGAAAAGTATTAAAGATGGAAATATAAGTTATTTTAATGACATACCAATATATAGAAAAATAAATATTGTGATATCAATTTTTATTTATGAAAAGATGTTTTCATTTAGTCATTTTTCAGTAGTATCTGATTCTTTGTAATCTTTTGGGGGGTTTTCTTAAGAAAATATATTGGAGTGATTTGCCATTTCCTTCTCATTTTACAGATGAAAAGGAATTGAAGCAAATGGATCCCCACAAGTGCTTCAGGTCAGATTTGAACTCAGGAAAATGAGTCTCCTGGACTCCAGGTCCAGAATTCTATCCATTGCACTCTCTAAATGCTTTATGAGAAAGTAGTAGAGCATATAAGTAAATAGGATGACCTAGAAGTGGGAAGATATGTGCACTGATTCAACTCTGTTACCTCCGTTCACAGTTTAAAGTAAGGGATGGACATGAAGATGGATAACTCATTGCTCCTATTTGTATAAAGGTGCTTATATGTTTTGCTATATCATTGGTGACACACTGAATGATAAAAATAGCCACAGAATATCAAAGTTGGAAGGGACTTTGAAAATCATTTTGTTTAACCTATATTAACCTATTTTGTACAGAAACCTGCTCCCTAATATAACTGACAAGTACTTCCCCAGTTTTAAGATTACTGATGTTGAGGAATCACTCTGGCTCTCATTGATTGGCCAATTCATTGTTTGGGTTTTGATGGCCTAGAGTGAGTGAAAATAGCAATTGTTTTCTGCTCTAACCAGAAATTCCCAGGGTCTTTCCCTCCTCAATAGATTCTTTTATGATAGCAAACTAGGAGAGTTTTGTCTCAGTCTTTGCCTAGTTCTTATTCACTGAATGGACAGTTGCCTCAAGCAAACTGAAACCTGTAAAAGATCTTAGCTTAAAAAGGTTAAGGTATCCTAGTGCATATGGGACATTGCCAGTAGTCTTGACTTATGTCTTCATGATATCTTTGGTTTTCCTTGAGAATGAAAGATCAATATTTCATTGGTAGTGAGGAAGTATTTCACAAAGAATAATTTACACATGTTATCTCTTTTGATCCTCATAACAATTGGGGGGGAGGTATTTTTATCATCTTCAATTTATTGCCAAGTAAACTGACAGAGTTAAGTGACTTGCTTGAGATCACACAACTAGTTATTGCCTAAGATAAGCATTGAACTAATCTTTCCTGACTCCAAAGACAGTATTCTATCATATCACTTAGCTGTCTACCAGACATTACTCTTTATTCCCCAAACCAGCCCGTTATATTTTGGGAATACTTTATTGGGAAATTGTTCATTATATTTAACCAAAATCAGCCTCTCTTTTGCTCTTTTGATTGCCAAATCCAACAGCTTATTCTCATCTCCCTAGCCATTGTTTACCATTTGAACCTGCTGACCACTCTATGATAATACTCTTTTTTGAAGTTCTTCTTGTATCTACATAATGACTCTTTCTTGATTGCCTCTTCTTTATTTTTCCTAAGCTCAAGTGCCTTCCAATGCTCTATCCCATGTTCTTTTCTTTCATTTCTTTCTTTTCTAATCTTTGACAGTGTTATCCATTGTTATTGCTTCAATTATCAACTTTTTGTTTGTATTCACCAATAATTTATAGTTATGTTTTCAGGCCTAATCTGTTCCTTGAGCTCCAATCTCACGTCTTCTTAATACTAAATAGCTCTACCTGTACATCTATCTCACTGACACCAAGAAATGCACAAAATTGAATTCATCTTCTTACCCTGTAATATTTCCCCAATACAAACTTATTTCTATTGATGAAAATACAATTTCAATGTCATCCAGGATCTAAATCTCAAGTCATCTTTGACTCTCCTTCCTCCCCTCATCAACAGCCTATATCCACTTTATGACTACTAAAAATTCTACATTCAGCATGCATTTCATATTTATCTATTCCACCATATTTATACTGTTACTACATGTATTCATCACCCCTTCCCTGAACTAAAAAAAAAGCTTCCTACTATAAAAGTCTGCACTAGACGATGTTACCACTACCCCTGCTGCACAAAAAACAAACACAACTTAGTAATTGCTTTCCACCGCATTTAGGATAAAATAAAACCACTTAACAAAAATTTAGACCCTGGGCAATCTATTGTAGCTTCAGCCTATCTTCCCAGTCTTATTTCATGCTACTCTCCTCCCCATTCTTTATCCCCCAATCAAATTTGATTCCTTGATAGTGCTAGAACTTTCCTTTCCCCTTTAGCTTCCATATATTTGTATAGGACATCTTCTCTTTTCATCCGTACTCATTAAAATATTGCTCTTTTTTTATACATTAACTGTTGCTTCTTTTCCCATCAAGATTCCCATGATCCTGCAACTAAAAATTATCTTTCCTTACTCAAATTGTCATATAGCCTTCTGAATATTCTAGTTATCCACAAAATAGACTATTCAGCTTTAGAGCATAGTTATATTTCCTATCTCTTTATTAAATTGTACACTCTTCTTAGGCAGGGATTGTGTGTTCATTTGTCTTTCATTTGTGTGTTCCCAGAACCTCATGCCATAACTGGAGCATAGTAAGCACTTAATATATGTTGCTTGAATGAAATCGAATGTCATAAGCAAAAATCTATTCATCTACTAGTTCCAAAGTCTCTATTGTGCCGATCAATGCCAATCCAACTGTGTTCATTTAATGTCAGGGTTCATTCAAGCTTTCTTGAATATCCATAAAAAACACTTTCTTTGAAATCCACTGGGCCTTTGCCCATATAAAACAGTGTCAATCAAAATCAAATACCAGTAATCACAAACTACTCTTATGAAGTCATATGACAAGATTCACGAATTGGGTATCTGATCTTCCTCAAATACAGATCTGATTATATCATTCTTGTACTTAATAAAATTAATTTTTAATTTATGGTATAAAACAAGCATTCCATAATATAGTACAATAAAAAGTGATTGCACATGAGACTTCAAATCTGCTATATGTAACTTGCTATGCCTTTCAAATACAAATGTATATTTCTTTTCCCCACTTTTTTTTCTTCTATACCCCTCTTCATCCTAGAGATGCTACCATTTGACACAAAGAGAAATGGGTACTATTAGACACAAATTACATACACACACATACACATATGAATGTAAAATTATTCTAAAACCATACTACACATTTTTTTTACATATCAATTCTTTCTCTGGATGCATATAGTATGGTTTTTCATAAGTTCTTTATAATTAATTTAGGTATTTCTAATAGTCAAAACAACTAATTCACTCAGCCATTCTTAAAATATATATCAGTGTTACTGTATACAATGTTCTCTTGGTTCTGTTCATTTTACTTTTCATTATCAAAGGCTCCTTACTGCCTCTAGGATCAATATATATTCTCTTGTTTAGCACTGACAACCCAATATGTTCCCCACAGATAAACAATAAAAATATATAAACAAACTTTTCAAAAGAAGAATTGCAAATTATTGGTAACTATGAAAGAATGCTCCAAAAGCATTAATCACAATGAATTGCAAATCAAAACTATCGTGAGGTTTTACCTCAGACACAGTAAATTGTCAAAAATAACAAAAGATATGAATAGTCAATATCATAGGGGTTGTGGAAGATAGGTACAGTAATTCATTGTTGATAGAGCTTTGTGTGAATCAATACAGCCATTTTGGAAGACAATGTGGAATTATACAAATAAAATGACTAAAATGCCTATGCTCTTTAACCTGGAGATTCCACTATTTGGCATTGACCCCAAGGAGACTATTGACAAGAAGAAAATCTTCATGAAGAACAAAGTACTATAACAGCACAAGAACATTGATTAGGGAGTGGCTAAACAAAGATGAGAGCAGGTAGGTGGTACAGTGAATAAAGTGCCTGGTCTGGAATTAGGGAAATTTATCTTTCCCAATGCAAATCTGCCTCAGATACTCACTAGCAAGTCACTAGACACTGTTTGCCTTAATATCCTCATCTGTAAAATAAGCCAGAGAAAAAAATGGCAAACTACTCTGGTATCTTTGCCAAGAAAACCCCAAATCGGATCACAAAGAGTCAAACACAACTAAAAAATTACTGAAAAACAAATGGTGAAGCATAAATGTAATGGAATATTATTGTGCTGTAAAAAATTACAAATGTAATAAAGAGAAACATAGAAAGAAGACTTAAAAGAGACTTGGTAATAGCAATATACATGTGTGTTTGTGTATTTAATCATGTTTTGCTTTTGTAACATAAATGAGTACAGAACTCTTAAAAACAATCAGTTATCTGAATTATGTTCATCTCCTACAGTCTGGTCAAAGTCATTTTCATGCTATTCTTCACACATGACCCTCCATTTCCCAACTCAGTACCTTTGGACTGGCTTCCCCCATGCCTGGCATTTATCATCCTTACCCCTGTGTCTTAGAATCCTTAGATACCTTCAAAATTCAGCTTAAGTGCTAGCTTCTATATAAAGTATGTCTAAATCTTCTTACCCATAATGGTTCTTCCTCTAACTCCAAAAAGAAGTTTCATTTTGTATATACTTGTATCTTCTCATGTCATCTTTCTTGATAGAGTGCAAACTTGAGAGCAGGAATTATTTCATTTTTTTTTCTTTTTTATCTCAGTTGCTAGCACAGTGTTTGGTTCATAGTAGTATGAATAACCAATGAGCACAGGAGCATGGATTTAGAATTGGAAAGAACTTCAGAGGGTATTCAATTCAATATTTTCATTACAGATGATGATTGGAAGCACAGGAAAGTTAAACAACTAAAGTCTAAGATAGTAAGTGTCAGAAATCTGATTTGAGCCCAGGTCCTTTGACCAATAGGACTAATATTGTTTCCATAGTGCCACACTCCTCATCCATTCATTCATTCATTCATTATTCATTAATGTGGTGGTAGGGAACTTTCAGAAGTTCTGATAAATCTTGGACTGATCAGACCTCTAGGTCTTGGTACAAAGATCCATATCTTAGATCCATTAAAATGTTTAGATGAGTGCAGTAACATTTGTACATATTAAGGCAAGGAAATTAAAGACCTAAATCTGTATCAAGAATCAAGACTCTGATGCATCCGTAAGTTATACGATCAGAATTAATTTGTATTTAATAATTCTCTAGAGAAGTATCTCTAGGGCCAGAGTAAAGTGAAGAGTTAAAATTATTATCAGGATAATGAATAATTCAGGTAATTATTTGCATAGATTATCTAAGACCAAAGAAAGATTCCACTCTTGAGAAAAAGGGGAAAAAACTTAGAACATTTCATTTTATCTCATTATTACTTCTGAGCTTTTTAATATAAAACAGGAATTCTATTATATCTTTTTAGCCAAAAGTCATTTACACTAAATCATGTTCAGTTCTAGGCACAATTGATGAGCTACAGGTGTCTAAGATAGCATCAAAACTGCTATGGGAAGATGTGTTAGAG